>NC_138773.1:95853890-96453890 GCF_965119305.1 Pelophylax lessonae
CCTTACTCTTGCTGGGTGCAGGAACAGGACCTGCTCGTAAGAATGCCATGCAAATTTGAAATCACATGTGCTATACAAGTGCCAAAAATGGGGCCTTTGCGGTAGGTCTTGCCTGAACACTGTATAGCAAAACGAAAAAGGCAGCACCTCCAGCAGTGAAGAAAAATTATGCTTTATTGTAAAATCATAAGTCCAAAGACCGACATACAGGAATACACACTACTCAGCAGACGCTTTTCACACAAAGTGCTTAATCATTGCTTGAACACTGTAACCAAGGCCTTGCAGTTAAGCCCCGTACACACGCACAGATCGTCGTCATACAAACGTCGGCGGACGAAAGATCTGCCGATTGTACGCGTGTTAGTATGGTGCCTCCGACAGCTGTCTGCACACAATCCGCAGACAAGAGTCTTTCTTGCAAACATGAAAATTTTTGTCTGCGGACACCAGAACGGACGATTGTTCGCCTGTCAGTACAGAAATCAGTCGACAGACCGCAGATTTGCAAGACTGGGCATGCTCAGAAAATAAAAAACACAGGGAAAGTTAACCATTACATGACATCACTTCTGCAGTCAGCTGAAGTCTGCGGACAAAATTCTTGTGCTGTCCTTGTGCTGTCTTTGCACTTTTCAACAGACACCGACATCCCGGGGAGAAAAGACGAACATTTGTATGACGACGATCTGTGCGTGTGTACGGGGCTTTACTCTTGCTTGGTGCAGGAATGTGGCCTGCTGGTAAGAATTCCATGCAAATTTGAAATCGCATGTGCTATACAAGTGCCAAAAATTGGGCCTTTGCGGTAGGTGTTGCCTAAACACCGTAACCAAGGCCTCGCAGTTACTCTTGCTGGGTGCAGGAACGGGACCTGCTGGTAAGAATTCCATGCAAATTTGAAATCGCATGTGCTATACAAGTGCCAAAAATTGGGCCTTTGCGGAAGGTGGTGCCTGAACACCGTAACCAAGGCCTGGCAGTTACTTCTGCTTGGTGCAGGAACAGGACCTGCTAGTAAGAATTCCATACAAATTTGAAATCGCATGTGCTATACAATTGCCAAAAATTGGGCCTTTGCAGTAGGTGTTGCCTGAACACCGTAACCAAGGCCTTGCATTTACTCTTGCTGGGTGCCGTAACGGGACCTGCTGGTTGGAATTCCATGGAAATTTAAAATCGCATGTGCTACACAGGTGCCAAAAATTGGGCCTTTGGTGTTGGTGGTGCCTGAACACCGTAATCCCTCACAGTTAGCAGGGCACAGGGTCAGGGCCTGCTGTTAAAAATGACATACGACATTGAAATTGTATGTACCTGTCATACAAGTGCTGAAAAATTAGGCCTTGGGGGTTGGTAGTGACCTAAACCAAAAACATTGTTGGAAGCTGGCAGAATCAAGGTAGAGGAATAAGATAGGCAGCATATGCAGGGATGGCAGACTCCTAGCAAATTCAATCTGTTACATCAGCATCAGGGGCCTGATAGCTCTTGTTGATCCAGGACTGGTTCATTTTGATGAAGCTTAGCTGGTCAACAGAGTCTGTGGACAGACTCTTTTGTCCATCACAAAATCTCCAGCAGCACTGAAAGTCCATTCGGAAAGCACGCTGGAAGCAGGACAGGCCAGTAGCTCCATTGCATATTGAGCAAGTTCTGGCCATTGGTCCATCCTCAAGTCCCAGTAAGCCAGTGGATGTGCATCTGGAAAGGTCTCCAAGTCTGCTCTTGCGCCTAGATAATCATGCACCATATGATGGAGATGCTGGCGATGGTTGCTTAAACCCTGGGTGCTGCTGAGGACAAAAGAACTGTTTAAAGGCATCAGTCAGCCGGCCGCCTTTTCCACCACTCCTCCTTTGGCTGAACGATGCCGCGGAAACACGTCCGGAGAATGTTGACCTCCCAGTGTCTGGAAAGGCGGTACACAAATTTTTTTTCAAGGCCTCCTCAAGATGTTTCATCCTCTGCTGCCTCTGCAAAGGCAGGATGAGCTCTGCAACTTTATCCTTGTAACGTGGATCAAGAAGGATTGCCAACCAGTAATTATCCCTGTCCTTGATAGCACAAATCCTCGGGTCCTTTCACAGGCTTTGCAGAATCAAGGAGCCCATGCAACGTAAGTTGGAGGAGGCATGAGCTTCTGAGTCCTCGGGGTCACTAAGGATGACATTGTCAGCAGGACCAATCTCTTCCCAGCCACGTACAACTCCTGGGGTTTCTGGGGAATCAAAACCATCCCTTGAAGACTGCTGTATGCTATCCTCTTCCTCTACATCCATGCTGCCGAAAGCCTCCTTCTCCTCCTCCTCTTCCTCCTGTGTGTTTTGTGGCCCTGCAGGAAGGATATCTGCATAAAGTGGGCCTTGTGAGGAAAGGAAGTCCTCCTCTTCCTGCTGCTCTTCTGCCTTAAGTGCCCTGTCCATGATTCCATGCAGCGTGTGCTCCAGCAGGTAGAGTAGCGGGATAGTGTCACAGATGCATCCATCGTCCCGGCTCACCATCCTTGTTGCCTCCTCAAATGGTGACAGGATGATGCGTGCTTCCTTAATCACAATCCCCTGGCGTAGGGAAAAAAAGGCCAAGCTCCCCTGACCCTGTCCTTGTGCCATACTCACACAGGTACACATTGATGGCCCTCTGCTGCGTGTGCAGCCGCTGCAGCATTGCCAACGTTGAGTTCCACCTGGTGGGCATGTCACAAATGATGCGGTTGGTGGGCAGGTTGAATTCCCCTTGAAAGACAGATAAAAGAGCACTGGCATTAAACGAATGGCGGAAATGGCCACAGACTTTTCTGGCCTGCCTCAGGAGATTTTGGAAGCCGGGTATCTGGTCAAGAAAAGCTGCACCACCAGATTCAGAACATGTGCCAAGCATGGAACATGTGTCAAGTGTCCCTGTCGGAGGGCGGAGAGAAGGTTGGTGCCATTGTCGCATACAACCATTCCTGGCTCAAGCTGTCGTGGCGTCAACCATCTCTGAGCCTGCCCCTGCAGAGCTGACAGAATCTCTGCACTAGTGTGACTCCTATCCCCTAGACACACAAACTGAAGCTCAGCATGTCATCTTTTAGCCTGACTGCTTGCGTAGTCCCTTGAACGCTTAGGGAGCACTGCTGCTGCAGAGGAGAATTGAGCAGAAGATGATATGGAGGAGGAGGAGGTGGTGGAGTAGCCAGATGTGGCAGAACCAACACCAGCTTTTTGAAGGCGTGTGGCAAAACAGGCTGCAACACCGAACCCTGTCCTGTATCCTTCCCAGCTGCCAGCAGAGTTACTCAGTGCACCGTGAAAGAAATGTAATGTCCCTGTCGATGCCTGCTGGACCAAGAGTTAGCAGTAATGTGCACCTTCCTGCTGACCGTTTTGTCCAACGAGGCCAAAACACTACCTTCCACATGACGGTAGAGAGCCGGAATGGCCTTACACGAAAGGTGATGTATGCTTATTTTGATCTGGTGCCTCTTTCAGGTGCTGTTGCCAACGGACTGCATGGCAGTTCGTCATATGCCATGTCAAGCATCTGGTGCCCAAGCAGCTGGTGTTCTGGCCACGCTTGATCCGTTTTAGACAGATGTTGCAAACAGCAACGCTGTGGTCTACTGCACAGATGCTGAAAAAAGCCCACACCAATGAACTTTTTGGAGTCCGCAGGGATTTTGCAGCACCCTGCACCTGTGGAGCTCTGTACTGTGACACAATAGGTTGGCTACTGCTATGGTGGCCCCTGGAGCACATCCTGCCTAGTTGTAGTTGTGCGTCCTCCTCATCTTACCCCTCCTCCTCTATCCTGTCAGGCACCCAAGTACAGTCAGTGACCTCATCACCCCCTCCCTCCTTGTCACTGGAGCAAACTTGGCAATATGCTTTAGATGTGGCAACATGACTGCTGGTTTCTTGTCTGTCATTGTCCCCCCTCTCTCTAGTGTCACGTTATTTCCTTTATCAACCTGGGAACCAACATCACAGCTTTCAAATTGCTGCGCATCCTCCTGGAGCATGTCACTGACACTATGATCGAATAGTTCAGGTGACTCCTCCGTGCATGATGGTGGGGCCACTGAAGGAGTAGCTGTGCAGAAGGAGACTGTGGAACAGGCCGCTTTGGCAGCTGCGGTGGAAGGCAAACTATTGGGAGCGTGGGTGTCAGAGGAAGAGGAGGACGAGGACGGCTTATTGATCCACTCCACCAACTCTTCCACATGTTGTGGATGAATAGCATGGGCAGCACTGGAAATAAAAGACGGGCATGCAGAGAATGCACTATGTCGAGTGTGACCACCACTTTTCACAATGGACACAGAGGCTGCTTGCCCTCTTTTTGTGGCCTGTGAGCGTCGGCCTCTCCTTGTCGGCCTTTTGGACATGATGTTGATACAGATCATATAGGGTATACGCAACTGACCAATAGATACTCAATGACCTGATACAATGTAATTGATAGCCCTGTAGATGAGCTGTGGTGGTTATAGATGTACACAAGTGACCGATTATCAATACTCTCACTGATATCTGATGTAATCTATAATCCTATAGATAGATGATCTGTGATCCCTATAGAAAGTTCCACAACTGAGCAAAGGTTACTGTGGCTGATATCTGAAGTGATCTCTATTCCTAGAGGTCTGTGATCCATATAGAAAGATCCACAACTTAGCAATGGTTACTCTGGCTGATATCTGAAGTGATCTCTATTCCTAGAGGTCTGTGATCCCTATAGAAAGATCCACAACTGAGCAATGGTTACTCTGGCTGATATCTGAAGTGATCTCTATTCCTAGAGGTCTGTGATCTCTATAAAAAGATCCACAACTGAGCAATGGTTACTGTGGCTGATATCTAAAGTGATCTCTATTCCTAGAGGTCTGTGATCCCTATAGAAAGATCCACAACTGAGCAATGGTTACTGTGGCTGATATCTAAAGTGATCTCTATTCCTAGAGGTCTGTGATCCCTATAGAAAGGTCCACAACTGAACAATGGTTACTGTGGCTGATATCTGAAGTGATATCTATTCCTAGAGGTCTGTGATCCCTATAGAAAGATCCACAACTGAGCAATGGTTAATGTGGCTGATATCTGAAGTGATCTCTATTCCTAGAGGTCTGTGATCCCTCTAGAAAGATCCACAACTGAGCAATGGTTACTGTGGCTGATATCTAAAGTGATCTCTATTCCTAGAGGTCTGTGATCCCTATAGAAAGTTCCACAACTGAGCAATGGTTACTCTGGCTGATATCTGAATGATCTCTATTCCTAGAGGTCTGTGAATATTATAGAATGTTGCAGAAGCTGACCGATGAACAATACTGTGACTGGTATCTGATGTAAAGAAAGAAAGCTCTCCCTACCTCACACAGGAACCTTGGCCCTCCCTACACTGCTACTCACTCCCTGGCACTATACTGTCTGATATGATGTAAAGAAATAAATCTCTCCCTACCTCACACAGGAATGTCTCTCTGCACTGTCTGACTCCAAAAAGAAAAACTACTCTCTCCCTGCCTGAATCATGTGCCTGTCCCTGTCTCATCGTCCGCACAATGACACTACACGCTGCGGCTGTGCGAGCAGCCTTTATGTAGTGTGGGGCATGTACTTGGCCCCTGAGCCATGATTGGCTAAAGGCAGCCTGCCTTTAGTCCAATCATGGCAGAGATCATTTGATTGGCCAAAGCATGAGGTTAGGGTGCATGCTTTGGCCAATCACATAATGCGCGTGCAGTGCATTATGAGAAACTCAAATTTCCTACGAAGAAGCACATTTGAACGATCGAATTAGCGATGTTTGAGTTGAACTTACCTTTGACTCGAACTTGAAGCTCATCCCTAATGCTGATTATAAGCCGCCTTCTGGTAAGCAGCCACCTGTCTGTGGACACCTGGGGTTGCATGCAGCACCGCATATTGCATGGAGTGTGAAGCCGATCAAGTTTAGAGATGACTGTTGTCACAAGATTTAATTGAATAAGGACTTCAAGACTGTCTTAATAAATAGAACCTTTTTTTGCATATGTTTCCTGAAGAATTATGAATTCAGACACTTTTTAATATTATTAATATATGCACTGGTGCACAAGCACTTTAGCACTCAGCTCTTTTTTTTTTTTTTGCACAGTTGCAAACATTATTGAGAGCGCACTAGCACATATACATTTTGTTCTCCCCAAGTTCAGGGAGTTCTAGTTGCTGCTCCTCAAATTGAGTTGGCGCATCCCACCCTTTTACATAAATCTTTAAGTCTGACCACAGATTTTCTATTGGATTGAGGTCTGGGCTTTGACTAGACCATTCCAACACATTTAAACGACAAGAGAAGGGTGCACCGACCTTGTGCATTACCACTAAAAAAGTTTAAAATCAAAGAAGGTAGCGTACAATATACTCACAAACATAGGATATGTACAAGCATGTAGGAAATAGGGACTGCTCGCTTCCAGGACACTTCTCTACTGCTGGATAGTGTAATGGCACCCTCACAACCTTGTATGGCTTATGTGTTTCAAGGGAGGACCCTCTTCTCCAGAGCCAAAGTTGCCACTGACCCACCATACACTCTCAGGAAGTTATATAGACAGTATGCACCGCCCACACCACCCCGCCCCGCCCTGGGAGGGGCAAAGGTCAGGGACAGGTGTAGGAGTAAACAAACTGGGGTGCATGCCCTAACGAGCAGGTGCATGTAATAGATGGTGTTCATGACATAACATAACATAATACTGGGTACAGACAGCCATGGATAGTACTGGTGGCAGTGGCCAAATAGCACAGTATGATTGCTTGTAATGCAGGAGAAAGAAATACATGTACACATACATAATAAATAATAAAAAAAAGGATAAAAACATCATGCTGTGAAATATTCTTAAAAAAAAAAGAAATATCAAAGACCAATGGTAATTATTCGATCAATGTATGATCGTGTGGATAACACAATTGGTAACAGAACAAGAAAAGGCCAGGTGACTCAGCGCTATTTTCTCAATGAGTAAATGACAAAAAAATTGGATTCATTCTGAATTGCATAATAACATGTCCAGTAAGTGTAACAAAAAGTAGGGGGGTGAAGATGATCAGTAAAAAACAATATATGCGATCACTAAATTAAATCAATCAGGTAAATACTGTAATAAATCATGAATCATGAATCGCATAATACACAGACAATTCAGAGAAAAGTGCCGATATTCAAAGCAAGGGTTAAAAATCATGCATAGTCAGACATCATTTCAAAGGAAAAGTGCCACGGATTAATTCCCCCAAAATAGCAAATAGTGGAGGAATAATGGTAATATGCCAGCGCTGAATACTGCAAAGTAGAAGCTGCATGTTACCATCACAATGTGTGCACAATGCATCAATATACCATAGAAGCCCATGGGAACAGTACTCGCATAGGGGCTATGAATGCTGCTGGGTGAGGACTCCTTAATGTTGGCGGGTGCTCGTGAACCAAAGAGTGGATCCAGGCAGGTCCAGTGTAGTAAGCAGTGTTCCAAGCTGTATATAGTATGGGTCCTGGAACACCCGCAGGACCTGCCCATCCGGAAGTGTGGGCAGGTTTGCGTTCCATGGTGTCTGGGGCTACTTCCGGGTGTACTCTGAGACAGAGACAGGGGGTATGTACTGTCACTGCAGAGGAGCATGATAAATACCCCTAACCAATAGAAATAAAGGGAATCAGCAGCCTGTCCATAGTGAAATGCATACAGTGGTACCCCAAAGATGACACTGGCACACATGTGGAAGAGCACAGCTTGACAGCGCGGTACAGTCAATGTGGAAATCGGGCAGCCCAATCACACAACTGAGTGTAACTCAATCTCTTCATTGAGGCCCTTGGGATTGAGAGATCGCAGGGTAAATATCCAGTATGCCTCTCTTGTGCAAAGTTTTTGGTATCTTTTTCCACTGTCCATGTCATTATTCATGGCTTGTATCCCAAACAATCTCAATCCTTCTGTGCAACTATTGTGCCTATCTAAGAAAAGATGGGGTACTGAGTATTTTTATTTTTGATGGGTGATGCTACTCTTGTGCTCCCCTATCCTGACCCTTGGGATTGAGAGATCGCAGGGTAAATATCCAGTATGCCTCTCTTGTGCAAAGTTTTTGGTATCTTTTTCCACTGTCCATGTCATTATTCATGGCTTGTATCCCAAACAATCTCAATCCTTCTGTGCAACTATTGTGCCTATCTAAGAAAAGATGGGGTACTGAGTATTTTTATTTTTGATGGGTGATGCTACTCTTGTGCTCCCCTATCCTGACCCTTAAAGGGTGTGTAGTCCGTCCCACATAAAAGAGCCCACAAGGGCACAAAAGGCCATACACCACATGGGTAGTACCACAGTTAATGAATTGTTGGATTTTGAAAACTTTACCATCTGTGGCGGTCACTTACTTTTTTCGGTGGCACATGTGCGAGCAGGTGCCACAATTGTTCACCCCACACCTATAGCTACCCTTTTGATCGAACACAGGGAGCCAAGTGATCTTGAGCCAATTCCCCTTGATCTTTTAGACCCTGCTTGGGGCCGCTATGCTCCTCAAATCTTTAGGTTTCCTAAAGATAAGATGGGGATGGGGAGGCAGATGGACTTTCAGGACAGGGTCTTGTTTGAGGATACTCCAATTCTGCTTCAGGGCTTTCTGGATCAAGGGGGCTCTGTTATTATACCTTGTGCAGAATCTAATCTGCATCTCCCCTCCCTCGTCCTGGGTGGTTCCTGTTTTCTCAGTACCCAGGGTGGTTTCCTCATATAGGGACCGGTACTTTTGATAGGCTTCCTTTATATGTTTCTCCTCATACCCCTTCTCTTCAAATTTCTTCTTCAGTAATGCCCCTTGTTCCTGATAGTCGCTTTTACGGGTACAGGTCCTTTTGAGCCTGCAAAACTGGCCAAAGGGTACGTTCCTTATCCACCTAGGATGATGCTGGCTATGTGCATGGAGGTATGAATTACCCGCACTGGTTTTAAAATGAGTCCTTGAATATATGTGGTGACTGGCATCCACACACAACTCCAAGTCCAAGAATATAAGGCAAGACTCATAAATCACATGAGGGAAAGTGATTCCATGGGGGTTGGTGGAACAATAGGTCAGGAATCCCTCCAATTCTTCATTCGACCCATCCCAAATGATCAGAATATCATCAATATACCGGGCAAAGAGAACCAGGTTTGCCCCAAACGGGTTGTTGGACCAGATGTATTGGCACTCCCAAAATCCCATAAAAAGATTGGCATAGCTTGGGGCAAACCTGGCTCCCATAGCGGTCCCCTGCATCTGCCTATAGTAGTTCCCCAAGTACGTGAAATAGTTATGTGTGAGAATATACTCAATGCTGTTGTATAGAAATTGTATCTGTGCGTGATGGAATATCCCGTCCTTGACCAGGAAGTGTTTTTTTGCCTGTAGACCGAATTCATGCCGTATCGGTGGATATAGAGAAGCCACATCTAATAAAAGCCATCTGTAGCCTTCTCTCCATGTGTTTGATGAAAGGATCTACAGCATGTGGGGGGAATCTTTAACATATGATGGTAGTGTGATGAGTAGATCTTGCAAGAAGTGATCTATGTAGCAGCCCAGATTGCTTGCCAAGCTGTCGATCCCGGCAATGATTGGTCTGCCTGGGGGATTCACTGTGTCCTTGTGGATCTTGGGGATATGGTAGAAATGTGGGACCACTGGATGTTTGTTGTATAAGAATAGATATTCATTCTTTGTTAGCACTTTTTCTTCCAAAGCCTTGTCCAGGATGCCTTTAAGTTCCTCCCAATACGTGATGGTAGGGTCACAAGGTAATCTTTCATAGGTGTCTGTATCACCTATCAGTCGCTCTACTTCCTTGATATAATCCTCTCTGTCCTGGACGACCAAGCTGCTGCCTTTATCTGCCTGCCTGATCACAACTTCAGTTTTGTTCTGTAGGCTAGAGAAGTGGCCCCTGATGTCATTGCCCTGTCTTATCCCATATTTGTGTTTTCTGATGTTGCAAAAGGTTTTGAATATTTCGAGGACCGTTTCATAAAAGGTGGAAACGAAGTTCCCCTTTGTCAAATGGGGGTAGAATGAGGGTTTTGGTCTAAAGGATGTTTGTACCACTTCAGCCTCTGATAGCCAGTAATGAGGGTTGGCCCCCTCCTCTTCTACCCTCCCTTCAATGTATAGTTCCTTCAAGATATCAAAGGCTGCCATATCGGTGGGACCGGGAGAGAGGAGGGGGGGGCACCATGGCCTTGCTGTCCTCCTTGCTGTGTTCTTGCATTTCCTACTGTTTTTTTAATTAAATGTTAAGTTGCAAACATTATTTACAGTGCACTAGCACATATACATTCCATTTTGTTCACCCCAAGTTCAGGGAGTTCTAGTTGCTGCTCCCCAATTTGAGTTGGCGCATCCCCCCCATTTACATAAATCTTTAAGTCTGACCACAGATTTTCTATTGGATTGAGGTCTGGGCTTTGACTAGGCCATTCCAACACATTTACATGTTTCCCCTTAAACCACTCAAGTGTTGCTTTAGCAGTGTGCTTGGGGTCATTGTCCTGTTGGAAAGTGAACCTCCGTCCTAGCCTCAAATCAGGCACAGAGTGGTACAGGCTTTGCTCAAGAATATCCCTGTATTTAGCACCATCCATCTTTCCCTCAACTCTGACCAGTTTCCCAGTTCCGGCTGCTGAAAAACATTCCCACAGCATTATGATGCCACCACCATGTTTCACTGTGGGGATGGTGTTCTTTGGGTGATGTGATGTGTTGGATTTGCGCCAGACATAGCGTTTTCTTTGATGGCTGAAAAGTTCAATTTTAGTCTCATCAGACAAGAGCACCTTCCTCCATACATTTTGAGAGTCTCCCACATGCCTTTTCGTAAACTCAAAACATGCCATTTTGTTTTTTGCTGAAAGTAATGGCTTTCTTCTGGCCACTCTGCCATAAAGCCCAACTCTATGGAGCGTACGGATTATTGTCGTCCTATGTACAGATACTCCAGTCTCTGTTGTGGAACTCTGCAGCTCCTCCAGGGTTACCTTAGGTCTCCGTGCTGCCTCTCTGATTAATGCCCTCCTTGCCCGGTCCATGAGTTTTGGTGGGCGGCCATCTCTTGGCAGGTTTGCTGTTGTGCCATGTTCTTTCCATTTGGTTATGATAGATTTGATGGTGTTCTTGGGAATCATCAAAGATTTGGATATTTTTTTTATAACCTAACCCTGACTTGTACTTCTCAACAACATTGTCCCTTACTTTTTTGGAGAGTTCCTTGGTCTTCATGGCAGTGTTTGGTTAATGGTGCCTCTCAGAGATGGACGAACATCGGTCGGGGCGGTTCGCGAACGCCAGGCGCAAATTTTCTCAAAAGTCCGCGAATCGCAAGTTTGCGGCGGGCCCCATTGACTTTAATGGGAGGCGAACTTTAAAAACCTTTAGTTCATATTTGCAGCCACAAAAGACGTACTAGCCGTGCACAAATAGTGCCAGGACATGGACAATGTCATAACAGAAGTATTGCAATTGAAAACGTTGCCCTAAAATTCTTTTTTTTTTTTTTTACAGCAAAAAATATTTTTTTTTTCATAAATCAGCCAGAACTGACAGCAGCCGGTAAATACATGTCAAATACATATAGGGTCAATTCACACATCTGTAAAATGGGTCCGCATCCATTCCACAATTTGGCGGAACCTTTACAGACCCATTGATTTTCAATTCCAGTCTGAAAAATTAGGCATTCACAGGATACAGAAGTAAGTGTCGGCCATTCCAGGCCCCGAAAATTAGCCCACATGGGTTTACCTGACAGCTAAGAACGTTGTATTCTGTGGCTGAAGGTACATTAGGCATTCACAGGATACAGAAGTAAGTGTCGTCCAGTATAAGCCCCAAAAATGAGCCCACATGGGTTTATCTGACAGCTAAGAATGTAGTATTCTGTGGCTGAAGGTACATTAGGCATTCACAGGATACAGAAGAAAGTGTCGGTCAGTATAGGCCCCAAAAATTAGCCCACATGGGTTTAACTGACAGTAAAGAATGTAGTACATTAGGCATTCACAGGATACAGAAGTAAGTGTCGGCCTGTATAGGCCCAAAAATTAGCCCACATGGGTTTAACTGACAGCAAAGAAACGTAGAATTTGATGTCTGGAGGTACATTAGGCATTCACAGGATACAGAAGTAAGTGTCGGCCTGTATAGGCCCCAAAAATTAGCCCACATGGGTTTAACTGACAGCAAAGAACGTAATATTCGGTGGCTGGAGGTACATTAGGCATTCACAGGATACAGAAGTAAGTGTCGGCCTGTATAGGCCCCAAAAATTAGCCCACATGGGTTTATCTGACAGCTAAGAACGTAGTATTTGGTGGCTGAAGGTACATTAGGCATTCACAGTATACAGCAGTAAGTGTCGGCCAGTATTGGCCCCAAAAATTAGCCCACATGGGTTTACCTGACAGTTATGAATGCTGTATTCTGTGGCTGAAGGTACATTAGGCATTCACAGGATACAGAAGTAAGTGTTGGCCAGTATTGGCCCCAAAGATTAGCCCACACGGGTTTAACTGACAGCAAAGAACGTAGTATTTGATGGTTGGAGGTACATTAGGCATTCACAGGATACGGAAGTAAGTGTCGGCCAGTATTGGCCCCGAAAATTAGCCCACATGGGTTTATCTGACAGCTAAGAACGTAGTATTCGGTGGCTGAAGGTACATTAGGCATTCACAGGATACAGAAGTAAGTGTCGGCCAGTATTGGCCCCAAAAATTAGCCCACGTGGGTTTACCTGACAGCTAAGAACATTGTATTCTGTGGCTGAAGGTGCATTTGGCATTCACAGGATACAGAAGTAAGTGTCGGCCAGTATAGGCCCCAAAAATTAGCCCACATGGGTTTAACTGACAGCAAAGAATGTAGTATTTGATGGTTGGAGGTACATTAGGCATTCACAGGATACAGAAGTAAGTGGCGGCCTGTATAGGCCCCAAAAATTAGCCCACATGGGTTTAACTGACAGTTAAGAACGTTGTATTCTGTGGCTGAAGGTACATTTGGCATTCACAGGATACAGAAGTAAGTGTCAGCCTGTATAGGCCCCAAAAATTAGCCCACATGGGTTTAACTGACAGCAAAGAACGTAGTATTTGATGGCTGGAGGTACATTAGGCATTCACAGTATACAGAAGTAAGTGTCGGCCTGTATAGGCCCCAAAAATTAGCCCACATGAGTTTACCTGACAGCTAAGAACATAGTATTTGGTGGCTGGAGGTACATTAGGCATTCACAGAAAAAATAAATGTCGGCCCTGAAAGGCCCCAAAAATTTGCCATTCAATGGACATGAAATGCCTTTTATGCTGCTGTATGTAGCAAAGCCAAGGACCAGGAATTGCTGTGGGTGGATGGCGGTCTGGCGGATATGTGTGGCCTGGCATGAGGAATTTTGATGAAACATGGTCTACTGGTCACATGTGTTGAATTCCTTAGAGATCCGTGCCTCATCCATTTTTATAAATGTGAGGTAGTCTACACTGTCATGAGCTAGGCGAGTGCGCTTATCGGTCACAATCCCCCCGCTGCGCTGAACGTCCTTTCGGACAGGACACTGGACGGGGGGCAAGCCAACATTTCCATTGCAAATTGTGCAAGCTCTGGTCAGAGGTCAAGCCTGCCCACCCAGTAGTCCAGGGGTTCATCACTCCTCAGAGCGTCCACATCAGCCGTTAACCCAATGTAGTCGGACACCTGACGGTCTAGACGTTCCCTGATGCTGGAGTACAGCTGTCAATGGTTCGGCTGAAAGAAGGATCTCATATCTGAAGTGACCAAGACATCTTCAAACCGCCCTCTTCTTGCAGGCGCTGTTGGATTGCTACCCGCAACTGTCTCTCTGTGACTGGAAATTCCTCTGCCAGCGCACGCAAAAGCAGAATGCAGCATTTCCCGCAGCAAGGCCTGGAAGTGCTGCATTCTGACCGCCCTCTGTGATTGTGGTAACATTTCTGCCATTTTTTGTTTGTACGGGGGGTCTAAGTATGTTGCCACCCAGTACTGGTCCTTGGCCTTTATGCATTTTATACGGGGGTCCCCCTTAAAACACTGGAGCATGAAGGCCCCCATTCGCACTAAACTGGAAGCGGTGTAGTGGCCTGCTTCCAGCTCATCATCCAGGATAATGTCGTCCTCGTTCACCTCCCCCCATCCACGGATAACACCAGGGATCCCAGAAAGGTTTAAAGCATGCTCTTCTTGCTCCTCCTCATCCCCCCAGCACCATCCTCCTCTGACTCCGCTTCAGACTCCTGCTGTTGATTTGTCTCAGATGGAGTAGCACCCATTGAGATTTCATCCAACATTTCGACTTCCTCATCTTCCTGCTCCTGCTCTTCGACGGCTTGATCAATGACACGATGCAATGCACGCTCCAGAAAGAAGGCGTAAGGTATGATGTCACTTATGGCGCCCTGGCCGTGAATGACCAGTTTGGTGATCTCATCGGATGGCCGCAGAAGTCTGCATGCATCCCGCATGAAGCTCCCCAGAACCTGTCCTGCCGCAGATTTCGTACAGGTAGTCGTTAACTGCACGTTTCTGCTGGAGCAGCCTATCAAGCAAATGCAATGTTGAGTTCCATCGTGTCAGGCAGTCACAAATAAGACGCCTGACGGGCAGGTTGTGTCGCCGCTGAATGTCAGCAAGGCGAGCCATGGCTGTGTAAGATCTTCTGAAATGGCCCGAGATTTTCCTGGCCTGCCGCAAGACGTCCTGGACCCCAGCGTATTTGGCAACGAATCGCTGCACCACCAAGTTCAGGACGTGTGCCATGCATGGCACGTGTGTTATTTTGCCCTGTTTCAGCGCGCTCAGGTTCTGGGGATCTTGGGCGGTGCAGTGGAAGAGACGGTAGCAGCGGAAAAGGAGGAGTCAGCCGAGGAGGATAGGGAGGATGGAGGAGGAGGAGGAGAAGAAGAGGCAGGCCTGCTTGCAATCCATGGCGGTACAACTAAATCTACACGGATGCCATGGGTTACATGCTTGATGGCCGTCAGAAGGTTCACCCAGTGGGCAGTGGCCAGTAAAAGTGATATACCTTCCCTGCCCGTGTTTGCTAGATCATGTGTCTGTGGTCAGATGTATCTTGGCACCAACACTGTGTGCCAGAGATACAGTATATTCACTTGCTGCTGAACATGGCCATACAGCTCTGGAATGCCCTTCTGCGAGAAATATTTCCTGCCTGGGACCTTCCATTGTGGTGTTCCAATGGCCACAAATTTACGAAATGGCCTCCGAGTCCACCAGTTGATATGGCAGTAGTTGGCGGGCTATCAGTTCCGACAAGCCAGCAGTCAAACGTTGGGCAAGAGGGTTATCCGTCGTCATCATTTTTTTCTGCTCCAAAATTTGGACCACAGAAGCCTGCCTTTTTCCAGAACAACGTGATGATGGCATCATGGAAGGTGGAGTGGAGGACAAAAGATACTAGTAGACCTATACCGAAATACCAGCCCTGAAAAGGACTTTTGTGGATCTCAACAGATCTATTTGTGTCTGGCAATCTCTCCCTGATGCATACAGCAGACCTCTCCCTACGCTGGTAAAAAGCAGAATGTGAAATGGCCGACAGCTCAGGTCTATTTATAGGGTAGGGGGCATGTCCATGTGCTGAAATGTTTTAATTGGCTGTCCCGTTCCACCTGATGGCTATGTCACGGGTCAAAGTTCTTCTGAATGAAAAAAAAATGGCGGCGTGGACATCTTTGCGAACATCTGCAAAAGTCCGACTTTTCGCGAATTTGCGAACAAGCAAAATTTGCCGCGAACCGACCGTCGGGCGAACCGCAAGGCCATCTCTAGTGCCTCTTGCTTTGGTGTTGCAGCCTCTGGGGCCTTTCAAAAAAGGTGTGTATATGTAATGACAGATCATGAGACACTAAGATTGTACACAGGTAGACATCATTCCACTAATTATGTGACTTCTAAAGGTAATTGGTTGCACCAGAGCTTTTTATGGGCTTCATAACAAAGGGGTGAAAACAATAGTTTTATGTATATATTTTTCTCATTTCACTTCACCGACTATTGTGTACTGATCCATCACATAAAATTCAGATTAACAAAACATTGAACTTAAGGCTGTAATGTAATAAAATAGGTAAAAAGTCAAGGGAATTGAATACTTTTGCAAGGCACTGTATGTCCCTTCGGCCGCGGGGGGGGGGCCCTGTCAGGTAGGCTGTATGGGGCCTCGTGATTTCTAACAGCAGCCCTACATACAGTCACTGCTGGTAATGTTGTTAAAAAGCAGAGAGGTAGAGAAGAGTGATAACAGATTACCGGCTCAAACAGCCATGCACATGTTCTCATTCAAATCGTAACTCTCACCGCCCACCGCCACTTAGTGCTACCCTTTCCATGCAGCTGCACTTTGTGACAGGGAGCAAATGTGAGGATGTTGGGCCCCTCAACAATGACAGGACCCATGGCAGGTGCCCCTTTTGCCCTGCCTTAAAAACGGCCCTGGGTGTATACATGCATTCTATGATCATAGAAGACCAGTGTTTGATGTAAAAGATTCTATCAAGCATGCTCTTCCATACAGGGGACTCTGCAATCAATACCATTTTTGGGGTTTGTTTCCTTAAACATATCCTTTATTGGGGTCCAACTGTTTTCCCAGGACAAGATTATCTAAAAAATTACCCTGACAAGCAGAGAGTGATGCCTCTCTCTCTGATGACAGTATACCTGTGTGGGGACAGAAATATTCTCTGAAGGCCTGACTATCCATTTGTTTGACCCCTTCCAAACTGGGTGTCCTGCAAACCTACCAATATGAGTATTAGTCCTATATTTCTTTTTTGTTTTATACAAATCAGTACAACTGAAACTCAAATACTACATTCAGAATGCTCTCTCCTGAGACTTTATGTTCTGTTTCTCTTGTTCATTCTCCACACTTTTGAGTTTTCCTATAGTTAAATGCATAATTTGGCAATAAGTTCATTTGCTTTTTTGGTAAGCACTTCAACGTTAGGAGAAACAACAGCGTGGTAGACAAGGGGATGAATATAGTAGAGAAAAGTTATTTAAAACAAAAAGGGCACTTGGGTAATCATTTCTTGTTCTTAAGAATGTCTGTAACCTTAGCTGTATCTCCCAATGCGTTATTTAGTGAAATACAGTATATTTACAATGGCTGATTGGAATGCTACCAGTGCATAGAGATAACATGTATAATCCCCACTTTCCATGGAAGATGATGTCATCACTCTAATGCCACTAATGGATGGTGGTTATATGCAAGGCGTGTATGGTCCACTTAAAGTCCTTTTTTAAGAAGGGTCTCTTTCAAAAGCATGCATGTTTGAATTATATGCTGTCAAAATAAATGGCCAAAGTATGTGTGGTTTGCACTGCCTGATCTGAACCTAGCTAGTGCACTGATTACATCCTCTAAGCCAGGGGTCCTCAAACTACAGACCTCCAGCTGTTGCGGAACTACACGTCCCATGAGGCATTGTAAAACTCTGACATTCAGAGACATGACTAGGCATGATGGGAATTGTAGTTCCTCAACAACTGAAGGGCCATAGTTTGAAGACCCCTGCTCTAAGCTCTGTATGGAGCCAAGAAAGGCAGGCATGAACTCTGAAATTAAATTGAGGGGTAAAGTCCATTATTATTGCTTTAAATTAGATGTAAATAATAATGATTACATCCTCTAAGCTCTGTATGGAGCCAAGAAAGGCAGGCATGAACTCCGAAATGAAATGTGTGTCAAATAAGTATTTCCTAGGTTGACACAGTGTTTGATAAAGGAAAAGGAATTGGCAGCACTCCGGGTTGAGTCAAAATCCAGATTTATTGACTGGACATCCAAATAATGACAATCGTGACAAGGTAGACGCGTTTCACACACTGACTGTGTGCTTAATCATTACAAAGAAAAATGGATATAACATCTCAATATATACACACACAAAAATCCAATCATCAATTAAAAAACAGGTGATACAAATAAGGGGTAAACCATTTTTCTAATTACCGAGGACACTGATAGACCCATAAAACATCTATGTGAAACCAGTGAAAATCAAATGTGAATGCTGTGACACAATTGTGTATGAAAAAATATATAAATGCAAAAAATCTGATAAAATCTAAATATGTATAAACTATGTGTGAAAATTAAATGTATTGTGATTAAAGATATGGATAAAATTACCATTGTTTAATAATATGTGTCAATTATAAAATGAGAATAAAAGCGCAAAAAAATGCACAAAAAATATACAAAAATACAAGGAATAGTGAATATATATATATTGATATCTGTACAATCCGATTATGTGAATATAATATATAATAATATATAATATAATAATGTTATTAAATTTTCAATTTAAAAAATTTTTTTTTTTCAAATATATACCTGTAAATCTATTCGTGCATATTAGTTGTATGGGTCAGAAGAAAAATCGTTCGTATAACATACACAGACCAAACGATATATGTACAATAAAAACAATTTCGAACAATATGGTTTTTAGAACAAAATAAACACATATGATCCTGTGTATATATGCATCAACCGGTCACCCATAAAAACAATTACAATCATATAGGGGTGACCGGAGAGAGATATATAGTTCGAGGAGATCAAGGCTACATACATCAGATTATAACGATAGATATTGAAAAACAAGATAGGGGATCCATACATGGTAAGATCTAATTGTAGAGAATCCATAATTGGAAGGATATATGGAGGGATAAGGGATCCATACATGGTAAGATCTAATTGTAAAGAATCCATAATTGGAAGGATATATGGAGGGATAAGGGATCCACACATGGTAAGATCTAATTGTAGAGAATCCATAATTGGAAGGATATATGGAGGGATATAGGCCTGGGAGATGAATAACTACGCAAAGTATATTTAATATTATGCAGGATGATGGCCAAACATTTAAGCTCATTATATAAATAGAATATAAAGTATATGTAATATAATATAAACTCTGCAGTGTTGGCCATATCATGCTATAAACTCTTGGGCACGGACATCGAGATCTAGTCAGAGTTCAAGGGATCAGAGGGACCAAGCTAAATACACCAGACTACAACACTAGATGTCGTGCAAGACAGGGGGTCCATACATGGTAAGATCCAACTGTGCAGAGTCCGCACATAAAAGGACATAAATATGGGAGATAATTAACTATGCAAAGTATTGTTAATATTATGTAGGATGATGGCCCAACCTCTAAGCTCATTATATAAATAAAATGTAAAGTGAAAGTAATATAATATGAACTCTTTAGTGTTGGCCACGTCACGCTATGAACTCCCAGGAATAGACACAATGATCCAGCTAGAATTCAAAGGATCCGAGGAACAAAGGATCAACCAATCAAAAGATCCAGAGATCCTGGCCCCCAACTGTGAAAAAACATGCGGCCATGTACATGGGCAATTCCCGCTGTAATTGAATATGGAAATGCAACAAGCTTGGAGGCAACCATGCATCTGGACTTGTTACCCGATGTCAACGTCCAATCCCAAGCAATGTGTGAAACAAATCACATAGTATATATTTATTGTTATATCGTATCAACACTATTAACAGATTGACATGGGAACTGTAACAACACTGGAGATGAATTCTCCAATGTGTTGCATTGGACGGACACTGGATATGGAGGATTCCAATCATAAATGGTTCAAATCCATTTTATGTGAAGGAGAAAAATACCCTCAGTATCTGTGAATATCCGTATGAACCACCATTTTCTATATAACATACAGAACACACATACGCAGTCTGCGAATAGGGCCAGAAATTGTATATAATGTCATAAAGATATATGTTTTCACAAGACCTAATGGATGTATTATCTACAAATAAGGAAATTATGGTTTGGCCGGACCCATTGTGCCGTATGTGTGCAGGTCCAAATGAATCATGTCAATGATCGCCGACATCGCCCGATGTATGAACAAAAGAGATGATTTACCATTATAATCTCTTTTGTTCATACATCGGGAGATGTCGGCGATCATTGACATGATTCATTTGGACCTGCACACATACGGCACAATGGGTCGGGCCAAACCATAATTTCCTTATTTGTAGATAATACATCCATTATATACAGTTTCTGGCCCTATTCGCAGACTGTGTATGTGTGTTCTGTATGTTATATAGAAAATGGTGGTTCATACGGATATTCACAGATACTGAGGGTATTTTTCTCCTTCACATAAAATGGATTTAAACCATTTATGATTGGAATCCTCCATATCCAGTGTCCGTCCAATGCAACACATTGGAGAATTCATCTCCAGTGTTGTTACAGTTCCCATGTCAATCTGTTAATAGTGTTGATACAATATAACAATAAATATATACTATATATGTGATTTGTTTCACACATTGCTTGGGATTGGACGTTGACATCGGGTAACAAGTCCAGATGCATGGTTGCCTCCAAGCTTGTTGCATTTCCATATTCAATTACAGCAGGAATTGCCCATGTGCATGGCCGCATGTTTTTTCACAGTTGGGGGCCAGGATCTCTGGATCTTTTGATTGGTTGATCCTTTGTTCCTCGGATCCTTTGAATTCTGGCTGGATCTCTGTGTCTATTCCTTGGAGTTCATAGCGTGACGTGGCCAACACTAAAGAGTTCATATTATATTACTTTCACTTTACATTTTATTTATATAATGAGCTTAGAGGTTGGGCCATCATCCTACATAATATTAACGATACTTTGCATAGTTAATTATCTCCCATATTTATGTCCTTTTATGTGCGGACTCTGCACAGTTGGATCTTACCATGTATGGACCCCCTGTCTTGCACGACATCTAGTGTTGTAGTCTGGTGTATTTAGCTTGGTCCCTCTGATCCCTTGAACTCTGATTAGATCTCGATGTCCGTCCCCAAGAGTTTATAGCATGATATGGCCAACACTGCAGAGTTTATATTATATTACATATACTTTATATTCTATTTATATAATGAGCTTAAATGTTTGGCCATCATCCTGCATAATATTAAATATACTTTGCGTAGTTATTCATCTCCCAGGCCTATATCCCTCCATATATCCTTCCAATTATGGATTCTCTACAATTAGATCTTACCATGTGTGGATCCCTTATCCCTCCATATATCCTTCCAATTATGGATTCTTTACAATTAGATCTTACCATGTATGGATCCCTTATCCCTCCATATATCCTTCCAATTATGGATTTTCTACAATTAGATCTTACCATGTATGGATCTCTTATCCCTCCGTATATCCTTCCAATTATGGATTCTCTACAATTAGATCTTACCATGTATGGATCCCCTATCTTGTTCAGTATCTAGCGTTATAATCTGATGTATGTAGCCTTGATCTCCTCGAACTATATATCTCTCTCCGGTCACCCCGATATGATTGTAATTGTTTTTATGGGTGACCGGTTGATGCATATATACACAGGATCATATGTGTTTATTTTGTTCTAAAAACCATATTGTTCGAAATTGTTTTTATCGTACATATATCGTTTGGTCTGTGTATGTTATACGAACGATTTTTCTTCTGACCCATACAACTAATATGCACGAATAGATTTACAGGTATATATTTGAAAAAAAATTTTTTTTTAAATTGAAAATTTAATAACATTATTATATTATATATTATTATATATTATATTCACATAATCGGATTGTACAGATATCAATATATATATTCACTATTCCTTGTATTTTTGTATATTTTTTGTGCATTTTTTTACGCTTTTATTCTAATTTATAATTGACACATATTATTAAACAATGGTAATTTTATCCATATCTTTAATCACAATACATTTAATTTTCACACATAGTTTATACATATTTAGATTTTATCAGATTTTTTGCATTTATATATTTTTTCATACACAATTGTGTCACAGCATTCACATTTGATTTTTCACTGGTTTCACATAGATGTTTTATGGGTCTATCAGTGTCCTCGGTAATTAGGAAAATGGTTTACCCCTTATTTGTATCACCTGTTTTTTAATTGATGATTGGATTTTTGTGTGTGTATATATTGAGATGTTATATCCATTTTTCTTTATAATGATTAAGCACACAGTCAGTGTGTGAAACGCGTCTACCTTGTCACGATTGTCATTATTTGGATGTCCAGTCAATAAATCTGGATTTTGACTCAACCCGGAGTGCTGCCAATTCCTTTTCCTTTATCAAGTTTTCACGGAGGCGAGCCGGGGCATGCACCGGTGTGAGTCATCAGGCAATTACACCACCTCGAGCAGTGAGTCCTTGTCTGTTCAATTGACACAGAGTTTGCACCCATCCTCCATTTGAAAACACACCTGTGTTCACTGTCCACTCAGAAAAAGAGCTTGAAAACGGTGAACAATGCGCTGCCCTCATACAGATCAGACATAGTTTGGGGTGGAGGTCTTTTTGGTGTAATAACTTAGCAATAGTTTATTATAGCTTTAAATGTAATGTAAATAATAATAGTGACCTACCTGCAGAAAAGGGCATAAATGCATCTCGTTTAACAAATTTTCCATTAGCATCCAAAAAGTGTTTTGGGTTAAACTCATAAGGCGTTTCCCACTGAGTCTTGTCATGCAAAACAGATGTGAGGAAAGGAATGACCTCTGTACCCTACAAGGAGAAGCACATTGTACAATACTTAAAGCTAAACTCTAGGCAGACATAAAATATACAAGTGATGGCAGTTCTATAATTACTAATAAATAATTAAATTTATTTTTTATTAAATGCAAGCTGTGTAAATAACTGAATTTAACTTGGTTTAGGCCTCTTGCAGTCCTTGCAGGGCTGTTGATAGAAATCATGGGGCCCCATACAACCTACCTGATGGGGCCCCCTTCAGACCCACCCTCAACCCCACCCCTGGCCCTGCCCTAGACCTGGCTTGAAACAAAGTGCAGGTTTGTCTTCAAGTAAACTGTATCTTTCTCCAGCCTGTTATAAATTTGATAATTCAAAATTAATATTGTTTTCAGGTGAGAACAAACCTCTTTAATATCTATAGGCGGACCTGATCTGACCCTCTATTCACGTCTATAGAACGATGGATGTAAACAGGCTGGTGTCCATTTACATCCACCTACCTCGAATCCAATTGGCTAAACAAAACGGAAACGGATCCAATCCCCTCCATCTAACGTATCGGATATGAGGTCAGTTGTGTGTAAACAGACTGCTGGTTTGTTTACATCAGCCACCCTTAGAGCAGAGTGGGCTGTGTCCATGTCCACTCTGCATAAGCAGACACGGACCTGTCATCTGCCCACGCAGCTCAGTGGGGCATCAGCATGCAGATCCCCTGCTGAACAAGAGGATTCCTCCCCATGCGAAAAAAGCCTTATGTTAACACACAGCGCAGGTTAAGATCATCAGCATTATGGTAACACATAGGCAGGCGCTCTATCATGGCTGGCTCTGTCACAGTGTGTCACATGACATGGCTGTTGGATGTTGACCTTGTTAGCTCGTGACCAATAAGTTAACAAAATCAGCACCCAACAGCCATGTCATGTGACACAATGTGACAGAGCCAGCGATGATAGAGCGCCTGCCTGTGTGTAATATCACCATAGTAATGTGCAGTATATCTTCATATTCACCCAGGCACTCTCAGATACTGAGTATGGAGCTGAGTGGAGGAAGATCACTCCACCAGGGAAGACTATGGGCAGCCACAGCAGCAAGCAGCTGGGACTTGAGCAGAGCAGCTAGCAATATGTGGAGCGGGTGCGGAATGCACATGCATCCAAAACTAAAAAAAAAAAATGTTGACTGCTCTATTATCCCATCATCAGAGAGAGCCCCTGGAAATAGTAGTAATACGATCCCCCCCCCCCCCCCCCCGAAAGCTAGTAGGAGTGGCTGAGTAGGGGAGTAATTTAGAAAGCCATCTTTTATCCACACTGAATTGTCTGTGATGCTGTGATGCCCCCCTGCTGAGCTGATGACACCAGGCAACAGGCAACAAGGCCAGTTGTACTGGCTTATCAGTGGCCCTGTCCTGCAGCCTGCCTTAAGATCCAGTGAAAGGGCTGCCATGGGTGGGAAGGGGTTAATTATGTCAAGAGGTGCCCATGTCTTACTTTGTAAACTTACAATCTGTTTAATGTATTTATGTGCATTATATTAAAACATGCTCACACGAGTGTTTTTCTACATGACAGGGTCTCTTAAAGAATTAAATATTTACTTAGGACCCCTCCTCCATGCCACAATGCTGTAGTACAGTTAAAAAAAAAAAAAAACCTGTGGGAAAAAAAAAAAGTAAATTAATTTTCTTAAAAAAACTTACTAAACCCACAGCTTATATGTGCTCCTCCACCCACGATAAAGTCTGGCTCCTTCTGCTCCCTGTCAGCTGCCTCTTCCTGCCGCCGCGCTGCTGCCCGCCTCGCTCGCTCTTGGTTGCTGAGCGTGGAGCTGAGCGAGATCACTCTGGCAGGGAAGGCAATAGGCAGCCGGGACTTCAGCAACATGCAGAGCAGGTGATGGGCACAGAATACACATGCGCCTGAAACTAAAAAAAAAAGTCCTTCAACTGCTCCTCCTCCACCATCAGAGAGGGGCCCTGGAAATATTATTATTACAACACTACCTAATCTAGTAGGAGTAGCTGAGCGGGGGTGTAAATCAGAAAGCCGTTTTTTTGTTTTTTTTCTCTATTGAATGGTCTGTGAAGCTGCCCGGGCCCCCTCTGCTGGCTGGGCCTGGTACAACAGGGCTGGTTGTACTGGCTTATTAGTGGCCCTGATTCCTTGTACAGAAGACCACAAAGTGGGAGAAGAAGGAACAGCACAAACGTATGTGGTGTAAAGGAGCATGCTTATAGGAGACAAAATATGGATTTTTTTTTTCTACAGCTTACCTGTAAAATCCATTTCTTACACAGAGCCATATTCATTACATATGGGTTATAGGCCACCTTCGGGTGAATAGACACTGGCAACCAATCATATAGGAAGTCCCCCTATATAACCCCTTCTACACAGGAAGTACCTCAGTTTTGTAGCAAGCAATAAATACCCCATACGAGAGGGGAGGGACCTCTGTGTCCCGTGATGTACTCCAAGAAATGGATTTTACAGGTAAGCTGTAGAAAGAAATCCATATTTCTTTATTGTACAACACGGGACGCAAAGCCATATTCATTACATATGGGATGTCCTATAGCAATGCACCTGAGGGGAAGGGGACACTATCAATACAGCCATCAGACCACCAAAGGTTTACATACAGTAGCTGCCTGCAGAACACTTTGGCCAAATGTAGACTCCTCCTGGGTCCTAACATCCACTTGGTAGAATCTAGTGAAAGTATGCACTGACAACCAAGTCGCTGCTTTGCTTTGCTGAGATATAGAAGCTTGATGGCGAACTGCCCAAGAGGCACCTACTCTTCTGGTAGAGTTTGCCTTCATTGGAAAAGGTGAAACCTTGCCTTTTCAAACCATACGCCTGGATAATAACCTGGCAAATCCAATGATAAATCATAGACTTAGATGCTGCCTTTCCTTTCCTAGGCTCTTCTGGCAGTATGAACAAAAGATCGGTCTTACGAATCTGAGCTGACATTTTTAAGTAAGTCTTAAGAGCACGTACTACATCAAGAGAATGTAGTAACCTTTCCTCCTCTGTTTGAGGATCTGGAAAAAAGGAAGGCAGAACAATGTCTTGATTTACTGTAAGTGAAATGCGGACACCACTTTGGGCAAAAAATCTGGGTGTGGACGTAGAGTCACCCTATCTTGATGTAAATCAAGAATGGCACTTTACAAGAAAGAGCTGCTAGTTCTGATACTCTTCTGGCTGAAGTTAACGCAATCAAACAGACCAATTTTCTAGTCAAAAGAACCAGGGGGATATGCCCCATGGGCTCAAAAGGCTGTTTTTGTAAAACTGCCAGCACCAAATTTAGGTCCCAAGATCACAATGGGGGTTTCACTGGTGGAAGCATACGTAATATCCCTTGAACAAAGGTTTGAACCAAGGAATGCAAAGCGATCAGTCCCTGGAAAAAAAACGACAAGGCTGAAATTTGACCCTTAATAGTGCTTAAGGCTAATTTCATATCTACCTCTACTTGCAAGAAAGCTAGAATTCTCCACATTATATACTTGCGGGGATGACATTTCCTGGCTTCACACCAAACAATGTAAGATTTCCAGACTCTGTAATAAATGTCTCTAGAGACTGTTTTTTTAGCACATTTATCAGGGTAGAAACTGCAGGGCCAGATATACCCCTGCTCTTTCAAAAGCAAAGCTTCAATTTAGAGACTGTAAAGCAGGATGAAATATCAGACCTTGAGAGATTAGGTCCAGACGCAGTGGAAGAACCCAAGGCCTTGCCACTGCCAGTTTTAGAATTTGTGCATACCAAAACCTCTTCGGCCATGCTGGAGCTACCAGGATTACTGGTTTCCCCTCTAGCTGGATTCTGCGTAACAGACGAGGAAGCAGCTGAACTGGAGGAAAGGCATAGATAAGGGAAAACTCCTCCCAAGGAGTCACCAAAGCATCCACTCCGACTGCGAGTGGATCCCTGGTCCTGGACAACAATCTCTTCCAGAGCAGATGAAAGGGAAAAGCCTGGGAACTATGAGGAGGACGCAATGAGCCTAGAGAGGCTAACTAGTATACTCAAGGCTTGTGCCAAGCTATACAGCTTATCACACAAGGTTCTGCTTATCCCAAAGATACAGAACCTGACTATGCCTGTCAACATGCACCCACAGTGACTCACGCAACCCAGCTGCTGCTGCTCTGTGTCCCTCCAGGCCTCTGAAAGAGGCTTGCACGTAGGAAGTATCTCCTTTTAAAATTGCACCATTTGTGGTTGTACTGCACATGTGCGACATGCCACTGCAGGCGCTGCTTCATCTGCTTCTGAGAAAACAGATTTGCGGGTGCTTTCATGACAAGGCGAAAAAACGACACGCCAAATCATATGGGGTAAGAGCAGCATAAGCAACCAAATGCACTTTGTCACAGCTGATAACTTACAGGTTTTTACAAATATTTTTAGAGTGGACTTACCAGTCCCGCTTCAGGATTCTGTTTTGTAACAAGAATCCAATCTTCACCAATCATGGTGAGTTATTGTCAATTGCCGATCTTCAACGACTGAGACCCCTTGTTTCAAATGGGCCACTCCCTTGGACCTTTAGAGCATCCTGCCAGAGCGCCTTTTGGATTGGTTTTACCAAGGGTCCGGATCCCCAGTGTCTAAAAAGGACAGCATTACAGGCAAAACCTCATATCTGCTTTCCCGAGGCTTACGTACCATCGCTTTAGTCATTGACTTTTATGGATGGATCTGATTGCTAACCCCTTAAATTCAGCGATCTTTGATCAGGGATTGTAGCATAATCTTCTTTCTTCTTCTTCAGAAAAAAACATAAAATGTGAAGAGCTTCTCCACTGTGACCATCACCTTTAAGACACTGGCGAAAAAACTGAGGTACTTCCTTTATAGGAGGGGTTATATAGGGGGACTTCCTGTCTGATTGGTTGCCAGTGTTCATTAACCTGAAGGCGGCCTATAACCCAAATGTAATAAATATGGCTCTATGTCCTGTGATGTGCGATAAAGAAATCAGTGTAACAAAGATAACCTCATTACTGTGACAAAAAGTGTGGGATATCCCATGCTACCTTATAGGTAATTATATATAGCTTGTCTTGTTATGGGTGGCTGCATACAACCTAATTGTGTTTCACATTTTTTTTCACTTTAGAGCATACCTAGGAACCAGGGTTTAAATTTGTGATATCGATTTATATTTGTGTATCCACCAATATTATTGATAAAGGACACTAAGGTGGAAAGTTTCAGACTTTGGTTGCACTTTTTCTTGGTAATAATATGGATTCACTTATAAATTTTGCATTTTTAAGGATTTTTTTGTTTATGCGATTATATTGCGATATTGTGATTTCTGTGTTTTATAATCGCTGTTTTAGAGTTTACCTAGGAACCAGTGCTTGATTTTATGATATCGATGTTTATATATGACCCACTTACTATTTACCAAGGACACTAAGGAGAAAGATTTTAAACTTTGTTTGCTATTTACAGCACAATTCTTTTACTGACACTACTAAGGGCATTAGGCACAACAACACACACTATCCCATAACCTCATCACTGTTCTGCTTCTACTTCTTCACTGTCCATTCACAGGTTAGGGCCAGAAGTGAGTTGAATTATGTTGGCCATCAATCCAACCAGAAAATTAAGTACATCTACTAGCAAAAAAGAAATACTGTAGGGGGGAGCTCCGGATTGAAGTAGTCAAACTATTTTTTTATTCTATGTTTGAATTGGCTATACATTTTTTTTTTTACTGGAGTCCTGCTTTAATAAGAATCAGGGTTGCAAGGACTAAATTATTAATTGCATGAATACCAAAGCAGAGCCAAAAGTATAATAAGAACAGGTTTTTTCTGCATAGTTTAGGCTGGTTTCATAGTAATAATTATATTGGTGGTGAGTCTGTACACAATGGCATATTGATTCACACATGAGAAGAGAAATAACAGCTCTAAATAAAACAATGTTTTTAAAAAACAAAACAAAATGAGAGTAATATGTAGGCACATGCGCCAAACATGTGCCTACATGTGTGACACTGGCTGACATACACACGGGCGGAATGCCAGCCGTTTTTTTATTCGGCCCATGTGTACTAGGCATTAGTCTTCTTATACTTCTTAAGGAAAATGTGTTGCAGCAATTTATTCTTCTGACCCCATCCACAAGACCAATAATAAAGGTGTCACTCCATCGTAACTGTATTACCCAATTGTTTGTTAATTTTACATATGGCCCTCCTTAGCCCCTGGAAGCATGATGGTACCCTTTAGAAACAGGGTGAACTGACACTTACAGTACCCAAATATTTATACCCTTTCCCATAATTCACTACTGGCAAAGGAAACTAATAGTGGTGGGCTGGGAAAACATATGAATATTCATAATCCAGACCCACTGTATGATCTCACACTAATACCAGAGGTGACAGTGCAACCCACTGGCAGAAGTAAGAACTGACAGTCAGGCTGAATTTAGGGAAAGCTGAACAAGACAACGATTATAATTAGCATTAGCTAACCAAGTCATGCAGAACTAAATTTAGAAGCAATCTATGGCAGGATGGCTACATGCATTATGAACAATCTATTAGGACAACATAACATTGTAATTTGGCTTTATAATGGTTGTGGCATTTGAACAGTACTGGGATTTCTGGTAGTGATATTTCACCACTGGAACTGCTAAGCTAGCATGTCATTTAACTGCTACCAACCATGTAAAACTAAAGTGGAATTTTTTTACTGGGAATTTCCTTTAACCTTCTCAGCGGTATTCCCGAGTGTGGCTCGGGGTGAAATTTCAGAGCCAATAGCGGTAACCCCGAGCCCCACTCGGGGTACCGCTACGCTAGGGAGATCGCTGGATCCTGTAAGAGAGGTTACTTACCTTGTCACCAGGATCCCGCCATGTGTCCCTGCAGCATACGGCAGCCAGATCTTCCGCCCGATGCTGTGAGACCGGGCTTCCGTCTCCTGCGATGTGACGCTCGCAGGGGGGTGGAACCGGCGACAAATTCAAATAGTAAAACACACAAACACACTGATACATTACAAAATAAAACAAATTCACTTTAGTTTGCCCCCCAGTGCCCTTTCCTGCAGTTTTACTGTACTTTTTACATATATATATATATATATATATATATATATATATATATATATATATAAATATATATATATACATATATATACTGTGTATATATATATATATATATATATATATATATATATATATATATATATACACGTATATCTATATATATATATTATATGTATATATATATATATATATATATATATATATATATATATATATATATATACATACATACTTTAACTTATTTATAGTTATTTATTTTATTATAATTTATGATTTTGTGTTTCAAACTTTATCATACCCGAGATGTTACAAAGAAGAACGCACAGTAAAAAAAAAAAAATCATATGTAAATAGTTGGTTTGGGCTGCTCGTTCTTAAGAATTACATGCAAAATAATGGTACCACTTTCAGCACCTAAAATCGGAAACAATCATACCGCCAGGGAGGTTAACTGTACATTCCCAAATTAGGAGACCTACATTCTTAGAATTAGTTCAAAATTTTATTTAAGATTTAATCTGCTCATTTGGTGTATGATTCTACTGACAAATCAGGAGTTTTCTGATCTCACCTTTGGGATGCAGTAACCTCGGAAATACACATCACTTGAAGTTGTGTGTGGCACGTTCAAAGGAACGATATTAGCAAACCTCTGAATTTCATGTACTACTGCTTCAGTATAAGGCATATTCCTGCGGTCATCTACTGTAGGCATCTGACCTTGTTTAATATGTGTCCGGATTTCCTCTTGTACCTTTTCTAGAAAATAACAGTAAATTTCATCAGCCTCTCCTCAATTTGTGAACATATTTATTGTCACTATCATTGAGTAAGAACACCTTGGACTGTAAACTCAAGATCTTGTGGGCCAATGTAACAACTAAACAGGTGTACCCGGGTACCGGTCCTCACATATGTGGGAGCAGTGTGACCATGCGCAAACGGAGGTGTGCCAGAGTCGCAGGATCTTATAAGCAACACAGTCTTCACCAGAGATACTTGAGGCGTGGATGTTGTGCTTCAATGCAGCCTCCAGGTTGCGGCTTTCTAACACACCAACACAGGCACAGTGCAACCAAAAAGCATGCTGGAAGGACACGGGGTATGCACAGGAGACTAGGAACCAAAGAAACCCTCTGCAGCTTGTTAGGAAGGGACAACAGGGAGGAGGACGCAGGGAGGAAGTGTAAAGCACAGGACGGAGGGGGATGCTGAGCAACGGTGCAGAGAGAGAGAGAGAGAGAGACTCAGCAAGCTGGAAAGGGCTGCAGGCAAACAACAAAAAGCAATGCTGAGAAAGAGACAAACAGCAACAGGAAATTAAGTTGTGATGGGAGTCATTTTGGGTTGGGGTCCATGAAACTCAGCTTACCTTAGAGAGGTCGTGAAACCCCTGTCTCAGCTCCCCAGGTCCCTCTTATGTGTAAGTCACCCTGTGTCTATTAGGGGCACAGGGTGACAGAGAAAATTATGGACAACTACTTAATGGACACTGAGGATATGGTTTGGATTACTTCAAATAGGACAGTAATATGTATCCACAATATCACTCAAGAAATCTATGATACATTAATTCCACTGTATCAGAATGATGAAACATTGTATGAGTTTTGCATCATAGACTACTGTAGATAGGAGTCAGACAGTCTGTTACTGGGGTCTCCTGCTATTGTCTGTTTAATAAGGTGTTCTGTGTTTATACTTAGGATAATGTGTATTGTACTGTACTTTGAGTTTGATGCCGGTAAGTCTGACCTGGAGTGAGATCCCTGATTGTCCAGGTTGTTAGTTTAATTAACTTCATTTTTAGCTATGGTAATTATATTCCTGTGTGCAGTTTGTATTGTTAGAGTAATATGATCAGGAGGGGGATGTCCTCCTGTGGGATATATATTCTGTGTGAGTTTGTTCAGCAGCAACAATAAACCCCCCACAAAAATATATCACCTCCAGCAACAATACATCCCCCACCAGCCAGCATCAAAAGACACGGTTCCTGATCCCCCGGGCCGCCGAGTTTCGTGTCCCTGCCACCTACGGTTCCGGAGATATCGAGCGGTAAAAACCGCTAGATCAGTCCGCCCTCGCTGCAGGAAGCCGCGGCCGTGGCAAAGCCCAGCACCCCTTGCCATTACATACAGTCAGTGCTGAAGGTGCCGGAACTGTGTCCCCCAGGGTTCCCACTAAAAAAAAAGCCCTGCTCATGTTCTTATAAATGCCTGCATTAACCTTCGTTCTATCAGGTGTGACAGAGGCTCTGAGGGTGTTCTTGGAATCGAGGTGCAGAACAGAGAACCCAAATTACAAAGTGACTCCTGACGGGGTAGCACTACACACAGAAATGTGCTGCTCTTTAGCAGATGTATGGAGGTGCCATTCATTTTTATTGGAACCCCCATGCATTGGCAACCTTCGGTGTGTCGCAATTTTACAAAGGAGTTGGGGACTTCTTTCACTGCATTTCTCAAAGGTAAGAAGTCTACTGAGATGGGAAAGAATGCGCATAACCTGAACATGTGCATGCACAGATGTGAACCAAGACTAAGGACCCCACGCTTCTATTAGTCTACATAACTTAGAGGAGCGTGGTTCTGTAGTCCTCAGAGAAAGCTAAGAATATAATTAATAACAGTCAGCACAGAAAAACTGATAATAAATGAACATGCTGTGAATTTATGTATTCTGTGCAATAAAACATTTCGTACATTGAGACGTTTTTCAGTATGATTTTTTAATCTGTAAAAATCTGTAAAATAACAGGACAAATAAGGGGCAGTTTTTTTGGTACAAGAAATGGTCCAGTATAGTGGAGAGAAGCTTCCCTAACTTTCAAGAGCTTTTTAAAGCCTATTGCAACAAGTCAAACTACCAAAAAGCACCTTAAAGTGACCCTGCACAGGATTACTTCTATAGAATAACATACCATCTAGAAAAAGAGTTGCTTTACTTACCTTTTTTGGTGACCCATACACTTAAACTCCGCCACTTCACTACTTCCTAGCCACTGTAAGTATTTTACATTGGAAATACATGCTTCCAAGCTGCACAATGCATGTTATCCCGTTGGCTTTTACATAACTACTGGGAGGAACTACAGTATATACAGCAGGGGAAACAGGTCAATCAGTCAAACCCTTGCAGCAGACAGCAGGAAGTAAAGTACAGGTGTTTCAAGACATAGAAAGGTAAGTATATTGCATGCCTCTTTTGGTGGTTTCAAAGGGTACAATGAATTTTTCATGTCTTCTGAGGGTTATTAGGCTCATTCTTTTACAGCAACATCCCACAGATAATGATCAATGCAAAAAAGACAAAAACACACAAATACAAAGAACACTGAATTGAATAGACTAAACACCCCAAAATGCACCTAAAGAAAAAACACATCCTCTAAATAAATAAATAAATAGAAGAGTGCTGCAACTTGTGTAAGCCTGAACACAAGACTCGAGCACAATTTTTAAAGAAAAGAAAACAAGTGTGCATCCCTTATCCACAGATAATCAATTCTCAGTGGTTGTAGTGAACATAAGAAGTTCAATAAAGTGAATCAATATATAAAATTAATCACAATACGTGCCGATATGTAAAAATCTGTAGAATAAAAATCACACAAATTAAAAAAATCAGTCCAAAGATGAAAAGTCCAATCTTACAGTGAATATCCAAGTGACTGGTGCCCAAATAAATTACACAACATGAATTGCACAAAGAGGTGCCATCTCCACATGTAATCAGGCCTCTTGCCTTATCTTGATTATGCTCCAGCACAGGACACAAAAGTTTAAGTCCTGAGCTACTAGCCAGGCCTTAAGAGTTACTCGCCACCAGTTGCCCCATCCAACCCCCTGCCAGCGGCACCCGTCGACCCCCCCCCCCCCCGATGCGGCTCCACACTCGCCCTCAGCTTATTTCCACTCGCCTAATTCATACAGACAAGTAAAATTTTGAGGGCTGCTCCAGCATATATGGAAGACAGAAGAGACTTCATAGTGTAGTATGTTCAAACCACCATTTATGAAAAAGGTATTGAACTTACATATTAGAAGCATGAAGCCAGTGATACAAACAAACAGCAAGCACAGGCCTGGTCCTCACCAGCTGTCCCACGTGTGATGATGTCACAGATGCAGCTCCACCTGATGCGTTTCCCGGTAAGAGGTGTCAGTACTGCCCCTGTTCCCAGTTACCCAAGATTCAGCAGCTATATGCCTCATGTAAAGCCAGCCAATTCTCTGAGGTGACAACAGTTGAGATCGGGTGTGAAGGAGTTTTTTTTCCAAATTTCCAAAAACCTGTGAAATACCAGTGAGGGCAAGAGCTTTGGAACAAGTTATATCTCTATAATTTGAGATCACATATTTTTGGTAAGAGGCATGATTACATGTGGCGATGGCACCTCTTTGAGCACTTCATGTTGTGTTGTTTATTTGGGCACCAAACAGGCACTTAGATATTCACTCCAGGATTTACCTTTTCATCTTTGGACTCATTTTTATGAATGTATGTGATTTTTTTCTACAAGCGTTTACACATTGGCGCGTATTGTGATTTATTTTATTCACTTTATTGAATTAGTTATGTTCACTATAATTACTGAGCATTTATTGTCTGTGGATTAGGGATGCACACTTGTTTTCTCTTCTCAAATCAGCCTATAAAAATAATCAAATCAAGGTATTTATTAAAACACTGCACTGAACAAAAGCCTTATATATCCCTAAAAACAAGTGACAAAAATAAGTTTCACATTGTTTCCTGTAAAGTTTTTATTGCAGTCCATGTCTTCACTGGGAAGACATCTTACTTTCTGTCAGTATAATTGTGGAAGGTTTAAAACCTCTTCTAGGTTATTTTTGCTGTCTCTGACTTCCTGCCTCATTGACAACTGCTCTCCTCATTTCTTGTCTTGATGTTACAGACTGTCAGTGTGTAGACAGAACCTTAATTAAAATGGTAATAATGTGCGAGCTGTGTTGGCCAGGAGATGAAAGTCCGGGTGGGTGGGATGCAACCCTCTGGGCGGCTGGGCAATGGATATTTGGGCATCAGTTGCGGTAAAGGGCTGATAAGAGGGACCAGACCTGAAACAATATTACTACTGAACCCTGTGAGTGTAAAGTTGTGGCTCCCTTCCCAGCCTGCAGGAATAAGTCACTATGGAACAATGTAATGTTAAGAGCTGGTGGAAGAAATAGTGCTGTGCACTGCCACTCTCAAAATGTCTCAGTAGTCTCTGTTGGGACAGGTGTCACTGGTAGGGTATATAAGGATTTGAGGAGGCACTAAGCCATAGGCCAACAAGTGATTCAGGAAATAAGGTGAAACTTATCCAAAGGTGTCAGAAAGGGGCATTTACTTTTTCCAAGGCTATTAAAATCTAAAATATGAGTCTGGATGAAGACCCACATGCTAGGTAAAGGTGGAGCAGAATGGTCAAGCAGACATTTCCCCCAAAATAGCATCACTTTGTAAACCCACAAAATTACTTTGTATTTCTGGATACTTTATCATGAATAAAAGGCCCCAGCGTAGTGTTGTAGATGTTGTTTCTGTCCCAGCAGCAAAGAGATCCAGAACTGAATACACCATATCTTCATCATCAAAGTGTGTTTCAGCTTTGGCTGACTCCTAAAAACACAGTCAAATGATTTAAACGCTAATAATTTATTTATCATCATCTTACTTATTTCTCTACATTTTATACACTGTATGGAGGAGCCTTTTCCCATTGTAAAAGAGAAAAATGCAAACAGCCTCATTTATAAAGGATCCACCAGCATAATAACAGCGCATTTGCTTTGTAAAGTTTTCTTAATTTTTGGAACATTATAGTCCTGTATTACCCAGATGAAAAGAAAAAAAAAATGTCTGACATTCGCCAACATCTGTACTTCGATGGGGAAAGGTGCTTAATAAATCTTTCACTGTATTTATTAAAGGCTGAATGTTACAACTCCTGCACATTTCCAAGTCACATTTTAAATTACAATTTTGCCAGACTATAATTAAAGTGTAACTAATGTAGTGCACCCCTGCAGGAGCTGCTAGTCTGGAAATCTCTCTGGAGTTATTATTTTCACTGAATTGAGAGGTGTAATACCTCGACCTCTGACACATCCTTTACATAAATAAACCACACCAGTTTAAAAATGATCTTGAGTATATTGAAGGTAAGTGAGTGAACGAAGAAAAGGTTATACAACTATAATCACAACCCTATAATAATTTACTATAAGGCCCCTTTCACACTATCCACTCCGTTTATCTCAGCGGGGGATTGATCCGCCGATCCCCTGCTAAGGAGGCGGATGGCAGCTGTGTCTCCGCGCTGTGTGCGGAGACAGAGCTGTCAGGTCCCGCTGTTCTCTATGAGGGAATCGGATGGGAACGGACCGTCTGTCCGTTCTCATCCGATCCCATCCGATCCAATCCTCTGGACAGATGGAAAGTAGGGTTTCAATCCGTCCAGATTTAACAGATCGGATCGGATTGGATTGGATGTCAGCGGACATGTCTCCGCTAACATCCGATGCCCCATAGAGATGCATTGAGCATCCGTTCAGATCTGCCAAAAAAACGGGCAGGCGGATCTGAATGGACTCCCTGTGTGAAAGGGGCCTTAAGCAATGCTGTCATAAAACATACTTCAAGTGAAACTTCACTCTCTCAATTAACATTGACTATTTAAATCCTTATGCTACTAGCATTAGTAAATAGATAGAAGGTATATCATATTTATTATTATTATTTTAACATTTCATAAGTTACTTCCTGGATTAAAGGCCTAGGCAAATGATGCCATGTCTTCAGGAGGAGAGGAGAAGTTTTCTCAGCTAAGCACACCCTCCTGCCTGCATGGCTGAGCTAAGGACAGGGGAATGGTCATGCCCAGAATGCTAGGGGGTGTTTTTAAAAGTGATTTCTCAGCATGCATGGAGACATTTAATGGATGGGGAAGTTTTCTTTGAATATTAAAATTAATAAAATAGTGTTTTTGGTTTGTGGTGCTCAGATACGGTGTGGTTCCACTTTAAATATAGAGATTTTTTCACTAAAGGTGACTGAGCCCAGATTTTGCCACGTTTATCACTTGACTTGTACCAGGACCACCAGAGTCTAAACAGCAGCAACAAGAATGTTAAAACTTCAGGGAGCTAAGCTGCCTCTGAGTCTCAGGGATAGCCCTGCAAAATCAAATAACCTGCAGGGCATTGATATATAGAAAAAATGATCTTTGATAAAATAAATAGTGAGACAAGTGCTAATAAATAAGACAATAGGATATTGTCCCCAAACTGTATTTTTTTTTTGCTAGCTTAGTTGGGGCCCTTCTTTGCTGGTGCAAAAATGGTGAATCTTGGTTAAGTCCATTCATCCTTCTAGAGGTGAGAAACAGAAACACTGATAGGTAAAGACAGTTTGAAACAAACTAGTTGCCAATGTCAGTAGGAAGATTGTTCAGGTCATAAAAAATAATTTATTAAATTATTGCTGGTTGGCCAAATCAGTGGAAGGCTGCACTATTTTTTTATATTTATTAAAGGGGTTGTAAAGTCAGAAGGTTTACCAATGCTTACCTGAGCCCTCTCTCTATCCACCAATGTCCACGACTGTCTTAGCCATCTGGGACTCCCCTCCTCATTGGCTAAGACAGAGAAGCAGCGCCATTGACACCCTCTTCTGTGGGGGCACTGAAAGAGCCGAAGTGGGACCCGAAAAGAGGAGGATCTGGGCTACTCTGTGCAAAACCAACTGCACAGAGCAGGTAAGTATGACATGTTTGTTATTTTTATTGAAAAAAAGGAGATTTTGCAATTACTTTAATGTCAATGCCTATATGTGTATGGACACATAAGCCAAAGTAGAGGGGCATTTAGGAGTAGAAAAAAAAAAAAATCAAACGCCTGCAAAAATTTTTAGTTGCAGTGTGCATGAGGCCTTATAGGTTTTAACAATCAGAGTATAGATTATCAGCCTGGGAGAAATTTATATATTGTTTTTGGAAAGTTTAACTAAATGGAAAACTTTTTTTAGTTTGATTATCCTTTAAGAGACATGCCAGGCAAGAATGAGAGGGACTGCCAGACTATCAAAGAGGTCTTTTTATAAAGAGAGGTTGTCATGTTACAGTTTTCCTTTCACGAGAGAGTCTGCCACGTTAAAAAACGAACAACACTGTTAAGCCTCATTCATTTGTCAGGAATGGCAGGAATCCAGAGGATTACTGTGACTAGATGTACATGTGGATGCGGACAGTTAGGGCTGCTGAGCCTGTCCAATGCAATGTCCACCGATGTTTTGATGGCAGGAAAGTCTTCCCTGTCAGAATTCACTAAAACAGCAGGAGGATTCCCCCATCCAACTAAACCCCTGTTTTTAACGCATACGGTTAGACAGGTCAATTTGGTTGGTCGCAGACTGGTCAGTAAGGAGAGCTTGGAACATTTTTATGTCTTGTTAGGGCTCTTTCACATGGGCGTTCCGCATGTCCGTATATCATCCTATTTCTTTGCGGATGATATACGGACATAATGTATGTCAATGACATTGCGGATGTCAGCGGATCACCATCCGCTGACATCCGATTTTCGTCCTTTCATTTCTGTTCCGTTGTTTGGAATGGAACAGAACCCTATTTTTGTTCCGTTTAAAAAAACGGAACGGATGCAAAATCGGATGTCAGCGGTGTCATCCGCTGACACCCGCAATGCCCATAGACATACATTATGTCCGTATATCATCCGCAAACGGATGGGATGATATGCGGACATACGGAGTGGATGACACAAGTGTCATCCGCTCCGTGAAAAAAAAAAAGTGCCGGAGCGGATCGCAATGCGGTCCGCTCCGTGTGAAAGAGCCCTTACATGTGTTGCCCTTCCAATGCTCCTTACTGCAGATACCAGCTACAGGTGTGGGCAGTAACCATTTGTCTGTGCTATGGATTATATTGGCCAGGCAAAGCACTGACACCTTTGCTGCCATGGTGTTATAGGCTGGGTGTTTAGTGTGCCCCTGTGCCTTTAAGGGGTGGGCTGCCTTCAGGTATATCTGCCCTACACCTGTCCATTTAAATGCATGTGCTTCCATTGTTGGAGACTCACAGATTTTAGAGTTGGGACCACAGAAAATGGGGTGCCTTGTCGGGGCTCTGTGGCTTATGCATGCATTTGCAGATGTGTGCAACTAAACCCCTGTTTTTAACGCATACTGTTAGACAGGTCAATTTTGTTGGTTGCAGACTTGTCGGTAAGGAGAGCTTGGAACCTTTTTGTGTCATGTTACATTAGTTGCATTCCCCCATCCACCTTGAATGTGTGGATGGGGGAATACAGTCAGTTTTTTGTTCAACCCGCTGATTGAATTATAAAAACTGACCCATTTATGGCCAGTTTAGGAGGCTTCACATTAGACAGACTATACTCTACAGAAAGTAGGGGATTTGAAGAACAACATTTGGAAAGATTCATGTGCCTTGTCATTGAGTGCTGATAAATTCTCATAAATGTGAAGGAAACCACAAAATCACACAAGGTTCATTTATAAATGCAGCACATTATATTAGAAAAACATATACCTGTTCTTGTTTCAAAAGGTATGCATCTATATATCCAGAGATGGCATTTGTATCAAACACTTGTCTCTGATGTTTGATGCGCATTAAAATAAACTCTTTGAGATCATCAAAATTCTGCATAATCTGTTTGTGTGCTCCAAGAAAAGATGAGATTCGAGGAAAAAAGTTAAATAGCTGTGGAAACAAAAAAGTAATTCTCATAACTTTGGTCTAGATACGTAATTATGTTGAATCACATCTAGCACATGTGGTATCCTGGTCTCATCCCTCTAACTAAAAAAAAAAATCATAAGAAGACAATTTATACTTACTTAAATCTTTGCTCTCTTGCAGGTATGCCTGGGCCATCTATTAGTTAATTAGGCTTAGTGAAGGAACCACTGCACTTTGTGTCATGTTTGCACTGATGCGATCAGTAAAGACCATTAAAACTTTGTCCTTGAGCCTGGTCTGAAGATATTCAAAGGGGTGCATAATGGGGCTGGCATTTTAAAAGAACCTGGGCCTGCAATAGCACTATGGGAGTAAAACCTACAGTGTCAACTCAGTATGCTACAGAAGAGCAAGTTCTTTGCCAAGTACATGTTCAAGACACCAAGCAACCAGTCAAGGTGTGGTATCAGGGTAAGGTGAGGTGTCCTCCAGTAGCGTGGGAGTCCTTTTTTGTGCTTCTTTCTTAGCGGTCTGTCTCCCATAGCAACTGGGAACAGACTAATGTCATGGAGGTTCTCAGCCTAACTGTACAGTACTAAGAGGAAGAATTAATATAGGACACTCTTGAGATCCATTCTAGGTGTTCCGACATGATCCAATTCTGTTACTGGGAGTGAGTGAGGTACTGAGGTACACTGGCTGGTGGAGGTGGTGCAGCTCTAAACGCCACTCCGAATGCAACACATGATAATTGCTGAATGTATAGCTATGTGTCAGAACCTTATGAAGAAATATACATATTTTAATATATTTTATATTGAGGTTTAAGACTGAATAAGCCCCAAAACAAGGTTAAACTCAGGACATTCACATAATTCTTCAAACAGAACATCCTGTGTTTTTATCACCATGTTGAAGGAAGGTTTGTAAACTGGCTGTTTGCTGAACTGAGGACAAAAGCCAAGGATAACTATATTCTATGGCCACTAACTAAATTGTATTTGAAGAGCCTTGAATGACAATACTTTGGAAACACAGTCAACTCAATTGCCTTTCCGAGGTGTAAATCCCACCTTCAAACAAGGTCCAATGGAAAACCTTGGGGGAATGTTTACCTACAACATCTCCTAATATACGTCAATGGAAAGACAGCAAAATTAGTTATCCAATGATGACCAGGCCATTGTCTTAAAGATAAACACACAGCAAAAGCTCCCTCATAGAAAGAACTGTTTTTTTTTTTTCTCTTGTAACACATTCATACAGCTCAGACATTCTTTTAAAATATCTGGAAACATTATATTTATGTACAACATGGTCCATAATATACCAAAGGGGGAATATGGAAGTTTTGTTTATGTGTTTAGAATAATATTCAATTGAGAATTACATTATTATTGTATTTATCTAAATGTGTATGATTATAAGACTATACCTCATATATTATATCCCATCCCAAGTCATAATTGTATTGTTTGCTGGCATAATATTCATCTAATAGGTAATATTCTGATTAGAAATATTATGGGAAAAAAAAAATATGCCATATGTAGAAATGGGTTACATATACAAATTATTGTGTTTAGAGATATATGCTCTAAATATATATATATATATATATATATATATATATATATATATATATATCCATATAGTTTTCTGCTTCTATCTAGATGTGTAATTAATTAGAATATATACAGGTAAAACATGTATTCCTAATCGATATGTGCTGCATTAGTAATGTATACTCATTAGACGGTGTTACCAGATCTGAACCTTACAGATATATATTAGAAATATCATATGACCATGCCTGTACCATGAGAACATGGACATTCCTACAACAAAACATTTAAAATTATAATTCAGAACAAATATTTCTACTCTAGGATACACTTGGTGGTTAAAAGAGGCAAATGCCTAATCACACAAGAAAATTATTTTTATCTGCCTCAACCAATGGAAAGAAGTTTCAACTTCTGGGCTAGGCTTAATATAAATTTTTTGAGTTTATTGTCTCAAAACAGTGTATAGGAGATCAGACAAACACATTCACACACAGATTTACACTTCTTCACGACATACACCCAGAAACTTTAAGGATGCAAGATGCAAGCTCCTCCTTAACCATTTTGGGAAAGGCAGTCATCTTAGTGGACTCTGGTAACGACCATTGTGAGCCAGCAGCCATTTTGGAAGGGCAAATATGTTTTATTGATTTTGTCAATGATTATTTGAATACTGAATATTGAGAGCTCATGATATTTAGATTTTGATTCCCCAAATGTAACAAACACCGTAGATTTTTCTTTAACTTAATTTTTGTTTTTCTAAAATTGTGGCTTCTTTGTTTGGCTCTATCTTAGCGAACCAGTTTCACGTTTTACGTAGTTTGACTCTCACTTCAACTGCAGAGGAGTAACTGTTGGCTACGCAAATCACAGATGTTTTTGTCTGATAATTCATTCTATATTATATGGTTTTTACAATGGCTGGGAGAAATTAAACCTTTCATTTCATTCATATTACTGAGCAAAACCCATTAAGGAGTGTGTAATGCTATCACGTACTGGACCCACAAAAAGATGTAGCAAGCGGCCATGTTGTTCAGTTATCATAGATCAGCCATGACAGTCTTGCAGAACAGTTATACATTGCTGCAATGATATTACCCCCTCCTTCTTTAATTCATGGAATGCATAGGTTTTACACTTCAAAAGAGCCATTATCTCAACTCAGAGACATCAGAAACTAGTGCTTAGGTCTGTGCAGAACTGTAAACAGCTAATTGAGTCCTGGCAGGATGTCTGTTTCTGCTATCCAGGACCATCAATCCATTAAGGATACCAAGAACTAGTGGGGGATGTTAAAGGCAATCAGAGAGCTCTTCCAAATTCAATACTTACAAAATCCACACACACGAGTCATAAACTCAGACAGGAACATGACACATTAATAATAAGTATATATTTGAATGAGAAATGTCGTACTGAATGAAATAAGGTCATACATGACCACACTAGCAAATATAGAAGGGAAGATAGCTGTCAGATATTCCCTGGGTGACAAGTTTATCTGAGCTACCCTGTGTTTAGTATCCCTGGACATGAAATTCAATGCTGAACATAATGTATCTGTTTCAAGAATGCAACCTGTACAAATTGGAAGATATGAATAGTGGTATAAAACTGTCTGTAGAGGAGGGACCTGATGTTGTCATAAATCCAGGACAGCTCATAGACACTCTGTTTTATTGGTGAGGGGCATCTGTCAACACCCCTTTCATCCCAGAGAAAAAGAAAGATGCCTAACAAGTAGAGAGTTCTCCTTTACCATGAAATCAGGAACACCTATCAAGCTTGAGAACCAATAACACCTGGTTCATTGACTGAACTCTGATAAAACCCAGGACATTGACTGCAAGTATTCTTCCTCCTCACTTCTACCTTATTTTTCTATTGCTGAATTATGTCTCTATTTCTTTGAAACGCATTTTTTCTGTAAATATTGTATTTGCACCAAATTTGACCTTTTCATTATTAAAACCTTATTTTGAAAAATGTTAACCTTGTCTCAAGTAGAGATGTCACGAACACATAAAATGTTCCTTTCGCGAACGCTGAACGCGAATTTCCGCAAATGTTCGCGAACGGGCGAACTGCCATAGACTTCAATAGGCAGGCGAATTTTAAAACCCACAGAGACTCTTTCTGGCCACAATAGTGATGGAAAAGTTGTTTCAAGGGGACTAACAGCGGGACTGTGGCATGCCGGAGGGGGAACCATGGCAAAACTCCCATGGAAAATTACGTAGTTGACGCAGAGTCGGGTTTTAATCCATAAAGGGCATAAATCACCTAACATTGCTAAATTGTTTGGAATAACGTGCTTTAAAACATCCAGTGTGTGTATACGATCAGGTATGATGTTGTATCGATCGGGTAGTGTAAGGGTTACGCCCGCTTCACAGTGACAGACCAAACTCTGACAGACCAAACTCCCCGTTTAACGCACCGCAAACAACCGCAAACAGTCCATTTGCACAACTGCAAACTCCCCATTTGCACAAGGTTGGATAACAAGCTAGTCATGTCCCGTTCCTTGTCCTCACTGACGTCATTGAAGGTCTCTTCCTCCACCGAGCCACGTACAACACTAAGGGTCCCCGAAAGGTGACAACAAGCCCCCTGGGATGGCTGTTGTTGTTGGTCTTCCACCTCCTCACCATCTCCTCTCTCTGCGTTGTCGCAGGTCCAACAATCGACGACGACAAGGCTGCTTCTGGTGGTGATGGTGACCACAACTCTTCCTCTTTATGCTCATCTATGGCCTGATCCAGCACTCTTCGCAGGGCACGCTCCAGTAAAAACGCATATGGGATGAGGTCGATGATGTTGCCTTGGGTTTGACTGACCAGGTTTGTCACCTCCGCAAAAGGACGCATGAGCCTACAGCCATTGTGCATGAGCATTCAGTAACGCGGCCACAAAATACCCAGCTCCACAGAGGCTGACCTCTTTTTTTTTAAATTTAAAAAATCTGTTTTACCAGTTTAATCTCTGTTTTGTCCCCTTTTTATTTCTCTATGCATCAATCTTGGTGTAGTGATGACTGTGCTCGTGCGCACGTTTGGGAGATTGCAGGCGATGGCTGTTTTTCAAAGCCTATGGTCCTGCTGAGGTAGTTCAGTGACAGCTAAGTGACCCAGAAAACAATGGTTCTGCTGTAGTTTAATCTCTGTTTTGTTCCCTATCAGGGGCCGGTGTATGGAATAGATTTTAGGAACCGGGAGATGGAAAAAGATGGTTGGTCGGTCCACTTACTTCCAATTTTGGGCACTGCGCATGCGCCGTACAATGTACTGTGCCATCCTATATGAGTGGTGTGTTAAGTAGTACTATTCTTATCAGTTTAATCCCTGTTACGTCCCCTATCAGGGGACGTGTATCGAATAGATTTTAGACAACTGCAAAGAGTTGTCAATAGTTGACACACTCATGACATACATTTTTATTCCTCTATGCATCAATCTTGGTGTAGTGATGACTGTGCTCGTGCGCACGTTTGGGAGATTGCAGGCGATGGCGGTTTTTCAAAGCCTATGGTCGTGCTGAGGTAGTTCAGTGACAGTTAAGTGACCCAGAAAACAATGATTCTGCAGTGTGGGCCCATTGTTGGCCTAGTAGGCTTTAATGATAACCTTAGATGATCACAAAGAGAATTAATGTTTTTTCTATGAAAAATTATCCAGCCGATCGCTTTTGGTCTGTTCACAATGAAGCAACAACCTTATTATCTGGGGTGTGCCAACATTGCCAACACACTCATAGAGGTGATCGCTTCATTATGATAGGCAAGCCCCTTCACCACAATAAAGGTAACGATCACGAAGGGGAATTGACACATGTATGTGCCTTTTTATTTGTTTTGTTTTTGCAGCCACAGTGCAGCACCAGAGGCCAGAAAAATTAGGCATGTACACATGCCTGAAAAATCAGGTATTGTTGCAGCCGCTGCAGTAGCAGCGGCCAGAAATATTGATGTTTTCCAGGCAGAAATTGCACTAAAACATTGCGGCTTGAACCCTAGTTGGTGGCGGAGAAGTCACGTAAGTCATCCGTCATGCAGAGATTAAATACAGCAGCGTGTGGACCATTTTTAGCCCAAGGCATCTCATGAGGCCTTTTTTAGTCAAATGCATCCCCCACTGTCAGTCCCTTCGGGATACATGCCTCATTCATCTTAATAAAGGTGAGGTAATCTAGACTTTTTAGACCTAGGTGATTTCTCTTCTCTTCTGACAATACCCCCTGCTGCGCTGAAGGTCCTTTCTAACAGGACATTTGAAGCGGGGCAGGCCAGAAGTTCTATCGCAAATTGGGATAGCTCAGGCCACAGGTAAAGCCTGCACACCCAGTAGTCAAGGGGTTCATCGCTCCTCAGAATGTCGATATCTGCAGTTAAGGTGAGGTAGTCTGCTACCTGTCGGTCGAGTCGTTATCTGAGGGTGGACCCCGAAGGGCTGTTGCGATGCGTAGGACTTAAAAAGCTCTGCATGTCCTCCATCAACAACACGTCTGTAAAGCGTCCTGTCCTTGCCGGCGTGGTCGTGGTAGGAGGAGGATTACTTTCACCTCTTCCCCTGTTAGATTCCCATTGTGCTGTGACATCACCCTTATATGCTGTGTAAAGGTCCTTTCTAACAGGACATTTGAAGCGGGGCAGGCCAGAAGTTCTATCGCAAATTGGGATAGCTCAGGCCACAGGTAAAGCCTGCACACCCAGTAGTCAAGGGGTTCATCGCTCCTCAGAATGTCGATATCTGCAGTTAAGGTGAGGTAGTCTGCTACCTGTCGGTCGAGTCGTTATCTGAGGGTGGACCCCGAAGGGCTGTTGCGATGCGTAGGACTTAAAAAGCTCTGCATGTCCTCCATCAACAACACGTCTGTAAAGCGTCCTGTCCTTGCCGGCGTGGTCGTGGTAGGAGGAGGATTACTTTCACCTCTTCCCCTGTTAGATTCCCATTGTGCTGTGACATCACCCTTATATGCTGTGTAAAGCATACTTTTTAACTTGTTTTGGAACTGCTGCATCCTTTCCGACTGCCGGTAATTCAACATTTCAGACACTTTCTGCTTATACCGGGGGTCTAGTAGCGTGGGCACCCAGTACAGGTCGTTTTCCTTCAGCCTTTTTATACGAGGGTCCCTCAACAGGCATGACAGCATGAAAGACCCCATTTGCACAAGGTTGGAAGCCGAGCTACTCATGTCCCATTACTCATCCTCACTGATCTCATTGAAGGTCTGTTCTTCCCCCCAGCCACGTACAACACCACGGGTACCAGATAGGTGACAACGAGCACCCTGGGATGCCTGCTGTGGTTGGTCTTCCTCATCCTGAAAGCCACATTCCTCCTCTGACTCCTCTTCCTCAGACTCCTCTTTCAGCATTGCCGCAGGTCCAGCAAGCAATAATGATAAGGCTGTTTCTGGTGATGATGGTGACCACAACTCTTCCTCTTCTCGCTCATCTACGGCCTGATCCAGCACTCTTCGCAGGGCACGCTCCAGGAACAAAACAAAAGGGCAAAAACGCATTCCATGCTTGGCACCCGTCAGCAGGTTTATCCAATGCGCAGTGTACATGATATACCTGCCCTGACAGTGCTTTGCAGACCAGGTATCAGTGGTCAGATGGACCCTTGCCCCAACACTGTGTGCCAGACATGCCATGACCTCCTTTTCCACAATAGAGTACAGGTTGGGGATTGTCTTTTGTGAAGAAAAATTTCGGCCGGGTACTTTCCACTGCGTTGTCCCAATAGTTACAAATTTTTTGAAGGCCTCAGACTCCACCAGCTTGTATGGTAAAAGCTGGCGGGTTAAGAGTTCCGACAAGCCAGCTGTCAGATGCCGGGCAAGAGGGTGACTCTCTGACATTGGCTTCTCAAACATTTCCTTGACAGACACCTGACTGTGGGCAGATGAGCAGGAACTGCTGAAGGTGAGAGGCAGAGTGGCGGGTGGTTGAGAGGGGGCAAGGAGGACAGCAGTGGTTGACGTGGCTGAAGATGCTGGACAAGGAGGAGGATGGTGGCTTTGAGTTTGTGTGCTGCTTGTACTCATCATGTGTTGATCCCATAGGCGTTTGTGATGTGAGATCATGTGCCTTCGCAAAGCCGTTTTACCTAGGTGGGTGTTGGACTTCCCACGACTCAATTTCTTTTGGCACAGGTTGCAAATGGCATCGCTGTCATCAGAGGCAGACATGCAAAAAAAAATGCCACACTGCTGAGCTTTGCAATGACGGCATTCTGGTGGTGGCAACAACATGCGTTGATTGGCGTGCTGTCTGGCTGACCCCGAGTGCCGATACATGCTGTCTGACTGTGCCACTAGCTCCTTGGGACGACCTCCACCTGCTTCCAACTTGTCTCCTCCTCCTCTCTGTCTCCCTATCTGAAGCTGGCAAGCTTTTTTAAAAAATATGTTTTTGGGTTTTTTTTTGCACTTGCTCCAATTGGACAAAATGCTTTCACTGGATTATTTAACAGACCAAAATGAACTAAATCAAAGAAGTTAATTGTTAAGGTTTACATACCCTTTAAAAAAATTAGCAAAGATCTGTTTTCACATTGCTATGAAAGACACATTTTTTTTAATTAGTAAAAAAAAAAAAAAAAAAAATTTAAATCCACTATGATTTAGTGTTCTATAATAGTAAAACATGAAAACTTCCAAAGGGTTGAATATTTTTATGGGCCTTAGTCTGCATGTATGTATGTATGTCTGTATGTTAAAGCGGAGTTCCAGGCAGATTGTTTTTTTTTTTTAGATAAAAATACCCCTAGGACAGTCAGGGCTGGTGCATTTAAGCAACGATAGCCCCTGAACTGTCCCCTGCTAAGTAAACCTGTAAGAAGAAAACTTACCTTGAAACTTTCTTGTCCAGCACTGCCATCTGCAGTGTGGGTAGCTGAAGCCGGAGCATCCCTCATCGTGTCCATCTTCCTGGATGTTGGAGTCCCAGAATGCCATGCTCGTCACTTCCGGTGAAGGCGTGTCATTCCGCAGCGGGTTCTGTGCATGCCCAGAAGCTGTTCTAATATAGTCAGCAGGGAATGCCTCGCCTGAACTGAAAGTGACGAGGAACACCGGTGCAGGCGCATTGACTCCTGGGATTGATGACGCTCATCTCCCAGGAGCCAATGCAAAGGAGGAAGTGACATCGGGGGCCGTGTCCGCATAAGGAGGAAGTGGAAGGAATGTAAGTTAATTTTCAGAAAAAATAAGGTAAGTGAAACAAAAAAAAATTATAATTATCCAATTCTTTTCCAGGTTATTTTAATCTAACTGACGGTGTAAAGTTGAAAAATGGGCCGGAACTCCGCTTTAACATTTGTAATAATATTATAAACAATTTCTGCAGTGCTCACACACAAATCCTTTGTACAAAAATAAACTTAAAAGAAAAAAAAACGACATATATAACAATAACACAGGACACATGCAAGTGCTTGCACTGCATTAGCAACATTGAAGAAACACAGCTCAGAAGCAACATGCAGCTGGCAATATAGCATGAGGCTAGGTTCACACATGTCCGGTTACGGTTTGCAGTCAGTTTTTAAAAGGAGTCTGATGTAGCTTTGTTCACTGGTTCAGGTGCGACTTAGGTGCACATTTTTACCTAAATTCGCACCTGAACTGGACCCAATAATTGCACAGGACTCTTTCAAATGATGGTCCACAGCCACCACGGACATGTGTAAAATGGTTCAATTTCAAGACAATCTGGTTTACATGTTATGCGCATTCAGTTCAAAACACATCTGATTCGCATACATATAATCCAAGCCTAAGTGTCTTGTTTGTTTTATTGTTATACATGTCATTTTTTTTTTATGTTCATTTTTGCACAAAGGATTTCTGTGTGAGGCGCTGCCGGAATTGTTTAACCACTTGTTGCTCTCCTATTTGCGCTTGAGTCATTTATTGTCATTTGGAATAATATGTCTAAGCTAACGATCATAAAATAATAAAATGCAATGCTTACCATCAACTTAGGTGAACCAGCCAGTTTCTCATTCTCACTTATTATTTGAACAAGTTTTTTAAATGTTGAGTCGTTGTATTCAAACCTTTCTCCAAAAATGATAGAGCAGATTACATTAGACACCGCACAGTTTATTATGAGGTCTGTGTCGAATGGTTTCTCTGGAGCATGTAAAATATGAGAGAAAGATAATCCTGCATTAGTTTACTCTGAAAGACTCTTCAGGAAACAATGTTGTGTCTTGGGTATTTCAATGTTAGCCTAGGTTCACACTATATACAGTGCCGTGGTGCGTGCGGAATCTGCCCCGTGACGCATACACAGTGACAGGCCACAATGTTGATGCACCTGGACCAGTGGGTGCACGCCTTGGAGTTGCGCCTCATGGATGGTAGTTAAGCCTTCACCCAGTGATGAGTCCAAGCCGTCAGGCGAGGGGCATTTACCACCGTCCCCAGTCCAGGTGGCCACAATTGGCAGCTCATTAGGGAGACATATAGGTGTGTGACCCAGGATGGAGTTGATGCTGCTGGGGGAATCGACACAAACTGCATTTGCATACCATGAGTATATGTTAGTTCAAACAACTATTGATGGTATGTACTTCTTATTTACTTACCTCTAAACTCTGCTACCTTGATTGCAAGCCCCTTTGGCTTATGCATTCACATAGTATTATGCCATTACTATTTAATAAATTGGTTTGTGTATATTTTTTTTTTTTGTCTAGGTTAAAGGCCTCTTAATGACATGCTAAGTGAATCAATCCTATTTCCTTTTTTTTGTTTAAACAACTATAGATGTATGTACCTCTTATTTATTTACCTCTACATCTTGCTAAATTGATTGCAAGCCCATTTGGCTTATGCCACTATTACTCCAAAAAATTGGTTTGTCTATATATTATTTTTTTGCATAGGGGAAAGGCATCCTCATGACACGCTAAGTGAATCAATGCAATTCCTTTTCACATATGACATGATATATCAGGTAAATGGATATGATGTCCCATCTCTCTCTTATTCCTATTTTTGATGGAATATATTAGTAGAATGATAGAGAGATGCACATTTACTCTAAACTACAGGCTAAATGAAGGAGTGCAGCAATAATAGTTTATTACACTTTATTTTATTATATTTATTAGTTAGATTAAACACCATTAGGGTCTCTGCCCACTGCTTGGATGGATCTTACATGACCTGTCCAAAGTGAGCTCTTAGATATGGGACATTAATACATTTTATGCTACTGAGAGTATTCATGACTCTGAGCTGTGATATACCGACATGTAAGATATACTACTAAAAGCATATAATATAGGTATAGTTATGGTTTCTATAATCCATAAATTTGATTCACTCACCCCCTTCTCTCCAGGGATACCGTGATTTATGCAAAATACTCATTATAAAAATAACTCATAGAAAAGATTTCCCATAGGCACCATATTATGTGTGGATCCCCTCGCTGTATTTATCCAGTCCTGGGGTTCCCTTGCTTTGTCCCCTCAGAGGTAGTCTGGCTCTCCCTACACCCAATCCCAACCAGTTAAGAAAAGAGCATGAATATATAATAAGATTGACATCCCATTATGTGATTGTAATATCTCATGTATGTTTTTCTTTCATTTAGGGAAGTACACATATGTTCCACTAGTAAGCTCCTTATGAAGTGGGCCAAAGTCCAAGAAACGTATTGAGTATTGTGGAGAAACAAAAACAAAATGCATACTGCTCAGACATATAACTGGATATAAGTTTGTACACTGTATTTGGTTTAATAGTGATTCATGTACTGTTGAACATGATTTTTAATGAAATAATTGCTTGTTGTCTTTTAGAAGAATCTATTTTTGTAATACATTTTATATTTTAATTATATAAAGTCTTGTGACATTAAAATTCTGCCATACCTAGGAGGAAAAAAACCCTATTTTCTTCTTTGTAGGTTCACACTATGCTGGTTTCTCGGTAGCTGCATTTGACTGGTCACAGCAGCCTATTCATTTGGCTGTACCTAAGGAAACACAGGGAAAAGATCCCTGCAACATTTACAAAATCACAGCCAAAGGGAAGCTGCATAGAGCTATGTAGTTCCCAGCACGGGAACCAACACTGCAGTTTCCAGTGATTGGGGGTGCCATTAAGAATTATTGCTAGCAGTAACGCATTTTTGATGCTGTGAATTTAGTTTTACAGGACAGTTCTTCACACTGATACTTAAAGACATGAGACACATTTTTTTTGTTTCCTAAAACAATCATTCAGATTCTTCCCTTCATTTACCTTTACAGAAAGTTCTAAACTGATTGGTTGCTATATGCAGCACAGATAGGTATTTTTTTGGGCACCTTGATAAGCTTGATTTTTTAAATCCACCCTGATGGGTTGTAAAAAAACTGTGCACGAGCAGTACCCTGTAAAAGAATAAGCTTTATGATTATCTTTTCAGCTTTTCTGAAGAGTTCCATGAAACTCTACTTTCCAACACTTCTAACTGTGACATCATTCATGTCCCACAATGCGCATTACAAGACACAATAGTGACATATGGACCAGCAGCAGGAATCTTAGGACACATCCGAAAAACCTTTAAAAAGGCAGCTGATTTATAACTAAGCAAAAATTCCTTATAAACTGAGATTAAAATTTTCCCAACAAGAAAATAATATATTTTCAATTTAGGATTAATCTGCAGTGTGTTTTCTTATAAATATTGTATTATGTGCATTTAAAAAACACATCTAGCTCAACCATTTGTCTACCAGTACTGTTTTTAAACTACAGCTGGAAGACAGGGAACTTAAACATGCTCTATAGCAGCCAGATGTGTGTTCAATGTGGTAGAGGGGCAATGGCCTTTTATGTGGAAGTAATTCTCTACAGCCACCCAATCACTTCCACACCCTGGTGAACATAGTGCACAATCTGTGCTCCATTAGCTTTAGTAGTAAAGAGATTTTGTCAATGCAAAATGTCATCACAAAGAGTGCTATTGGCACTAAGTGATAACAATAAAGTTACTTGTATAAAAAAAAAAAAAGAATGAAATGCATCCCCAAACATCACAACTGCACTACACATTTTACATATTACAGCCAACAGGGAGTGAGAGCAATAATTATAGGAGCACCAACTTTAAACTGATACCCTGTAAAGGCTTTTAAAGCAATGCCTATGGGCAATTTTGGGTACCAAAGTTTCCAAAGTTTGTCGCTCTTTCACATGTGTGAAATATATAGTAGATATATAAATGTATCCAGATGCTGGGCTACAGCAATATGAAGGAGATATTGCCTTTTATTCTTTTCACCCACTACTGAGATACATATGTTATGCTGCAACATTGTCCTTTGGCCAGCGGGGGAGAGCTAACGCCAAGCAAACCCATAGACTTCCATGCAGAGTGCTAACAATCCTGGGAGTTGTAGTTTGGGATAGCATCCATATAATGGGACAAATAGGCTGCTTATACAGAGGCCAATAGGAACTGTGCAGTAGCAGGAGTGGAGAGTTGCGTTTTATTAAACTGCCCAGGAAAGCTATTCCTCTTGGTACTGAGGGAGCTAGAGAGCAAGCACCTCTGTCTGAATCTTCGCCTGGCAGCAGGGGACCATGGACCATGCAGTCAGGATCACCGCCTGTTTTCATTGCCATTGTTCATTCAGGAGCCAAGTATCATTTTGTGTTCCTAAGACATTTGTATGTAATTTGTTAATAATAACAAGAAAAGCAGTAAAATAGATCACCTGCAGCCAGTAGCAATAGGCCCCCCTAGCATCAATGGATCCCTGCAACAAAACACCATCCCAGCAATAATAGATCCCAGGCTGCAACAACAGATCACCCAGCATTCAGCATCAATAGACTCTCCAGCAGCCAACAACAACAGTCTCCTCCCTCAATAATAGATCCCTTCCAGCAACTATTAACCTCCCAGAAGAGTAGCCCCCCCCCCCCCCAAGCAACAATAGAGTCCCCACCAACAAAAATTGATTTTCCTAGCAACAAAAGGCTGCCACATAAGAATAGATCCTCTCCAGCAACAATAGATCCCCCAGAAGCCATCATCAATAGACCCTCCAGAACACCCCATTGCTATTACATACATTCAGTGCTGGAGCTGCCAGAACTGTTTACCGCTAAAAAAAAAACCCTTCCAGTGGTGATCCAAGCCTGAGACTGGGAGTGAGGATACCTGCGGGCCCAGCACTCGGTAGACTAAACTTTACTGTTGCTCAATGCTACACTTGAGGTGGCCCTGCTACTATTGATGGCCGATTTGGATGTCAAATGTCATCTTATGCCTAGCCCCTGCTGTTAAACACTTTGTATGCAAAATTGTGTTATTACCCTTGTTAATCCATTTTATGCTTGCTGAGTTACCAACCATATTGGTTGACAATATGTTAAGGTTGCCCTTACTACCTCATTCTCTTTGATATAGCCCTTCTATTGGGTGCTAAGTATTACTTTTGGTGAATTCCTGTGATATTGTATGTTTGTACACTTAACCCGGTTTGTCAGAGGGGCTGAGGTTCTTGAGAAGGTTGAGGCAAAGAACAATGGACCCATCCTATCCAGCAGCTCCTAGGGGGGTAGTGCTATATAAAATATGGAGGAGGGGACCTGATAACTATGCTGACCCGGGATATTATTATCCCAATCCCCAAGGTCCAGAACCTGAACATTATCGGTCCCCACACTGGCGACAGTATTATAGCCCCCCTAGGCCCCACTCACAATGGTATGACCCATCCTATAATTGTCCACCAGGACCTAATAGGGAACCTCAGGGTCATAGAAGGGACCCCTTCCCCTCTAGACATGAAAGTCATCAGTACAATGTACCGGTCAACAACCGTTTTTACCCTCTCAAGGATAATGAGGCTCCTAATATTGTGGAATCATCTCAACCACAAACTAACACCCATGCAGCCAGAGATGTGGTCCCTGAAAGCTCTGGCTCGGTTAGTTTAGCTGGTCAGAGCTACCCGGGTTGGGGTTTTCCCAGGGCCAATCAAGGCGTCAAGCGTCCGGCCGAACCGGAAGAGGATGCCGGGGAGGCAGGCGCGCTAAATCTAAAAAAATCCAAGACGTAGAAGGAGCAGGCATCTTTAATCTCAGTAAAGACACCTTGAACAGTGCTGAGATTCGAATTTTGGACAAAGGTCTAAAGTTCGCACCCCCACAACGCCTTAACAAGTTCCAAACTTATATGGATGTACATAAGTTTGTTAGAAAAATGAGTGTGAAGCGATATATGATGAGCAACCCAATAACCCAACAGACCAATGCACCCCGGCAATATCAACATTCCGGGTTAGCAAATGCATCGGTATTCAACCCACCAGGATCTTTAGCACCTTCACTGAAAGTGTTCAGAGACGTGGTGCTTAGAGACCTAGACCGAATTCAAGTACACAAAACCTCTCTATCCACTGATCTACAAACAGGATTAGACTCCTTATGTAATAATAAGAACTTGGTAATTAGGCCTGCTGACAAAGGGGGGGGGGGGGATAGCTGTCCTTGATAGGGATGACTACATGGCAGAAATGCATAGATTGTTGAATGACAACCAAACATATGTTACATTGCCCTCCGACCCTAAGATCAAATATAAAAAAGTGCTAGAGAGAATTGTGGAGGATGGTCATGAACTGGGGATACTCAATAAAAAGGAGAAGGCTTTCCTCATTCCGAAATGCCCGCGGACCCCAGTGATCTATTGTCTTCCCAAACTGCATAAGAGTCTGACTTCCCCCCCGGGTCGCCCCATTGTCAGTGGCATAGACTCTGTGACATCCCGGGTGGGGAAGTACATTGACTCTTATTTGCAGCCCCTAGTCCAAAGGACTCCATCTTATGTCAAGGATACCACACATATCCTGAATTTGTTGTCCGAACAGACTCCCACTGCAGACCTATGGCTGGTAACAGCAGATGTGTCCTCATTGTACACCATTATACCACACCATTTGGGTCTAGATGCAGTGAGGATGTTTCTTGATAGGGATTCCTTGATACCAGACCAACAGATCTCTTTCATTATGAGACTTCTGGAATTCGCCACACACCACAATTATTTTTGGTTTGATGGCAAATTTTATCGCCAGATCATGGGTGTGGCTATGGGGGCTAAATATGCCCCCTCCCTTGCCAACCTTTTCATGGCCCAGTGGGAGGAGGATGTCATCTATGCCCACCATAGACCTCAGTTGAGGCTGTGGGCAAGATACATCGATGACGTCCTCCTCCTCTGGGATGGCCATTACCATGAATTGGTGGCCTTCATGGAAATGCTAAATTCCAACTCAAGGGGCATTCAACTTAACTATGAATGTAATCAGTCTACTATCAACTTTCTTGATATAACTATATCTGTGAAGGATAATAGTTTTGTAACATCTACATATTTTAAAACAACTGATAGAAACTCATACATTCCAGTTGATAGCTGCCATTACGATCCCTGGCTAAAGGCAGTACCTAAGGGACAATACCTCCGCATCAGGAGAAATTGTTCCAACTATCAAGAGTTCCTTTCCCAGTCGAATGTCCTAACTGGAAGATTTCTGGAGAAGGGTTATGACCCAGAATTTCTCCAGAAAACACTTCTAGAGGTTCAGCAACAAGACAGGGCCCAACTTTTGAAACCAGGAAGTAATGAGGTCAATAACACTGCTTCCAATCCAGTTGCTGCACCTTTTATTACCCCCTTCTCTAGCCAGCACATGGTCATTAAAAACTTGATACGCCGTCACTGGCATATCCTAAATAATGACCCTGTCCTGAGCACCTCCCTACCGGAGAGACCTAGGGTTGTTTTTAAAGGAGCATCATCATTACGAAACCGTCTAGCCCCCAATGTGTTAGAACCTCCAAAACCCAGAAGTACCTTTTTGGATCAACTTACAGGGTACTACAAGTGTAACAGGTGTCAAATCTGCTCTTTGAATTCGATAAGGAAACGCAACACCAAAGCCTTCATTTCCCATAGTACTGGTAAATCACATGACATTGAGCCATTCATCTCTTGTGCCACCAAAGGAGTAGTATATTTACTTCAGTGTCCATGTGGTTACCAGTACATTGGTAGGACTAAACGTCCTATGAATGTGAGGCTTAATGAACACGTGGCAAACATTAGAAAATCTTTTCCAAAACATTCGGTCTCTAAGCACTACGCACAGGTGCATAACAGTGACCCAAAGGGCACGTTGTTCCTTGGAATAGATAAATTTATTCCACATTGGCGGGGCGAACCCCTAAGGAGAGGCATTTCACGTCTTGAGATGGCCTGGATATATAGGGTCAAATCCTATACGCCATTCGGATTAAATGTGGACACAGAGGTGAACGCATTTATTGACAACTCTTAATCACTCCTTATCTGGCTTCCCCCCCCCCCCCTCTTCCTTTCAAATGTAATGTATTGGTTATCATTGTCACTTCACATCCCTTATAGGTCGGCTGTGGCCTGTATTGTTATCATTGGTGTTTTTTATGCCTTCCAATGTTTATTGGGTTTGGAGAAGAAAGTGATTTACTTTTTTAATATATAATTTTTAATATATTTTTTAACTACTCTAACATCATTTGTTATTATCAATTAATTTATGTAATATATATTTATTTGTATATTATCCATTTGTGTTTATATTAGTCAAAATTTACAATTATGATCCATTTTAATGGGATTCTATCTTTTTGATGTTATGAGAACTACACAATAGAATCCATTACCGGAAATTCTCATATATAGTGAACCCTTTATTTTGGTCAATTACTTTATTACCTTACTTATTTTTCTTTTTGTGGTTCTGCACATTGACAATAAGGGCTGTGATCCCGGCCCATTTGGCTTTGTGGTTTGACTGCACGATATGTGTTTACATATTGCGATAGAAAGTGCAAATTCAGGGTTAATCCTGTTATGGGATTCACCATGGCTATTGTTATTGTTTTTCTTCACATCCTCTTCCGGTCCATGCAGCATGTTCCGGTTCCGGGTTACCATAGTTAAGATGGCGACAAGGGAACTTCCGGTCATCGATTGTATTGCTATTTAAAGGTGGCGTCAGCACGCCGCCCGTACCTTTGAAAATATCATCTCTGATGAAACGCGTCAGGACGCGGCATGCTGACGTCATCCCCACGTGATCCACCTACGAAGGACGGGCGAGCGGAGCCGTCCGGCCGGCGGCTTGCACATCCCTCTCCATTTTGCACATATCTTCTGACGTTTGTAAGTTTTTTTCTTTCTTGTACAATAAATTTATTTGGGGTTTTACGCTATGGCTCTTTCCTCTGTGTTCCCCGGCTAATTTTCGATCCACAACCTGAGCCCTTTCGGAGAAGTCCTGAGTGGAGGTTTCAGCTGTTGGATTCTCTATCTATCTATTTGCTGAGCTGGATGAGTCCCCATTTGGAAGCTCTAGCAGAGTCTGTTACTTCCCTGCTTGTATATCATTGGAGTCGGTAAGAGTACCTATACATACCATCGCTCACCCGGTCTGCATGTTCGGTGTCTCCTTCCCTTTATGCTTGAATCCTTTTCCATCTGGTAAGCAGCCATCTTCACTGGATAGATACCCTACACACTCTCTTGCCTGCTTTTCTTCACACAGCATTTGGTAAGGGGTACCTACGGAGTCTGCCTGGTGGTTGGTGTTCCACTTCTTTATTTGCACTGACTCTCCTCTGTATGAGACCTGCTGTGTGCACAACACTTGGGTGTTTATTTTGTTTGTTTTGTGGTTTTACGCTATGGCGTTTGCCTTGTTCTATTTTTTATAATCCAACATACACGCTGCTGGAGATCCACATCGTTATCACGAGGTCCCCTGATCCCCAACTTCTGAAGCGGGTTCGGAGTTATCCCTTATTGTTTGGCTATTTTTAGTTGGAACTCTGGTAAGCGGTACCTGAACAAGGCTTGACTGAATTTATCTGGTGTTATTCCCATTTAATTTTTGGATTTACACTATGGTGTCTATTTTTCTTTGTCTTTAATGTCCGATTGCTGAGATGCCCATTGCTATTGGGAGAATTATTGTGTCACAACCGTGAGGACAAGTGGATTATTCATCATTTGGCTTCCCTTAACCAGTTATTTGGTAAGCGGTATCTGCACAAGTCTTCACATCCACATTTTGTTATTGGACATTTATGGACTATTTCAGTTGATGGTTCATCTCACAGCGCAGCTTTTTTCTATTATTTTGTTTTGGGGTGTCTGTCGCACTTGAAGTTGCTGCTTATTATCACTTTGAATTAGCGCAGTTGTTTTTCTTTTTTTCTATATAAAATATGTTGTATTTTTGAGCACTAAAATTAGGACAATTCTAAAATTGCATTTGATAAAAATGTGCACTTAATATCATAGTAACATACAAAATTGAAACTATGAGCTTTTTATTCTCCAGGGTCTTTACTTTCAGAAAATATATACTGTTTGTGGAGTTTAACGAACCTTTAGGCCTAAAATGTGAATTGTTATATGTGCTCAAAAATTGAAACAATAGTCCTTATAGATATGTGGTTAAAAATAGCATTTTAGCATATCTATTTAGTAGTCTTGAAATGGCTCCTGTGGAAATGTATTTCAGATTTTCCTAGCTCTTACTTTAAAGAAACCTTTCCATATGCAGAGGTTAAACCTCTCTTTCTCCAAGTTTACTATATGGACCAGTTATGCATTTAAAGTATCTCACAAAAGTGAGTACACCCCTCACATTTTTGTAAATATTTTATTATATCTTTTTATGTGACAACTGAAGAAATGGCACTTTGCTACAATGTAAAGTAGTGAGTGTACAGCTTGTATAGCAGTGTCAATTTGTTGTCCCTTCAAAATAACTCAATACACAGCCATTATTGCCTAAACCACTGGCAGCAAAAGTGAGTACACCCCTAACTGAATATGTCCAAATTGGGCCCAAAGTGTCAATAATTTGTGTGGCTGCCATTATTTTCCAGCACTGCATTAACTCTCTTGGGCATGGAGTTAACCAGAGCTTCACAGGTTGCCACTGCAGTCCTCTTCCAACTCCTCCATGATGACATCATGGAGCTATTGACCTTGCACTCCTCCACCTCCAGTTTGAGGATGCCCCACAGATGCTCAATAGGGTTTAGGTCTGGAGACATGCTTGGCCAGTCCATCATCTTTACCCTCAGCTTCTTTAGCAAGGCAGTGGTGGTCTTGGAGGTGTGTTTGGGGTTGTTATCATGTTATAATACTGCCCTGCAGCCCAGTCTTCGAAGAGAGAGGATCATCCTCTGCTTCAGTATGTCACAGTACATGTTGGCATTCATGGTTCCCTCAAAGAACTAAAGCTCCCCAGTGCTGGCAGCACTCATGCAGCCCCAGCCATGACACTCCCACCACCATGCTTGACTGTAGGCAAGACACACTTGCCTTTGTACTCCTCACCTGGTTGCCACCACACATGCTTGACACCATCTGCACCAAATAAGGTTATCTTGGTCTCATCAAACCACAGGACATGGTTCCAGTAATCAATGTCCTTAGTCTGTTTGTCTTCATCAAACTGTTTGTGGGCTTTCTTGTGCATTGTCTTTAGAAGAGTCTTCCTTCTGAGACAACAGCCATGCAGACCAATTTGATGCAGTGTGCAGCGTATGGTCTGAGTACTGACAGGCTGACTCCCCACCCCTTCAACCTCTGCAGCACTCATACGTCTATTTCCCCAAAGACAAGCACTGGATATGACGCTGAGCACGTGCACTCAACTTCTTAAGTCGACCATGGCGAGGCCTGTTCTGAGTGGAACCTGTCCTATTATACCACTGTATGGTCTTTGCCACTGTGCTGCAGCTCAGTTTCAGGGTATTGGCAATCTTCTTATAGCCTAGTCCATCTTTTGGTAGAGCAACAATTCTTTTTTTCAGATCCTCATAAGGTTCTTTGCCATGAGGGGCCATGTTGAACTTCCAGTGACTAGTATGAGAGAGTGAGTGAGAGCAATAACACCAAATTTAACACACCTGCTCCCCATTCACACCTGAGACCTTGTAATACTAAAGAGCCACATGACACCGGGGAAGGAAAACGGCTAATTGGGGGCAATTTGGACATTTTCACTTAGGGGTGTACTCACTTTCATTGCCAGAAGTTTATAATGGCTGTGGGTTGAGTTATTTTGAGGGAACAGCAAATTTACAGTTATACAAGCTGTACACTCACTACTTTACATTGTAGCAAAGTGTCATTTCTTTAGTGTTGTCACATGAAAAGATATGATAAAATATTTACAAAAATGTGAGGGGTGTACTCTTTTGTGAGATAATGTATACAAGGCTCTTCTTTACCAGATTAAACACCTTCTTAGGGGAAAATAAAGTCAATTCAATTGCAATTCATGTAATACTTAAGTGCCATTTTAGTTGTACCTTTTCTTTGTTGAATGTAAGATATCTCTAATGAATTAATATGTGCATTTGTACCTGTTTCTGGCTCCTTCCATATGTAGTGTATGTTATATTAAAGTGGACCTGAATTTAAAGAGTGAAGTTATGTCATCTTAAAGGGAATATCTAATAATGTAATTGTACTTAAGTAGCACCCCGAAAGAGCTTCCCTTTGTCTTGAATTGCTGAAAAATATCAGTGCACTCGCTGTGGCTTGAGTCGCACAGTTGTTTGAGTTTTAAAGCACTGTACCTGTGACCACAAGTCTCAACTAATTTGTAGCGAGATTTAGTGATGCCACTGCTGTGCTTCAATGTTCTCCTTGGTAGTGACAAAGCTATAACTGAGAACATAGTTACAGTGTCAGGATTTCCCTGCTTTCCTTCATTCATTCTGTAGATCTGTGATTTCTGCACCAAACGTCATCACGTCACCAATCATCAGTGAAGGCAGCTCTGATATGGGGAAACCCAGCCCTTCTCCTCTACCAAGATGGCCATCTCCACACCAAAACACAGTGCAGGACAAGAAATGGTATGTCAGTATTGGGAACATGATCAGCTGAGGCAATACTTGGGATTAGGCCTTTGCTCTCTGCTTGCTTTTTGTAGCACAGCTTTCACTGTTCAGGTCCCATTTAAGAAATGCCATCTCCCCATGTAATAGGGATACACTTTGAACAGTTTCTGATTTATATAATGTGTTACCATTGTGTGACTTGAAAGTTTCTATAAGAGGAATTAATTCATCTTGTATCCTGGCTTCTATTGTTTTCTTTCCCATTCCAAAGTCTCGAAGAGTTGAGAGTGTGAACCTCCTAATGGCTTTCCAATGTTCTCCATTACTAAACACTATGCCTGAAATACACATAATAACATGTAAGTAAGCAGTTTATCATCATACACAGTGGTCTTTATTTAAAGTCTATGAATGAAATGTGATCTATAAATGGAGGGCAAGCAGATGATTGAAAGGTCTGTCCCCTCCATTCAAAGATTTTGTTTCATTCATAGAAGCTGTAGATACCACTTCTAAGACTGGTGGAGCTGGGCAGAAAGGTTGGACATAGTTGAGCACAGTTGATGAATGTCTGTGACAGCTACCTTAGTTCTATTAACCCATTCCACACCAGACAATTACTGTGGGGGCAGGGGTGTATGATGATATCAGTGGGACCATGTGCAAAATCAAAAGTGGGCCCTAGGCATTAATGAAGAATTAAATGTGGCACACGTAAGGCATCGTGGTGAAAAGTGGATGTGGTTTAAATTGTGCTAAATATTGGGCATGGCATAAAGGGGGTGTGATTAAAAAGAGTCTGAGAAGACTTACATAGTGCAGAATGTGGTAATGTTAAATAGGGAATGTACAGTGCCCAGTGTATGGGGGTGGGTAGTATGTGCAGGAGAGGAGTACAGAGTGTACAGCGGTGGGTAGTATGTGCAGGAGAGGTTTGCGGAGTGTATGGCAGTGGGTAGTATGTGTAGTGAGAGGGATGCAGAGTGTATGGCAGTGGGTAGTATGTGCAGGAGAAGAGTGCGGAGTGCTTGAAGGTGGGTAGTATGTGCAGGAGAGGAGTATGGAGTGTATGTTGGTGGGTATTATGTGCAGGAGAGGAGTGCAGAGTGTATGGCAGTGGGTAGTATGTGCAGGAGAGGAGTATGGAGTGTATGTTGGTGGGTATTATGTGCAGGAGAGGAGTGCAGAGTGTATGGCAGTGGGTAGTATGTGCAGGAGAGGAGTGTGGAGTTTATGGCGTGGGTAATATGTGCAGGTGAGGAGTGCGGAGTGTACAGTGGTGGGTAGAATGTGCAGGATGGTGTCAGTAGGGCAGTGGAGAGTGTCAGTAGTTCTTTATTTTTATTTTTTTTTATTTTTTACAATTAGATTTTTTAATATTCATTGCAATTCTTTATTTTTTATTTTTTTAATAGCCCTGTTGGGAGGCTTTGATAAGATATAAAGGGTCTAAACAGACACCTGACATCTTTCCATTGAGACAGACAAAGAGACTAAGAACATAGATTCCCCAATCCATTTCTCTGCAGTCTCAGCTGCACTGAATATGAATGAACAGAGTCAGTGGTGACTCTGTTCATTTAGAATAGAAAGGGGCCAGTAAATTACATATTTACCGGCCTCTTCCTCCCATCTCCAGCCTGACAGTTCCCCGCAGCAGCCAGCAGGAGAGGAGAAGAGGTAAGCCAGCAGTGCTGCAGGGGGACAAGGAGGGGCATGAGAAGGACACAGGGGGGCCAGAGGTCAACACAGAAGGCCACAGGGGGACAGTAGAGGGTGATCAGTTTGGTGGTGGGGGGTACAAGCACCAATCTCCCTGTATAGCTTTCAATGAAACAGCTGACAGCCCTGGGAGGGAGAGGAGAAGAAGTTCCTCCCTCTCTACTTCTCCTCGTCTCCCTTCTGCAGCTGTCAGCTGCTTCGATAAAAGCTATACAGGGAGATTGGTTCCTTTAACTGCCCCCACCACCGCACCGATCATCCCTGGCTGTCAACTAGAGATGGATCATCCATGGGTGCAGGGTGGGTCAGAGCACAGTGGACCCCCTTCTGGAGGCCGTGTTCAGTAGACACCCTGCACCCATTGATGATATGCCACTGTGTGGGGGGCATTGGTGGAAGAAGATTTATATTCAACAAGGACACAACAACACAAAGAATGCGTTTCATAAAAGGTAAGCAATACACCTTGTGCTTATTCTCTTTATTTTATTTTAAGTAAACTTAGTCTTTAAAGATAAAAAAAAAATAAAAAAAATCCATGCCCAACGTATACTATTGCTGTGTTAGGGCAGTTTTATGATAACTCATGCTCAGACCTTGTGTATATAAAGCTTGATTTTAAAACTTGTGGGCAAAATAAGAGCTGATTTGGATTCACAATTATGCACAAATCATCACACTGGCCAGCTGAGTTCAAGACTTGTGGCTTGAGATATCATTGCTGGCCACATACATGTTCTAAATATTGCTGGACTAGGTGCAGTAATTAAACCAAGAAAAAATATAATCTATACAGAAAATTATAACTTTAAGCTTACCTTTTTCTTTACTTATTAGTTTAAACAATGGCATATCTGCTCTTTCTCCAAAATCATCAGCTTGGTTGACAAGAGCATCCTTCACAGCCCTGTATCCTGCTATTACCACCATCGCCTTGGGTCCGAAATGTACAGTGAAGATTTCTCCATACTTCTCATGGAGCTGCAATACAAAGCAATTTTAATTTATTAGTAACTGGACCTATAAAACTTAACTCTTTACGTACTTTCTTGAACGTTCATCTCAAAGATCAAAACATTCAGGGACATCGGAAATGAATATGTCCACACACACCTACACAGGTTGAACTGGATGGACTATTGTCTTTATTCAACCTCAACTACTATGTAACTACTATGTAACTCAACTTCTATCCCAACTATCAAAAAATATTCTTCCAGAAAAATTAGACATTTTTTCTTTAAGCATGGCACACACATTTTGCTTCATCTGTCACTTAGTATGGAAGATTTATCTTAGAGTGAGCATTTTTTATTAGAAAAGTAGGAAACTAACCATCTCCAAAACAAGCAAATAATTCTGGATGAAATCATGTTTAAGTAATAAACTTGAGATGAGTACCCCACCTAGTAGCGGTTTACCGCTTGAATCCTTGGTGCCATTTTAAATGAGTAAGCAGCTATTTGTCCCAGCGCAATTTTAAAATGGCACATGGACTCAAGGGTTCTCTTAAGTCCCAGCTGGCCCAGGTGACTTAAGCATGAAATCATGCATTGTCATTGCCTTAAACACCCAGTGGATGAGGCATTTACTTAGAGGACTAACGTGTAAAAAGGTTACTACCCAGAAGTCCATAGTCCTTTTGGAGAGGCCTTTTTGAGTACATTTTTCAAGAAAATTTAGCTTGAAGTCTTCTTACTTGTGCTCTGGTAAAGTAACTATAGAAAAGAAAATATATATGTAGCTTCCTCTAGTGTGAAACTAGTGTCGGTAAATGTATTTTGTGACTCATGGTAGTTGTATGAGTCATTTAATTGGGACAGGGTTCAGATTCAGGTCAGACTGGAAGGCTCTGCAGACCAATCCTCTATCGCCTCCCCCTGGTTCTGGAGGTCCCTGGAAACTTCTAGAAGCTAGTGGACAGAGGGGAAGAGGCTGGGTCTGAATGTTGGTGGGTGTTTGGACCAATCCCCAGGCAGGAGGCCTGGCAGGATGGCTGAACAAGCCCATAAATGGTGGAGCCTGAGCAGCAGGTGAGTCGGTGAAGATGGACTGCTAAGGTTGCTGTTGTGTGGCCTGGGAGCGGACCTCTGGGGACTCTGCCTCCAGGCAGGAGCTGAGACAAGGAAGGAGAGGATTCTTCATTATCTTTGGATATCCGGGCTGGCATGGGAAGATCTGATAGGTTGAAGGCCTGAACAGGAGTCTTTCCCAGTGCAGGGGGGGGGGGGGGGCAAAAGACAGTGTGAGTATCTCAGCACACCCAGGGGTATACAAGGGAAAGATTACCAGATGTAGAATACTTTTCATGGGCAGCGTTGTGCTAAATCCTGATCCTTTGTCCTAGGGAGTTCTTCAGAGCAGCCAGGTGGGCTGGTAGTCAAGCAGCCAGGTGGGCTGGTAGTATCTGCAAGCATCAGACTGGGTGAAGTACTACATAGGAGACAAGATACCTCTGCATGCAGTTTTCAACTTTGTACTATTTCACTAAAGGAGACTGAGAGTTCCTGGTTCATTAAGAACTTTGCCACTGATCCATAGAGACTGTGATTATTTCGGAGAGAGTACAGTCCAGGATCTTCTTTTTTGTTTTCCCCAACAAAACAACAAAAACAAGCCAATGGACTGATTTCTTGTGTCTAGATGCAAGTTGTCAATGTGTGTTGCCTGGCTGTGCAGGGATATGGGGACTCAATATCAAGTAGCTCCTGCAAGGGTAGTTATACATATAATTTTTATAATTTGAACAAAGTTACAGTTTGCCAACACTGGAGCCCATGTCTATGTTGAGTTGATGCAGTTCAAGAAGGAATAGACATGTTGAGCTTTTATAAAAAAAACACTTTTCAGAGTCTGATTTCTGCATTCGTTTTTGGCTTCACTGCAGTCAGTGGAGCAGTAATCTAATGATTTTGTCTGGCCAGGATTTCCTAAGCTGGGGTGTTTGATTTCTCTTACCTGCTTCTGGAAAAAGCTTCCACAATATAGGGCAGGGAGAGTCAAATGAACAGCATGAATATTTATCATGCTCCAGTCAATCCATGATGGGAGGCCTTTCTCAAGTTTTCTTCCCTCTGCCAGGAGGGTTCCAGTTCTCCTGGGGTTGCAATTATTGACTGGCACTGCACTGCGCTGAAAAAAAAAAAAGTACTGCATGCACAGCGCCCGCACACCACCACAACAAAGTGGGGTGAACCGGGCAGATAGCGAGACAAAGCTTTCTACTTCTGGTGTGAATCTAGCCTTACTGAGGGTCTCTCGGTGAAAGCTGGATAGTGATCAACTCCTGGGATATTGTGAGTAGGACCAGGTTTGGGACTTTTATGTGTGACTGTAGCTATAAAGGTTTAGCTAGAAATATGTCCTCCTATTATAGCTAGATTTTGGAGTCTCCTGCATCCTTACCCCTCTCCTGTTCAAGTTTCTGCAATAAATCTACAATCTTGTTGGTGTGCTTGGAACTGTGCTTGTGAGACTGGCAGCCACTGTACTAGCAAGGTAGGGACCTAGGCATATTCTCATATAGCCCCCCCCCCCCAGGAGTGAGCTTATTTTATTTTCTTTCCCTCTCTATTACCATGACCTGGAAGGCTCTTCCATTTTATTGTGTAGCAGCCCACATGGTACTTTCTATTTTCAGCTTGATGTGATGGGATTCCATGATATCAGTGGTCCGGCTGTCTTGCAAGTTCAGTTGCCAAAGTGCTGGTGATCGTAGAGCGCATATACCTGCACATATTGAGCTCTCATTGGCTGTCGAGTCGCCTGGCAGCTGCAAAAATAAAGGAGTGCATCCGAAATGAAAAATCAGCACAAGGAACATAGCTTACAGTCAGTAGGATGTGTTCCTTGTGCTTTTCTGTTAGTTGAAATCCACCGCTGAAATCCATCCCGCTTCCCCCAGCACCGTAATCTTCCAGTGGGGTGGTGGTTAAAGACTTTAGGCAAATTTTTCTTAAAGAATGTACTCAAAAAGCCCTCTTCAAAGGGCCAAAGGACTTCTGGGTGGTAACATTTTTACACGTCAGTCCTCTAAGTAAATGCCTCATCCACTGGGTGTTTAAGGCCATCACAATGCATCATTTCATGCTGAAGTCACCTGGGCCAGCAAGGATTTAAGGGAACCTTTGAGTCCATGTGCCATTTTAAAACTGTGCTGGGACAAATAGCTGCTTACTCATTTAAAATGGCACCCAGGATTCAAGCAGGAAAACACTACTACATGGGGTATTCATTTCAAGCTTATTATTTAAACATGATTTCATTCAAAATTCTTTGCTTGATTTGGAGACGGTTAGCTTCCTACCAGAGGCGTAACTAGAACCTTCAGGGCCCGGTGCAAGGAACCATGAAGGACCCCCCAGACCCCTGGCCGGGGCCCTTCCCTTTAAGCCTGGGGCTCTTCTCACTGATCCTAGGGGCCTTTACTCTCATTGCGGGGCCCTTTATTATGGTCCCGCAGCGGGACCCTTTCACAGGTTTTCAAAAAAAAAAAAAAAACTGCAGAGGTGATCAAATACCACCAAAAGAAAGCTCTGTTTGTGGGGAAAAAAGGCCATCGATTTTATTTGTGCACAGTGTTTCACGACCGCACAATTGCAAGTTAAAATAATACAGTGCCGTATCACAAAAAATGGCCTGGTTAAGAAGGGGGGTAAACCTTCCGCAGCAGAAGTGGTATATGAACAAGCTGAAGTTAGAAGCTGATTGGATACCATGCACAGCTGCACCAGATTTTGCTCTCTCCAGTTTTAGTAAATCAGCCCCAGTATCTGCTTATAACTGTGAACTTTACACTTATAAGCAACCATTTTTTTCTGAATAAAAACTATTCATTTAGTGCTTACTATTGATTGGCCACAGCTAATCACATGGTACAGATGGGCTGTGATTGGCCCTGTCTGTACCATGTGATCACTGTGACCAATCACAGAGCTCACCACAATAGTACACAATAAATGGCATGAAACAAAGCACAGCAGATCTCGTAGTACTGGCAGAGGGCTAGTACAGTGATCTGTCATCAGGTGTGTCCGGTGGACACCATGGGTGGCAGATCATGCCAAGGCGTGATTCTGGGAGGACGTCAAGTGACAGGGTAACAGGGCTTCCACTGGGCTGTCATATTACAATAGGCCGGGAAGGAAGCAGGTAAACTGTGTTTGTGTGCACTAATATTTATCTTAGTGTATTTTTCTGAAAGTTTAGATTTGATAAACTATTGCACAAATATTGAGCGACATAAAAAATGCAACTACCGTCTTTTTTTTTCCACACAGCTTCTGTGTTCATAAAAATACATAATGTTCTAGGGATTTTCAGTCATTTTATAGTCAAAAATACAGATTTTAGCGTGTGTAAAAAAAAAAATGTTCCATAGGGGTAGTTAACCTTACTACTAGCAATACACCTAACAAGGAGTTATATGGATATTTTATTTTAACCACTTCAGCCCCGGAAGGTTTTACCCCCTAATGACCAGGCCATTTTTTTGCGATTCGGCACTGCGTTGCTTTACCTGACAATTGCGCAGTTGTACGATGCCATATCCAAATACAATTGATGTCCTTTTTTTCCCACGAATAGAGCTTTCTTTTGGTGATAATGGATCACCTCTGCGATTTTTCGTTTTTGCGCTAAGCAAAAAAATTGCGTACATTTTGAAAAAACCCCAATATTTTCTACTTTCTGCTAAAAAACATTTCCAATGAAAAAATGTAATGCTAAATAAAAAAAAAATAAATAAATAAAAGTGCTAAATAATATTTAGCACAATCTTTCCCTGCCTTTCTGACAAGAGAGCCGTCTTGCATTGTTTACATACCAGACGGCTCTCCTGTCAGTTATGCCGAAGATCGTGGGAGGCCGGCGGCGATCAAGCCTGCTCCTCCCATGGTCTGCCTCACGCTGTGTCTAATTACCACGTGCCCATAATCACGTAGATCTATGTGATTATGCGCATCCGAGCCTCCCTGCTGCAGTAAATCTGCGTGGGGCGGTCGGCAAGTGGTCATTATTACAGATTTGTAAGTATACATTGTTCATAACCCTAAAAAGAATTAAAATAGCTTCCTCCAGAAATATAAATCATTAAAATATCAGCTTTATAAATGTGTACTTTTTTAGTTTAGAAATATACTGTATTTACTTAATAATGGTGATAAAAAAAATGATGATGATTCTTTAAGCAAACTTTCCTAACTTCCGACCATTTGGCTGTACACCATTTTAACAGAGTTCAAGTAAGGTGACTACATGCTTGCCAACAGTACAAAATACTATTTGATATTAACCAGTTCAGCTTTTGTACCTAAAGACTGTTATGGACAACAGCCTGTTGCTTTAGCGATAACGTTGTCATAAATTAAAGTGCTATTAAAGAAAAAAAGAAAAATTACATATGTGATGCAGTCCGTCACTAGTCCCCCCTGTAAAACATATATATTTTTTATATGATCCTGTTGTTAGTTTTCTACTTTCTTTACCAGACCAAGCTTTTCAGCAAAAGTTGCAGTTAGAGGGTTGAGACAAACCATTTACACTGACAGGGGTTCTTTCAAAGGTTAGTTTTTATCCCTTTAGTCAAAACCTTTATCCCAAAATTAAAAAACAATTTCTGTAACTGCTTAAAAAGTGTTAGCTAAAGTTATGCTTTCTTTTTTTAGTCATTTATGTAAAGTCCATCTTAACCGCTTGCCGACCAGCGACCACCACACGACTATTTACGTCGGCAGTCAGCCCCTCACAGGCAAAGCGACGTAGGGCTACGTCGCTAGCCTGTGAGGCTCTAGGGAGCAAGCGCGCGCCGCCGGAGGCGCGCTCCCGCTCCTGCGCGGTCACGGACCCCCCCGTGCGTGTGCCCGGCGGACCCGATGTTAAAAAATTTTGATTTTTACATTTTTTTGGGGGGAATTTCATCTAAAAAAATTTGAAAAATATTGTTATTTTTGCAAAATTGACGCTCTTTTTTTGTTTATAGTGCATGATCAAAAAATCGCACAGGTGATCAAATACCAACAAAAGAAAGCTCTGTTTGTGGGAAAAAAAGGACGTCAAATTTGTTTAGGTACAGCATCGCACGACCGCGTAATTGTCCGTTAAATTCAAGCAGTGCCGAATCGCAAAATAGGCCCTGGTCAGGAAGGGGGTAAAATCTTCCAGGGCTTAAGTGGTTAATCTACCAGCCCATCTAACACCACCCTCTCCAGACACTGCTGCTGTCAAAGGGTGACTCCTTTCCTCCTCCATAGATAGAAGAGCCACCCTAGGGCAGTAAGTTTGTTACTGGCCAGATCACTTGGTAAAAATAAAGGAAAAAAGCTTAACCACTTGCCGACCGCCGCACGCCGATCTACGTCGGCGGTCAGCCCCTCACAGGCAAAGTGACGTAGGGCTACGTCACTAGCTTGTGAGGGTCTAGGGAGCGAGCGCGCGCCGCCGGAGGCACGCTCCCGCTCCCGCGTGGTCACGGACCCCCCCGCGCGTGTGACCGGCGGACCCGATGTCCCCCGGCCACTCTGCGATCGGCGGGGGAGAGGGAGAAAGTCAGGCAGCTTGTGTAAACAAGCTGCCTGTCATTCTCCCCTCTGTATGAGAGCTGATCATATGGATCTACTATGTAGATCCGTTGATCACTCTGCATACAGCTGAAGCCACAGCCAATCACAGTAAGAATCATGCCCCTAGGGACACACACAGCCCCTCCCTCTCAAATAAAGTTAACCCCTTCACTACCAGTGTATTTTTACAGTAACAGTGCATATATATAGCACTGATTACTGTAGAAATGTCACTGGTAACCCCAAAAGTGTCAAAAATGTCAGTCAAGGGTCCGATCTGTCTGCCGCAATGTCGCAGTACCGCAAAAAAAATCGCAGATCGCCGCCATTACGCGTTAAAAAAAAAAACAACAAAAATGACAAAAATCTTTCCCTTAGTCAGTAAACGCAATAACTTTTGCGCAAACCAATCAAAATACGCTTTTTGTGATTTTTTTTACCAAACATAGGTAGCATAAAACAAATTGGCCGAAAATGTTAAAAAATTTTGATTTTTACATTTTTTTGGGGGGGAATTTCATATAAAAAAAAGGGAAAAATATTGCTATTTTTGCAAAATTGACGCTCTTTTTTTGTTTATAGCGCGTGATCAAAAAATTGCACAGGTGATCAAATACCCCCAAAAGAAAGCTCTGTTTGTGGGAAAAAAAGGACGCCAAATTCGTTTAGGTACAGCGTAGCACGACCGCGCAATTGTCCGTTAAAGTCACGCAGTGCCGAATCGCAAAATACCCCCTGGTCGTTTAGCAACCAAATCCTCCGGGGCTTAAGTGGTTAAAAAGAGAAACAAATACTTACAGAAATGTTTATAACTCTGTTACATACACTGTGTTATTTCTATTATATGTTTGCATTTTGTAATTGTAACTTAATTTTACAATAAAAGTTTATTATTGTGAAAAAAGCAAACAAAAGAAAAAAACAAATGCAGCAACCACATTTAGTCCCGGTTCACAGTGGGGCAACTTTTTAGGCGACTTAGCCGCCTGACAATTCGCTCTCCATTCAGTGTAATGGAACCGTTCTAACTGGAGCACCTCAAGTCGCTTCCGACTTAGAAAAATTTTCCTTCACTACTTTGGGGTTGACTTGCATTGACTTCTATTAGAGAAGTCGTTTGCAAGCCCCACTGAAGTCGTGCTGCACGGTGCTGCTTCAGATTCGGGCGACTTTGAAGCCGCCCCAGTGTGAACCCAGCCTTAAGGCTTAGAAACCTGCAGTATATATATATATACGTGTTTTGTTTATGAGTTAATTACTGCTTTAAGATTATAAAGTAATATATAAAATTGTTTTTTTTTTTTTATGGGGGGGGGTCAACGACCGTTGCAGACGGTATCTATGAGTGCCATTTACACAGAAGTGGAAGGACGCAAGGACAAGGTTCAGAGTGTAGGATATACTGTATGTCCTAGGGTCTATCTCCTATGGCCACATCTGGAAGTGGATAAAAGATTTATAATCATAGAATTCAGGAATGCATTATCTTCTATATATACCATATGCCAAAATACGTCCATATGTAAAATACTGTATGCACACATATATATATATATATATATATATATATATAGATATAACCAAGTAGCCTTATTGTAAATATATTTTCATGCATTAATGTGAACTTGATCTACCTCCATTAGTGACTCATGTAGGTTTTTCAGGTCCACCACATTGAGGTTCCCAATAATAGGAAAAGGTTTAGGGCCTGGTGGCATCTTTCCATTGCTCTTCTTAGATCCAATAATCCAGTAGAAAAATAATACAATACATGTAAAATACAATAGCAAGTCAATCCTTGTCAGGATGTAGGTGAGAAGAGTCATAGTGAACGGCTATTATAGTAAAATGCTAATAGCATCCCTAGATTCTCTACACAACATTTATATTCAGGGGATTATTTATTAACATATTTATCTGATCTATGGAACTTGCAAACTTTAGCACCCTGTTGATTCATTGGCAGTTTCTCTAATTTGTGATTACATAATCTTAGATTTGTACTCCTCAAACCTGTACAGCCTTTTTATTTAGTTAAGTGAAAGCGATAGTTATTTTAAGCAGTTTTAATACACAAACTTAATGTTCACATTAAATGCATTACAGTGTGAACTATAAATTAACAACTTCAATGCTGGGCACTTTCAACCCCTTCCTGCCCAGGCAAATTTTCAAATTTAAATGACAATTGTGCAGTCATGCAATGCTGTACCCAAATTAAATTTGCATCATTATTTTTTGAAAGATAGAGCTTTCTTTTGGTGGTATTTAATCACCATGGAATTTTTATTTTTTTGCTAAAAAAAAAAAAAAAGGCCGAACATTTTGAAAAAAAAAGTTTTTCTTAGTTTCTGTTAAATTTGTTTGAAAATAAGTATTTTTTCTAATTCCCTGATGTGAAACTGCACTGATGGGCGCTAAATGGCTGCACTGATGAGGTGGCACTGATAGGATGGCAGAAGAAAAACTAGCTCAGTCTATGAAAAAGGGGGATAAGACATTCTTCAGATATATCAATGAAAAAAGGAAATTAAAACAAGGAATAACTAAATTAAAAACAAAGGACGGAAGGTATGTAGAAGAGAATAAAGGGCTAGCCGACTGCCTTAATGAATACTTCTGTTCAGTTTTTACAGAAGAAAAAGAAGGAGAAGGACCTCCACTTGAAAGTATGACTAATGAATCGTTTGATGCATGTGTCTTTACAGAGGAAGACGTTTTAAGATTGCTGTCTAAAGTGAAGACAAATAAGTCACAGGGTCCTGATGAGATACACCCAAAATTATTAAAAGAGCTTAGTGGTGAGCTGGCAAAACCATTAACAGATTTATTTAACCAATCATTAGTAACAGGAGTCGTCCCGGAAGATTGGAAATTGGCAAATGTCGTGCCCATTCACAAGAAAGGTAGTAGGGAGGAATCGAGCAACTATAGACCAGTGAGTCTGACATCAATAGTAGGCAAATTAATGGAAACCCTATTAAAGGATAGGATTGTGGAACATCTTAAATCCCATGGATTGCAAGATGAAAAACAACATGGGTTTACTTCAGGGAGATCATGTCAAACAAATCTTATACATTTTTTTGACTGGGTGACTAAAATAATAGACGGTGGAGGTGCAGTAGACATTGCATATCTAGATTTTAGTAAGGCTTTTGACACTGTCCCACATAGAAGACTTATCAATAAACTGCAGTCATTGACCATGGACTCCCATATTGTTGAGTGGATTAGGCAGTGGCTGAGTGACAGACAACAGAGGGTTGTAGTCAATGGAGAACATTCAGAACAAGGTCATGTTACCAGTGGGGTACCTCAGGGATCTGTACTGGGACCAATTTTGTTTAATATCTTCATAAGTGATATTACAAAAGGCCTCGATGGTAAGGTTTGTCTTTTTGCTGATGACACAAAGATATGTAACAGGGTTGATGTTCCTGGAGGGAAACGTCAAATGGAAAAGGATTTAGGAAAACTAGAAGAATGGTCAGAACTCTGGCAACTGAAATTTAATGTGGATAAGTGCAAGATAATGCACCTGGGGCGTAAAAACCCAAGGGCAGATTATAGAATATTTGACACAGTCCTGACCTCAGTATCTGAGGAAAGGGATTTAGGAGTAATTATTTCAGAAGACTTAAAGGTGGGAAGACAATGTAATAGAGCAGCACGAAATGCCAGCAGAATGCTTGGATGTATAGGGAGAGGTATAAGCAGTAGAAAGAGAGTGCTTATGCCGCTGTACAGAACACTGGTGAGACCTCACTTGGAGTATTGTGCGCAGTACTGGAGGCCATATCTCCAGAAGGATATAGATACTCTAGAGAGAGTTCAGAGAAGAGCTACTAAACTAGTACATGGATTGCAGGAAAAAACTTACCAGGAAAGGTTAAAGGACCTTAACATGTATAGCTTGGAAGAAAGAAGAGACAGAGGGGATATGATAGAAACTTTTAAATACATAAAGGGAATCAACTCTGTAAAGGAGGAGAGCATATTTAAAAGAAGAAAAACTACCACAAGAGGACACAGTTTTAAATTAGAGGGGCAAAGGTTTAAAAGTAATATGAGGAAGTATTACTTTACTGAGAGAGTAGTGGATGCTAGAATAACCTTCCTGCAGAAGTGGTAGCTGCAAATACAGTGAAGGAGTTTAAGCATGCATGGGATAGGCATAAGGCTATCCTTCATATAAGATAGGGCCAGGGACTATTCATAGGATTCAGATATATTGGGCAGACTAGATGGGCCAAATGGTTCTTATCTGCTGACACATTCTATGTTTCTATGAAGGGCACTGATGAGGAGGCACTAATATGCAGCACTCATGGACACTGATAGGCGGCACTGATATTCAACACTGATGAGCAATGATAGGTGCCACTGATAGGTGGCAATGATGGGCACTGAGTGGCGGCACTGATGGGCGGCACTAATGAGCAGACACTAATGGGCACTGAAAGGCAGCACTGACTGGCAACACTGGTGGGCAGTGATTGGCATCACTGATGGGCACTGATTGGCATCACTGATGGGCACTGTTGGGGCTGCACTGATTATCGTGCAGCTCTCCCCTGTGGGAAAATGCCACTGATCAGCTCTCGTCTCCTCTTATACTGTCAGAGTGAGGAGAGGAAAGCAGAAAACCGGCATTTCCTTGTGTACATGTAATCAGCTGTGATCGGACACAGCTGATCACATGGGTAAAAAGCCTCGACATCGGCTCCTTACCAAGATCTGGGATGCGCCATGTCCCAGGGACACAGTGCGCTGCCTATCGCCATGCTGTGCGACCCCCCCCCCCCCGGGTGCACAAGCGCAACAGGAGTGGGATGATGTCAGATAACGTTGTCCCAGAATGAGAGTTCCACCCTCCCGCCGTCATTTGTCTATACGGCGGTTGGGAGGTGGTTAAACAATATATTCTCGGTCTTACAGAATAAATTTACTTCAAGTGTTACTAAGCCCACAACAATAAATCAGCTTGTATATGCAGTAAAACATGCTTCTTATACTCACTGTGGAATGTAAGGGTTTATTCCTCCATATTGTGTAAAAAGGCTGTTTGATCCTGTCTTCTCTGATCCTCCCCTTTTCCCACTGTCCCCAATCCATCTCCTCATAAGACAGAGCCTTTGAGGCACTCTGCACATGCCCAGTTTGATGTGTATTGCTAGAGAGTTTTTTTTTCTTGCGAGGGGGGCATGTGATCAGCACAGGGCCAATCAGCACTATCCAGGAAGAGGGTCAAGGGTCATGTAGCCTCAAAGAACAATCTGGAGCTGCACAATTTCTAAAAAGAGAGGAGGCATAATAGACAGCAGCTCACTATGCTGAATATAATTTGGGATACAATTACAAACTACTGAGATGACCATCTTGCCTGGGACAGTGGGATGTCACTGACACCCCCCTCCCCACCCTCTTCCGCATTCACAACCGGGAAAGGTCACCGTAGACATTTATATAAATACAATATATTTTACAAGTAGAGATTAGGGATGATCGAACTTTTGAAAAGTTTGGTTTGGCCAGAACATCCGAACTACCCGAAATTTCGGCCCGGATTTCAGAACCCCATTGAAATCAATGGACCCAAACTTTGGTAATCAAAAAACACAATTTTAACCACTTCAATACAGGGCACTTCCCTCCCTTCCCGCCCAGGCCAATTTTCCCCTTTTAGCGCTGTTGCATTTTGAATGACAATTGCGCGGTCATGCAACACTGTACTTACACCAAATTTATATAATTTTCCCCCCACAAATAGAGCTTTCTTTTGGTGGTATTTGATCACCTGTGCGATTTTTACTTTTTGCTAAACAAATAAAAAAAGACAGAAAAGTTTGAAAAAAAAAAAGTTTTTTTGTTTATGTTATACAATTTTGTAAATAAATAAGTTTTTTCCTGCACTGATGAGCACTGATGAGACTGCACTGACAGGCACTGATGAGGAGGCAATGATGGGGTGGCACTGATGGGGTGGCACTGATGGGGTGGCACTGATAGGCGGCACTGATAGGCACTGATATGTGGCACTGATAGGTAGCACTGATAAGCAGCATTGGTGGGCACTGATAGGCGGCACTGCTGGGCACTGATAGGCGGCATTGATGGGCACTGATAGGCGGCACTGACGGCACTGATAGGTGGCACTGACGGGCACTAATGGGCACTGATAGGCAGCACTGGTGGGCACTGATGGGCGGCACTGATCGCCAATGACGGGCGGCACTGATGGGCACTAATGGGCACTGATAGGCGGCACTGGTGGGCAATAATGGGCACTGGTGGACGACACTAAAGGATGGCAATGATGGGCACTTGTGGGCAGCACTGATAGGGAGGACACTGGTGGGCATCACTGATGGGGAGGGCAATGGTGGGCATCCCTGGGGTCATAGTGGGCATCCCTGGGGTCATAGTGGGCATCCCTGGTGGTTCTAGTGGCATCCCCCCCGAGGGTCTGCACTGGTAATCAATGATCTGATTACCAGTGCCGACCCCCCCCCCCCCTGTCAGGGGAGCCGCCGATCGGCGCTCCTTTACTCGTGCCTGTCAGGCACGAACTAAGGAAAGCCGATCAACGGCTGTTCCTGTTTTACTATGTGACCAGCCGTGATTGGACACGGCTGATCACATGGTAAAGAGCCTCCGTCAGAGGCTCTTTACCGAGATCGGAGGTGCAGGGTGTCAGACTGACACCTCGCATCACCGATCGCTGCTTTGCGTGCCCCCGGGGGGCGCCCAGAGCGGTGTTATCCTGCCGCCGTCATATGACGTCCGGTCAGGATAACTCAACCACATTCCCGCCGTCAATCTGTAATAGGGCGGGCGGGAAGTGGTTAAAGCCCTAAAACCCAATAAATGCCCCTAAAAAGTGCCTAGGGTTCTGAGTCATGCCCCATGGACTATTAATCACACAAAAAAAGTTCTTAGAAATTTTAATTTTTGATAAAAAAAACAATTATTGAAAAAAAAAAAAGATATTTTTTGATTTTGACTTTGGATTTAGTATCTGGCATGTCCAGAACCAGAAAAAAAAGATAATTTTTCATTAGAGCAGGGATGGTGGGACCCCACTTTTACACCTATATGATCTTTTTTTGGGGGTTCTGGACATGCTACAGAGCTGAAACTTCACAGGTACACTTTTTAGACCCCCCCAGACACAAAATCACACAAAAAAAGTTCTTAAAAATTGTCATTTTTGATAGAGAGCCAATTATTTAAAAAAATTAAAAAAAAATAAATAAATAAAAAAAATTCTTTGGATTTAGTATCTGGGGGGGGGGGGGGGGGTCTAAAAGTACCTGTGAAGTTTCAGCTCTGTAGCATGTCCAGAACCAAAAAAAAAGATCATTTTTCAGTAGAGCAGGGATGGTGGGACCCCACTTTTACACTTATATGATTTTTTGGGGGGGTTCTGGACATGCTACAGAGCTAAAACTTCACAGGTACACATTTTAGACCCCCTAGACACAAAATCACACAAAAAAAAGTTCTTAAAAATTGTCATTTTTGATAGATTTTTGATAGAGAGCCAATTATTGAAAAAATTTTTTAAAAAAAATGGATTTAGTATCTGGGGGGTCTAAAAAGTGTACCTGTGAAGTTTCAGCTCTGTAGCATGTCCAGAACCATAAAAAAGATTGTTTGTATTAGTACAATTATAGATCTGGAATATGGCTTCTTGCTTTTCACACCTTGCCGGTTTAATAGCAGGCTTTTTTTTTGGGGCATTTTTTTGGGTTCTTTGGAGTCAGGAAAAACATCTGAACTTGTGTAAAGTGGTACTGTATACACAAGTTCAGATGTTTTGCCTGCCTCCAAAAACCCCCCAAAAAATGCCTGCAACAACACACCTGGGCGTTTTTTTTTTTTTTTTGACGCTAGCGTTTTTTGGGCATTTTTTTGGGTTCTTTGGAGGCAGGCAAAACATCTGAACTTGTGTATAGTGGTGTATATACACACATACTTATATGTATATACACACCTAGACATATATAGGTGTGATAGGAGCAAAAATATATTGGTGTTAATTATTAGTAGTAGTTTTTTCTGCTCCTTTCACACCTATATATGTGCAGGTGTATATATACAGACATGGGTGTGTATATATACACCCTATACACATGTTCAGATGTCATGTCTGACTCCAAACATGTGCTCAAAAAAGCACTAGCAACGCCTGCAGCCAAAAATTACAGAACCAAAAGTGACTTCAGAGAAACTAGCTTTTCTCTAAAGCGGTCACCCTGCTATGGAAGGGTTCGGTCACCCTGCCATAGCAGTCACTGTCAGTTCACCCTACACTACATTATGGTCACCCTGCCATAGCAGTCACTGTTAGTTCACCCTACACTACATTATGGTCACCCTGATATGGAAGGGTTCGGTCACCCTGCCATAGCAGTCAGTTAACCCTACACTACATTACGGTCACCCTGACACTTCATACTTTCCCTACAGTAACTAAATTTTTGAAGCTAACTAAAGTGTAAAGGAGCACTCTAACTACACTAGATATCCCTTTCCTCACACTAATAAATGCTAAATGACACTTTTAAAGTAAAATTAACAGAACTGCTTCCACTCTCTTCCATGTCCAGTATAACAATGCTAGGAATTTGGCGGGGGCTATCTTATATACTGGGGGGGGCGTATTCACTAATGATTGGACTATGGACCCCCTAGTCACTCCAATCACATTCCTAGCATTCTTCTGCCCCCTCAATTGGCTTTTGCTAATTGTTCTGGTCCAATCACGGGCTTTTAAAGCCCATTTCCTGAACCATTGCATTTTGGTCAGTTCTGGTTGCCGAATTCCGAACTTTTTGGGCAAAAAGTTCTAAATTCGGCCGAACCTCGAACACCCAATGTTCGGGCCGAACCGATGGTCGACCCGAACCGTTCGATCATCCCTAGTAGAGATTTTAAAGGGTACTGATCAAAGATGAAAGCACATCTTGGGCTAATGTAGCACCCTCTCGTTTGTTACTAGTGTAGGCAAATTTTAGTTAAGGTATGTTATGATAGTCGGAAATTGGGTCGGGTTACTGCAGGTCAGGGTGGATGGCTTTACAGCGGCAGGTCTCTGGTACCTTCCCTTGGATCTAGAAGCTGATAGAAGCTTTAGGATGTTAAGGGGCGAAGTCGAGGAGCTTCCGATTTGCACACCTAAGAGACTTTGGCCAATCCCCGGGCAGAATTCCCTGGCAGGGTGGCTAGGTCAGACCTAAATATGGTGGAGCCATGCCGGCAGGGCAGTCAGGGGGAAGATGGAGTGCCGAGGAGGCTGTCAGTGGCGTGGAGGGGACCCCTAGGTCTTGAGGTCTCTGGCTCTAGGCTGGGCTCAGGATGACTTGGGAGAAGCCTATCAGCATCACGGTTTGGGAGGGAGCAGCAGGGAGCAGAGAGGACAGAGTGAGTACATCAGCGCACCCAGGGATTCACACGGGGAGAGATTGCCATATGTAGCAAGCTTTCCAAGGGGCAGCACTGTGCTTAACACTATCTATCCCTTGCCCTGGGGCATCTTCAAAGCAGCCAAGTGGGCTGGTAGTTCCTCCAGGCAGTGGAGCTGGGAGCAGTTCTACAAAGGAGAGGAGATACTCCTGCATGCAGTTTACAACAGACTGTGATATTTTTCTAATGGGGACTAAGAGCTCCTAGTCCTCAAAGGACTTTTTGCCACTGATCCTGAAGGACTGAAGGCATCTAAAAGGGAGAGCAGACCAGGATCCTTACTTTATACAGAGGAAGGAAGTTGTCCCCATTCATTGTTTTCTGTCAAATTGGGCATTCCAAAACCCTTCTACCCCATCCAAGGTAAATTTCTTTAACAAAATCAACAAAGCTAAGCTCAGAGGCTGATTTCTTGTGTCCGGATGCAAATGAAAAATGCTTATTGCCTGGCGATGCAGGAATAGGGGAGACAGTTACCAGCAGCCCTTGTGGGGGTAGTGCTACATTTGGGGACTGATCTGGGATTTCCCTATAGCAACTTGCACGGCTGTTGCCCCTAGCAATCGGCAACCATGGAGCCAAAATACTGTAATTTTCTGCCAAGTTGTTACAGCAGTCAGGCGGGAAAGTGGAGTTATGCTGTGCTGCTGGAACTGTGACTGCTGCTGTGCTATTCAAGTGCTGTTGCCTGTGCCTTCACCCATAGCATACTTGCCAACTGTCCCTTTTTTCCTGGGACAGTCCCTGCAAATAGGAGCCTGTCCCAGGTAATTTATATTGTCCCTGGAAGCGCCTGTTAATCAGGCTGCCCATAAATGTTATGCAGAAGTAGTGCAGCTGAATGGGAGAATTATTCCAACTCTGCCACTGTGTAACGCTCCTGCGTTTCTTATATGGTGTGGATTTTCAGCTGCAGAAATAGTTCCACGTCAGTAGTCATGTAAGAGATATGCTGAGATACCATTCCCAACCTCAATGACTCATCATGTGTGGAAGGTCTTATTTCAGCCAGTAAATACACACAATTAGCAAGCTGGTTCCTAGAATGACTTTATGTATGTGGTAACACAATGATGAAGGTTGAGGGATAGGTTGAGTGGAGGTGGTAGGTGATAGACACTTGAAGGTGAGACAGTAGCAGATGGATGCAGGAAGGTTTAGCAATGTTGTATGGTAGCAGATGACAGAATAGCAGGTGGACATACAAAAGAGATCAACCCAGTGCAGAAAAGTAGCAGTAGTCTCTAGAGCTAGCAATCTAGTTATGCAGATGTGATAAACAGTCTTTACTATGCAGAGCTAGATAGTGTAAGCTTAGTATAAGTTTATAGAGAATTCCCCTGCGGGGTACTTAGCACTATTAGCGATACAGCCGAAGGGTGGTTCAGGAGAGGCGGATGATCCAGTAGCGGGATACAGGGATCAGCGCGGCGAGGTTCCGTCAGCGAGGTAAGCTTGCAAGCATGGAAGCTTCAAGCAAGGTTAGCATCCAGGTAAGGGTGTTTGAACGAACACATGTGAGTGAGAACCGGCGCTTTAAATAGCCATCTAGTCCGGCGCTGGGTGATGACAGCTCCAGTCTTAAAGGTGTATGCGCACCTTTCCAAAAGTAAATGGTGGGGCGCATACACTTGTGGAAAGTGTAATTTAGGGTACCAAAGGTACCGGAACATTACAATACCCCCCCCTTAAGGCCTGCTCCTGAAGGCCTCTGGAGCTGGTTTGTCTGGGTATCTCGCATGAAAATTGCGGATTAATCTAGGGGCATGTATGTCAGAGGTGTTTAGCCAGGTGTCGTCTTGGGGCCCATAGTTCTTCCATCTAACCAAGTACTGAAGTCTTCTTCTGTAGATACGAGAATCCAGAATCTCTTTTATCTCGTATTCTTCTCCACCTTCAACTTGTACAGGAGGGGGAGGTGGAATATTAGGCCTTATTCCTTGGTCCGGAACATGGGGTTTTAGTAGCGACACATGGAAAATGGGATGGATTTTTAGGTCCATTGGCAATGTAAGCTGCACTGCAGCTTTTCCAATAAGTTTCTTGATTGGGAAAGGTCCCAAGAACAGAGGTCCAAGCTTTTTGCTAGGGATCTTCAGTCTCAAGTTTTTTGTTGAGAGCCAAACGAGGTCCCCGATAGTATACTGTGGAGAAGGTCTTCTACGAAGATCATAGTACTTCTTTTGTTGACTGTGAGCGTGTGCAATGGTAGTATTTAGTAAACCCAGAGAATCCTTTATTTGGGTAAGATAGTCTGAGGCTACTGGGTTATTTGAAGGAAGGATGCGTGGAGGGAGAATAGAGGGATGGAACCCATAGTTCAAGTAGAACGGACTCTGCTTGGTTGTACTGTGAGTTGCGTTGTTGTAGGCAAATTCTGCCAGGGGGAGAAGATCCAACCAATCATCCTGTTGGTAAGAAGTGTAACAACGTAAATACTGCTCAAAGCATTGGTTGACTCTTTCAGTCTGTCCGTTGGTCTGCGGATGGTAAGGAGAAGTGAGCTTCCGCTCAATCCGTAGTATGTGACATAGTTCTTGCCAGAATTTAGAAATAAATTGGGATCCACGGTCAGACAGAAGAGTTTTTGGGATACCATGTAATCTGAAGACATGTTTCATCAGGAGTTCTGCCGTTTGTTTGGACGAAGGTAGTCTGCGAATAGCAATGAAATGTGCCATCTTTGTCAGATGGTCCACTGACACCAAGATGGTATTAAATCCTTTGGAAGGAGGCAATTCTACGATGAAGTCCAATGACAAAACCTCCCATGGAGTTTGGGGTATTGGTAGACTGCATAGTAGACCGGATGGTCTCGTAGTGTCAATTTTGGACCTGGCACAGACATTGCATGAAGAGACGAATTTTTGTATAGATGTTTTCATGTCAGGCCACCAGAATTGTCGAGAAATCAAATTGAAAGTCTTTGTCATACCCATATGTCCTGCCATAGGCACATCATGCGATAATTCCAAGATCTTGGTGCGTAGGGTAGGTGGTATGTAAAGTTTGTCGTTGTAGTAGAGGAAGCCTTCTGCATCAGTATTTAGTTGTGGTGGGGGTGAATCCAAACTTATACCATGCAGAACCTCTTCCTTTAAGGAACGGACAACTCCAATAATGCGTTTGTGAGGTATTATAGGAACGGAAGGGATTTCAAAGTAGTTTTCTTCAGTTAGTCGTGATAGTGCATCCGCCTTTTTGTTCTTATCTGCAGGTGTGTAGGTCACTAGGAAGTTAAACCTTAGAAAGAATAGTGACCATCGTACCTGTCGATGCGAGAGAGTTTTGCTAGTCTGAAGATATTGGAGGTTTTTATGGTCCGTGTATATAATTATTGGTAGTTGGGTGCCTTTGAGTAAATGTCGCCAATTCTCCAGAGCCAATTTTATAGCAAGCAGTTCCTTTTCACCCACGGGGTAATTTATCTCGGGACTGCTCAGGGATTTAGAAAAAAAAGCGACTGGATGAAGTGGTGAAGTGTGGGTAGGTCGTTGGGAGAGTATTGCTCCTACTGCCATGTTTGACGCATCTACCTCCAGAATGTATTGGAGGGATGGGTCTGGATGGCGTAATATGGGAGCGGAAGTAAACCTTGTCTTTAACAAGTGGAAAGCCTTATTTGCTTCTTCTGACCATTTAAATTGTATTTTTGTGCTAGTGAGCTGTGTGAGGGGTCTCACAATAGCAGAAAAGTTTTTTATGAACTTCCTGTAGAAATTTGAAAATCCCAGGAATCGCTGTAGCGCCTTGCGTGTAGTTGGTGTAGGCCAATCCTGAATGCAGGATATTTTACTCATGTCCATCTCGATTCCTGTTTTGGATATGATGTAGCCTAGAAAGAGTACCTCATCTTTATGGAACAAGCATTTCTTCAGCTTCACATAAAGATTATGTGCAAGCAATCTCGATAATACAAGTCTTACATGTCTTATGTGTTCAGACAGGGTCCGTGAATATATAAGTATATCGTCCAGATATACCACAACACAGACATCTAGTAAGTCTTTAAAAATATTGTTTATAAATCGTTGGAAAACTGCAGGGGCATTGCATAGGCCGAATGGCATCACAAGATATTCGAACAATCCGTATCTAGTTCTGAATGCAGTCTTCCACTCGTGTCCATCACGGATTCGAATGAGATTGTATGCTCCTTTCAGGTCTAATTTTGAAAAATAGGTAGCTCCACGCACCTGCTCAATGAGCTCAGTGATAAGCGGTAGAGGATAGCGATCTTTTATTGTGATAGCATTCAATTTCCTGTAGTCGATGATAGGTCTGAGACTTGAATCTTTATTGCGAACAAAAAAGAGTCCTGCTGCTGTGGAAGAAGTGGAAGGTCTAATAAAACCTTTTTCCAAGTTCTCATCCAAATAGGTTTTGAGATGGGCAAGTTCATCCTGTGAAAGAGGATAAACATGACCGAACGGCAATTTGCTATTTGGGAGTAGATCAATGCTACAATCATAGTCTCGATGAGGAGGCAATGCTTGAGCATTTTTCTCAAGAAAAACCTCAGAAAGATCCTGATAACATAGTGGTGCAATCTCATCTGTCACCACAGACAGAATCTTCCCGGAAAACGGGAGGTTACACGTTTCCTCGCAATAACAAGAAGGGAAGGTCAAGGACCGTTTCTTCCAATCTATGGTTGGTTGGTGTGTGTGCAACCAGGGAAGTCCCAACACAATGGGAAAGTGGGGTGATGGTATTAAATCGAAGGTAGAAGTCTCCCTATGAGACTCGTTAATAGTGACTAGAAGTGCTTGTGTCTGATCGGTGATCGGACCAGAGGATAACGGAACACCGGTAATAAGACTTACTGAGACAGGTTTGAGTTTAGAAATAATAGGAATTTTATTTAAAGCAGCAAAACATATATCCATATAATTTCCACAAGATCCTGTGTCAATCATGGCCTTAGTAGTAATCCTGTTCTGGTCCCACTGTAATGTCAAAAAAACAGAAATGTAGGGGTTAGTGAATGAAGTTGTCAATCCTCCTAGGGAGACATGTGAACACTCACCCTTCTTTTTGTTGACTAGGGGACAGACGTTTATCTTGTGATCCGGGGATGCACAGTACAAGCAGAGATTTTCATTTCGTCTTTTGGCTTTTTCCATAGTTGATAGCGGTGGGCGTATGGTTCCTACCTCCATAGGAACGGCCAGACTCCGAGAGGAAACGGATAATGGCATTCCCATCTTTTCAGCCTTTCTTTCTCGTAGTCTTCTATCTATGGTAATACTGAGTTGTATTAATGCATCCAGGGTTTTTGGCAGATCCGCTCGGGCGAGCTCGTCCTTAACGGCTTCTGATAGGCCAAGCCTAAATTGGGTTTTCAGAGATGCATCATTCCATTCTGAATCAAGGGTCCATCTCTTGAACTCTGCGACAAAGTCTTCTACAGGCCTCCTTCCTTGTTTCAAGGATCTTAACTGAAGATCAGCAGTACTCTGCCTATTGGGGTCATCATATAGGCTAGTGAGCTCTGCCAGGAACAAGGCATTGGAGTTGAGAAGCTGGTCGTTTTTCTCAAAAAGAGAATCTGCCCAGGCTCGAGGATCGCTTGATAGGTAAGAAATAATAGTACAAACCTTAATGTGATCAGTAAGGTAGGTACGAGGTTTTAGCAAAAAAAGTAACTCACATGCGTTTTTAAATTCGCGAATTTTTTTGCGATCGCCTGTAAATACCAAAGGGGGATTTATCTTGGGTTCAGGGGACTGAGCAGAGGTAAGTTGTGTCAGTCTAATTACCTGCTGCGACAGAGCCTGATTGTCTTCTTTTAATTCAGCAAGTGCGTGTATTAACGCAGATACTTGCTGTTTTAATTGTGTCACCTGAGTGGTTATTTCTGCTGAATCCATTTTTTGGTTCGTTCAATCTGTAACGCTCCTGCGTTTCTTATATGGTGTGGATTTTCAGCTGCAGAAATAGTTCCACGTCAGTAGTCATGTAAGAGATATGCTGAGATACCATTCCCAACCTCAATGACTCATCATGTGTGGAAGGTCTTATTTCAGCCAGTAAATACACACAATTAGCAAGCTGGTTCCTAGAATGACTTTATGTATGTGGTAACACAATGATGAAGGTTGAGGGATAGGTTGAGTGGAGGTGGTAGGTGATAGACACTTGAAGGTGAGACAGTAGCAGATGGATGCAGGAAGGTTTAGCAATGTTGTATGGTAGCAGATGACAGAATAGCAGGTGGACATACAAAAGAGATCAACCCAGTGCAGAAAAGTAGCAGTAGTCTCAAGAGCTAGCAATCTAGTTATGCAGATGTGATAAACAGTCTTTACTATGCAGAGCTAGATAGTGTAAGCTTAGTATAAGTTTATAGAGAATTCCCCTGCGGGGTACTTAGCACTATTAGCGATACAGCCGAAGGGTGGTTCAGGAGAGGCGGATGATCCAGTAGCGGGATACAGGGATCAGCGCGGCGAGGTTCCGTCAGCGAGGTAAGCTTGCAAGCATGGAAGCTTCAAGCAAGGTTAGCATCCAGGTAAGGGTGTTTGAACGAACACATGTGAGTGAGAACCGGTGCTTTAAATAGCCATCTAGTCCGGCGCTGGGTGATGACAGCTCCAGTCTTAAAGGTGTATGCGCACCTTTCCAAAAGTAAATGGTGGGGCGCATACACTTGTGGAAAGTGTAATTTAGGGTACCAAAGGTACCGGAACATTACACACTGTGGCCTTAAGTTTGAAATTCCCTTTTTAATTTCCTGTAATTCTCTCTATATTGGAGTAGACTCTATAATCTGATAAGTAGGCGAGATTAATTATGCAGACTGGGCGGAGCTTCAGGGAAGTGGGTGTGGTAATTGATAGCTGTGCTGCAAAGTGTCCCGGGAATTTTTTTTTAAATGTTGGCAACTATGCCATAGCAACCATGTCGAGCCTTTGCAAATGTGGACTACAAGCGCCACCCAGTTGCCCAACAGTGGCTGGGGTTCATGCCAATCCTGCTTTCAGTGCTAATTACATTTCTGTGTGCACCATAGCCCATACTAGTAACCACAGCAGACTGCTATAAACCAGTGCATTATTGTTGCTACCCAGTTGCCCAACAGTGGCAGAGACATTTGCTTGTACTGCTACAGAACCTGCTGCTATTAGTAAAGATGGTGCTATTGATGCCTGTAGCAACCAACTGGGGCTGTGTCTGCTATCAACACCCAGGTGCCCAAATGTGGCTGGGACCAAGTTCTGACAATGTCAGGGAACTGTTGTTACATTCAATGCTTCTCAAATATGCAGCTGCAAATTAGTGTGAGTTCCAGAACATGTTGGATACAGCAGAGAGTGGTTAGAACATGTGTCAGGTTTTCTTGCTGTCTGTGCCCTGTTAGGGAGATTTGCTATTTCTACTATTTCTCCTTTTAACTGAAAGTGAAACGACTAGAAAATCCCACATTTTGACTTTTCAGGCTAAGAATAGAGGGTAAATCTCACCAATGGGTTGCCGATGGTGAAAACAAAAAACAAACTGACAGGGGTTATAAAACTCCCTTACTGTATGCAAAATAAAAAAACAAAACTAGTTTTGCCCCTGGTACAATTTGAAGCTCTTTTGGATGTTCTATTTAGCAAAGTCATTGCTATATCTTTGGACATGTTTGTTAGTTCTTGCTGTAAAATGGGCATTGGGGGGTATTAACTAAAACTAAAGCCCAGCGAATCTGGTATCAGCTTCTCAATTCAGTTTGTTCTATGAAGCTTTGACAATAACACCTAGTAGTTGATTGGTTACTAGGCACAGCTTCGCCAGATTGTATGTGCTCCAGAATTAGTACATCTTCCCCATGGTCATTCTAGATAATGTTGAGCCTAATTATCTCCTTATAGTTGTAGCAGGGTTTCCAAGCATTGGGCCTGATGTGGGTCTGCTATTGTTACCGGTTACCTCTCCAGCCCATGTGAGCTGCGACCCTGGGTGTGAGAACTGAGACATTGACAACTCTGGCATCTTGGTTTTGTGGTTTTATTGTAGATAAAGGGGATGGGAGAAGGGAATGAGGTGGATACTCCTTTAGGCTTCACTAGATACATTTTGGGATTTTATCCAGAAAATGTCTGCTAACGCTGCCTTGACGCCAGCCGATGCTAGCCAGCGCTCACTGACGCTTAGAACACACTGTAACTTGACAGAAGTGCTGAATCCTCGACTCTAGGTCGAGAAGACTCAGGACTGTGCAGCATAGAACTTCTGACACTGCTGCACTGCAAAGTCACTGACCACCCTCTCCAGTCTGGCACTGGCTTGAGATAGCTTGCTGTGAATTACTGTATTGCTGCAACTCTCAACTGGTGCTCTGCACAATTCAGGGCCCAAACCGCAGGCGCCCCCTTTACACTTTTAACTCTTCAGGGTCCACTGACTATGTACCCACTCTGTTACTTCAGGGTCCTCAACCTAGGTACTCCCTTTACAGCTAGCTGACACCGGATCCCAGAACCTCCTCGGGAGTAGTCTCCTCTAACTCTTCAGGCAGACCCCCCAGGGGCAATCCTCAGTACTCACGACCTGTGTAGGCTTTCCTGGGACAGGATCCCTCTCGCTCTCCGCTGGTTCTCGGCACACCGGATCCCCTCAGCTCAACTCAGCACTCTCTGGATTCTCAGGCGGCACCTTGAGACATCCCCTTCCTCAGACAGGAGGAGAGACAGCTGTTCTCTCCCTCCTGGGACTCTGCTCCCACCAAAGACACTGAGTCACAAGCTTCCCCCAAACTTATACCCAATCCCAGAATCCTTTCCAGCATAATCTGCCTTCTGGGGTAGTTACAAGCTTGAATGTGTTCCCTGATTGGGCTTCCTCCCCTCCCCTATGAGAAGCCTCTCACAGGAACCAGTGGGGAGACTTCCCCTTCAGAAGGCACACCTGGAAACCATGACACCCTGACCAAAATAAATCATGGCCCTGCTGTTAGGCAGACAAGGCCCACTATACATTTACCTAGCACCTACCTGTAGGGTGCTACATAATTAAAATGATAAGATGTTTAGGGGAGTGTATTAAAGTGGGATGGGACACCTAAGTTCCTTTTGCATATACCTCAAGACCTGTAAATACAGTGGCTTTGCACATTACTGGTCTAACAATGTTTATTTGGCCTAATAATGGCTGGAGAACATATTGGTTTTCCGTTTTTAGGTTTTTCTTTTAAGGAAGGCTGTTGTAACCAAACATACAGTACAAGAATGCTTTTGCGTGGCAATTTTTTTTTGCCAAAGATATCTCCAAAGATCTTTGTGAAAAGATAAAGTATTGCCACTACATGTGACAAATGTTCAACCAAGGGCTCAGAGCTTCAACAGAAGCTTCTCAAAAGCTCAGCTTTTGTTGCAGTAAAGCCCCTTTCACATGGACGCACCACCGGACGGAGTCCGTTCTGTTCAGCGGGGGATCGATTCGCCGATCCCCACTGAGCTGAGACAGAGCTGTCAGATTCCCGCTGTCCTCTATGGGGAGATCGGAGGAGAATGGTCCGCCTGTCCTTTCTCATCCGATCCAATCCGATCCTCCAGATGGATGGAAAATAGGGTTTCCGCTGGTTCACATGTCAGTGGACATGTCACCGCTGACATCCACTGCCCCATAGGGATGCATGGAGCATCTGATCAGGTCCGCTTGAAAAACTGACAGGCGGATCGGATCGGATCGCCCGTGTGAAAGGGGCCTAAGAGGGTTACACACAGCTTGAAATTGGGCCACTTTCTGTGTTCCTTTTTTTTTTAAGCTTTTTTTATCAAAATACAGTAAACAACATGGTAAAATTTCTAGAGTTAGTGCGGTTCACATTGGTCGCAAATCCACTGCGGGTTCCCGCATCGCACCCGACTCGCAGGCAGTTCACACTGCCATATGCAAACTGCTGGGAGTGTCAATACAAAGTTAATGACTGAATGACTGTATGGCTGAATTTGCTTTGCACACACATCGCATGTGATTTGCACAGCAGGTCTGACACCGTATATGTGTGAACCGGCACTAAGAGTTAATGCATACCTTTTAAAATAGCTTTGTATACTGTAAAGCGCTGTCAAATTTCATGGCCATGTTCATCATGATAGGATTCATTAATTGGTTGAATAAGATCCTCATCAGTGTCTTGAACCACAAAATCAAGAAGCAAACCAGCAGGATGGGTTAAGTTATGAAGGACACAGCATGCCAACAACATGTCGCCAATTTTTTCTGGACTTCTGTGCACACATCAGAGGTCCCAGAAGATTGCCGGCCAATCAAGACGCGCAGCATGCACCTGGCTTTGAAGCCACAAGCTGTCACAGCCAGGTACCCACACTAGTGATGCTGGCGCCACCGAAAGCAGAGGGAGAGGATTGAGGCTTCAGGAGGCCGCATCGCTGGATCGTGGGACATGTGAGTGTGTGTTTATTAAAAGTCAGCAGCTACACTTTTTGTAGCTGCTGATTTTTAATAAACCCAGAAAAGGCTGGAACACCGCTTTAAACATACGAACATATATTTACATGTATTGTCTAGGTGCAATGCATTGAGACATTTTTTATAATAAAACATGTCTTGCCAAGAAGCCAGCCTCCAGTTATTTTGTTATTGTCAAAATTATGGTAGAGCTGTGGCTGTCCTAATATGTGTATATCATGGACAGATCCTGGGAAGTTAGTGACCACATTTCGGATAAACATATGTGCATCACAAACAACCTGGATGTTTAGGGAGTGGTATCCCTTCCTATTACAATATATGTACACCCATGATATTGGGAATCCCAGCTACTGCAAAGAAATCATAGAAATCATTCTTCATTTGATACCACTCATAAAGTATGGTAGGCATGGATACATATTTGTGTGTAATAAAAAGACAGTTGAAATACTCCAACCACTTCTCCAGCTACCATCTGAAATGAGGCCTTGCCAAGAAAGTGAAGGACAGCCATCAACTTGGTGTGGCGGGCTCCAGAAAAGGTCACAAAGCCCCAAATAGCAGCATAATCAGCTCCTTGGACAGAGGAAATTTAGTCAGCACTTTTTCTTCTGTGATCAAGCAGGGTGTGCTGTTTAAATGAACACTGACACATTATAACCACTCCTCTCCTTCTCCTTGCCCCCCTTTGAATGGCTTGAAGGTCCCTATCTCCCTACGGCATCACTTGCCCACATCAAAATCATCCCTAAGAAAGGGAAAGACCCACTTTTGCCTGGATCATATCATCCGATATCCCTAATAAATGTGGACGCAAAGATTCTTTCAAAGATAGTTGCTTCACGTCTTGCCGGTTTACTTCCATCACTTTTGCTTCCTGCTCAGTGAGGATTTGTCACGGGCCGCTCAGCGACGCTTAACATCCGCAGGGTCCTTCTTGCACTTGAACATGCTAAAAGACATCCTCAAATGGATGCAGCCATTATAACTATAGACGCCGAAAAAGGCCTTTGACAACATCAGTTTCACCTGGCTCTTTAAAGTTATGGAAATATTCGGCTTTTCGGGCTCCATTTTTCAGTTTCTTCGACAAATGTACAAATCACCGACTGCTAAACGTTCTACGCTAGATTTCATCTCGGATACTATCTATTTAATGAAAGGGACATGCCAAGGCTGTCCCCTTTCCCCCCTTCTTTTTAACCTGGCCCTCGAACCTTTATCTAGATTTCTTAATTCTCCAGAGGGTATTAGCGGAATCCCTATTGGGAACCAAACCTTAAAATCTGCTTTATTTGCAGACGATATATTGATCTTTTTTCGTCTAATCCCCTTCTCTATTCTTAAAGATATGTTTGCGACCTTCCATCTCTGCTCGGGTTTCTGGATAAATATTGATAAAAGCGAAGTATTAGATCTACATCCTTAACTGTCCTCCCACTGGCGTAGATTATCCCCATTTGCTATGGCGTCTCAATATATAACATACCTTGGCATTCGCATAGGAAGGGACCCTTCATCATTGTACACCCTTAATATCCCACCAATCATTAATAAAATTGTTTCGGAGCTGCAGATTTGGGCGACCCTCCCTCTCTCACTCTTCGGGAGATGTCATTTATTTAAGATGGTATCCTTTCCGCGTCTTCTATACCCAATACAGACATTTCCTTTACTCTTGAAACATTCGGATGTCCAAAGAGTGCATAAAGCATTGAACACTTTTTTTTATGGTCTTCAAAAAAACCTTGTATTGCCTTACAAAAACTTTCTCTCCCTAGGTCTGAGGGGGGGGGGGTGTCTCCCTGATATTCGCCTCTATAATTTAGCATGCTTACTTAGACAGGGTCTTGATTGGCTCACAGGAGCATCAAGATATTCTAATTTTTTTGAGCTTGAGGACGCGCTGGTATCTCCATACACCCCGCCAGCCATCCTCCACTCCTCTGTTAGGGCGCTACCAGCCCATCTTAAAAACAATATTGTCATCAGAGATACAGTCAGTGGTGGCATGGCGGGAGGTGCGGAGGATGGTGGGTCTTCCCTCTAGTATCTCTAGTTACCTTACTATTCAAGGTAATCCTATGTTCACTCCCTCCACTACACAAGCAGCTTTTAGACAGTGGTCATCTTTGGGCCTAACTAAACTCTCTTTGCTCTACGACAATACTACTAATCATTTTAAAACTTTTCAAATGCTGAGACAGGAATTTTCTTTGCCCTCCTCTCACTATTTTTTTTATTTACAAATTACTATTTTTTGCGAACCTACTGTAGATATGGAACAAATCCATTTCAGTCCTTCTTTTTTGATGTAGTGCTTCACCGAAAAGAATATTCCATCTCTGTTCTATATACACACTCAGTATCTACAATTCATCTAGTGGCAAGGTGAAATTCACAGCCTGGCTGCATCTTCAGATAGAAGTCCTCAGAATTGTAAATAGTTCAAGTTCCGAAGTATCCCACTCTTCCCTTCTCCCATCCCTATTTAGAATAAAACAACAAAAACAAGTAAAACCCCTAGACTGTTCATTGACTGAGCCGGAAAGTAAAGTGTCAATTTTTTGCATGTAGTGGTTAACGGTAACCCAGAGGGACCGAAAAAACCACGTGGTTATGAGTAAGCGATCTCCAGTATCGTGAAACGCGTCAACCTGTCGCATGTCCCTGTGATGTACTGTCTGCACTTTATTCATGGTGAGGAATAAATGCTTCACTGTTTTAATCAAGATTCTGAATCCGGTCATTTTTTCTCTTTTGACTACATTTGGGGGCGTTGTCCAGGATTTGCTCTGGGTTAATGCAATGGTTGCTAATAGCAAAGGCCAGAAATAACATCATGCTTTTTCAAGAAATGTGCTGGAGTGTCTGCGAGGAAAGTGAAGTCTGCTCTACAGGGACTAGGGAGAGTTGGATGGAAAGTCAAGTTTACAATGATGGTTTCCAACGGCAACGGCTGGACTTTTGTCAAGGAAACAATCTGTTTTTACAAGAAAAATGCAGGAGAGTTGGTGAAGAGGAGATGCACCATGTTGTACAAAAGGGCTGTGTCTGCTTTACAGTAATCGGTGCAAGTATGAAGGAAGAAGGTGGTGACCCGGGACACAGGGATCGGTGTGTCGGGGGTCATGTCTGGACATGCACTACAAAGAAAAGTGTTGACCGTGCAATTCATGACAGCGGGACAGTTTGATAGCGGGACAGTTTTCCGAAGCAGTGTGGAGAGTGATGTCTGTGAATATACTATCAAGAAAAATGTTGACTGTGTAATTCATGGCAGCGGGACAGTTTTCCAAAGTAGTATGGCGAGTCATGTCTGTACATGTGCTGTAAAGAAAAATGTTGGCCGTGTAATGTCTGACAGCGGGACAATTTTCCAAAGCAGCAAGGGAGATCAGTTGGCTTGGCAAGATGGAAGTGCAACTGAGGCCCAGGTACAGACAGTAATGGCAGATGTGTGCAGATTGAGGAGCATGATCTGCTGTACAGTGATTTTCGTGCTGGCTGAGCAGAGTTGGGACGGCGATGAAGAGGTAAATTTACAGCGCGGGAAAGCACGCACTGAAGAGATCTGCCTGGCAGGAGGAGCCACCACCAGAGATTCAGCTAATCTGGAGTTGTGGGCAGAGCTGCCGCCCACAAACGACCAATCCGAGAAGAGAAGGGAGTCCATATATTATTTTCACTTTCGGGTGTAGCTGAGAGGGAATGGCGGGTGAAGGAGTGAGCCGAAACGCGGAGGATATCCCACGTGTTGGCAGAGATCCTGCTGAGTGGACTGGGATGCGGATATCGAACCCTGTAGGATACAGGGGTAAGACTTGTGCCCGCTGGGAGACTGGCGTTGTGTACCGGAGCTGGCATGGAACATCTGGGCCTGGTATGTAATCAGTGTCATAATGTTACCATGCAGATGCAAGTGTGGAACCAGTGCTGGCACTGTGGCAATTTGCTGCTGTGGGTGGAGAAGAGTGATTGCCCACCCAAAAGAATGAATGTGATGTGGGAGACTGGAGTCACTCGTGCTCTGTCAGCTTCTGAGCCGGGAATCCTTGTGGGCAGAGGACAAGGAGTACTCAGGATGATGCTGGGGCCGGGACCAGTGACACCTCCCTGTAATACGGTGTGCCAAGTGAGGGAATATGCGTGCAGGTAGTGAGGGCCGAGGAGCGGCCACTTGATGCACTGAAGATCGCACCAGCAGACACCAGTATGTTAAAAAAGAAGCAGAGGGAAGTCAGTGGCCTTAGGTGGGGAAGACTGTGAGTGTGAGCAGTGAAGAAGAAGCCGGGGCCATTGATGTAGGGTCTCCCAGTTTCCAACATCACTACGGATCCCTGGAGGAGGGGATAGATGTTTGGAGGTCAGAGGAAGAGGAAGAATGGGATTTGGGAAAGGAATGACAGGAGCAGTCCAGCCAGTCCTAGCAATCTTGATGAGGAGACAAGGGATTCGTGGTATGTGGGCAATGTGCCAAGAATCTGGGGTTCTGCGACACCTATGCTACCCGAGTCCCAGACCTATCCCTGCCCCGTATCTATGCCCGTGCTCGGGAGCAAAATGAGGCCTATGCCACCCTCATCAAGAGAGTGGAGACCCTGTATTCCCCATCTGGGAGAGGAAACAGACAAACCCTCCCCATGTTCTCCAGACTTCAATGGCTGATACAGAGGAAGGTGGCCTTAGAATACGGATACTATTATCCCTATGCTCCTAGGGAGATAATGTTGGAGATAGAGGCCAGGAGGGAGGCTTGGTGTGACGAGGCTGTGTGGGACTTTCTTTTATACCGAAACCCTACCACAACCAGTTCCAGCCTGAAGTATGGAATCTTTAAAGCCAATTGGAATTTGGGACGGGCTATCTACGGATCTGGCCAGGCTTAGTCCATCCGTGTAGAAGACTCTGAAGGGAAAGTTGTTCAGATCCCACATCCTGACTACTATTGCTAAGGGTGCAGGATGTTACCCTTTGAAGATCTGTGTGTTAAAGCTGGCTAGCCTAAGTTTGCTTGAGGAAGAAGAGGGGCTAGAGAGCCCGAAGTTAAAGTTGAAGCTACAGTTTATTGTTCAAGTTTGTTGCTAAGGCCAAAGCCCTATTCCCAATACCCTTTCCCCTTCTATCCTTGCAAAAGGGATGGGGTAATCTGCAGAACTACTACCACTGGGTAGATTCATCAAAGAGGACCGACCCTCTTACTTCAAGGAGACTCTTGTTCAAATGGACTTCAGCAGTTACTCAGTTCTATAATACAGTAACTGTCCAGGGTTGTTCTTGCTAAGTGTCTTATGGAGATCCTTTGGGTCAATGGACCAGGATCCGTCACTTCTCCAAAGCTGGAAGATACTTTAAAACAAGACTTGGGCCATTGGGCCAGGCTCATTCACTACCCCAGAGCTAAAGGGGCACTCTACAAAGAAATTTGGGCCATTGGGCCATGGAGGAAAGTTTGGAAGAAGAGGATCCTTTCACAAAGATACTTTTCTAAAAGGACACTTTGTGAAGATCCTGTTGGGCCAGTGGGCCAGTTGGAGGAACTTTGTACAAGTTACTACCTCGGGAGAGCAGGTAGTGGCTTGAAGTCTTTTTGGAGAAGGGGATGCCAGGATGTGAAGGGCCCCTTGAAGAGACCTATAACACTCAGTGGTTGGACAAGCTTGCTCAGGCTCCAGCAAAATAGCTTGTCATAAGAGGAAAACATGTTGCCTCAGTGGTGTCCACAGTGTTCTCTCCTCCTGTGACAGTGTTTTCACTCTAAACTTTGAGACTGACTGGATGGGAGGAGAGACAGTGCCCTAGTGCTGAAGAAGGGACTGTACCTGCCATCTAGTTACTAAGGACAGTACGATAGATAGCTTGTTAGGGTTCCATTGTTACCTAACCCAGGAGTAACAGTTGAACACTGAGTCAAGTGACTTCTACGTGAATGTGTAGCTGGAGATTGTGAGGTGAGAAGGTCGCCTCTGAGGAGAGGGCAGTCTCACTAGTTCAGATAATCATGATTGTAATATGCCTTATTTGCATTTTCCTTTGCAAGCTTGCACTGGATTTCTGGATCTGGCTAGGCCCTTCACCACTTATACAGTGTAAATATTGTAGCTAGTTAGTCAGACAGGATGACATTTTTCTACCTGCTCAAGCAGATTTTTGTTTGGTGGGGGTGCATTGAGTTAAATGCACTTATTGTGTGTAAATGCCGATATATATATTTTTCCACGTAATTTATTTTGTCTATTGACTGTGTACATATGTTATTTCCCTTTTTCCCCTTTTCCAGGTTTGCGGGATACTCCATTACAAATTTTTGAGAAAGAATTTTTGTAGGGGGTGGCTGCCCCAGAGCCAGTAAGGACATGGCTCGGTTTGGCAGGGGGATAAGTGTAGCACTCTCCTAGGTAGGTGCTAAAGAGTGAGTATAGTTTTGGCTCTGCCTATCAGAGGAGCAGCAGGCAAATTATTTTTTATTTTTCCTCCCCTCCCCCCTCGGGTTGTCCGGGATGCGGGCGGGGTCTTCCCCCAGGGCGTCGGTGCCATGCAGCTGGGCTTGGTTATTTATGTCATCCGTCTGCGATGGGAAGTGGATGTGTCCACTCTCCACTGCCACATAGGGCCAGTAGGCTGTCTTCTCTGTTCTGCAGGGATCGGCTGACTCTGTGCTGCGCTGTGCCCAGCTTTTGCGTGACGTTTGGCGGTCACCCATCCGTATCCTCTCTGCACCACTGGGCAATTATTATCAGACCATTGGGGCTTTCCTTGATCTCCCCTTTCGGATGGTATCCTTATTCACACCTATATTATGTGTCTTTACATCAACACCATTCAGGTAACACCTGCAGCACTTTTTGGATTATACTTTAATCAAGTTCTTGGTCATTCGCACTCACATTATTATTCTATCCCCCGTTCACAGCCTTGCTAACTTTCTCACACACTTTAATTGATGTTTTCATCACCTGCATGGTTCCCCACCTTTTTTACTTGCCTTTTTTAATTGACCTCATTTTCAATCACTATCTTTTTGGTTTTTCTTCCCCTCACCATCAGCAATCTAATTTTTTGAGTTTTTTTAATTTTTTACTTTCCACATCTCTTCATTTTTGGGTTAACAACATATAGCCACTTATTTCCCCCTCCCCCTCTTTCTTTGGGGTATCAGTGTCCCCTTTCTTGGGTCAATTCTTGCTAATGTTCTTGTGCACCTTCTGATACATTTATATCGCTACATGTGTAATACTATTCAATATATATATATACATATACTCTTGTATATCTTTTTTTTTTTTGCAGATAGATACAGCCTGGAGGCGCTATTACACGTTCTCATACTTTGGACCCTTGTTACCTGGTCCGCCCTCTGTTTGCCCAGGAGTCCGGTTGGGTTACTCCGCCACAGTCCCCAGGATAGGTGTTTCTCCTTGATCCCCTGCTCCTGCTGATTTTATTATTATTATTATTATTTTTATTTTTTCCTTCAGTTTTTGTGTTTTTTTATCCTTTTTGAGCGGATCTATATATCTCTTGCATATAGATCTATATATCTTCTAATTGTTGTCTGTACTTAAATAACATACATTTTTCAAAATAATTAATCCTGATACAAGTCCCACATACAGTCCGATTTTACCACTCTGACAGTTCATTAGTCTACCTCCATCAATCCCGCCCCCTTCCTCTTTAAATACAACCTCCTTTCTATTCTGTCCCTTTTCTTTGCCTTAACAAAGGGGCATTTATAGGCCTGAAACACATAGCCGCATCCAGTGATGCTGATGCCACCAGCTGAGCCAAACTGAGCCAGCTGAACCCTACCAGGAGGTCCTCTGCCCCATCCACTCAGCTTGCCTTCCAGCGTGGCTCTGTGACTAAGGCTTACATCCAGCAATTTCTCGCTTCAAACTTCCTGGCAGTTTGAGGATGTACCCCATGTTTTGTGTATCCATGCTTAAATCATTTAATGAAAACCCTTTCTCTGGGAGAATTCTCCCACCTCCTCCACCTGTTGACATGCAAGGTGAAGAAGAATTTGTGGTTGAGAAAATTCCTCATTCCAGGATCTTTAGGAATGATTTACAATATCTAGTTCAATGGGCTTCGGGATTTGGGCCAGAAGAAAACATTTTTGGGAATCGAAGGAGAATGTTCAGTTCATGGGAAAGTTACAATAAAATGTGAATTGATTGATGTGCTGATCTATACTTACTATAGATGTCACACTGGTGAGACCTCACTTGGAGTATTGTGCGCAGTACTGGAGACCATATCTCCAGAAGTATATAGATACTCTAGAGAGAGTTCAGAGAAGAGCTACTAAACTAGTACATGGATTGCAGGAAAAAACTTACCAGGAAAGGTTAAAGGACCTTAACATGTATAGCTTGGAAGAAAGAAGAGACAGAGGGGATATGATAGAAACTTTTAAATACATAAAGGGAATCAACTCGGTAAAGAAGGAGAGCATATTTAAAAGAAGAAAAACTACCACAAGAGGACACAGTTTTAAATTAGAGGGGCAAAGGTTTAAAAGTAATATGAGGAAGTATTACTTTACTGAGAGAGTAGTGGATGCATGGAATAACCTTCCTGCAGAAGTAGTAGCTGAAAATACAGTGAAGGAGTTTAAGCATGCATGGGATAGGCATAAGGCTATCCTTCATATAAGATAGGGCCAGGGACTATTCATAGGATTCAGATATATTGGGCAGACTAGATGGGCCAAATGGTTCTTATCTGCCGACACATTCTATGTTTCTATGTCTTCTCTTTTCTCTATTGTAAACTGGAGGGTTTCATCAGAGGTCTCTTTAGCAATGTTTTGGCATAGCTCCCAACTGTCCCTCCTTTGAGACCAAATCCTTCTGTTCCCTCATGCAGCCTCGATTATCCTCTTTTTGATCTGTACAAGATGTACTATTTTGCTACCAAGGCTGTGGTCTATGTGGATTGTGTAATCAGGGCCATGGCACAGACATGTCAGTTGCCATACTTTGTGCTAAAAGGTGTCCCTCTTTATCATTTCAGAATGTTGGCAAACATTTTGGTACATTTTCTCAGATATGGTAAGGATATTTTCAATGCTTGATTGTAAAGAACGATCAATTAGGCTGCGGTGGTGGGGTGGTGTCAGGTTGGTAACCTGGCTTTTGGGTAATGTTGTGGGTGGACAGTGGTCCGTAAACTGTTATTTGTTTGGTATAAAATATTGCTGCTTGAGTCATAGTGACTAAGCATTTTGGCCTGTTAATGGTTAACAGCTGTTCTCCTTGATATTAAAGGTTAACATTTATTTTATAATTAAAATCAATTTAAACCCAATAAACCGTCATTGGACTAAACTTTCAGACAATCCTTGTTGTATGCTTACTTTATTATGTAAGTATGTTGTTATGGTATCATAGGTCCCCAGAGAGACTCTGTCAGTGTGAGGCAAGGATAGAGGAGAGCCGATCAGCAGCATCCCTTTGCAGCAGAGTGTGTAGAGGTAATCAGGGCACTGGTCATCAGTGCCCTGATTATCAGTGTAGCCCCATCAGTGTCACCAACCAGTGCCCATCAGCGCCACCAATCAGGCCCATCAGTGCCACCAATTACTGCCCAGCAGTGCCACCAATCAGTGCCCAGCAGTGACACCTATCGATGCCCATCAGTGATGCCAGTCAGTGCTGCCTCTCAGTGCCCATCAGTGCCTGCTCATCAGTGCTGCCCATCAATGCCTATCAGTGCTGCCCACCAGTGCCTATTAGTGCCCCCCATCTGTGCCACCTATCCATGCCACCTATCATTGCTCAAAGGAGCTGCCTATCAGTGCCACCTATCAGTGCCCATCAGTTTCACCTATCAGTGCTACCTATCATTTCCCATCAGTGCCGCCTATCAGTGCTGCATATCAATGCCACCTATCAGTGCCCATTAGTGCAACATATTAGTGCCTCCTCATCAGTGCCACCTAATCAGTGCCCTTCAGTGCCATCTCATCAGTGCTGAAAAGTGCCGCCTCATCAGTGCCCATCAGTGCAGCCTATTAATGCCTATCAGTGCAGTCTCATCAGCACACATCAGTGAAGGAGAAAAATTACTTATTTACAAAATTTACTGATGGAAACTAAGAAAACAGCTAAAAAATTTTTAAAAACCCAGCGGTGATTAAATGCCACCAAAAGAAAGCTCTATTTGTGGGAAGAAAATGATAAAAATTTAATTTGGGTACAGTGTTGCGTGACAGCGCAATTGTCATTCAAAGTGTGACAGCGCTGAAAGCTGAAAATTGGCCTGGGTAGAAAGGGGGTGAAAATGACCAGTATTGAAGCTGTTAATAAAGGGCTATGGTAACTATGGTGTACATGTCTCTCTGGGGCTGCTTAGCTGGCTCTTTTTGTTTTGTGTTTCAGGTGACAAGTTGCATGCTGTTGCTAGGAAGATTTACTTCAACTGCTGGGCCGATCTTCAGTCAGCTGAGCGCTGGATTGGTGACACATCTTTTAGTGGCAAACAGCTGGCCGATGAGTTTAATTTTCATTTGTATATAATCTTCTGTCACTTTGAGATCTTAGCATTTACTTCAGGTCAGTCCTCTGGACTCACCTCTGGATTATCTTCAGCCTTTCTTTTGGATCTTTTGACCTGCTCTCCAACCCTCCCTCCGATTTATTTTTTTTTATCTCATCGCAGTCCATATTTATGGGGTAATGTGTGGTACCTGGCATGGTGTAGGGTCCTCCCATAGTGAGGGGGTCAGTGCTTTAGCTTCTTCTCCAGGGATCAGTTTCCCAAAAGTATCAGAACTTAACCCGCATCACAGAAACCCACAAGCTTGGCCGCATGGTACAGGAGAGAAGGAGGAAAATGAGTTCATGCATGAGGTCTGCACTAGGTGCCCAATGGGACCCCACTCTATCACTGGAAGTGAGGTGGCAGAGGTACATTGGAATGGTGGACTGGGCATAGGCTCAGCAGTGTCCTTCCTAAATGCAATATACACAGGAAAAGTGTGTGTAGTGACACAGGACAGCATTCCACAGAAGGACTCTGTGTAATTAATTACTGCATGCAGTGTACAGCTCATATCTGAGTTGGGGAAACACCATAATGTTTGATTTTTATGTGTCCGCAGCCCCCGCCTGGTCCCGGGCATTGATGAGAGTGCTCCGTGTGAAAGGTGCTTCCATGTGCAGGGCGAGTGGCCCCACCCACACTGTGCGCATGTGCTGGTGACATCACCGTGTGCAAAACATGTAAATATCTCTTAAACAGTGCATGTTTAGGAGATATTATTAAACCTACAAGTAAGCTTTATTATAAGCTCACCTATAGATAAAAGTTGCAAAGTGGAGTTTACTACCTCTTTAAGTCTTGGTGACCAAGCATGTTTGTCTGTTAATGGTTAACAGCGGTTCTATTTGGTATTTAAGATTAAAGTTTATTTCATAATTAAAATAAATGTAAACCCAATGAAAAACTTGTGGCCTAAACTTTCCCACAATCCTTGTTGTGTTTACTTTATTATTTAAAGGAGTTGTAAAGGCAGGAAGGTTTTTTATCTAAATGCAGTCTATGTATTAATATAAAAAGCCTTTTGTATCTAGCAGCCTCCACAGCACCCCCTAATACTTGCCTGTGCCCCCTTCCTGTCCAGCGATGTCCACGAGTCCCTTGGTTGTCCTTGGACTCTCCCTCCTGATTGGCTTCCACGGCTGTCAAACAAAGTCAGTGAGCCAATCAGGAGAGAGAGGGGTGGGGCCGAACAGCAGCCCTGTGTCTGAATGGACATACACAGAGCTGCAGTTTGGCTTGGGTGCCCACATAGCAAGCTGCTTGTTGTGGGGGCACTTGATAGGAGGGAGGGGCCAGGAGCAGGAACGAGGGACCCTGATAAGAGAAGGATACGGGCTGTCAGTGCAAAACCAACTGCACAGAGGTAAGTATAACATGTTTGTTATTGTTTATTTTTTTTTAAAACAAAACTTGACAATCACTTTAAGTATGCTGTTATGGTATGATGGGTTTTATTGGGGTGTACAATCCCAAGTGGTTGGTGTAAGATACTGCTGTTTGAGACTAAGCATATTGGTCTGCTAATACACACAGGTGTATTCAAATACTCTTTTCTACACTGGATCTTTCTGCCAGGAGATGGCAGAAAAGCCAAAGGTAAAACATTTCTGTTTCAGTGCATATTTATGCAAATGTATGCACATTTACAAGCATATGCCATTGAGAGTAAACTTTTTTTTTTTTTTTACCTTAATTCATTAAATGAAGATAAAAAAAAACAAAAAACAAAAAATAAACCTTCTAATTTTAGAACTACGTCAAGGGAATAAGGAGATTGACACATTGTGGAAGCTATTTTCAGCCTAAGAGGGATGTTGATATGAGACCTCCATCTCTCAATTTGAGAGTGTACCCACCAGCAAGTAGGGATGAGCTTCGAATTCGAGTCAAACGTAAGTTCGACTCGAACATTGGCTGTTTGCTCTTTTGTCAAATGACGAACAAATGGGCTTCTTCACAGGAACTTTGAGTTCCCGCATTATCCTGGACTCTCTGACTTGTGAATTCCAATAAATAAATCACTGGCTGGCAGGGGGAATTGAACTCACAGCTCTTATCATAGCAAGCTTGGCATTCTACCACATATGTCCCTAACTTTTATCTCACCCACTGTGTGAAGGGTTAGATAGGAGTTAGTTAGTACATGAGGGTGGTGTAGCTAGTAGAATACCAGATCTGCAACTACGATTGTTGTGAGATCGAATCTCTTGGCCAGCAGGTGATTTATAAGTGGCATTTTTTAATTAATAATATATTGCTAGCAGGGAGAGAGATGTTTGCTTTTTAGTTTGTTGAGATCATAGTTATATATATATATATATATATATATATATATATATATATATATATATATATATATATAGGCACTTCAGTTTGTATCAGTTTATGTCAGTATTGCTGAAAAAAACGGCGTGGGGTCCCCCCGAGCCTAAATTTAAAATAAAGGGCTCCCCCTAAAATCCATACCAGACCCCCAACCCAAAGCACTTTGCCCCTATGTTGATGGGGACAGGGGTCTCTTCCCCACAACCCTGGGCTGCGGGAGGAGGCTTATCGGAATCTGGAAGCCCCCTTTAACAAGGGGACCCCCAGATCCCGCCCCCCTATGTGAATGAATATTGGGTACATGGTACCCCTTCCCATTCACCAAAAAAGTGTACAAAAAAAAAATAATGATAAAACCCAGTTTTGGAAAAGTCTTTTATTAAAAAATAACAAAATAATGTCCCCCGATGAATAGTCGCCCGTCTGCCCGAAAAATAGAAAGAAAAAAAAAAGAAGAAGCTCCTGCTTCTCCAGACGCTTCCGCGGAATGAGCTGTTTTGATTTTGACAGCTCTTATATAGTGACCTGACGTCACAAGCAATCCCACAATGCACTGCTCAAGTGCAGTGAATAAATTACTGACGTCAGTAATTTATTCACTGCACCTAAAGCAATGGATTATGGGGCGACGTCAGAGCCCTATAAAAGAGCTGTCAAACTCAGATAGAAGTTAGTTAGCCATTGAGAGTCCAAGATTAATCAGCTGGTTCTGTGGCTTAGCTGGTAGAATAACGGACTTGCAAATTAAAGTCTGTTAGTTTGAATCCTCAGGCCAGTGGGTGATTAATATTAATTATGGATTTTAATTAAAACCTATTAATTGTCCCGCCCCTTCTGAAGTGACGTCAGTAATTTTTTCACTGCACCTAAGCAATGGATTATGGGGCGCTGGTGATGTCAGATCCCTATGAAAGAGCTGTCAAACTCAGATAGAGAATTGTTAGGCAGAGAGGTTACTCAGCTCAGCTGCCTTGGTGGCGTACATTTTAGAATAACAGGCTAGCAAGTGAGAGACTGAGAGGCTGTGGGTTTGAATCCTTGACCAGCAGGTGATTAATAGTCACTTACATTTAAGCCTTTAAAATGAGGACTTGTGATTTTTCATGTTTGTGTTCGTATGAACATTTCCCCTGTTCGAGATGTTCTGGTGCGAACCGAACAGGGGGGTGTTCGGCTCATCACTACCAGCAAGTGCACCAAAACCTTTGCTACACAGTATATGAGCAATAATTCATTTTTTACAAATATTCTTTATAGAAGTTTTTCTTTATATTTTTTACACTGTTTATCATCCATAGTTATTCTGTTGGGTTTTTTTCTGTGGGACTTTTTCACTTTATTTGATACATTTGTATTTTTATGAGCACTGTGTACCTGATATGATTATTTATTTATTAACATATTTGTATATATCTCAACTTAGTGCAGCACATGTTTTTTGTACAACATATATAATGTAAAACAATTGGATAAACATGTAATTTCTGTACTTTGAATGGATGTAGAGGGCAGATGGCTGCAGATAAACAGGTTTAAATTATGTAGAAGTATTTGTTTAATCTCTGTGTATACACAGAGCCAGTGGGCTGGACATAGGCCGGGTTCATATATGTGCGGCCTGTTTGGTTCAGGTGCAATTCAGGTCCGAAATTATGCCTGAATGCGCACCTGAACCGGACCCAAAAACGCACATGATCCTCCTTTTGGGAATCGAACCACAGCCATCCTGGACATGTGTGAACCCATTCCATTGAGAGCCTGTCACACTCGCATGTCATGCTAATTGGATGTGGTGAAAACCGCATCCAATTTGTACATACTGTATGTGAATCTGGCCTTAGGCGACTTCCGATCCAGCTTTGCCTTACAATTAAAATTTTGGACTTTCATGCGACGGGATCCGACTTTGATCCAACAATACCAGGCCCTTTGAGTCTGGTATGGATCCTAAGGGGGAACCCCACACCAAAAAAAAGTGTGTGTGGGTGCCCAGGCCTTTATCCGAGCATGCAGCCCAGCAGGTCAGGAAGCAAGCACCTCCCCTCCTGGACCATACCAGGCCACATGCCCTCAACATGGGGGGGTGAGTGCTTTGGGGCAAGGGGGCTCTGCAACCCCCCACCCCAAAGCACCTTCCCCCCATGTTGATGGGAATAAAGGGGCGTCTTCGGGCAAGGGGGCTTATCGGAATCTGGAAGCCCCCTTTCCCAAGGGGGCCCCCAGATCCCACCCCCCCCCCCCATGGGAATGAGTATGTTGTAGCTCCAACGTGTCTTCTTTTTCTGGAAAACTCTTTTCCTTCCGGTTCCTCTCCCTCCGCTGTCTTATTTCTCCGGTTCTTCTCCCTTCACTGTCTTCTTCCTCTGGTTCTTGTCCCTCTGCTGTCTTCTTCCTCTTCCAGTTCTTCTCTATCCGCTGATGTCTTCTCCCAATGCTAGCTCCCACTGTTGTGATGGCTCCGGGTTGCATGCTCGGATAAGGATCTGGTATGGATTGTAGGGGGGATCCCACACCATTTTTTTTTATTTTGGCATGGGGGTTCCCCTTAAAATCCATACCAGACCGAAGGGACTAGTATGGTCTTGGGAAGGACCCCACTTCATTTACTGTATTTTAAAAAATTTAGGCCTGGAGCTTCCCCTCAAGATCCATATCAGACCCAAAGGGCCTGGTATGGAATTGGGGGAGAACCCCACTGTTTATTTTTTTGGGGGGGAGTTCCTCTTAAAGATCCATAGAACAAAAGGTGCATGCCAAAATCAAATCAGTTAGGATGATAATTTGATCCGACTTCAAAGATATTGAATGGGCTGAAGTTGGACCAAAGTAGTGCAGGAACCTTTTTCAAAGTCGGACCGACATGTGTCAGACCAGTTAGAAGGGAACCATTGATTTATACACATCATGCGACAAGTGCTCCCAAAGTCAAAGCGTATGTCGCACCAATGTGAACCGGCCTTACTAAAACTGCAGAGTGCCAAATCTGGTGCAGCTGTGGAAGCCAATCAGCGTCTAAATTCAGCTTGTTCAATTAAGCTTTGACAAAAAAAAAAAAAAAAACCTGGAAGCTGATTGATTTCTATGCAACCAGACTTTTCAGTTTTAGTAAATCAAGCCCACTGTTTATATGTGAGGATAGTCACTTCACTGGGTATATGAGAGGATTTTCAATCACTTTAAGTCAAGTTGATGAGGGCACAAACTGTTGACTTTCCACCAGTTTTGGATTAATAAAAATTTGAATGACAATAACTTACCTGGGCTTTTGATGCTTATGCCGTATGCAAATGTTTTAGTTTTAATTTTAGGGGAAAAAAATTTAAAATTATATAATGCATTGTTTTCAGTGGGTAAAGATCTGAAAAACATGGCACAGATCCTACACATAAACTGATGAAATTTAGTTGCTTTCATGTACTTACTTAGAAATTATACATTACAACAAGGCTTTTAAAACATTAACATATTTCGGCAATATGATTTACATCAAGATGATCTACATGGTTATCCAAAAAAGCAATACTAAAATGACTGCATGTTCCCTTTAGGCAAAATATTCATCCATTCTTTGGGAGGATGTAAAACCTCTTCTTGTCACTTCTTGGTTGTGGCTCTTGACTAGTAGTTTGGCTTTGCACATACTAAGTGTGGCAAAGGGAATAAAAGGAATCCAGTGCCAGGCTTAAGACTTATATCCTCTCTAGAGACTCCTGGAGGTGGGTAGAAAGTGAAGGTTTGCAGAAGGCCAGTAAAAAACAGGAAAAGTTCCATTTTGGCTAAACTTTCTCCAACACACACTCTTCTTCCTGGAGGAACAAAGTCAACTTAGTGTGACAAAATGTATGCCTAGCCACTGTTTTGCAGTCTGGAAATAAAATAATTAGAACTAAATCTATGGATTGAATGGTGTGTTAGAAGTAAGCCTGATCCCATGGTACATGTACTTGAAGAAGAAAACTGTGATGTGGACTGCTTCTAGACACCTAGCAGGTGTGCAAAAACCCACTGAAAGCTACAGAATGGGTCACCACTCTTCAGCCTAAACTATTTATCCACATCTTCCCGAGGAAGTGGCCTTTGTTAGTGCCACAAAACTTGTTGATGGTGTATACATGCATTTCATAATCAATGAAAACAAGTCCTTGATGTAAAAGATAAACTCAAGCATGCTCCTCCACACAGGTGCCTCTGCAATTAATAACCATTTTGGGGGGCTTGGTTTCTCACACATATTCTTCATTGGGATCCAACCACTTTCCCAGCACAGGATTATCTGAAAAACCACCTCAATGAGCATCAAGTGTGACCTATATCTATGTGGGGATGGAAATTCTCTGCAGGCCTGACTATCTGGTTGTTTGACTCCTTCCTTCCTAATTGGGTGTCCTGCAACCCTGCCAATGTGAGTAGTAAACCAATATTTAAATAACCTAAAAGTGATTATGCGCTGCCGCCTAATAATAATTCACCTAATGTGTTCCCACATCCACAGTGAAATGATATAAAATATGTAATAGCGCTGCCCAACAGCCTAAATTAAGTAAAATAATAAGCAACACTACTATACACAAATCAAAAATGTATAAAGTGCTAGTGCAAACATATAAAGGAAAGTGCTAATAGTGCAATAAATGTGTAAATACCACAAGACAGAAAGTCCCCTTGCAAAACTGCTCAGTAGTACTTCTTTAAATTGTGCACCATAAGAGTCTCTGATAAAATAATGTGCTTCACACATTAACACACAGTGTTTCTCCACTCCATATCCTGTGCTCCATTCACCAGGTGCAGTGCATGCTCACCTCCATCATAGACCCACAAGGGGTCAAATAAGCCTAATAAGAGTAATATCTGATGCCTAGGTTCTTTTAAGGCAATGCGGTTCCCCTTCTAAAGTGGCTCCACACTGTTCACAAACAGCTCCAGGCAACATATGAAGAGAAAAAATGCTTCCAATAGTGCAGTACCTGGGTTACTTGACTAAATAAACCGCACAACCCCAGCTCCATACAATGCACTCACATTTATTTTAAAAAAATATGACACAGGTTAAAAAAAGTTTTTAGTGTCATAACAAATTTTTTTCATTCTGTATATCATTGTTGTTATTAATATGTTTATTTTTGATTTATGTTGGTTCATTTTTATGCCCTTATTTGATAATCTGAATTTAGCATATATTGATTCATAGCCTTTATTTTGTTTTTAAGAGATTCAATTCCATTATTCCTTTATCCTTTATATGTAAGTGCAATCCCTTTTGTGTTTGCATGCATTTTTGTATACTTAGGCCGTTTGGGGCTTTTTTCGTGGACGCAGTGAATGTAATGGTTTCCTGTCATCCATAGGTATTTTCCCCTTAGTAAAATGGCCGAAAGAGAAGTTCCGGCTCGGACACAGTGAACTTCCTGGTTTTCTGCCAAATCGTGGTTATTTATTCCCTTTAGTAAGATGGCCGATAGAGAAGTTCCGGTTGTCAAGTCTGGGCGTCTCTATGTTGTGGTTCCTATAAATAGGTGGCATCAGCACGCCGCCCGTACCTTCGATAATGTCATCTGTGACGAAACGCATCGGGTCACTGCGTGCTGACGTCACCCCCTGGTATCCAGGGAGTACGGACGAGTTTAGCCGACCGGCCGGTGACTTTATTATCTTATGAGAGCTTATTCTTCTTGCATGTGAGTGTAATTTTGGTTTTTTTAATAAATGTCTGTTGGATTTTATGCTATGGCATTCCCTTCTTTTGTTTTATATTGCTGATATACGTCTGAGTTGCCAATATCCTGAACCTACTTCTGGAGCCACCTGAAGTTCATTTGTTCCCTTAAACATCATGCCCATCATTTGAGCATCTGGTTATATGTGCATAACCTTAGTGGATCTGGTAAGCAGCGCTGAGATTGGTGGTGGATCATTAGCCCCTTTTCTGTCAGCATTACCTTGGCACTATCTGAGGATTTATTCTTCTTTAGCTGTGTTTTCTATTATCTGATTTCTGGTAAGAAGTACCTGCATGTGCATGACTCACCTATCGGTGCACAATCACACTGTCACTGGTTAAGGCGATGCACCCATATTTGTGAGTGCATTTTCTTTCTTTATATCACCTTTTTTTGTTATTTTGGTTTTACGCTATAGCGTTTATGTTTTTTATTTCATAATTTTCACTACACCTGAGTTTCCTGAGAGACTTCATTGCAAGATTAAGAGGCTTTTTGGAGGTCAATGACATCAAGCTATCCTGATCCTGATTTGCATTGATTTCTTGGCAATTCATTCACGGTTTTCTGGTAAGCACATTACCATAAGGAATTTCCACAGTGGACACTTCCTTAATTTCCTGCATATATTATAATTTTTTCATTATTTATGGACTTATTCAAGGACATTTAATATACCCAATTATTATATTTGTTTTCACTTTTCACTTTAATGACATCATTCTTTAGCGCGACTTATTTATTATTTATAGAAGTTAAAATCCAACAGGTCTCACGTGCTCCATATAAGTGATCCCACCGCCAGGCTCCACCTCTACGCGTTATGCCACTATCGCACATGGCTTCATCTGGAGAACATTGTATGCATTGTATGAAGCTGGGGGTGTGTGGTTTATTTATTCAAGTAACCCTGGTACTGCACTATTGAACAATAGAGATGTACCGAACGGTTCGCCGGCGAACGGTTACCGGCGAACTTCGAACGTTCGCGTTCGCCGCTGCGGGCGAACATATGCGATGTTCGGTCCGCCTCCTATACATCATCATTGAGGCAAACTTTGACCCTGAACATCCCAGTCAACAGACACATTCCAGGCCAATCAGCATACCTCCCTCCCACACCCTCCCACCTCCTATAAATAAGCAAGGGCAGCATCCATCTTAGATCATTTCTGTGTTACTGAGAGCAGGGAAAGTGCTGGTGCTGCTGCTGCTGTTATAGCTGGGGACAGTTCCCGGTCTTGTTAGCCAGTGTTCTTGGTACACTCCTGCTGTAAGGACAGCACCCCAAAAAGCCCTTCCTAGGGCTGGTATTTGAGGTTTTTTTTGGATATATATACATATATATATATATATCTATTGTCCCCAAAAGCCCTTTTGAGGGCTGGTATTTGTGTAATTTTTATTGTTCTGTGATATATATATATATATATATATATATATATATATATATATATATCTATTGTCCCCAAAAGCCCTTTTGAGGGCTGGTATTTGTGTAATTTTTTTTGTTCTGTGATATATATATATATATATATATATATATATATATATATATATATATATTGTCCCCAAAAGCCCTTTTGAGGGCTGGTATTTGTGTAATTTTTTTTGTTCTGTGATATATATATATATATATATATATATATATATATATATATATATATATATTGTCCCCAAAAGCCCCTTTGAGGGCTGGTATTTAAATATTTTTTTAATATATATATATATATATATATATATATATATATATATATATATATATATATATGTGTAGCATGTCCAGAACCAGAAAAAAAGATCATATAGGTGTAAAAGGGGTTCCCACCATCCCTGCTCTACAGAAAAATTATCTTTTTTTTCTGGTTCTGGACATGCTACAGAGCTGAAACTTCACAGGTACACTTTTTAGACCCCCTAGACACCAAATCACACAAAAAAAGTTCTTAAAAATTGTCATTTTTGATAGAGAGCCAATTATTGGAAAACTTAAAAAAAAAAACTTAAAAAAGAAAATTCTTTGGATTTATTGTCTGGGGGGTCTAAAAAGTGTACCTGTGAAGTTTCAGCTCTGTAGCATGTCCAGAACCAGAGAAAAAATAGAATCAGGGTTAGGGCTAGGGTTAGGGTTAGGTTTAGGGTTAGGGTTAGGGCTAGGGTTAGGGTCAGGGCTAAGGTTAGGGTTATCTTTAGTGCTTAGGGTTAGAGTTAGAGGGGTAGGGGTAGGGCTACTAACTCTAACCCTAAGTATCTCACCGTAACCCTAACCCTAGCCCCTAACACTAAACCTAACCCTAACCCTCTAACCATAACCCTAACCTTAACCCTAACCCTCTAAGCCTAGCCATAAAAATAACCCTAACCCTAAACCTAACCCTAACCCTAACCCTAGCCCTAACCCTAACCCTAGCCCTAACCCTAACCCTAGCCCTAACCCTAATTCGTAATTTTTTCTGGTTCCGGACATGCTACAGAGCTGAAACTTCACAGGTACACTTTTTATACCCCCCAGATGCTAAATCCAAAGAAATTTTTTATTTTTATTTATTTTTTTTAATTTTTCCAATAATTGGCTCTCTATCAAAAAATTACAATTTTTAAGAACTTTTTTTTGTGTGATCCCTCTCCGGCATGCCACAGTCCAGGTGTTTGTCCCCTTGAAACAACTTTTCCATTACTATTGTGGGTTTTAAAATTCGCCTGCCTATTAAAGTCTATGGCGGTTCGCAATGTTCGCCGGTTCGCGTACATTCGCCGATGTTCGCGTTCGCCGTTCGCGAACAGCGAATTTTATGTTCGCGACATCACTATTGAACAACAATATCTCTCCTGCGCTCAAGTGGTATGCGGAAAGATGAATCTTCTAGGCGGTTTTATAACACAAAAGAAGTGGTCTTGCTGCCCCCCTCAGGACCAAGGGTATCCAAAAGGCACTACAAGAAAACAACAAGAGAAGGGCGCACCGACCTTGTGCATTACCACTTAAAAGTTTATTAAAATCAAAGAAGGGTAGCGTACATTATACTCACAAACGTAGCATATGAACAAGCATATAGGAAATGGCCACCGCTCGCTTCCAGGACACTTCTCTACTGCTGGATAGCGTGATGGCGTCCTCAAAACCTGATGTGGCTTACGCGTTTCGAGGGAGGACCCTCTTCCTCAGAGCCAAAATCGCCACCCGTTTGTGAGTATATTGTACGCTACCCTTCTTTGATTTTAATAAACTTTTAAGTGGTAATGCATAAGGTCGGTGCGCCCTTCTCTTGTTGTTTTCTTGTACTGCACTATTGAAAGCATTTTCTCTTCACATGTTGCCTTGAAGCTGTTTGTGAACAGTGTGGAGCCACTTTAGAAGGGGAAACGCATCGCCTTAAAAAAGGAACCTGAGCATCAGATAGTAATCTTATTATGCTTTTTTGACCACTTGTGGGTCTATGATCGAGGTGAGCATGCACTGCACCTGGTCAATGGAGCACAGGATATGGACAGGAGAAACACTGTGTGTTATTATATGAAGCACATTATTGTATCAGAGACTCTTTTGGTGCACAATTTAAAGAAGAAGTATTACTAAGCAGTTTTGCAAGGGGACCAAATGTCTTGTGGTATTTTCACATTTATTGCACTATTAGCACTGTCCTTTTTATGTTTGCACTAGCACTTTATCAATTTTTGATTTGTGTATAGTATTGTTGCTTATTATTATACTTAATTTAGACTATCTGTTGGGCAGTGCAATAACATATTTTATATTACAAACCCGATTCCAAAAAAGTTGGGACACTGTACAAATTGTGAATAAAAACAAAATGCAATGATGTGGAAGTTTCAAATTTTAATATTTTATTCAGAATACAACATAGATGACATATTCAATGTTTAAACTGAGAAAATGTATAATTTTAAGGGAAAAATAAATTGATTTTAAATTTTATGGCATCAACACATCTCAAAAAAGTTGGGACAAGGCCATGTTTACCACTGTGTGGCATCCCCTCTTCTTTTTATAACAGTCTGCAAATGTCTGGGGACTGAGGAAGTTGCCCAAGTTTAGGAATAGGAATGTTGTCCCATTCTTGTCTAATACAAGTTTTTAGTTGCTCAACTGTCTTAGGTCTTCTTTGTTGCATCTTCCTCTTTATGATGCGCCACATTTTTCTATGGGTGAAAGATCTGGACTGCAGGCTGGCCATTTCAGTACCCGGATCCTTCTTCTACGCAGCCATGATGTTGTAATTGATGCAGTATGTGGTCTGGCATCGTCATGTTGGAAAATGCAAGGTCTTCCCTGAAAGAGACGACGTCTGGATGGGAGCATATGTTGTTCTAGAACTTGGATATACCTTTCAGCATTGATGGTGCCTTTCCAGATGTGTAAGCTGCCCATGCCACACGCACTCATGCAACCCCATACCATCAGAGATGCAGGCTTCTGAACTGAGCGCCGAGAACAACTTGGGTTGTCCTTGTCCTCTTTAGTCCGGATGACATGGCGTCCCAGTTTTCCAAAAAGATCTTCAAATTTTGATTTGTCTGACCACAGAACGCTTCTGGATCATGTTTAGATTTGGCTTCTTTTTTGGCCTATAGAGTTTTAGCTGGCAACGGCAAATGGCACGGTGGATTGTGTTCACCGACAATGTTTTCTGGAAGTATTCCTAAGCCCATGTTGTGATTTCCATTACAGTAGCATTCCTGTATGTGATGCAGTGCCATCTAAGGGCCCGAAAATCACGGGCATTCAATATGGTTTTTCGGCCTTGATCCTTACGCACAGAGATTGTTCCAGATTCTCTGAATCTTTGGGTGATATAATGCACTGTAGATGATGATAACTTCAAACTCTTTGCAATTTTTCTCTGAGAAACTCCTTTCTGATATTGCTCCACTATTTTTTGCCACAGCATTGGGGAATTGTTGATCCTCTGCACTTCTTGACTTCTGAGGGACACTGCCACTCTGAGAGGCTCTTTGTATACCCAATCATGTTGCCAATTGACCGAATAAGTTGCAAATTGGTCCTCCAGCTGTTCCTTATATGTACATTTAACTTTTCCGGCCTCTTATTGCTACCTGTCCCAACTTTTTTGGAATGTGTAGCTCTCATCAAATCCAAAATGAGACAATATTTGGCATGACATTTCAAAATGTCTCACTTTCAACAATTGATATGTTATCTATATTATATTGTGAATAAAATATAAGTTTATGAGATTTGTAAATTAGTCCATTCCTTTTTTACTCACAATTTGTACAGTGTCCCAACTTTTTTGGAATTGGGTTTGTATTAGTCCTATATTACCTTTTTGATGTTTACAAATCAGTATGCCTAAAACCCAAATACTACATTCAGAATGGTCTCCTGAGACTTTATGCCCTTTTTTTCTTGTCACTCTTCACACTTTGGATTTTTTATATAGTAAAATGTATCATTTGGCAATAACCTAATGTGCATTCTTAGTATGCACCTCAATGTTAGGAGAAACAACAGCATAGCAGAGAAGGGGAGGAACATAGTAGAGAAAAATTATAGAAAACCCAAGGGCACTTAGGTTAAGTCATTTCTTGTTCTTCAAAATGGTTGTAACCTTAACTGCATCCCCTGATGTGTGATTTAGCAAAATAAAGTAGATTTATATTGGGAATGAAATAATATAAATATGTGCTGCGCAAACCTGTGTAGCTTATATTAATAAAAAATTTAATTTAAACAAATAATGAATTTGTAGAAAAAAATTTGTATCACTCTGTGTAGAAAAAATATATATATTTGTATATATCAACAGTTGTGTACTGAATAAATCCAATTTAAACACAATTAATAATTCTCTATATGCAATATACAATGAATATTCAAATGCATATAAATTATGCAAAGTGACATAGTGAATTAGTGTCCAATTCCTTATGCCTGGTATCCAAATTATAAGTGTCCAAACAAAGTATGCTCCTCTGTATGGAGATTAAATCCCAATCACCAGTGCTCAAATATGGTCGTGAGCAAACTTGATTTCACCTCCAATCTCTGTGCTCCCCCCCCCCCCCCCATCAGGTGGGTGCCTCACCTTTATGCCTGTGACCTTGCACTTGAGCTTGGCTAGTAATGTCCTTGTGCTCAATCCAATAGATATGGATGCAGGGTTGCTTTTTCTTAAATGCTGTCAGGGTGCTCCTATCCCTCACGGATGGCTCACATGGATAGGAAGAAAGATATACATGGTGCCAGTGACGTCTTGTAAACTGACTTTATTAAAAATAAACGTATTGCACTTAGATTTAATTGGTGCTTGCAGCGCGCCACACTATAATGGCTATTTTGCGAATAGTGGCCCAGAAGCTCACGCAGAGCGGATAAACCAGAACAGTTGGAGACCCCCGCCTGAGCTTCTGGGCCACTATTATACCACCTACTATAATACTCTCACTGATGTGATGTAATCGATAGCCCTATAGATGAGAAATCTCTCTCCCTCCCTGCTAGGAATGAATCACTGGTACAGCACTGTCTGACAAACTGCAAAGAAACAATTCTCTCCCTGCCTGAAACACGTTCCTGGCCCGCCCTACACTGCTAGGAATGTCTCTATGGCTGCACTGTCTGACAAACTCCAAAAAAAGCTACTCTCGCCCTGCCTCAAACGCGTTCCTCTCCCTGTCTCTTCGCCCGCACAATCACACTACATGCTGCGTCTGCGCGCGCAGCCTTTATGTAGTGTGGGGTGTGTACTTGGCCCCTGAGCCATGATTGGCTAAAGATAGCCTTCCTTTAGTCCAATCATGGCAGAGATCATTTGATTGGCCAAAGCATGAGGTCAGGGTGCATGCTTTGGCCAATCACATAACGTGCTGCACGTGCGGCGCACGCGCAGTGCATTATGGGCGGGGGCTCGAATTTCCCGCGAAGAAGCACATTTGTTCGTCATTCGACGGATGCTCGGACGACCGATGTTTGAGTCGATCTTAGCTTTGACTCGAACTCGAAGCTCATCCCTACTAATGATGGTGGTTAAATGCAAGCTGTGTATAGTTGAGCTATCTAATATATTTTTTAGGAAGGATCTTTTTCAAAAAAACACATTTGGATTCTATGCTGCCAAAATGAAAGAGAAAAGTATGTGTTTTGTGCTGCCTCATCTGAACCTGGCCAGTGCACTGTTTACTGTGAGCTCTGTATGTACCCTAGAAAAGCAGGCATGAACTCTGACATGAAATTGAGGAGTAAAGTCTGTGTTTCGAGTACATTTTGCTTAGGCTGACACAGAGTTTGCACCTGTCCTCCATCTAAAATTATATATCCACCCCACACCTGTGTTCACTGTCCACACAATGAGCTTGGTAGAGGTATTTCGGTGTAATAACATAGAAATAGTTTATTATAGCTTTAAATTAGATGTAATAATAATAGTGACCTACCTGCAGAAAAGGGCATGAATGCATCTTGTTTTACAAATTTCCCTTTAGCATCCAAAAAGTGATTTGGGTTAAACCTATAAGGCGTTTCCCACTGAGTCTTGTCATATAAAACAGATGTGAGGAAAGGAATGACTTCTGTACCCTACAAGGAGAAGCACATTATACAATACTTAAAGCAGAACTCTAAGAAGATATACAACATACAAGTGATGGCAGTTCACTATTTACTAATAGATAATTAACTGTATTTTTACTTTCAAAGATTTTTATTAAGTTTTAACAAAACAAAATCCATCAACAGATAACAGCATTTAGCCATATAAATTGGTAGGTAACTTACAGAAAGCTTCACCTTACAAGTTATGACCTGTGGAGTGAAAAATGTCAGCCATAAACAACAATGCAGGTAAAGAGGCTCCTATGGAGGAAGAGCAACGTGAGTAAAAGTAGAACATCATGCAGTCGGGGGGGACCCCCCTGACCCCCAGGCAACCCCAATGGGATCACAATCAATTAACTGTATTTTTAATGCAAGTTGTGCCAGTTCCTGAATTCAATTAGGATTCAATTCTCTTGCAGTCCTTGTACTACAGAGCTCAAAGTTGCATAAGAAGAAGCAGGAGCACAAATGTATGTGCCAGAAAGGGGCATGCTGAAAGAAAAAGAAAGCAGTAAAAGGCTCCTTTCACACGGTCCGATCTGTCGGCAGACTCCGTGCTGCTCAGCGGGGGATCGATACATTGATCCCCGCTGAGAAGGCAGGTGACAGCTCCCTCTCCGCTCTGTGTGCAGAGAGGGAGGTGTCAGAGCCCCGCTGCTCTCTATGGGGAATCGAATGAGAGTGGACCGCCTGTCCGCTCTCATCCGATCCCATCCGATCCCCTGAACGGATGGAAAATAGGGTTTCCATCCATCCGGATTTCACGGACAGGATCAGATGCGGATGGCAGCAGGTGTGGGCGGACATGTCTCCGCTGACATCCGCTGCCCCATAGGGATGCATGGAGGATCCGATCAGATCCGCCTAAAAAACTGACAGGCGGATCTGATCGGATCGTTCGTGTGAAAGGACCCTAACAAAGATAACCTCATCACTGTGCTGCTTCTCTTTCACTGTTCAGTCATAGGCTGGGGCCAGAGGAAGTGGGTTGAATGATATTGGTCGTCAATCCAACTAGAAACTGAGTACAGCTACTGGCAGAAAAGAAATACTGCAGAGGACAGCTCCAAATTGAAGAAGCCAAGTAAATTTTTTTTATGTTTGAATTTGCTATACATCTTTTACTGGAATTCTGTTTTAATATAAATCTGGGTTTGGAGGAATTAATATTAGTTACATAACTACCAAAGTAGAGCCCAAAGTATAATGAGAACAGTTTCTGTACATAGTTTAAACGGGTTTCATAGTAATAATTGTACTGGTGGTGGGTAGAGTCTGTACACAATAGAATAAACATTCACACATGGGTAGGGTAGGTGGCACTGGCAGATGGCACTGGTGGGCACTGGTAGGTGGCACTGGGGGCCCAAATAATTAATTTCCTCTTCGGGACCAAATGTTAGTTGTCCATGTTAAAAATTCTGTATATAGCCCTACAGAACAGAGCCCTAGTGCACAGTCTGTTTGTGCTTTTCAGATAAGAAACCGGAAACGTTATTAAGGGAAAAGACATAGAACACATGCAGTGTAGGTTTTCAATAGTTATTGATTTACAATAAACTTAGTAATAGTATTTATGTTATCAATTATGTTAGAATAAAAGCAACCACTTCTAACTATATGCAACATGTTTAATGTACGAGAAATCTGATCTATTGTTCTGTGAGAAGCTGAGAACATCTAATCTATTCAGTTAGAAGTTGAGAATATGGCTTAAACCAGTTTTAACTAGATATTTAACTATATGTATAACTGGAAGACAAAGAGACATTGGAGTTAGATTTAGTACTGAGGAAAAGAAGTCTATTTTATTATTTGTAAAACATCTTTAAACCAAGTAAATTCCTTTACTACTATACTTTTAAGTTGTCTGAAATTATTGCATTACATCAGCATATCTGAAGGTACAAAAAAGACAAGCTCCAAAACAGGGAATATGTATATCCTAGATGGATAGTCAGCACTGATGGGCACTGATAGGCAGCAATGATGAGCATTGATGAGCACTGATATGCGGCACTGATAGGCGGTATTGATATGCACTGATTGGTGGCACTGATAGGCAGCACTGATCAGGGAGGCCCTTTATGGTTTCTTGCACCGGGGCCTTGAAGGTTCTAGTTATGTCGCTGAGTTGAAGGCAAACTGAACCAGTAATAAGTCTCTGTGGTGTGTGATTCCTGAGTGAAATTAAAGTGACCAACAATTAACCTCCCTGGCGGTATGATTATGTCAGGAATTATATACCAAAAGCGGTACAATTTTTTTTCATGGAAATTTGGCGTTATGTATTATAGGCCTAAAATTCTTAGTAATTACTGACTTAAACCTGACCAAAACAAGAGTCTAGTAGACATCCCAGATGTGATAAATTTGAAACACAAACGCATGAATTATAATCGAATCAATAATATAATTTTATTATATAATATATAATATATATAATAAAATTATATTATTGATTAGATTATAATTCATGCGTTATATATTATATATATATATATGTGTGTGTGTGTGTGTGTATATATATATATATATATATACACACACACACACATATATATATATATATATATATATATAATTAAAATCGAATCAATAATATAATTTTATATATATATATATATATATATATATATATATATATATATATATATACGTGTGTATATAGGTATATGTATATATATATATACTGTATATGTGTGTGTGCATATATATATATATATATATACATATATACACATATATACATATATATATATGCATATATATATATGTATATATAATATAAAATGTGTTATGTGTTTGTGTTTTGTGCAACGTTTTTTGAATTTCCCTCCCTAGTTCCGCTCCCATGCAGCATTGCTGCTGCAGGGAACGGAACTAGGAAGTCTTCACACCGACGGAGGACGGAGGAGCGGCGGGACTCTCGGCTGGCGGTCACAGCAATGAGAGATCATCGCTGGATCGCCAGGAGAAGGTAAGAGACATCGCTGCGCTCTCTGCACATCCACCCCGAGCGTGACTCGGGGATACCGATCCTGCACTAAAAAATCCACCCCGAGTCACGCTCGGGATTACCGCCAGGGGGGTTAAGTATGCTATTCCTCTAGTATTCTGTATGGTTAGTCAAGCCCTATGGCTTAACCCACTGACTGCATATGCCTCTTTCTAAAGTGAATTGACTGCTATTCAAGATGGAATCAGTGATGTCTAGATTTGGGACTAATCTCTTAGGCTAGTCATCTAGGCCCAGAACAAAGTCTTTCTTTGGTCACCTAAATCCAAGTCTGCTCCTCCCTAGGAGCAGCAAAATTCCTTTCGCTCAAATTTGCCCAGTAGGCGTTATTACAGGAATTATCGCAAATTTGGACAGAGGAGGCTCAGGATCAGTGGGGCCTGTGCAGTAAGGAAGTCACTGGAATTTTATTTCCACTCCTTCAACTCCCCTAATTCCCATTATGGTTCTTTAACGCTTTAAGCAAATGTTACCAAATCTTGTTCCAACAATAAGTCATCGATCCAGTGTTCTTAGTCGAAAAGCAGATTTAGGCAGGAAATTGAATGAAGAATCAAAATCCAAAGATGAAGTACACCCAAGAGTTTTTCTTTAGGTCCATTCAACAACCTTTGGCCTTTCCACATCCTCAAGACATTTTTCCAAAACATTGCTTCCAGTAGTGGCTATCTTGCAGAAGCAAGGGCAGCATGTTCCATAGCTGGACAACAGCCTTTTTTTGGCTCAACATCCTCCAGGTCCTGGCAAATTCTGATTCAGATTCAGGTCAAATTTGGATGGATCATCATTATAATAGTGACATTTTGCACACTCAGGAGAATACTGTAGAGTTGCCCTCATAGAAGGTGACAGTATTAGGTTCTCACTTGGGGAAAGTCCTAGCTCTATCCCATCTGTTCATATCCCATGGTCTCAAATGATTGAGAAGTAGTCTGCAGTAAGTCCTGATGACGTCAATGCTGACGAAACATGTTGAGCTGGACCGTACGTCACCCCGTCACTTCCGATAGAGTGGTTCCGCACTTTGGAATGCATCCATACGCGGACATCCGGTCCGCACGCTAACCAGCGGCTTGCACCCTCAAACTTATACTGTGAGTGGATATTTACTTTTGTTAAATATAATTGAAATTACTATACTATGGTCGGTCTATTTTCCTTTATGTGGGGCACCGTGTGAGGCACCCCAGAAACATTGGGAAGGGTTTGAGTGCAGTCAGTTGAACTCACTGGAAGATTAAGAACATTATAATCCGACCTTCTAAGGTAATGGAAGATTTGCTTCCTACTCCATAGAAGATGACCCCACATATCAGACAAATTCCGTTGGTGGTGGCTAAAGATAGTTAATCTTTTCAGCTTTTATCATCTTCCTGGCATACTAATCATCACAATCTATTTACTTTCTTGGTATTCACCTCAGCGACCTCCTAGCTCAAGGTCAAAGACATATGCCAATGGAGGATGAAGTGGCTAACAACAGGGGATGCAGTGATTCCCAAGCGTTAAAGTTGTTTGGGCAACAAAGTCTAGGAGGCGTCAGTTATGCTCCTAACAGATGGTAATGGTAATCAACTATCTTCATTACAAGAAGGAATACAATATTATTAAACTTTTGTCAAAGGTATCTCCCATTCAGGTTTGCCAACAGTAGAACCTGTCTCATATCTTCGTTCTTTGTGTTCTCGCTTCCCAGAACTTCCTGTCAGACACTGTAAGATACAAAGTCTTGGATGTCAATGTGTCCCTAGACAAACAAGCAGTTCAATGAATCTCAACCTGACAGTGACCTCTATGATTATGAATGGAAGTTATTCCTGCAACAAGGAGCTTCCCAGAAGTTGAAACAGTGGATCTACGAACATCTAGTTGGGTCAGCAGGTTAGCCTATATAGGCACCAGACCCAGTGGTCTCCAAGCTACTCATCAGCATCCGTAGTCGTCCAGCTGTGATGAGGGCAATAATATCCTGGTGGCCTTGCAGGCCACAGTGTCCTCAAGTACAGTCTTTGGCCCAATAACCTCCTGTTCTCCCTCCTGAGATCTCAGACCTTACACTGTGGTGCCAAGTGTATCCAAATTAAGCCAAGTTAGATCTAGCCGCTGAGAGGCCAAGTATAGAAGGCTCATCTAGGGGTCTCCCCTTTCAGTATTCGGAAGCCAGGGCACCTGCTAAAAACTATAGGTATGCTAGAACATGGGAAACCTTGCAGAATTTAGGGATGGAATCCTCTGCTCCCTACTGTAAAGATTAAGATGTCTGCAAGTAAGCCGAGATAAGGGATTAAGTGGTAATCCAGTCTTGGTCAGGTCCTCACTTCCTGAGATCCAAGGACCACCCCACATCTTGGCAATTCTGAAAGCCCTGTACAGATCATTCTTTCCCCTTCGAACTTGCAGTTTAACTAGTGTTGGGAAGATTGTCCCACTTCTTCATTGTTCTGAGCAAGACTGCCTCAATATTTTACATACACTAAAGCAGTATTTCCTTCTCCTATCACGTCTGGGAGAAGGATTTCAAATATCCAAGCGTAAACTACCTTATTGCTACCATTATCAAACAAAATAGCTCTAGTTTCTTCTTCTCCAGCACCATACAAAGGTCTGCATCCTTGCATTTGGAACAGGACATCGGCCTTCCAGCATGTCAAAACTGAAATGTCTAAGTCACAACAAGCTTAGGTAGTGGACTCGATGTGGAAGAAATACATGGAAGTGGCCCTTCTCTAGAAGGTCAGACAGTGGCCTCATTAGGCCTGGCAGTATCAGAAGAAGACTTTCACTGTCCATTAGGATGATGGAATCATCTCAGGTCAAAGTAGCCTAGGGGGCTTATAGGGCAAAGATAAATCCATAAATCTAGTGCAGAGCCCACTTTATCAAATGGGTGGCGTGCTCATGGGAAGACCTCATAGGTTCAGAATTATTTTTACAGGATACCAACTAGGTTCAAATACTAAAAAACATTTTTAGCCTATTACAAAGGTAATCGAGCAACATTGGAAACAGGGGCGTTGACTTCAGTTCTAAATGAGTCTAAGGATATGTTACATGTTGAAAATCCATCTGGCTCAACTAAAAAAAAAAAAAAAAAACAGTAAAGAAAACTGTTGATTAAACACCTCAGCATATCCCTCCCTTATGGGTTTTGTTAGCGTGCTGCATCCTATACGTGTATGCTGTTATGCTTGTGTCAGGAAAACTGAAAATGTAAAGGGGAGGCAACTCCTTTATATAGTATAACCAGTCTTGATTGGACGAGGGGTGGAGCCTATACCCATACCTGTATGCTGTCATGCTTATGCATCAGGAAAGGAAAATTACCATCAGGTAAGTATAACATTTTCCATTTTCTTGTAAGTGGCTTTAACCACTTAAAGACCAGAGGTTTTACCCCCTTAATGACCAGGCCATTTTTTGCAATTTGGCACTGCGTGACTTTAACTGGTAATTGCACAGTCATGCAATGCTGTACCCAAACAAAATTCATGTCCTTTTTTCCCACAAATAAAGCTTTCTTTTGGTGATATTTGATCACTTCTGCGGTTTTTATTTTTTGTGATGTAAACGAAAAAAGACCAAAAATGTTGAGAAAAATTACGTTTTCTACTTTTTCTTATTAAAAATATCCAATAAACTCAATTTTTGTCATACATTTAGGCCGAAATGTATTTAGCTACATGTCTTTGATTAAAAAAAATCTCAATAAACCTTTATTTACTGATTTGCGCAAAAGTTATAACGTCTAAAAACTATGGTGTACATACTGGAATTTTACCTTCTGACTGCCTATCTCATTTCTTGATGTGCTAAAATGGCAGGGCAGTACAAAACTCCCCCAAATTACCCCTTTTTAGAAAGTAGGCACCCCAGGGAATTTCCTGAGAGGCATGTTGAGCCCATTGAATATTTAATTTTTTTGTAACAGTTGTTTGAAATATGACAAATAAAAAAATATATTTTTTTTTTACACAAAGTTGTCATTGAAATGATATATTGCTCATGCATGCCATGGGTATATGTGGAATTACACCCCAAAATGCATTGTGCTGCTTCTTCTGAGTATGGGGATACCCACTTTTTGGCAGTCTAGCCACGTACAGGACCCCGAAAATCAATCACCACCTTCAGGCTCTCTAAATTGTTCATTTCACTCCTCACTACCTATCACAGTTTTGGAGACAATGAAATGCTAAGATAGTACAAAACCCCCCTAAATTACCCCTTTTCAGAAAGTAGACACCCTAAGCTATTTGCTGAGAGACATGGTGAGTATTTTGCATATCTCGCTTTCTTGCACAAAGTTTTGAAAATTGAAAAAAGAAAAAAAAAATGCCTTTCCTTTCTTGATTTTCCAAAACAAATGAAAACTGCAAAATACTCACCATGCCTCTTAGCGAATAGTTTAGGGTGTCTACTTTCTGAAAAGGGGAAAAAAAGGGTCATATGAGGGAGGGGGGGGGTTGTTATCTTGATATTTCAGGGCCTCCGAAACTGTGATAGGTAGTGAGGAAGTAAAATGAGCAATTGTTTTCAGGGTCCTGTACACAACTAGGCTCACAAAAAGTCTCACACATGTGGTATCCCTGTACTCAGGAGAAGCAGCACAATGTACTTTGGGGTATAATTCCACATATACCTGTCAGGAAGGCTCCCTGTGCACACTAAAGTGCTGTCATGAATCTGCCACCTAAGGGTTAACCTAGCTCAGACTAATTTCATTAATTGGCAATAGGCTGCCTTATTTAAGCACCTCAGAAGCACAGTGTCTTTGCTGTCTGATCTGAAGCTTCTCCTGTGTTCCTGAACCTGAAACCTGTTGTATCCAGTTTGATTCCTGTTTGACCTCCTGGCTTGTCCCTCACCTCGCTTGTCTGCTGCCCGCCCTGACCTCGGCTTGTTTGTGACCACTCTTTTGCCTTATCCTTGTCTGTTTATCTGCCACCAGATCCGGACCTGTTCACCTCCTGGCAGGGCAACCCCGAGGACCGCGACCTGGTGCTATACACGCAGCAAAATCCAACCTCACCATCTGAGGCTCTGGTGAAGACCGGTTGGCACTTAGATTCCGCACCTCGGGTTAGCCTGCGTCTACTGCCTGGGTGACACGTCTGTGCTCCATCCCTCGGTGAGCTAGAGGCTACCCTCTGCACGTCAGGCTCACCTCCAGAGTCCTGACAGTATCAGACAGCCATGTCGCAGCCTGCAAGAGGGGCCTCACCATTGGATGAGATCTGCCAGCATCTCACAACTTTATCTCAAGCCGTAAAGACACTTCAGGAGGGCTACATGCATCTGGAGGAACGGATGCTTTCTGCACCTAGGAACCCCCCTGTGATGACAGATTCTTCTTCCTCGGTACCAGCAGATCCTACTCCAGGTCCCACAGTAGTGATGTTGCCACCTGAACCCCGGGTCCCTACACCCGAAAAGTTCTCAGGGGACAGAGGCAAGTTCAGGGCGTTTCGCAACGCATGTGAATTATATTTCTCTCTGCAACCTCGGACTTTTTCCTTGGAGGCTACCAAAGTGGGCTTTGTCATCTCCCTGCTCCTGGATGAACCACAGTCTTGGGCTCATCGGCTTATTGAAGAGCGCAGTCCTCATCTAAAGTACTTATTGTCTTTCTTCAGTGCCATGGCTCAGCTGTATGACGACCCTCAGCGAACCTCCACCGCTGAAGCTGCTCTGCATGCGCTTCAGCAGGGTCAAAGAGATGTGGAAGACTATATAACAGACTTTAGCCGTTGGAGTTCCGACACCCAGTGGAATGACGCTGCATTACGGTATCAGTTTCGTTTAGGTCTCTCTGAAGGGCTGAAGGATGAGCTAGCCCGGGTTGGGGTTCCTGACACCCTAGAGACTCTAATAAATCTGGCTATCCAGATAGACCGCCGGCTCAGGGAACGCCGTGCATAACGTTCCACCCAGCAGCCTCGTCCAGCCTGGATGAAGCCGCGGTTCGCGGCCCCGGTAAACGTCCCTTCCTTTAATCCGATTCCTACCAGCTCTGCTCCTGCAAACCTTGCTACGGATGTCCCGGAACCCATGCAGCTTGGGGTTAAGAGACCTGCCCTGTCTACTGAAGAAAGGCATCGCCGGCGACAGAACAATCTCTGCCTGTACTGTGGAGAAGCCGGTCACTACGTGCGCTCCTGCCCTGCGAAGCTACGTAAGTGCCTTTCCATCTCCCCATCCAGTGGTCCAGCATCCGCTTCCAGTGCTTCTCACCTAGCCTTCCCTGTCTCGTTTCAGCTTCCAGGAGGTAGCATATCAGTAACCGCGATTATTGACTCCGGAGCATGTAGTTGCTTTATCGACCTGTCATTCGCTGTTCAACGGGGTATTCCACTTCAACCCAAGACCCAAGGACTTACCATCTTCCTGGCTGATGGTTCCCACATCAGTTCCGGACCTGTAACCCAGGAGACTCCTCCTCTCCTCATGATCTCCTCTTGTGACCATAAGGAACTAATAAGCCTAGACGCTATTGCGTCCCCCTTGTTTCCAGTCATCTTGGGGCTACCTTGGTTGAAGGCACACAACCCCCAAATCGACTGGACCTCTGGAGTCCTCAAGTTCCCGTCTACCTACTGCTTGAATTCCTGCCTGCCTGACTCTCTCAGCTCCTCCAGAACCTTGCTGTGCCTAGAATCTGATCCAGATTTATGCTCTGTTGTGCCTGAGGCTTATCATAATTTTCTGGACGTTTTCAGCAAACGTGGGGCTGAGACCCTTCCCCCTCATCGTCCTTATGACTGCCCTATAGAGCTGCTTCCAGGGGCCGAGATTCCGTTTGGTCGTATCTACCCACTATCCGAACGGGAGTTGGAGGTTCTTAAGGAATACGTGGACGAAAGCTTAAAGAAGGGTTTAATCCGTCCATCTACTTCACCAGCAGGAGCAGGAATCTTTTTTGTAGAAAAAAAAGGATCACTCTCTCCGTCCTTGTGTGGATTACCGAGAGTTGAATAAAGTCACGGTCAAAAACCGATATCCTCTCCCCTTGGTTCCAGAACTCTTTCAGAGATTAAGGTCTGCTGTCTTGTTTACCAAATTAGACTTACGTAGGGCCTACAATTTGGTTCGTATCCACGAAGGGGACGAGTGGAAAACGGCGTTCCGTACCAGGTTTGGGCATTTCGAGTACCTGGTGATGCCCTTCGGTCTCTGCAACGCCCCGGCTACATTCCAGCATTTTGTAAACGACATCTTCAGAGACTGGCTTGACACCTTCGTAATTGTCTATTTAGACAATATTTTAATCTTTTCTGCATCTCTGGACCAGCATCGGGAGCACGTCAGGAACGTTCTCGGCCGCCTCCGCCAACATGGACTCTATGCTAAGGCCGAGAAATGTGAATTTGAACAGCAAAGCATCCAGTTCTTGGGCCTGATCATATCCACCGAAGGAGTTAGGATGGATCCTCAAAAAGTTTCAGCTATCCTGGATTGGCCGGCTCCATCTGACAAAAAGGGGGTGCAGCGCTTTGTTGGATTTGCAAATTTTTACAGGAGATTCATTAAGGGGTTCTCTACCATCATCTTCCCTATCACACAGCTTACCAAGCAGAACATTCGCTTCCATTGGTCCCCTGAAGCCCAGACTGCCTTCTCAGTCCTAAAAAAGCTGTTTACTACTGCTCCCATCCTGAGACACCCTGATCCCACCTTACCTTACCTCCTTGAGGTAGATGCCTCAGAAGTGGCTGTAGGGGCTGTTATCTCCCAAAGACAGGGAGTTAAAGACTTGGTACACCCTGTAGCCTTCTTTTCCCGCAAACTCTCTCCAGCGGAGAGAAACTATGATGTGGGCGATCGTGAACTTTTGGCCATCAAGGTGGCACTCGAGGAGTGGCGATATTTACTCGAAGGGGCAGCACATCCCATCCTTATCTTCACCGACCACAAGAACCTTGAATACTTGAGATCTGCTAAACGGCTGAGACCACGCCAGGCACGGTGGGCTCTGTTCTTTTCAAGGTTCGCGTTTCATATTACTTACCGACCTGGTTCCAAGAACGTCAAACCGGACGCACTCTCCCGCATGTTCGATGACCCGAAGGAAATTCCTGTACCTGACACCATCCTGTCTGAAGGTAACTTTCTTCTTCCATTAACTAATCTGATGGCTCATATTAAACAGGCTTCTGTGAGTATTCCCTGTCTTCCTGAAATTTCTCTGGTACCTAAGGACGGTTTGCTATGGTTTGGGGACAAGATCTTCGTTCCAGAAGATGTCCGAATGTCGGTTCTGGGTTCTTGTCATGACCATCCCTTGGCAGGTCACTTTGGAGTCCGTAAGACCCTTGACTTGCTGCAGCGTACATTCTGGTGGCCTGACCTGGAAAAAAGTTGTAGGGACTACGTGTCTTCCTGTGCTGTGTGTTCCCGAAGCAAGCCCGCGAGAAGTAAGTCATGGGGTCTCCTTAGACCACTTCCAGTTCCTGATAGACCGTGGAGGATGATCGCCATGGATTTTATTGTGGAACTTCCTCCTTCTAAGGGATGCTCTGCCATTTTTGTTGTTGTGGATAGATTGTCTAAAATGGCCCATTTTTTGCCCCTCAGGGGTACTCCCTCTGCCAAGGAAACCGCAGAAGTCTTCATAAAAGAGATTGTTAGGCTTCACGGGGTACCTGCAAATATTGTCTCTGACAGAGGGGTGCAGTTCACCTCACGCTTCTGGAAAGCATTATGCAGTCTGTTGAAGATTGAATTATCCTTGTCTTCTGCTTACCACCCACAGACTAATGGGCAGACTGAGAGGACCAACCAGACCTTGGAACAGTACATTCGGTGTTTTACCACCTTTGTTCAAGATGATTGGGTGGCCTTGCTGCCATTCGCAGAGTTTGCCTATAATAATGCTAAACATTCTGTTACTGGACAATCTCCATTCTTCTCAAACTACGGCTTCCACCCATCCTTCTTGCCCGATATCCCGTCTGACTCTGGAGTCCCTGCAGTACAGGACACTATTAATTTCTTTGCTCGCAACAGCAAATTACTGCAAGAAGCCATACTTAAGGCACAAACGGCATCTAAGAAGATCTTTGATAGAAGAAGAAGGGGAGAATTAATTCTTCAACCAGGTGACCAGGTTTGGTTGTCCACAACTAACCTCCGTTTAGCCTGTCCATCTAAAAAATTGGCTCCCAGGTTTATTGGACCCTTTCCGGTCAAGAGGAAACTTAATGAAGTTTCCTATGAGTTATCTTTACCCAATTCACTCCGCATTCACCCAGTATTTCATGTCTCCTTGTTAAAGCCTGCAGTTCCCAATACCTTCCCTGGTAGGAGTTCAGAGCCACCCGAACCTGTAATCGTTGATGGAGATGTGGAATATGAAGTAGAAGCTATTGTGGACTGCCGGAAGAGAGGAAACCTGTTACAGTACCTTGTCAAGTGGAAGGGTTATGGTCCAGAAGAAAACTCTTGGGAGCCTGAACGAAACATCCACGCTATGGAACTTATCCAGGCTTTCTTTCGCAGTCACCCACAAAAGAGAAACCTATTGGGCACCCGGAGGTTGCCCTTAAGGGGGGGGCAATGTCAGGAAGGCTCCCTGTGCACACTAAAGTGCTGTCATGAATCTGCCACCTAAGGGTTAACCTAGCTCAGACTAATTTCATTAATTGGCAATAGGCTGCCTTATTTAAGCACCTCAGAAGCACAGTGTCTTTGCTGTCTGATCTGAAGCTTCTCCTGTGTTCCTGAACCTGAAACCTGTTGTATCCAGTTTGATTCCTGTTTGACCTCCTGGCTTGTCCCTCACCTCGCTTGTCTGCTGCCCGCCCTGACCTCGGCTTGTTTGTGACCACTCTTTTGCCTTATCCTTGTCTGTTTATCTGCCACCAGATCCGGACCTGTTCACCTCCTGGCAGGGCAACCCCGAGGACCGCGACCTGGTGCTATACACGCAGCAAAATCCAACCTCACCATCTGAGGCTCTGGTGAAGACCGGTTGACACTTAGATTCCGCACCTCGGGTTAGCCTGCGTCTACTGCCTGGGTGACACGTCTGTGCTCCATCCCTCGGTGAGCTAGAGGCTACCCTCTGCACGTCAGGCTCACCTCCAGAGTCCTGACAATACCCATGGCATATGTGAGTAATATATCATTGACAACTTTGTATAACAAAAATTTTTTTAATTTTCCCGAAACTTGTGGCAAAATATAAAATATTCCATGGACTCAACATGCCTCTCAGAAAATAGCTTGGGGTGTCTACTTTACAAAAAGTGTTAATTTGGGGAGTGTTTGAACTGTGCTGGCATTTTATGCCCAATATTAGAAGCTTATGCCACACATCACCCACTCTTCTAACCACTTGGAGACCAAGCCTTTTCTGACACTTTTTGTTTACATGCAAAAATTATTATTTTTTTACTAGAAAATTACTTTGAACCCCCAAACATTATATATATTTTTAAAGCAGAGGCCCTACAGAGTAAAATGGTGGGTGTTGCAATTTTTTTTTGCCACATGGTATTTGCGCAGAGATTATTTCAAACATGATTTTTTGGAAAAATAAACACTTTTTTAAAATTTAATGTACAAATACACTATACAAAAACAAAAGCTGCACAGGCATGAATAGTTACTATATAGTGAAGAAAGTATATTATAATAAAATGTTGTATTGTATAATATAATATTAAGTGAATAACTTATATATAATCCAAACAATTAAAAAAGATGAATATAATATATTATAATATAAAAGTCCAAAATAAGTGAAGGATTTGGATTCCAACCAAAACTAAATGAATATGTGAAGTAAAAAGTGAATTTCCACCACCGACAATGTGTATCCACCACCACACGGAAAACCTGCTTATCAGAAGGAGAGACCCTAAAAGGTTCAAGCACACCAGGAGTAAGCAGATATTCTGATTGAAAATGGACCTCTCCGCTGTTGCTCTTATGAATAAGCAGCTTGGCGCACCGGATGTGGATCTCCGAAAAATACAATAGAAAGCACCATAGTGTAAAATAGTATGGGTACATTTATTAAAAAGGTATGGTTGCATTTACAGCAAATATAAAGCATCAGACATAGATATAAGCTGACCGGCTAAACGCTACGCCCGTCCTTTCGGGATCTCTGATCCGACGCGTTTCGTCACAAATGACGTCGTCCTGGGGTATGGGGTACAAATGCACTATATATTGCCCAATTGTTTGGTAAAATATAAAATATGATCTTATGCCGAGTACATAGATGGCAAACATGACATTTTTCAAAATTGCGCACGCCCGTGCTGCGGTGGCAAACTATGTACATCTTAAAAAGCCTTTAACCACTTTAGCACTGCTCACATTGCTGCTACTGCAGCAATGTGGCTCGTTGTCATCCAGCGACGTAGAGCTACGTGGCTGGATCCCGCCCCTTGTGGGCGGCGCGCGCGCGCCGCCGGAGGCTCTTCCCCGATCGTCGGGGAATCTAGTTTGGAGATCCGCCCGCTTGTGTAAATAGAGCGGGCGGATCTCCTCAGTGACAAGGAGTGACAGATTGAAGTGTTCAGCATAGCTGAACATGCGATCTGTCCTTGTGTCACTCAGTCACCCCCCCCCCACACGTTAGTAAGCACCAGGCATACATTAACCCCTCCCTCTCCAATAAAATTAACCCCTTCCCTGCCAGTGTCATTTTTACAGTAACAGTGCATATATATAGCACTGATTACTGCAGTAATGTCACTGGTACCCCCAAAAGTGTAAAAAATGTCAGTCAAGGGTCCGATCTGTCCACCGCAATGTCGCAGTCCCGCAAAAAAAATCGCAGATCGCCGCCATTACGCGTTAAAAAAAAAACACCAAAAATGACAGAAATCTTTCCCTTAGTTAGTAAACGCAATAACTTTTGCGCAAACCAATCAAAATACGCTTATTGTGATTTTTTTTTACCAAACATATGTAGCAGAAAACAAATTGGCCAAAAATTTAAAAAAATGTTGATTTTTACATTTTTTTGGGGGGAATTTCATATAGAATTATTTTAAAAATATTGTTATTTTTTCAAAATAAACGCTCTTTAAATTTTTTAAAAGTAAAAATCGCACAGGTGATCAAACACCACCAAAAGCAAGCTCTGTTTGTGGGAAAAAAGGACGTAAATTTTGTTTGGGTACGGCGTCGCACGACCGCGCAATTGTCAGTTAAAGTCGCACAGCGCCGAATCGCAAAAAGTGGCCTGGATGTAAGACAGCAAAATCCTCCGGTGGTAAAGTGGTTAAAAGCATTTACAGGTTACCACTTTGGATTTACAGAGGAGGTTTACTGCAAGAATTACTGCCATCAATCTGATGTTAGTGGCGATACCTCACATGCATGGTGCAATTGCTGTTTACATATGAGACCGATGCTTGCGTTCGCTTTTGCGCGCAAACATGGGGGTACAGGGGTGCTTAATTTTTTTTATTAATATTATTATTTATTTTGCTTTTTTATTTTATTTTGATACCTTCCCTCTCATTTTTTTAAAATCATTTTTATTATTATCACAGGGAATTAAAATATCCCCTATAACAGCAATAAGTAGTGACAGGTACTTTTTTTTTAAACAATTGGGGTCTTTTAGATTCTAGATCTCTCCTCTGACCTTAAAGCATATGACCACACCAGGTTTGGTGTGATAAAATGCTTTCCCAATCTCCCAATGACGCTGTTTATATCTGGCGAAACTGAAGCCATGAAATGCTCGTGGCTTCTGGTATCTTAGGCCATAGAGATGATTGGAGCCTTTCTGTTCTCCAATCAGCTCTATAGTCAGCTGATGGAATCACCGGCTGCAGTCTCAGGTTATCAGGTGGGATGGGAGAGCTCAAGAAAACCTTGGAAGTTGTCGGAAGGGGGGGGGTCCCCTCCCACTTCTTGTAAAAGCAGTCTAGCGGCTAATTAGCCTCTAGGATTGCTTTTACATGAAAGCCGACCACTGGCTTTAAAAAACTATACCAAAAAGATGCCTAAATCTGCAGGTCTCATCCTGGTATGACCACTCAAAGTCCAGTGATGTACCAGTACATTGCTGATCCTTGTTGAGCAAATATTGTAAGGTTCTTTTTTTATTTCATGCAGCCTGTGGGCTGAATGAAAAAAGAGAACCTAAGAGATTCCTCCATTCACATCGATCGATGTGGATGAGGAAATCTCTGCCAGAAAATGTGTGGTATGCCCACCATTAGACCTCCCAGCATCCACCCACTTCTAATGATGGGCATACATGCAATGTCCTTTTTTTTTTCATGGGCTGAAGGAAAAGTAAGAACACAACAGATTCCTCCATTCGCATCGATCGCTGTGGATGAAGAAATCTTTGCCAAGAAAAGTGTTAAAAAATATATGGCGAAGCATAAGGGAGATCAGCCCTCTGTGTCCACCCCTTCTCTTGCTCTTTTTTTTTTTACTGCGGTGGATTGAAAAACATATACAGTGCTTTGAAAAAGTATTCAAACCCCTTGGGATTTTCCATATTTTGTCATGTTACAACCAAAAACATACATGTATTTTATTGGGATTTTATGTGATAGACTAATACAAAGTGGCACATAATTGTGAAGTGGAAGGAAAATGATAAATGTTTTTAAAAAATGTTTATAAATAAATATCTGAAAAGTTTGGTGTGCATTCCTATTCAGCTCCCCTGAGTCAATAATTTGTAGAACTTTCTTTCGCTGCAATTACAGCTGCAAGTCTTTTTGGTTATGTCTCTACCAGCTTTACACATCTAGAGAGTGAAATTTCTGCCCATTCTTCTTTGCAAAATAGCTCAAGCTCTGTCAGATTAAGTGGAGAGCATCTGTGAACAGCAATTTTTTAAGTCTTGCCACAGATTCTCAATTAGATTTAAGTCAGGACTTTGATTTGGCCATTCTAACACACGAATATGCTTTGATCTAAACCATTCAATTGTAGCTAGCTGTATGCTGGAAGGTAAACCTCTGCCCTAGTCTCAAGTCTTTTGCAGACTCTAACAAGTTTTCTTCTAAGATTGCCCTGTATTTGGCTCCATCCATCTTCCCGTCAACTCTAATCAGCTTCCCTGTCCCTGCTGAAGAAAAGCATTCCCACAACATGATGCTGCCACCACCATGTTTCCCAGTGGGGATTGTGTGTTTTGGGAGATGTGCAGTGTTAGTTTTCTGCCACACATAGCGTTTTGCTTTTAGGCCCAAGAGTTCCATTTTGGTCTCATCTGACCAGAGCACCTTCAAATAATTCTAACCATTCTACATTATGAAGAATATATTGAGACAGCATAACAGGTGAGAAATCAGCTCCAGGCAGGCCCCAGGATGATTACAATTACGTCCGGCAAGCCAATTGCAGACAATGTTCCCAAGCAGAAACAACACCAATAATGTAAAACCTCTTACGAGTTGCTTCTGCCTAGGGGCAGAGCTACATATTCCAGTCATCGGGTTACCCAGGTGTTTTAATGGCCGCCATATTTGAATTCCACTTCAATGCTGAATATATCATTTAAAATATGTAAGTACATTACTTTTTAATAAACGCAACTCGTAAAAGGTTTTACACTATTGGTGTTTTCCTGCTTGGGAACATTTTCTGAAATTGGCCAGCTGGACATAAGAGGATTGTAATCATCCTGGGGCCTGCCTGGAGCTGATTTCTCTGTTTCCCATCTGTGTTAAAGAGTTGGAGATAACATCATAAGCCTATGTGACTTTCCAGAATAGAGGGTCCAGGCTATTTGGTAAGATTCCATCTTTATTGGTGGTGGTGGTGATTTTACTCGGTGGAGGTTTTGCATCTTATCCTAAAAGTGCAGAAGTTTCTTCACATGGTATAATCTCACTTGAATTTTTAGGGTCTATGAAAAAGACTGTTTACATTTGGACTTTCATTATGTACTCAAGCTCATTTATGTGCTTTAGTGCAACACTTCCATTATATATATATATATATATATATATATATATATATATATATATATATATATATACCATTATATATATATATATATATATATATATATATTTTTTTTTTTTTTTTTTTTTTTCTTATAGTGATAATATCTCACTTTAGTGGTGCTGCTTCATTTCATACATTTACATTTTTATTTTTAATGTTTGTCCTTTATCACGAGCGCAATATTTATTTGTTTTTCATACGTGGGTTACCAGATTTGTAACATGGGTGGAATTTGGGCTCCATGTATTTGCAAGTAGTTTATTCTTCTGAGCCCATACACAAGGTCAATAATAAAAGGTGTCACTCTATCATAACTGTGCTAAACCCAATTTGTTCATTCTAAATTATGAAGAATCTTATCAGACAGCTTAACATGGTCATTTGGCTTCATAATGGTCTTAGCATCTGAACAGAACTTGAATTTCTGGTAGTGATATTCTACTAGAACTGCTCAGCTAGCATGTAGTTTAACTGCTATCAGCCATGAAAAACTAAAATTATATTTTTTAAGTGGCAATTACCTTTTGCTGTACAGATCCACAGTATATTCTTAGAATTTGTTTGTTAGTTTGAATCTGTTCATTTTATGTACAGTATGATTCTACTGACAAATGAGGAGGAGTTTTCTGAGCTCACCTTTGGGATGCAGTAACCTCGGAAATACACATCATTTGGAGTTGTGTGTGGCAAATTCAAAGGAACGATATTAGCAAACCTCTGAACTTCATGTATTACTGCTTCAGTATAAGGCATATTCCTGCGATCATCAACTTTAGGCATCTGACCTTGTTTAATATGTGTCCGGATTTCCTCTTGTACCTTTTCTAGAAAATAACAGTAAATAAATTACATAAAAATGGCCATAATATGTGAACATAATCATAATCAATTGCAGCTTACCAGTCCTTAGATGTAGTGACTGAATTGTTTTCTTTTTTTTTTTTTTTACTTTAACCTGGTGATTCTACCAGTAACACACTTTATGTCCTTGGGCGAAAACACTTACTGACTCTTCTGTGTCTGGACAACATTAGAAAGGACTAAGTTCACAGTTGTGCATGATATGCACAGAAATGTGCTGTTCTTCTGCAGACATATGAGTGTGCCATTAGCTCTTAATGGCACCCCCACGCATCAGCAACTATTGTGTGTTTTTGCATGCAAATCAGATGGTGTTTTGGTACGGCACAATATTACAAAAGGGTCAGGGACTTCTTCTCAAAATTATTGGGCTAGACTACACACCATGTGCGAGAACATATGTAAACTGCACCAATGCATCAATAGATGTGTACCAAGGCTAAAAACCCCCGCCCCTTTCTCATTCTTCATAACATATAAGAGTGTGTAGTCCTTAGAGAAAACTAAGAACAATTTAACTGATAACAGTCAGCACACAAAAACTGATAATATGAACATGTAGTGAATTTATCCAATCTGTGCAATAAAACATTTTGTAACAAGAAAAACATTTTAATCAGATTTTTTAATCTGTGAAAAATAATACCAATACTAATAATACTAATAATACTGAGGGGCTGTTTTTTTGCACAAGAAACAGTCTAGGAAAGTTGAAAGGAGCTTCTCTAACTTTCAAGAGCTATTTGAAGTCTATTGCACCCTGACAAAGCACCAAAAGGTTCCTTAAAGTGACCCTGTCAGCCCTTCTCTAAAATGATATACCCTGTAGTTACTATATACCTTTTTTGGTGACCCATGTAAAGAAAATTCTGCCACTTCACTGCTTCACAGCCACTGTATTTCACATTCCCCAGTGTATGGAATACCTGCTCTCAAGCTTCACAATGTAGTTGTTTATCACCACAGGATGTATGAGTTCGGGTGAGAGAAAGTACAATATACAGCAGGGGAAATAGGTATTTATGCCATCAGTCGAATACTTGCAGCAGCTAAGGGGGAGTAAAGCACTGATGCTTCATGAGATGGGCTTCTGAAAAAATAAGTATATTGCCTCTTCTTTTAGTAGGCATGCTTTTGGATACAAATGATCCTATACGGACAGGGTCGTTTTAATTTTGCATTCCCCATTAATTCCAATACAATTTGCCAAAATGTCAAATTTTGAAAAATCTCCTTTTTTGGCCAAATTTTGGCTGATAGGAAAACTCGAAAAATTAATTTCGCTCATGCCTAGTACAGACAACAAATTATGCTGATTACGTTTTTGAGATTTGGTCATTTGCATTCAAACTTTAGAAAATAAGATAGTTCTGCTTATAAAAATATTGGGGATGAATGAAATCGAGAGTTTTAAGTTCCCTAAAAATTCAGAAAAAATGTTATAATTTTTGTAAAATATATTGGAAACAATAGAGAAAGCAAAATTTAAGGTGTTTTTTGGCGGTTTCAAATGGTGCAATGGTTTCTAAATTTCTTGTGGAGATTATGGAAGTCCTCATTATTTTACAGAGGACAAGTAATGATCAAATACACAAAAATAGATAAAAACACACAATTGAATAACCTAAACTTCTTCCACTTCTGTGAAGCTCATTCATGCAGGAAACACTGCCATTCATGACCATAGAGGTTACTGTCAGGTTGAGATCATGATAACCTTATTTGTTGTAGATCCATTGAACTGTTTGTTGACATCCAAGGCTTTGTATCTAACAGTGTCTGACAGAGCGATGAGATAAGACAGGTCTACTGTTGGCAAATATGAATAGGAGATACCTCTGACCTAAGTTGAATAATCTTGTGTTCCTTCCTGACTCGAAGATAGGAAATTATAATTGCTGTCTGTTTGAAGCATAACTGAGGCTCCCTAGGCTGTTTTGCCCAAAACGACATTCACGCCTGGGACATACTGCAATATGCTGATATTGGACACTTTGTCCTCCATTGGAATATGTCATTGACCTTGGACTAGAAGGTCATTGAATTGCTTACCAACAAGATGAATAGATTGGTATGCCAGATAGCTAATGAAAACTGAAAAGATTACCTGATTAGCCCCCACCAAAGGTACTTGTCTCATATGTGGGGGTCATCTTTTCTGGGGCAAGAAGCAAATCTTACATTACTTTAGAAAACTTGAATATAAACTTCTCAACCTTCCAGTGGGTCCAACAGACTGCATGGGTTACTGCAGACTACTTGCTCACGTAAGATTACCACTACTGGAAAATGTCTTGGGTATGTGGAAAGGCCAAAAGGTTTTTGAATGAACCTAAAGTGAAACTTTCAGAAGCATGTGTGTACTAAAATGCATATATATACACATCAGCTAGATTTAGGGACAACCTATAGCTGCCTTCTCTGATGGATTGAGTGATTGACCGCAACCACTCCAAATTAAGTTCTGGATCTTGATCCCTTCTTTTGTTTAATGCCTAAGTCTGTTTTCGACAATGGAGAATGAAATCCTTCACATCTTCTTTGGAGGGATGACTTCCTGTTGAAACAAGATTTGGTACCATTTGCTTAAAGCTTTGCTTGCTCTCAGGAACTATGGTGGGAATTAAATGAGTTGGAGGGGAGGAAAGAAAATTCCAATGACTTCCAAATTGCACAGGACCCATGGATCCTGAACCTCCATGCCCGAAACTTGGATACATTCCTATAATTCAACACCTACAGGGCAAGTTTGGGTGAAGAAAACCTTTGCTGGTCCCAGGGATGAGTGGACATAAAATTAGGTAAACTAAGAAAGATGATTATGAGTTCTTTAAATCTTTTCTATAGCTCTTCTCAGGTCCTGTCACCAGCTCTTTGCTCTGGGCTTGGTGACTAGCCTAAGGAAAAAGTCCCTAATCTAGACATCACTGATTCCATCTTGAACAGCAGTCAATTCGACTTAGAAAAGGTATATGCAGCCAGAAGCAAATTATAAGGTACTACTGCGTTGGTACATGGTGCCGGCCAGGATAGCATCCTTTGTGCCTGGGGCGTCTCCCCGGTGTTTTTGTGGCTGTGGTCAGGAAGGTACTATGTTCCACATTTGGTGGCAATGCCCCAAGGTGAGACGCTTCTGGATTAGAGTGTATAACTGCATATACACTCTTAAGCAGGTTAACCTGACAAAATCCCCGCAGCAGGCCCTACTGGGCAGAAAGGTGGACACGGCGACGAAGGCACAGAGACGGCTCATAACATTTATTTTTATCGCAGCCACAATTACGATTGCTAGGTCCTGGAGGTCTCCTGACCTGCGGTTTGAGCAGCTTAGGCATAAATTATCCTGGATCATGATGAATGAACGATTGTCGGCTCAACTAGATGATAAGATGCACATATTCGACAAAGTGTGGGAACCAAGGATCAGCTACCTTACTGGGAACGAGTGAGGGATCCGTATGGGTCTGGGGGCGGAGTCCGGGGGCGGGGTCCGGGGGCGGGGTCCGGGGCGTGGGGTTGGGTCCATTTCCTTTTCTTTCCCTTGCTTTTCCTTCCTTTTCTCTCTATACTTTCCTTTCTCTCTATCCCTCATACTTGTCTTCTTGAAGAATATCTTCCTAAGGTCCTCTCAGTGGTTACATACTGCTGCATAACATCTTGTTTTGGTTCCAGCACGGTTTTCTAGCAGCAGCCCGTAAGGTTACTTATTTGCAGTAGGCATCAATGCTCGCTTCTAGAGTTGTAGTGCACTAAGGACCGATGTCTCCAAATAACTATTTGAATGGGAGCCTTCGGGCCCATACGCGGCACAACTTCTCTTGTTGAGTGCAGTATGGTCTTTGGTGTATTTATTTTGTTTGCCTCCCTAAGGCTGTTACAGCCGACCATTGAGAATTTTATACCGCTGTTTGATGTTTTCTATTATTGTTTTTTATATTTGTACTCTGAAAATTTTCAATAAAAACCATTGAAAAGAAAATTACTTTGTATTTCTGGATACTTCATCATCAATAACATGCTCCAGCGAAGTGTTGTAGATGTTGTCTCGGTTCCAGCACCAAAGAGATCTAGAACTGAGTACACCAGATTTTCATCATCAAAGTGTGTTTCAGCTTTGGTTGACTCCTAAAATCACAAATATCAAATGACTCAGACACTAATAATTTATTTATCATCTTACTTTTTTTTATATATATATATTATATGCTCTCTGGAGGAGCCTTGGTCCATTAAAAAAGAGAAAAAGGCAAAGGGCCACTTGGTTAATAGGACTTTCACTCTATTTATTAAAGGGTGAATGTTACAACCCCCATTTCCAGGTCACGTTTTAAATAAAATATAACCAGTCTATGATAATTAAAGCATGGCTTAATATAAAATAATAATAGTGCAGAGGGGTGTGGCTGGAGCATGGTGGAGTCAGCTGTATGTCTTCCTAATAAGGCGTCTAATAGTCCTCTCCAACCAAAAAAGAGCATGCTCACTGGGCTCTCCATTGCCTGCACTGATGTTAGATGAGGAGGACCCCCAGAACTATGTAAGCCTGACACAGCTGGCAGTACTGTACCAGCTGATCCTTCTAGCCTTCCTGTAGAATTCTTAAAAACTTCTGAAAAATATCAAGCAAAGGAGACTGATGTTTTCACTGAGTGAGCGAAACATTATTTCAGGGAAGACATTGCCTCTCTCCGACAGACTACCCAGAATTTGTGGAATACCCTGTTACAGATACCTCTCAAAGCCTGCAAGCTACTGAGTCCCAACTCTCCTCTTCTCTTGCTTACATGGCAGGCATGCAACTACATATAGATGACTTAGAAGATCATTGCAGGAGAAACAGCATAAGAATACGGGACATCTACCGAAGGTTACTGCTGTGTCAGATTTATGCTCCACTGTGCTAGACATTCTTAGCCAGCTCCTGGGAGATGTCTCCCTGGCAGAGCCGGTACAAGGGCGGGGCAGAAGGGGCGGGTGCCCTGGGCGCTAACATTTGTTGGAGAGAGGGGGGGCGCCACTGCTGGACAACTTCTTTCACACACTGCTGACTGTGTGAGTGTAAATTATTGCTGGCCGCCAGCCGCTATCTGCCTGCAATGTGCCGAGTGCACTCCTCCTGCACTCGGCACAGCCTGAAGCCTTCTGTTCTACTTCTTCTTCTGTCAGGGGAGCGGAGAAAACACCCCCCCCCCTGACAGGCTCTCTGTAGTCTGTCCCGGCCCTGACATCATTGAGCAGAGAGCGCTCTCCTCCTGCTTCAGCCACTACCTCGAGGAGCCATGGAAGAGAGGAGAAAGTAAAAGTGAAAGCACAGAAAAGCACATCCAGAGCCTGGCACTGTGTCTCTGTCTGTCTGCAGCAGCGTGAGTGAAGCCTGCCTGCCCTGGTGAAGAAGTGAACTATTCAGATGGGGGGAGGGGGGTCTGTCTGTCTGGCTGAGAGCAAGTAAACTCTTCAGATTAGTGGGGGGGGGGGGGTTCTGGCTGAGGAGGGGGGGGGGTCTGTCTGGCTGAGAGCAGGTCAACTATTTTGATTAGTGGGGGTGGGGGTTCTGGCTGAGATGGGGTCAGCTATTTCGATTAGGGTGGGAAGGGGGGGGGCTCTGTCGGGCTGAGAGGAGGTCAATTATTATTTAGATTGGGGGGAGGTCTAGCTGAGAGGAGGAGGTTAACCAATTGTATTTAATTTGTATTGTTTTAAGTATTTTCTTGTTTTGAAACTACATTGATTCCTATATTACACCCACGACAGGGACGGGATTGGGGACGGGGGGGGGCGCAGTTTGCCATCTTCGCCCTGGGCACCAAATGACCTTGTCCCAGCCCTGCTCCCCGGAGGACACAGAAGTGGGCAGAATGCACAAGACCCTTGGGCCCAAGCCATTTCGATCCTAACTGCCCTTGCAATGTTTTGTGCTGTAATCACTTCTTCATACAGAGGAAAGAAGTGCTCCATATGGATTGGCAAAAGCAGAGGATTGACTTTGAGGGCTGCAAATCTTTCCATGTCCTGTTTCCTGTTAAGAGAGTGAAAGTGTCCCCAGAACAGTAATAGGGTGAAAATATTCAAATGGAGACACTAGTTCGGATGACGACCAAGGATTCCATCACTTTGGAGGGATTTCCTCTCATTTCCTTTTTTGGCTATGTGACAAGAAGGTAAATATCCCCAATGAAACTCAGATGACAAAAAACTGACCAGGTTTATAACCCTTACTTATTCTATCTTCTACAGCAGGGGTCTCCAAACCATGGCTCGCCAGTTATTCAGGAACTACAATTCCCATCATGCCTAGCCATGTCTGTAAATGTCAGTTTGACAATGCTTCATGGGACTTGTAACTTCACAACAGCTGGAGGGCTGTAGTTTGGAGATCCCTGTTCTACAGCAGCCCTCAAATTTTCCACTCGCCTACTCGCATTTTGCGAGTGGAAAATTATGTAGGGCGAGCTACTGTCAGGGGAAGAGAGGAGAGGAAAGCTGGCCGAAGGATTGGATGTCAGCGGCGGATCATCCCGCTGTAACAGCTTTAATTGTAATTGGCGGGCGCTCGCCGGCATACACAGTCCCGTCTCCTAGCCCGGCTTCTTTGATAGACAGAACACCTGGCCAACCAGGACGTGTGACGTCTATCAAAGAAGCCGGGCTAGGAGGTGGGACTGTGTATGCCGGCGAGCGCCCGCCAATTACAATTAAAGCTGAGCGGGATGATCCGCCGCTCCGACATTATCCGGCCAGCAGGACTGATGGAGGGGGTAAGCCGATCATCTCACCCAGAGCCGGTACAAGGGAGGGTGGGATGGATGGATGGCTGCCCTGGGCGTCTGTGTCATGGGAGGTGGAGGGGGCGCTGCCAGGAGTGTTTCTGTGACAGGAGAGAGCGGGATGTGCTCTCTCTGTCTTCTCGCCGGGCTGCACACTCCTGTCAGTATAGCAGACATCAGATCGGGACTTCTTCTCCCCTTAAACAGTCAGAGTGGAGGAGGAGCAGAGGAGAAGACAATTTCTACTTGCAAAAGTTTTTTATTTTGTAAGACATATGTAGATTAATAACATACAATCTCAGGAAATATTGCATAAGAAAGGTATACAATGTGTCATATACAGAGCCCTCTCGGGAAGGGACTTTGTAATGATAACAATGGCAACAATGCAATACGAGATAGGCATGGTTACTAAAACAGTATTACTAAAACGTCTGAGGATCAGAACAGAATCCCAGCCCGCAAGCAAAGCACAGAAAAATATAACCGTGGACCTCCATGTAAGTTACAAATGCCCTCTGTAAACCAGGAAGGGGAACCCCCCTCCTGAATCTTATGAACTGGGGTTGCATATAATCACCCTCTGAAGATATAGGTCCTGAGAGAGGTAGATACCCTATAAGCCACAAGAAAGGAGGAAGTATGGAATATCCGAAAGGAAGAAAAGGAAAGGAAAAGAAGGAAAGAACACAAGAAGAGAAAGGGGATAGGAGAAAGGATGGAGATGCTGGAGTGGATGCAAGAAGGGATCGGGTGGAGAAAATACAAAACACAGACAATTAGGATGAGGGACATGAGATGTACAGACGCCAGGGTTCCCATACTGCTTCAAATTCCGCTTGCTTGTCACGGAAGATGCTGACCATCTTCTCCTGGGTCATGATCCAAGAGATTTTGCGTTTGGTCGCCCCCATTGAGACCGAGGGGGACTTCCAAGCCCGAGCCAAGGTAAGCTTCCCCCCCAACAACATGAAATGCATGAGCTTCAAACTGGTTCTGGGCCCTTTTACACCAGAGCCAAGAAGCAGTGCTACTTCCGGGGTCCTGGGAGCCGGAAGCCCGGTAACTTTGCGGATCAGACTAAACAATTTATTCCAAAAACTACGGATACGCGGGCATTCCCACCAAATATGGAGCAAGGAACCCTGATGTCCGCACTCGCGAAAGCAAAGAGGATCAGTCCCCGGGTACATTCTGGCTAGACGGGTGGGAACAAGGTACCAACGCGTAATAATCTTAACATTAGCTTCAACTAGAGATATATTCAAGATACCTTTAAAAGCCCTCCGGAAAATGGAGTTCCAGGTGTCCGGTTCCCACGATAGCTCCAGATCCCTTTCCCAGGAAAGGGCGTAACCGGGCTTGTCAGGAGAAGACAATTTCTAAACCTTTGCACGGACAGCTGGCTGGAGAGATGCGGCTGCAGAAGGGGAAGAAGATTGCGGCTCAGGAATGACACTGGATGTCAGATCCGGACTATACAGAGTTTCTTATCTCCTGTCCTCCGAGTCAAAGTAAGCAATGTGGAAAGGGGGCGGGTAACAAACTCTGTATAGTCCGGATCTGACTTCCAGTGTCATTCCTGAGCCGCAATCTTCTTCCCCTTCTGCAGCCGCATCTCTTCCGCCAGCTGTCCGTGCAAAGCAATAGGAATAGGCTTCTCCTCCGCTCCTCCTCCACTCTGACATATGAAGAGGAGGATCACAGAGCGATGTGCCGCTCTGTATCTGAGGTCAGCATGCTGGAGGAAAGGGAGAACTACACTGGGGTACAAATCTTATCCTGTCACCTCCCAAATTCCCATCTCAGCACAATCCCCCCCTCCCTCCTAGCACAACCCCCCCATCTCAGCACAATCCCCCCCTCCTAGCACAACCCCCCCATCTCAGCACAATCCCCCCCTCCTAGCACAACCCCCCCCCCATCTCAGCATAGTCCCTCCCCCTCCTAGCACAACCCCCCCATCTCAGCACAATCCCCCCTCCTAGCACAACCCCCCCATCTCAGCACAGCCCCCCCCTCCTAGCACAACCCCCCCCCATCTCAGCACAATCCCCCCATCTCAGCACAGCCCCCCTCCTAGCAAAACCCCCCCATCTCAGCACAATCCCCCCATCTCAGCACAGTCCCCCCCCCTCCTAGCACAACCCCCCCATCTCAGCACAATCCCCCCTCCTAGCACAACCCCCCCATCTCAGCACAGTCCCCCCCCTCTTAGCACAACCCCCCCTCCCATATTGATCCCACCTAGAAGTAATCATCTTCTCCCCACCCCTCATGCTACAAATTCTCTTATTCCAACCCCCCCCCCCCCCCGGGACAATCCCCCACAAAGTATTTGTACTAGGAGGGGTGGGGAGAAGATGATTACTTCTAAGTGAAGTGGGATCGATATGGGGGGGGGAGGGGGGTTGTGCTGGGATGGGGAATTTGAGAGGTGACAATATAAGATTTCTTCTAGCAGGGGAATTGGGGGGGGGGAGGGTGCTAGGAGGAGTGATTCCTGCTGGGGGGGGTGAGGATTTGTGCCAGGAGTGGGGATTTGGGGATCGTCCTTATAGAGATTATTGGAATGGGGTGGGGGGATGGATTTGTGCCAGAACAGGAAGTCTTGGGGCTGTTAAAAAGGGGTATTTGGGGGGGGGGTTGTGCCAGTAGGAATAATGGGGTTTTTTTGTGCTAGGGGGAAAATTTTGATGGGGGGAGGATTTGACAGGTAGGATTTGTTCTAGGAGGTGAAATTTGGGGGGGAAGGGGTACTAGGAGGGTGATTTGGGGGTTCCAGACCCTTGATGGGCACTGATTAGGCTGCACTGATGGGCACTGAAAACTTTGTTATTAATATTTATTTTTGTAACTTCTGCATTAATGCAAAAACATTTAACAGTGTAATTTTATGAGGGCGTGTTTAGGGGCGGGATTAGGGGTGGGGCAGGGTAGGAGTTGGGTGGGGCAACTGGTGGCGAGTAACCCTTAAGGCCTGGGACTTTAAATTTTGAGCCCTGTTCTACAGTATATGAAAAAAAATACCTTTAGTTCTATTTTAAACAATAAGCTACAGGTGATAAAATACAAGGGGTGGGGTTAAATGCGCTCATGAGCATACATAAAAATATTTGGAGAGGGAAAATGTAAATCTGCATTGTTAAAGAGAATATGCCATTTCATAGGTTTTTCTTTAAGAGAGAGACTGTCCTGAAAGAGAGACGCCAGGTTAGAGTGAGACTGCCAGACTGTCAAAGTTGTCTTTTTTAGAGAGAGGGGCTGCCATGCTAAAGTCCTTATTTCGAGAAAGAGTGTGCCACATTAAAAAATGAACAACACTATTAATCCTCATTTACATTGTAAAAAATTCCAGCCAAAACTGATGTTTGGATGTAATCCTGCAGCCAGTGATTACATGTGACTGAGGACAGATGATTGCCCCTAAACGCAATCTTGTAGATGTGTGAATGAAGCCATTAGATGGATCTGTCAGAGACAGACTACTATGTAATGTAATAGACTTCACATTAGATAACCCATTGCCCTACAGAAACTGGAGGATGTGAAGAACAACGTTTGGAATGATTTACTTGCCTTGTCATTGATTGCCGATAAATTCTCATGAATGTGAAGGAAACCACAAAATCACACAAGGTTCATTTATAAATCCAGCACATTATATTGGAAAAAACATATACCTGTTCTTGTTTTAAAATGTATGCATCTATATATCCAGAGATGGCATTTGTATCAAAAACTTGTCTCTGCTGTTTGATGCGCTTAAAAACAAACTCTTTGACTTCATCAAAATTCCGCATAAGCTGTTTGTGGACTCCAAGAAAGAATGAGATTCGAGGAAAAAAGTTGAACAGCTGTTGAGACAAACCAGTAATTCTTAGATCTTTGGTCTATGTACATAAAAATGTTGAATCACATCTAGCACCCTATGTGGCATCCTGGCCATAACCCCCTGTCGTTCAAACGCGCCTTTTAAAAAACTGCAAAATGTATACTTACCGGAATCTTCACTCTCGGGTAGAGCAAAGTCATCTAAATAACCCTCGTATTTGCCAGTATGTCAGATGTCTGTGTCTCCTACTATGCCTCTTGTTCGATCCATGAGCCCACTATGTCATTACCTATCAACTGTTGCCTGGGTGTTTTACCAGTTATAGCTTTATGGTAGCAAGGCAAAAAGCAAGCCACTGGTAAAAAAAAAAAAAATTCATATGACACAGTTTGTCAGAAGGCATATAGGAGGCAAGCACTGCAGATTATTGTAAACCCACCAACACCACCAAGAAGTATGGTGGTGGTAGCAGTGTGCTGTGGGAAGTTTTGGATGGGTAGATGGTAAAAAAACAATACAGTAAATTACTGGAAATCATGAAGGAAAGTCTGATGGAGCCTGCAGGAAACCTTAGCCTAGTCCTGGGATCCCATGTCTTCCAGCAAGATAATGATCCCAAGTATAAAGCCAAAACTACATAAGAATTGCTAAAACAACACTGCCCACGCTCTGATATAGTGTACAAATTGTGGATAGACAAGAAAAGTCTTGTTTACTTACAATCCACGTACAAATGCATAGGATTTGAGCCATTATGCAAAGGGAATTGGAGAAATACATCCAGTGTCCAGATGTGCAAAGCATATATAGACCTAATGACACAGATTTAGGGCTATAATTGCTACCAAAGATGCATGTACTAAATACTAACTTGAATGGTGTGTATATTTCTGCAGTAATTATTTTTATTTTTTTACTTAAACGCAAGAACAGTTCAATTTGTTGAAGATTCCAGTTTCCTTTATTTTCACCAGATGATTCTGGCAATAACATACTTCCTCTCCTAGGGTGAAAATGCTCACAAAACATATTGTGTCTATCAAGGTTACCACAAGGTATCAATATATGCCCCTAAACATCCAACTTAATGTGCAAAATGAACTGCAAACAAAAAATGCGTAGAAGTAGTATTACATAACTGCTGATGTCACTTCCGATGACGAAATTTCCGAGCTGGTGGAACGACCACGGGACAGCAGCAGTCAGCATTTTTTGAGAGAGATTACACTCATGGAATCTGCTGGGTGTTGGCTAAGGCACTATGGCATGTGAGTGGATTTTTTTACCTTTGTTAAAGCTTCATTTATTTTAATAAACTGGTTGCACGATGATCCTGTGTTTGCTTTTCAATCCCTGAGTTGCAAAGACAGAGAAGAGGACCATAAGGCAGGTGAATATCCAGATATCCTGATCTGGGAAACAACACAAGCACATATAGACCAACTTAAACCCTGTGTCCAAAAGTCTGGTGAGTCTCAGTGTATAGGGGGATGGAGTGGATACACTGATAAGAACCATTTGGAGAGCATTTGTCTGCATGAATTGTGTGGAGCACGTTTATCATACTTCAAGTACACTGTTAAGGGCACATTGAATGAATTATTTTCTCACAAACATTTATGGCATTATAGTTTTTGAATGCGAGAATTAGTATTATTTCAGTTGGTACACATGCTTTTTGTTTGCAGTTTATTTTCACATTAAGTTGGATAATTAGGGGCATATATTGATACCTTGCGCTCATCCAATGTGGTAACATTGAAGTTTAACATCTAAGTGCATTTAGCACGAAATTGTGAAAAGAGTTGTAGGGGTAGTGAATGAGTTTTAGGGTGGAATCCGGGCTGCAGTGATTGAAATATACAGTATAATACTGTATCTATGAAAAGGCTACCCTTGGACAGATTTACAATAACGCACACACACACACTATCTCCAAAACATTGTGGGGGTGTTCTGTAGTTCTGGGAGCAATGTAACTGATGAATGCAGCACAGGCAGAGAAAACAGGACTTTGTCAGCTGACCCAGGTTTTGGGGAGCCAACAAGTTTTTTTTTTTTTTTGCGCTAGTTGGAAATGCTTTCACTGGAATGTTTTACCAGACCAAAATGAACCAAATCAATGAAGTTAATTGTTAGGGTTTACATACCTTTTTTCTTTTGCACAGATACATTGTCACCCTGCCATGAAAGACACTATTTTATATATATATCTAAATCCCCTATGTTCCCCATCAATGTTCTATAATGGTGAAACATGAAAACTTCCAAAAGGGTGAATACTTTTTATGGGCTGTGTATATGTTAACATTTGTAATAACATGTCTAAGCTAATGACCATAACATATTAAAATGCAATGCTTACCATCATCTTAGGTGAACCAGCCAGTTTCTCATTTTCACCTGTTAATCGAATATGTCTTTTAAATGTTGGGTCATTGTATTCAAACCGTTCTCCAAAAATGATAGAGCAGATTACATTAGACACTGCGCAGTTCATTATGATGTCTGTGTCGAATGGTTTCTCTGGAGCATGGTAAATAAAAGGGAGAAAAAATCCTGCATTAATTTGCTCTAAAGGGGCTCCAGGAAACAATATTGTGTCGCGGGTATTTAAATGTTAGGCTAGTTCCACACTAGGCTGGTTTCTGGTGGCCTCATCTGCATGGGTACAGCAGCCCATGCATGTGCATGGGCTGCTGTACCTAGGGAAAACTAAAGGAAAACGTCCCTGTATCTCTTCGAAAATCACAGCCATAGTGCTTTCCAGTGTGTGGGGGTACCATTAGGAATCAATGGCACCTCCGCATCTCTGCACCCGCATATAGTGTGAATCTAGTCTCACAGGACAGTTTTCCTGTCTTACTTTGATAATTTGATACGCGAGACACATTTATTGGTTTCCTAAAACAATCCCTCAGATTCTTCCCTTCATTTTAAACCTGTATAGAAAGTCCTAAACTGATTGGTTGGTATAAGCAACACAGATACCAGTGTTAATTTTGACGTCACATTTTGAATTTTGTTTTGGTCATAGTCTTTTGTCTAAAAGGCGATTTTAGTTTTAGTCGTATTTTATTCATCTGAATTGTTTAAGTTTTAGTCGCATTTTAGTCACCTAAAATCTCCAGTACATTTTAGTTGACTAAAATCAAATGGGTTTAGGTAAATTGTAATGCATTATTTAAGCATTTCTTTAGAATTGCCAAACTCATCATTTGAACATGCACTACATACACAGATTTAATTGTTGTGATATATATCATCTATATAAATAAAACCAAGTTTCATAAACTAACTTTTATGTGTGGAACTGCATAGGAAAGGGAAAATTGGAAATGGGTTTTCATCATAGTTTTTGTCAAATTACCTATTTTGAATTGTATCTTTGTTTAGTTTTCATCACTGAAAACATGCAGCTGACAAAATCTATGGTAAAAATATTTTCCTTGACGTAATTAACACTGACAGACGGGTATTTTTTTAGGCACCTTGATAATACATGATTTATTAAATCCACCCATGCCTCGCCTCCCACCATCATAAGCCTCTTAAAGCACCGGGAGCCGCTGAAGCTAAGAAGTTAAAGTGGTTTTAAAGGCTGAAGGTTTCTGTGCGCAGTGCAGCCCGCCCCAATACATACCTGAGTGCTCTCTCGATTCAGTGATGTGCACAAGAGCTGAGCTTCTCCTGGGTCTCTCTTTCCTGCCATTGGCTCCTGCTACTGTCAATTACAGCAAGTGAGCCAATGAGGAGAGAGCGGGGGGGAGGGGTGAGCTGCAGCTCTGTGTGTCTTATGGATGCATAGAGCAGGTCTCAGGAGCAAGCACTCAATAGTGCATCCAGAGCAAGTGGTTTGCTATTGGGGCACTGGCTGAAGAGGAGGAGCCAAGAGCACCGGCCGGGAACCCGAAAATTGGAGGAATCAGGGCTGCTCTGTGCAAAATCACTGCACAGAGCAGGTGAGAATAAAATGTTTGTAATTTTTTTTTTAAACAAACCTTTATTATCACTTTAACCACTTAGGGACCACCCGCCGTAGTTTTACGTCCCTACTTTAACGTTAAATACTGTTTTTTTTTTTCAGCAGATAGCTTTTACAGTGCGGGTGGTCCTCTTTCACATAAAAGTGGTCCTAGGGGAGGATTCGCCGCGGGATCACTTTTATGGGCGGCAGGAGAGGTGCCCCTCCCGCCGCTTTCCAGTCATTTTCCAAGCTTACTGGACCCATCGGTAGCGGTGAAAACAATCCGGTCTTTTCCCCTCCTAGGCAGGAAGTTGAGTGAGGGCAAGCTGGCCCCCACTCGACTCTATGGCCTTGGAGGACCGGAGCAACACCACATGTAGTTTCCTCCCAACAGCCTTAAAGGGCCCATTTAAAAAAAGTTACATTTTTTTTTTTCTTTTGCTTTTTAGTGTAGATGTGAGATCTGAGGTCTTTTTGACCTCAGATCTTACATTAAAGAGGACCTGTCCTGTTTATTTCTATTACAAAAGATGTTTACATTCCTTGTGATAGGAATAAAAGTGATAAAAAAAATGTTTTTAAAGGGACAGTGTAAAAATAAAAAAATAAAAGGTAAAATAGATAAGAAAAAAAAATTAAAGTGCCCCGTCCCTCCGAGCTCGCGTGCAGAAGCGAACTCATACACAAACGTGCCCACATATGTAAGTGGTGTTCAAAACAAACAAGTGAGGTATCGCCGTGATCCTTAGAGATAGAGCAATAATTCTAGCCCTAGACCTCCTCTGTAACTCTAAACTGGTAACCTGTAAAAAATTTTAAAGCGTCAACTATGGAGATTTTCAAGTACCAAAGTTTTTCGCTATTCCATGATTTTAAATGCGCAATTTTGAAGCATGACACCTTGGGTATTTGTTTTACTCAGTGTAACATTATCTTTTACATTATAGAAAAATTGGGATAACTTTACTGTTTTCTTATTTTTTTAATTAAAAAAAAAGTGTATATTTTTTCCAAATGAATTGCGTTTGTAAGACCGCTGCGCAAATTCGGTGTCACATAAATCATTGCAACGATCTCCATTTTATTCTCCAGGGTCTCTGCTAAAAAATATATATATATATATAAATAGATAATGTTTGGGGGTTCCAAGCAATTTTTTTGCAAAAAATACTGATTTTAACTTGTGTCAGAAATAGACCTTGTCCTTAAGTGGTTAAACAGCTCCATTATCCCTACTGTCTGACACTTCCAAGTGTAACATAATGTCCCACACTACATTCATTACAAGACATATTCGTGGCAAAGCAATCAGCAGCAGTAATCATGGCACGTCTCCAAAGAACCCTAAACCTACAGTTGATTCAGAGAAAGGCAAACACCCCTTATTAACTAAAATTCAGTTTTTCCCAAAAAGGAAAAAAATCCATTCTAATTCCAGGATTAATCTACAGCGCATTTATCTATAAATACTGTATTCTGTGCATTTAAAAGCACAGCTAGCTCAGCCATTTGTCTACCAGTGCCATTTATAAACAGCAGCTAGCAGACAGGGAACTTAAACACACTATAACAGCTTAGTATTTATCTGCTTAAAGACCAGGCCTATTCCTACGCTTTTCATATATACGGTATGTAAAAATTGACAAATTTTTGCTAGAAAATTCCTTAAACCCCCAAACATTATATATTTTTTAAGCAGAGGCCCTAGAGAATAAAATTGTGGCTGTTCCAACTTTTATGTTAAGCAGTTTTTGAGCAGTGGTTTTTCAAACGCAAAAATAAATACACTTTATAGAATTTTAGCGCACATAAACACAATATATTACCCAATTTTTTTGTTGGTAAAATATAAATGATGATGTTATGCCATATAAATACATACCAAACATGTCATACTTTAAAATGGCGAACCCCTGTGGAACAGCGACATTGAAAAATCGGCTGGCGGGAAGACACTGCAGGATCCCTAGACAGGTAAGTGTCATAATATTAAAAGTCAGCAGCTACAGGATTTGTAGCTGCTGACTTTTATTTTTTTTCCTGAAGGAGCCTGGAGCTCCTCTTTAAATTATTCATAGGAGATGCTTTAAAAGCCTTTACAGGCTACCACTTTAGATTTACACAGAAGGTCTGGTGCTAGAATTCTTGCTCTCGATCTTACGTTTACCTTGAAACCTACAAAATTACTACGGTACGACAAATTGTCTATATATGGAGAAAGTTCAGCACTCCTGCTACTCTCCCTAGGAGTGGCCGTCCTGTAAAGATGACTGCAAGAGCACAGCGCAGGCTGCTCAATGAGGTGAAGAAGAATCCTAGAGTGTCAGCTAAAGACTTACAAAAGTCACTGGCAAATGCTAACATCCCTGTTAGCGAATCTACAATATGTAAAACTCTAAACAAGAATGGATTTCAAGGGAGGATACCACAGAGGAAGCCACTGCTGTCCAAACAAAACATTGCTGCACGTTTACAGTTTGCACAAGAGCACCTGCATGTTCCACAGCAGTACTGGCAAAATATTCTGTGGACAGACGAAACCAAAGTTGAGTTGTTTGGAAGAAACACACAATACTATGTTGTTGTCTGGATATGGCTACTTTTAACCACTTGCCAGATTTACTGTTCCAGGCTGGCTCGGCTGTGCGAATTCTCATAGCCCTACGTCGGGCGCACGCATGGTGCTGGGGGGAGGGGATGTCGATCCACGGGGCCCCCGGGCACCAGCGATCGCTCCCTGCTGAGAGAGAAGGACGGTCAGCTATAGAATCACAGGTTTCTATGATCATTTCACAAACCTATCCCCCAACAGTTAGAAAACACTCATAGGCTCACATTTAACCCTTTGATCACTCCTAGTTTAACCCCTTCCCTGCCAGTGTCATTATTACAGTAACAGTGCATATTTTTAGCACTGATTACTGTAGTAAAGTCACTGGTCCCCCCAAAAGGGCCAAAAATATCAGTTAGGGGTCCAATCTGTCCGCTGCAATGTCTCAGTCTAAAAATTGCAGATCACCACCATTATTAGTAAAAAAACAATTACATAAATCTTTTGCACAAACCAATCAAAACACACTTATTGTGACTTTTTTAAACAAAAATATGTAGCAGAATACAAATTGGCCTAAAAGGATAAAAATTAGATTTTTACATTTTTTTTTGGGGGGGGGGGGGAATGTTATATAGCAGAATGTGAAAAATATTGTTTTTTTTTTTTTTTTCAGAATTGTTGCTTTTTTTTGTTTATAGCGCAAAAAAATAAAAATCGCAGAGGCGATCAAATACCACCAAAAGGAAGCTATATTTGTGAGAAAAAAAGGACGTCAATGTTATTTTGGTACCGCGTCGCATGACCGCGCAATTTTCCGTTAAAATAACCCAGTGCCGAATGGGCACTGGGTTATTTTAACGGAAAAATAGATAATGCAATAACTATAAAACCAAGGGTACTCACCATCATCCACTCACTGTAAAAACAGATACAAAGATGAACCATTATAACGATGTGAAGCCAGTGTACTACAAAGAGAGAGGGGCCACAGTGCACAGACATATGACCCCTATATATCAAGGAAAGGACATCCCAACTAACACCCCAATATAATAGAACAAAATATAATCAGAACATGTAAATAATAACCATTTAAATCGGGAGGGGGGGAAGGAGGGAGGGGGCAATCAATCAAAAAAAAGGGGGTGTCAGGGTCATTCATAGTAGTGGGAAACATTACACTCAAAGTTCAAACCACCTGAAATCCAGGTATCTAAGTGGAAGATCCAAAACACCTCCCTCCTGCATAATAACCTAAAAAGGTCACCACCCCTCACCGGTTATGCAGGAATGGGAGTTTTTTGGATCTCCCATTTACATACCCAGAGTCTAGAGGGTTTGAACTTTGAGTGGGATGATTCATACTACTATGAATGACCCTGCATTTCCTTTCTCTACTGGCATATTTGTCAGTAACCTCTCCTTAAATGTATATTTGGACACCCCATTTTTATGATTGATTGGCCCTCCCCTTCTCCCCTCACTTTGAATGGTTATTTACATATTCTGATTATATTTTGTTCTGTTATATTGGGGGTGTTATTGGGAATGTCCTTTCCTGTTGATGTACAGTATATGGTTCATATGTCTGGGCACTGTGAGAGGTCAGTTTGGTTATGTCATAATCTATGTAGCAGCACATATGTGGTTTCATTGTCCGATGTCTTCTCACAGGTCTGTGTGGCCCCTCTCTCTTTGTGAGTGGATGATGGTGATTTTTTCTGAGTAGCCTTGATTTTATAGGTATTGCATTATGTATACTCTGAACATCCTTATACTCCATACAGCATTTGCTCTGTCCACTCAAGTGTGCTCTTAATTATTTTGTGTTGGAATGCTTGGGACCAGGGGTTTTTGGTCTCCCATCCCTTCAGGCTAGTTGTATTTGTACTACATGTCTTTACTTTTAAGGGATCAATTTTTATATGCTGGAAGTGCTACCATCACTCTTCTCTTACCATTGTGGTTTTGGACCAGGCAGGCACCCGGTTTTATATAGCAGTGGAAGAGCTCATGGGTCACTCTGTGAGTGGTGCGTTCCCCCAGTTTCCTTAGGTCAGAAGAGGCAGCTTGGATATGGGGAAGCAGAGCCCTGCTCCTCTACCAAAATCCCCATCTCCACACAAAAACAGGACAGAAAAGCAGGACAATAAACGGTACATTAATATTAAGGACATTATAAGCTACAGGGAGAACAAAGGAAATACTTAACACAGTACAGATCCCATTTAGGGGATATGAGATAGCCATTGGGATAGCCTCCCCAACCACATGGCTTTGCTTATAGGTCTCTTACCTAGAATGTTTCAGTAGGGCTTATGTCTATAAGGACTCAGCATGGAAGCCTTTTACTGGCCTCAGTCCCCTCCCCTTAGGCCACCCCTTCCTTCCCTCCCCCCTCCCCCCTCCCCATTTTTTTTTCTCTCCTTCGAATAAAAAAAAAAAAGAGCACTTCCGGTTCCGGCGTCACATGCAGTAGGTGAGTACAGCAGCTTCTGCGGCGGGTCCCCTTATAACGGCTTAAAAACTCTGCCCAACGCACCTCACCGGCCTCCGCACCTCTCCACTTGCCCATCATGTCCCAGGGGCCCGGCAGAGACCACTTACATCCTGCTCGATGGAGCGGTTCCTGGAGAAGGCCGCCCCACGCCCTCCGCCGGCCACCTCGCAAATTGAGGCCCCGGTCTCGGCCTGCTCTGGCGCTGCAGCGGAATCAACAGCTATGGACACAACGCAGGTGCAACCTGGCACCCCCCAGCAGCATTCTGCCCCTGTGTCTCCCATACCTGGCACTTCTACAGAGCAGATTGCACAGGCAGTTGTGGCATTTTTAACCCCTACCATCGCGGCCTCTATAGAGAAAGCTGTGGCTGCTGACATGGCCAGCATAAAAAAGGAGCTGGAAGCACATTCCCAAAGGCTCAATGAGGTGGACTCCCATCTCTCTAATGTCGAAGATGAGCTGTACCAATTTCAAGGCACCGAACAATCGCAGGATAAATTAAATCGCATCATAATGGATAAACTGGAGGACTTGGAAAATAGGTCGCGACGGAGCAACCTGACATTTATTGGGGTTCCTGAAAACGTTGCCCCCTCTGCCATCCCTGAATTCTGTGCTAAAAAAATCCCTGCAGCACTGGGGCTACATGGCACGTGCGTGGTAGAACGGGCTCACAGGATGGGTTTGTACTCGGAAGAACGCAAATACCCGCGCCCCATCATTGCTAAGTATTTGAATTATGCGGACAAGTCTGCTATCTTGCAAAAATTTCGCCAAACTTCTAATTTCCAAATTGAAGGCATGAAAATCTTGATATTTGCGGATTATTCTGTTGATGTCGCAAAAAGACGTAAAGCCTTTCAGACCGTATGTTCCAAACTGCATCAGGAACGCTTGAAATTCACCTTGGCCTATCCGGCGACACTGCGCCTTCGTGCACCCAACGGCAACCAACTTTCCTTTCAGGATCCTGAAGAAGCAGAGGCCTTTGTCTGCACACTTCATCATGGTGATCAGGGCCCCCCTACTTCTGCCAAATCCCTTCCCTTTTCCAGACCACTGGATCAACGGAGCCCTAGGAAGCAATCCCCCAACCACCAAAGATACTCTGACGTGGTTAGCTCTGGTCGCCCGGGCGCTCCGCGCTGAACTACCCTCTACCGTAGGTTTATGTGCCCTTCTCTAGGATCTATCCTGGAACTGCTACCTCTGGGCTGCCTGCCTGGGTGATCCATGGTGCTCTCTCTGGCACCTTCTCAGGTTCATTCTTTGTGTTATTTTTGTGATATTGGTATTTTATAGGCTGATGCCTCGGTTTACTGCTTATTGTATCTTTAATGTCATGTGCTCCTCTCCCGTTCCCTTTGTGTACACCTCGGTTGCCTGCTCCCCCTTGTTCTGGGTCGAGACCCATGCTACCTTGATTACAAGGGCTGACCTATGGGCCATGCTACCCCCCGCCTATGGATCCGGTCCTGGACAAATCCCCCCCTCGTCCCTCATCGCTTCCCCGCACCCCCGACTGCCCTACTCCGTTGGCGTCGGTGATTGACGCTCTCGGAATCCCCTCCCACCCCTCTTATTTGGAGATTTCCCTCCTACCTTAAAAATAACACTGATTTCAACTCCTACCTACACCGTGCGTGGGAAGAATACTCAGCGGCCAATTCACAACATTGCGGCTCCCCTCTCCTTTTTTGGGAAGTGGGTAAAGCTTTTTTGAGAGGCCGTATTATCTCTTACGCGGCGGCCTTTAAACGTCATGCAAACAGCGGGTATAAATAGGCTAGCGAAAGGCTGAAGATTGCTCAGCGCACACTTATACAGTGGGACACCCTCGCTGCTCGAACATCTTGGCTGGCGGCCAAGCAAAACTTTGACACGTGGGCTGACAAGGTAGAACTCATTCATAAGGCATATCTCTCGGCAACCCTACACCGCTTTGGCAACAAGGCTGGAAAATTGTTGGCTAGGTTGTGTAAAGGTCCGATGTCCACCACCCACATTGGCTCACTACGGAACAAAACGGAAGTGATTGACTCCACCCCCCAAGGGGTTCAGCAGATTATGCAGGATTTTTACACCTCGCTGTATGCTCCCGACGAGGTGGACGGCTCTGTGGCCGACCTCTTTTTGTTCGGTACCGGGCTCCCTAAGATCACTAGAGAACATCATGACGCACTTAATGCCCCAATCACGGCTGAGGAGATTTCATTAACGATTAAACGACTTGCTGCTAATAAGGTGCCTGGCCCCGATGGTCTTTCCGGGGAGTTCTATAAAGTCATTGCACCCAGTATAATCCCCACACTAGTCGAAGTTTATTCCTCTATATGGAACGGCGGCCCTTATCTCCCAACGGGTAATCAAGCCATCATCAAGTTGCTAGCGAAAAAGGGAAAAGACCCCCTTGGAGCCGGGTTCGTATCGCCCTATATCCTTGTTGAACCTTGACGTCAAAATTCTCTCGAAAATCACAGCTTCTCGCTTAGCTAATATTATGCCCTACCTTATACATCCGGCGCAATTGGGGTTCACCAAGGGTCGCTCGGCTACAGCCAATATTAGAAAAGTGCAGGTAGCACTGGACCAGGCCCGAATCCATTCGGACCGAGACATGGCTATAGTGACACTCGATGCCGAGAAGGCATTTGATAATGTGAATTTTACCTGGCTTCGTCGAGTCTTAGATGTCATGGGCTTCCATGGACCCTTTGTCAACTTCATTACCTCGATATATTTGTCACCGTCGGCCAGACTGTGTGTGGGGGGTTCCCTCACTGATGACTTCCGACTGTACAAAGGCACCTGACAAGGCTGCCCTCTCTCGCCGCTTTTGTTCAATCTCGCGCTCGAACCCCTCTCCCGCTACCTACTAACTAAAGCCCCCCTCCACGGGATCCGTGTGGGCTCTCAGGAGCTCCGTCTATCCCTTTTTGTGGACGATGTACATTTATTCACCTCTGACCCCTCGGCTGACGTTCCAGTGATAGTTTCCACTTTTGACAGTTTCAAACGCTGCTCGGGTATGAAAATAAACTACTCTAAAAGTGAAATACTCCCATTAGGGGGAAGTGCTACCCGCCCCTGGGAGGGGGACTCGCCGTTCATGATAGCATCCAAACATATCACGTATCTGGGTATTAAAAGAGGGCGCACTCCGGCCTCTATCTATACACTGAATTGCCCCCACCCCTTATTCTCCAAAATAACAAGGGAACTGGATTATTGGATGGAACTGCCGCTGTCGCTTTTGGGGAGATGCCACCTCATTAAGATGGTCAGCTTTGCTCGCCTGCTTTATCTCCACCAGACTCTCCCCCTGCTGATTAGACATAAAGACGCTCAATTCCTTCAGGGGGCGTTTTCTCGCTTTCTTTGGCGAGGGAAGAGGCCAAGAATTTCTTATAAAAAACTCCATCTCCCCAGGAGCGACGCGGGTATTAATCTTCCTAATCTGAGAATGTATAATCTGTCTTGTTTACTCAGGGTGGCTTTGGACTGGATATCCCAGACGTCTCACTACTCCAACTGTGAGCTTGAGTCTCAGATGTCCAGTCCAATCTCTCTGACAGCTCTCTTGCACGCCAAATGGGTGCAATTGTGCCCTGAACTCCGCCATAACCTACTTCTGAGAGACACTGCTATTGCATGGAGGGAGGTTCGCAAACTCCTGAAGTTACCTTTGCATTTCTCCAAGTTTCTCCCGATCCGGGGCAATCCCGATTTCCCTCTGGGCCTGGTCCATTCAGTATATCAACTCTGGGAAAGGAAGGGTCTGGTGAACTTTGCGCAACTATGTGATTTGGGTTCTGGCATTCCCTACCCCCTCCAAACCATCAAAGCTAAATTTGATCTGCAGGACAAGGACACCTTCTTCTTGGCGCAATGCCTACATTTCCTCATCACTGTCGCCGGGGAAACCAGCGGCCCAATTCAGGCCATCCCTCATCGACACTTTATTGTGCCAACTTCACAATTTCAGCGATCTATAAGCTTCTCCTGAAGCAGTGTCCACCAGCGCTTTATACCTCAATGGCTTCTAATTGGCTCAAGGATTTCCCTGGAGAAGACACACTGCCCAACATAATCAATGGTCTCAAAGCCACCCTCAGACTCACACCTAACTCAACATGGAAAGAGACCCAGTTAAAGATCTTCCACCGTGCTTATGTCCCGTTCCTTTCGGACAAAACGATTCCGGATGCTCATAAATGTCCATTATGTGCCGCGGAAAGACCCTCTCTCTGACACAAGTTCTGGTCCTGTCCCTCTATTATGGCATTCGGGGACCAGGTAATGTCTTTCATCAGGGAAGTGACGAAGCTCAGCATACCCAAAGACCCTTTATTGCTTCTGTTCAGTTACTGGGACAAACGCCTTCAAAAGTGGTCGAGCACCCCTGCCTCGCCACATCGTCTATGGGTCCTAACCTGTTTACTGGTGGCTAAAAGGACAATCCTAACTAATTGGATTTCCACGACTCCCCCCTTAGTTTCCCAGGTTAGATCAGAGCTTTCCACACTTCTTTCCATTGACCGCCTTAACACGGATTTTTCAGCCCCATCCTCACGGAAATCATTTCTCCAGAAATGGGACAATTACATCAAATATTCCTCCCCCAAGACCAACCCCTCTGTGGATCAATACGCATTTACGTTCCAGGACTCGCCCAAGAACTCCCCCTCATTCTCACATTCCCTATCCGAATCCATGCTCTTTTGATCCTGTACCCCCCTACCCTACCCTGCCCTTCCCCAGTTCAGGTTACCCATCTTCTGAGTGACCCAATATGCATATTGTCTATGTTTAATTGTACCTTTTCTGTTGTTGGTACTCACGTGTTATATTACAAAATTTTAAATAAAAATAAAAATAAAAAAAAGAATAGCAATCTCCTGTGTAATAGGCATACTTTTTTTTAACAGTTTCTGTTTAATAGAATGTGTTACCATTGTGTGACTTGAAATTTTCTATAAGAGGAATTAATTCATCTTGTATCCTGGCTTCTATTGTTTTCTTTCCCATTCCAAAGTCTCGAAGAGTTGAGAGTGTGAACCTCCTTATGACTTTCCAATGTTCTCCATTAGTAAACACTATGCCTGAAATACACACAATAACATGTAAGTAAATGTTTATTATCATACACCGTGGCCTTTATTTAAAGTCTAAGTTAATGAATGAAACATGATCTCTGAATGGAGGACGAGCAGATGGATGAAAGGTCCGCCCTCTCCCTTCAAATATCCAGTTTCTTTCATAGAAGCTGTAGTTAATGCTTCTATGAATGGTGGAGGTGGGCAGAAAAGTGGACACAGTTGGATACTCTTGATAAATGTCTGTGACAGCTACCTTAGTTCTATTAACCCCCAACTCATCAGGCAATTACTGTGGGGGGCATTAGAGGAAAAACATTCTACTCAACAAGTATACAGCAAGGTAAGTAATGTCCCTTACGCCTATTTTCTGTACTTTATTTTCTAAAGTAAACTTAGGCTTTAAAAAGGTTTAAAAAAAAAAACCATGCCCAAAGCCCAGTAAATCACAGTAAATAATCAGCAAACATCATTCACCACTCAGTGGGAAAATACAGTTGGCTAGGTAAATGAAGAACAAAGTAAGGCTGGCCATACACTATACAATTTTCTTGTTCAACTTTCCTTTAGATTTACCAAAACCATGTAATATAGGGTAAAACCTAAACACTTTCAATTTGTATGCAGTCAGGCAGGCCCTTGCACTACATAGTTTAAGGTAAATCTAAAGGAAATTGAATAAGAAAATTGTATAGTGTATGGCCAGCCTAAAAGTCTAGACAGTAATCCTTTTGCATCTGCAACCTCTGTTTAACAATGCTGTGTTAGGGCAGGCGGGCACATTCAAACCTTGTGCATGTAAAGCTTGATCTTTAAAACTGTGGACAAAATAGCTGATTTGGAATCAGAATTGTGCAAAAATCCCCACACTGGCCAACTGAGTTCAAAACTTGTGGCTTGAGATATCATTGGCCCATATATGTTCTAAATATTGCAGGATTAGGTCTAAAGCAACCTAATGTGTGCAGTAATCAGGCCAAGAAAAAAAGATATTCCATACAGAAAATGATAACTCTAAGCTTACCTTTTCCTTCACTTATTAGTTTGAAGAGTGGAGTTTCTGCTCTTTCTCCAAAATCATCAGCTTGGTTGACAAGGGCATCCTTCACAGCACTGTATCCAGCAATCACCACGATCTTCTTGGATCCAAAATGTATAGTGAAGATTTCTCCATACTTCTCATGGAGCTATAAACCAATCATTTTTTTAGTTTAAAGTAAATTAGACACATAACTTAAAGGGATTGTAAAGGCAGAAGATAAAATTAAGATAAAATGTCTTCTGTGTGCAGCAGCCCCCATCAGCCCCCCGAATGCTTACCTAATCCCATCTCAAACCAGCAATGTCCAGGAATGCCTCAGCTGTCCCTCCTGATTGGCTGAGACACAGCAGTGGTGCCATTGGCTCCCGCTGCTGTCAATCAAACTCAGTTAGCCAATGAGGAGAGAGGGGGTGGGGCGAAACCGCAGCTCTATGTTTGAATGGATACACAGAGCTGCAGCTTGGCTCAGATGTGCCCATCAGTGGCAGCTGGTGCTCAAAATTTTTCCGGGGGCGCAAACAGAAAAATGTAATAGGCATTGCTTTGCGGCAAAAAACGCTGTTAAAAATTGCGTGACTTTGAGGTCACAAAAGTGTGAAAGGGGCCTTCAGTAATCATGGTATAGTGTGCCCCCTTTCAATGCAGAATGACCAGCGTGCCCTCTTTCAATGCAGAGTGACCAGCGTGCCCCCTTTCAATGCAGAGTGACCAGCGTGCCCCCATCAATGCAGTGACCAGCGTGCCCCCTTTCAATGCAGAGAGACCAGCATGCCCCCATTCAATGCAGAGTGACCAGCATGCCCCCATTCAATGCAGAGAGACCAGCGTGCCCCCTTTCAATGCAGAGAGACCAGCGTGCCCCCTTTCAATGCAGAGAGACCAGCGTGCCCCCATTCAATGTAGTGACCAGCGTGCCCCCTTCAATGCAGTGATCAGCGGGCCCCCTTTCAATGCAGAGAGACCAGCGTGCCCTCTTCAATGCAGTGACCATCGTGTCCCCATCAATGCAGGGAGATCAGCGTGCCCCCTTCAATGCAGTGACCAGCGTGCCCCCTTCAAAGCAAAGAGACCAGTGTGCCCCCTTCAATGCAGTGACCAGCATGCCCCCTTCAATGCAGTGACCAGCGTGCCCCCTTCAATGCAGTCACCAGCGTGCCCCCTTCAATGCAGTGACCATCGTGCCCCTTTCTATGCAGAGAGACCAGCGTGCCCCCTTCAATGCAGTGACCAGCGTGCCCCCTTCAATGCAGTCACCAGCGTGCCCCTATCAATGCAGAGAGACTTACCTGCAGCAGCGGCGTCTTCTCCTCACTGTCCCCCACGTCTCCTCGAGTCCTCCCGCCTCCTCCTCGGCCAATGGCATGCGTTTGCCTTTCGGCTAATCAGGAAGCGGGTCTCGGAACCCCTTCCTGATTGGCCAGGAGGAGGATCCTTGTGACAATAGCGAATTTTCATTCGCTATTGTCACACAATGGGTGGGCTCAGGGCGCACTGCTCTCCGCCCCGGGTCCGCCCTTTTCTGTAGCCTATTAGAGCCTCTGGCTCTAATCAGGTGATTTAAAAAAAAAACCCCATTGAACTCCATGCGTCCGGCGCCCCGCATGTAGATTAGGGGGCCGGTCGCATGGATAGGGGGGGTGGCGCCCCTGCACCCCCAACGCACTAGCCGCCACTGGTGACCATAGCAAGCTGCTTGCTCTGGGGCCACTCAACAGGGGGGAGAAGTCAGGAGCTCCAGCCAGGGACCCGAGAAGTGGAGGATCCAGGCTGCTCTGTGCAAAATCACTGCACAGAACAGATAAGTATAACATGTATGTTATTTTATTAGAAAAAAAAAAAACAAGACTTTACAATCACTTTAACTCAACTCCTTTCCCAACTATCAAATAGTATTCTGCCAGAAAAAAAGAGGGAGTGTTTCTATTAGGAACTAGCAAAGAATTCTAGGTTAATTTATATTTAAATAACAAGCATGAAATTAGCACCCCACCTAGTAGCCATTTAACTACTTGAATCCTGGGTGTTGTTTTTAAGGCGTCATGTACACTGCTGCTGATAAACGGACGTTTAGGAGTAGTTGGGTGTTATTTTCAGCAGCCCCTAAACTCTCCTCTATGTTATTTTATCTGTCCATGTACACATATTTATAGTCGTTTAGAGGCAGTTGAGTTTAGTGGCATTTTTTTTAAAGCAAAAAAATGCGTTCAAACAGAAGTTTATTTGCATTTGAAATGCCAAATGCTTGTAATAGCGTGCAAATGCATCTAAACGCGATAACTCACATTTATAAGCATTTCGTTTATAGGTGTTTTCAATGAAGATACATCTCTGACCATTTTACAATGTAAGAATGCTTCTAAACGCAAACGCCGCTAAACGCGCATAAACACGGCATGTAAACGTGGTGAAACTGAAGTTTTTAACCGTCAGTTAATAGCTATCAAGTTTCAGCGTTCAGCAGAGGTTTTCAAACGTCCGTGTACTTAAAGCCTAATAAGGCAGCAGCTATTTGTCCCAGGGCAGGTTTAAATTGTACATGAACTTAAGGGCTCCCTCAAGCCCCAGCTGGCCCAGGCGGCTTCGGCATTAAGGCTTCATTCACACCAATGCGTTTTTTTCATGCTTTTTGCAGAATTGCATTACATTTTTTTTAAATGGGTTCCTATGGAACATATTTTCAAGGCATTTTTGTGCCTCTGTGTTTTTGGAAAGGACTTTTTAAAATATTTTTTTGTTCAATAGACTTCAATGGGGAAGCTGCAAAAAAGCATGTAGTATGTTTTTACTGTGTTTTGCCACGATTTGTATTATGCATTTTTTTAACCAACAACAAATGTACCCAATAAAAGCATTAAAAATGCAAATCGCAGTAAAACTGCTGCAAAATCGTGGTAAAAAACCCGCAAAAAGCACAGCATAAAGTTTTGCAGAAATGCTCAAAAGAAACATGCATAGGTGTGAATCTAGCCATAGCCCTGGAGCTGAAATGATGCATTATGGTGGCCTTAAACACCCAAAAGATGAGGCATTTACTTACAGGCCTGAAATGTAAAAATGTTACTACCCAGAAGCCTAGTAGGCCAGGAGACGGCTTAGATCCTTAGATGGAGAATAATTGGTGCAGGCTCTATCGAGCAACCTGACATGGTCCTCCAGATATTCCAGTAATTTGGATAGGTTTATACACACTCTAGTCTTAGACTCAAGCTGTCTGTACCAGAGCGATCTAGACCTCCACTTTTGTATGAGAGGCCTAGAACTATGGGTAGCCTCTTGTGAGGCATTTCCTTAAGCCTTGTTTCACCCCAGGCTTTTACAGGCCTCTGTTCTTCGAGGGACAAGTTGACTCTTTGATCAGGTGGTTTCCTTTTTGCTAAGGCTAAGGAATCCTCATGGAAAGACTCCTCAGACAGTGGATCATTCTGAGAAAGAGACCTAGACATCCTTGATATCAAGGGGCTTGGTTTTCTTTGGCAACTTGTTTTCCATGGTAACATCCAGAAGTTCTGGGCTATTTTTATATAATCTAGATCCAAGCAGACAATGCCATAAAGGTGGCATACTTCAATTTTTCAGGTGGATCCAGAGTTTTGCAGTAGCAAAAGGATAGATTGGTATCCTTGGCAAAACCTAGGCCTTGTTCGGCATGATCTGAAAGGCCTGGTATGGACTTGGGGGAGAGGGACCCTATGCCGTTTTTTTCATTTATTTTATCTGTATTCCCGGGAGCCGACAATACTGTACATTACAGCCACGAGCAAATTTAAATTCAATTTTTTCCTTTAGAAATGTCAGTATTGCTGCAACAGGCTACATTCATTGTATAGATGTGTCCTTTACAGGCACATTAAGGGTACCTCCCAGGCACTATATTTAAAGATTTTTTTTTTATTTTTATTGTTTCACTTTAAGCATTATTAAAATCACTGCTCCTGTAAAAACGATTGTTTTAAAAAAAAAAAAAAAAAATTGCATTGATACATGTCCCCCAGTGCAGTACGCGGGTCCCCATACACTTTCTATGGCAATAACTTGCATATAAGCCTTTAAAATTAGGACTTTTGATTTTTCATGTTCGTGTCCCAAAGTCTTTAATAGAGTTTGCATGTTAGCTAGAACTTTTTCCCAAGATAATCTGGTGTGAACCGAACAGGGGGGTGTTCGGCCCATCACTAACAGTCAGTCATTATCTAGCCAAAGTAACTATAACTAGCTCCTTAGAAACCAACAATGGTAAAAGTCTCCAGCACACAATCACCTTGTGGTTCCTAAAGTGAAGTCTAAGGTCCCGCTATATGGCTTGGCTGCAACCACCAAAAGAGATTCCTGTACGTTCCTCCAGCAGCATCTGAACATCGTGGGCACCTAATGCAGCGATGTCAGCCAACATGACAGGCAGGGGAGCAAATCCAGTTCCATTTTGGCGCATTCATTCATCACTACTGATGAGCTAAGTGGTCCTCACTACACCTGTCTTTGGCAGGAAGCCAGTAGCTTACTCACTTTCTTACAATGGAATTTTAATGAAGCTTCCCACCCTGATAGCTAGTTATTGATCTATCAGACATATGCACCATGGAGGTACCAGGAAAACAGAAAATTTTATCATACTTACCATAATTTTCTTTTCCTGGTGCCTATCCATGGCTGCATATCGAACCCACCCAGTTCGTTCCTAGTGATGTACAGGAAATGGGCTGTTGTGTGGGTTTTTACTTTTTATAGCTATGCACTGGCCCTGTGGGCAGAAGTAGGTGGGGCTAGTATCACACGTATGCTGTAATGGATCGGCACCAGGAAAAGAAAATTACGGTAAGTATGATACAATTTTCTGTTATTTGGATCCAACATTACAGGAAGATTACCCAGGCATTCCCTGAAGTTGCCTCAAAGTGGCCTTGAAGCAACTTTGCTATAATCTGATATGAACGATAGACTGAAGGACTTATGTATAAATGGTTGTGGAACGAATCATCTGAGTTTCCATTATTTCTTATGGGGAAATTCACTTTAATATACGAGTGCTTTGGATTACAATCACGTTTCCGGAACGAATTGTGCTTGCAATCCAAGATTTTACTGTACTTTTTAGGGTCTGATTTCTGCATAGCCAACATAGGTTTCAGGGCTTCCAGTTGCAGCACTCATGAAGGATATTGATTCAGAAACACACATATATGTATAATAAAAGTTTCCAGACTGTTGCCCTGGCACAGTTTGTGATTGTTTCTCTTGACCGCTCAGGCGCTTAGGCCCAGGCAAACTGAACTATTAACATAATAATAAAACCACCCACGAACCTTACCATAAGTGCTGACTGACAGCCTACTTCCAATTTCCAATTAAGGGCATAGCCAATTACTGCAACTTCAAATGCTGGCTAGGTAAAAAAAAATGCCGCTAAGCTGTGACATAGCATGCCAGAAGCAGTAGTAGCTGTGCCGATGCGGAAAGAGTATGTTGAAGTTTTTTGAGGGGAGTCCTAATGTGTCGAGACAATGCCGGAAAACCCGCAAGAATTGGAACCTGCTCAGTGGCGAAGAATCAGCATGGACAAAGAAAGTGGGGGAAGAAGGGTGAATAGACCTAAATTCCAAGGCCAGAGAGATCAGACAAAAGGGGCCCGCACACGCATGCAAAACGACCCGTCTACCTCTGCCGAGGCTGTCTGTTTTGGATGTGTGACGAAAAACTGACATGCAGGTCCTGACGCCTCCTGCTGAGGATCTAGATTTTGAAACCAGCTCGCCAACATGGAAGGCACCAAAAAAGGCCCAGGAGAAAGCCACTTGGAATAGCAGTGTCTCAAAAACAGAGGAACAAACGGAAGGCAACAGCAAAAGGATATTGGAGAGGATGTGGAGGGAAACCCAGCGCTGGGAGTCAGGGAAATGGGTCAAGCGTTTCCAACCCTGCAAAATGCGCTGGACAGGAAATTAGTTAGTGATGTCTTCCCAACCGAGGAGCTTGAACCAAAAAGATAAGGCAGGTATAGCCGAAACAACCATGGAGTCCGAAAATCCCCTTTGGAGCAAGGAAACCAGGTAGGAAAACAAAGCCAGGCATCTATCGTAATAAGAGGTAAGTACAAACTCACCACCAGTAACCTGGACCCTGTCTTCCCAGAACCGGCAATACGACGCCCACGTCCTCGGAGATAGTGATGCGCGGAGGAGATCTAAAAACCATCTGAAACGAGGTTCCACAAATAGGTTGGGCAGGGGAGGCCCTCTGAGCCGCCAACCGAGCCATGGAGTGAAAGCGATCGAACTGGGAACGAGAGAGAGCATCAGCAATATCGTTAGATATTCTGGGAACATGCTTAGCTTTAAACCATATGTTAAACTGTAAACATCAACGCAATGGGGACACAACTTGGGGGGATCTAGCGGACTGCTTGTTAACCACTTGAACCACACTCATATTATCAGACCAGAAAACCACTTGACGGTTGCGCAGCCTCTCTCTCCACAGCTCGATGGGAATGATTATCAGAAAAAGCTCCAGCAAGGTGAGATTACGCAGCAAGTCCATGCGGGCCCATGAGGCTGGGCAGTACTCTGCAGACCCTCTGGAAAAAGGCACCAAAACCACAGGAGCCAGCAGCATCAGTATAAAGCTCCAGCTGCGAGTTTGGCACTTCCTCCAGCAGCCAACAGGAATTAAAATTTCTAGGACAGGAGAAAAGAGAGCCACATCTCCAAGTCGTCATGCATGGGCTTGGATATACGGACATAATGGTGAGAGGGCAGCCACCCCTTTCATTGCCCACAATAGGCATCTACAAAAGGCTCTCCCCATGGGCATGACTCAACAGGCAAAAACTATGTGAACTAGCAGGGACTGAAGCTGTTTTAACTGAAGTTTTTTTGCCCCTTTCACCAGGGGAAACAATGCTAGGAGTCTTACCAATTTATCCCCGGGCAAACGAAATACCATAGCCACTGTGTCTATTTCAATGCCCAAGAAAGACAACTGGGCCCTAATTTTTTGCCGTCGACAGCGGGATTGCAAGCCGGTTGCAGGTATCCTGAAAAACAGAAAGAAGTTGTTGGCACTGGCCGCTGCCGGCTGGGCCCACAAACAGGAAGTCATCAAGGTAGGGAATGCAAACTGACTGGGTGACCACCCATTCAAGGAAACCACTGAAAATCTCAAAGTAATAACAAGAGATAGTGCAGCCTATAGAAAGGCACATATCAAAAAAGTAGCTTTCTTGAAAGTAGCAGCCCAGCAGGTGGAAGCACTCCGGGTGAACAGGAAGAAGGCGAAAGGCGGATTCAATGTCTGCCTTAGCCAGCAAAGCCAAATGACCAGCCGACCGGACCAAGTGAAGTGCTTTGTCAAAAGTCGAAAGAGGCATATTGGACCCTGGACTCTTCCTTATTGATGCCATCATTAACAGAGGATCTGGAAGGAAAAGATAGATGGTGTATGAAATAAATTTACCCTCCTCCCTTGTGGGAACCACACCGAGAGGAGAAACCCTCAAGTTGTGAAAAGGGGGAAAATCAAATGGGTCTGCCTTACGCCCCAACTCCAGTTCCTACCGGAGCTTAGAGGACACAACGTGTTCGGATTGAACTGGGGACCTTAGATTTTCTTACATGGTAGGCTCATCCGGAGGGGAAAAAGGGATCCAGAAACCACAGTCGAAACCCATCCCTCAAGATCAAAACCTCCCTATGGAGAGGGTATCCGTCTACCCAGGGAAGCATCCCTAAGATGTTCACTGGCGACCTCCAGTTTAGAAAGGTCAAGCTTGGCCTGGGCTTGGGAAGAGGCTGTTTTCCTCTCTTAAAGCAACGAATGGCATGGTGTGCGCCTCCGCAAAGTGAGCACGCCTCACCTCGTGCTTAAACCGGAACGGGGTGTACCACTTGCAGTGGCTCTCATTTAATAGTCAGCAGAAGCCTCGTTTGGAGGCAGCCAATGCTCCAGAGAGAGCTCTGGCCACGGTCTGAAAGGACGAAGGCCTGTGGGGGCACATGAGTAGCAACCACAAGCTGCCACCCTGAGAGTCAAAACAAAACTCGTTACGCGCTGCCATCTTCTGTCGAAATTGAGCATTAGTGTTGAACCAACACTGGCCACCATACACTTTATAGGCACCCCAAATCAGATCCAGATAACAAAAGAGAGAGGAGCCTAACTCAGGAAAATGCTAGCAAAGCACCTATAAGCACAGAAACCCCGCAGACAGTTCCCAAACGCCCGAGGAAGCTGCTTAGGTTTGTCGTTCTGAACTGAAACTTCAACCCCCTGGGACTTGTCGGGGGCACCAGCGTAGATTTCACCGCTGCAAAAAATAAGTTCGTCTGGTGGGCCTGATACAGCAGTGTCACTAGCTTGTCAGGGCGCTCGGCGACAAGTTCGCCCGTCTTACAAGAAGCTCTCGGGTGCTTCTTGTAAGATAAATCGGCAGAGAAGCCTTGCCCTACTGTGCATGCGTAAAGCGTGTTGTACTTTGTGAATAGCCTAGCGGTGGGGGAAGGAGGAGGAAGGCTGAACTGCTGGGTGACTTCACCGTGACAAAGCCAGCCTGAAGTGAGAGTGGGTACCTATCAAAACCAGGTACCCGCTCCCCCCACTCCCCCTGAAAGGTGTCAAATGTGGCAGCAAAGGAGGGAGGAGCCAAACTAGCGGAGCTTCCCCTTTTTGGTGGAGCTCCGCTTTAAGCTCCTAAACATTAACATGCTGCTTGTTACCCATCCAATATACTTAATATATACAGCTTTCATGTATGTGATGTATTGTGAGGCAGGGTCATTAATCCAGGTATTTACATTCATTTTGATGAGTTTTATGATGTCATACAATGTCAGAGGTCAGAGGGTTGCTTCCTACACTGGTTTTTGATTTGTGGATGGCACTTTAAATGTTCTTTGCACTGTATTATACACATATCACATGACTGATAAAGGGGTCCTGCATGACCTCAAAATGGTGCACTTTACTGCTGTGATGTAATCACCTGAATAAATATTTTGACAATTTTTTAAAGATCTGTGGTGTGCTGGCAATTAGTGATGGGCCGAACTCCTGGGTTTGGTTCGACATCAGAACTCCCGTACATGGAAAAAGTTTGGGTCCAAACCCAGAACCCTATTAAAGTCTATGGGACCCGAACTCAAAAAATCAAAAGCCCCCATTTTTAAAGCTTATATGCATGTTATTGGCCATAAAAAGGCCATGGGGAAACAGGTACTGCCCTGGGGGACATGTATCAATGCAATATTTTTTGTTTTCTATTATAATTGTTTTTAAAGGAGCAGTGATTTTTAATGATGCTTAAATTAAAACAATAGAAATGAAAAATTCCTATAAATATAGTGCCTGGGGCATCCCCTTAGTCTGCCTGTAAAGTGGTGCATCTGTACAATGTATAGAACCTCCTGCAGCAAAACTGACATTTATAAAGAAAAAAAATGACATTTAAATGTATTTTCCCTGCAAGCTTTCTTTATTTAGCCACTTGCCGACCGTACATATACTGCGGCGGTCAGCCCCGGCCAGGCAAAGTGACGTACCGGTACGTCACTAGCCTGTCACTGGCTTGTGAGCTAATAGCGGGCGAGAGCGTGCCCGCCCCGGCTTGTTCCCTAACAAGTCAGTGCGTGTGACCGGCGGACCCGGTCACTCGCGATCGTTCACCGGGAAGGGAGAAAGGCTAATGTGAACAAGCCGCCTGTCATTCTCCCCTGTGTAAAAATGGAGATCAGACGGTTCTACTGTGTAGGACCGTTGATCTCTGTTTTTACACTAGTAACCTTGTCCAATCACAGTTAGAAACACACCCCTAGGACACACTTAACCCCTCCCTCTCCTATACAGTTAACCTCTTCCCTGCCAGTGTAATTTTTACAGTAACAGTGCATATGTATAGCACTGATTACTACAGTAATGTCACTGGTAACCCCAAAAGTGACATTGTCCTGTCCGCCGCAATGTCGCAGTCCCGCAAAAAAAATTGCAGATTGCCGCCATTACTCGTTAAAAAAAACCACCAAAAATGACAAAAATCTTTCCCTTTGTTAGTAAACGCGATAACTTTTGCGCAAACCATTCAAAATACGCTTTTTGCGATTTTTTTTACCAAACATATGTAGCATAAAACAAGTTGGCCGAAAATGTTAAAAAATTTTGATTTTTAAATTTTTTTTTTTTTGGGGAATTTCATATAGAAAAATGTAAAAAATATTGTTATTTTTGCAAAATTGACGCACTTTTTTTGTTTATAGCGCATGATCAAGAAATCGCACAGGTGATCAAATACCACCAAAAGAAAGCTCTGTTTGTGGGAAAAAAAAGGACGTCAAATTCGTTTAGGTACAGCATCGCTCTAACGCGCAATTGTCCGTTAAAATCACGCAGTAAAAAATCGCAAAAAAAACCCTGGTCAGGAAGGGGGTAAAATCTTCCGGCTGTGGTTAGTGGTTAGTAAGTGGTTAGTAAACAACGGCTTGGGGAGCCAGTCTATATGATAAGGCCACATTTTAGGTCACTCAGAACAAGATCAGAGATTTTTTGGATAAATTATGGTGTGTCTTTGGCAGACATTGGATGGAAATAATAAAGTTTTGCACCACAGTAAACAAGCCTTATGTGAGGAAGCCAAATTATAGTACACTCAGGCCAAGATTAACAATTTTTCTTAGAAAAAGTCTAGTGTCTCTTTCGCAGACTTTGGATAGAACAACAGGTGCAAAAAAATTGGGCCTTGGTTGTTGGTGGTACCTTCACAACATAACCCTTTTACAGTTATCCTTGGCAAATGTAGGATTGGACTGCGCTTTTAAAAATTGTCACACAGGTGAAAAAAATTGGGCTTTGGGGGTTGATGATGCCTTCACACTGTACCCCCATAGAGGTACTCTTGATGAAAGCAAGAGGTGGCCTTTCTGTAAAAAAAAAAAAAAAAAAATTGAAACTATATCCACCTGTCAAACATGTGTGGAAAAATTGGGCCTTAATTGTTGGTGGTGCATGCACATTGTAACCCCTCACATTTACTCTTGACTGGACCCTGATGTAAAGAAATGATATGCACTTGCCACAAAGGTGCAGAAACATTTAGCCTCGAATGGTAATTGTGCCCATGAAACCTATGCCAAGAAGTTACATAAAGATAAAATAAATATTAGGCAGTCTAGACAGTCTTGTAGAGATTCCAGATCCCCAACAAATGTAATGAGCAAGCCAGCATCAGGGTCTTGATAGCTGCTGCTGCTAATCCAGGATCGATTTATTTTGAGAAATGTCAGCCAGTCATCAATTTATTAGATAATAGGAAATTAATGATTGGATGCATTTTATTGATTGAAATGTGGTGTATGGTGCACTATAAATTGAGGACTGCAGCTGACACAAATTAGAAAACTATAAGAAAATAAAAAAGGGGGAACACCAGCATTACAGTGAAACAAACTGCGGCTGACAATTTAACAAAAAAAGGGGCAGCGACCAAAAAAAAAAAAAAAAGAAAAAAAAGTGTATACAGCACTGTATATAGCACTAAATGTAATGCTGTTAAACACTGCACTACACTGACATTACACTGACACTACACTATACTCACACTACACTGACACTACACTAACACTACACTATACTCACACTACACTGACACTACACTAACACTACACTATACTCACACTACACTGACACTACACTAACACTACACTATACTCACACTACACTGACACTACACTAACATTACACTATAGTCACACTACACTGACACTACACTAACACTACACTATACTCACACTACACTGACACTACACTATCACGAACACAGTGATTTTGTTGACAACTAATAAATATAGGGCGGAGGAGCTAAGAGTGGAGTGTGGCTGATGCATTTTTTCATATTCCTGATGGGGAGTGGAGACGGACTACAGTGCCTGGCACCCAAATTGTCCATATACAGGAGTCTTGAGCTGAGCTGTGGATTTGGTTATGACTACACATCTCGTGTTGCCATTCTGAAGACCTTGAAGGAAAACTAAATGTGGGTTAAGGAAGAGAAACTAGGTAAATTTGTTTTTGTTCAGGGAAGCGAAACTAGATCTGGGTCAGTTTTAGAGATCTATTCTAAATCATAGCTGGATGACATTTAGTTTGCATTTTATAACTCTTCTCTGTGTAGTGTGAATCAGGAAGCACGCTTTGTTCGATTGGCTGGAGCAGAGGGCAGGAGGGCAGGGCGGATTTTGGAGGCCTAATAATCCCCTGGTTTTTCCGTAAAGAGAACATGTTAATCGTCCAATGCTATCGCATAGAGGGCTTGTTACCCCCTAGTGATAGCAATAAAGTTAAGAGTAAAAAATTAATAAGAAAGGGATTAAAAAACATATAACAAAATAAATAAAATCAAGCACCCTTTTCCACCCATGCACACACACATGAATAATGTACAAACTCATGAATGGTGTACTATATATAAAAAATTGTGCCACAAGTTATATATCACTGTGTACCCAGTGTGAGAGCATTAATTCTAGGTCCCTCATTTACTGTATGGTTAACTGTAAATGATCTAGCAAACATTATTTTGAGTACTGCAATTTTTTGCCATTTTGCAAGTGCACACACCTTTGATAGCAGAAAATCAAAATCTTCTAGCACACTTGGCTGGCCATACATGGGTCGAATTTTCTTTCGAAAAATTATCTAAGAATTTTCGTTCAAATTTCGCACCATTAATGGTCCACAACAACAGCCGATTTTCGCGCAGTCATCGAATTTGAATGATGGGTCATCTAGAACATTTTTTGAAAAACTAACAATTTTCTAATAAATGAAGGGAAAATCGTGCAAGAAATATATTTGAAAAAGAAATGGATATGAGTACAAGAAAAGAAAATTCCTGGAAAGAAAGGAAGATTCCAAGCCATGAAAATTCTCATCAAGGCTCCTCTGTATAGTCCTAGAGCTACAACTGCACTATGCAGAGGAGCCTTGACAAGACAGTACAGCTTCCCCATATATCTGCAAATATTGTACAACTAAAATATTTGTTTTTATCATAAAATGTTAGACAGTATAAGTTATTTTTTTCTGGTTAGCTGGTAAGTATCCTGGGAAATACATCTTGGTTTGCCTACTCTGTGCATAGCCCTTCCATTTGTACTTTAAGCCTAGTACACATGAGCCAAATGTCGGGCGACATCAGCCGATTCAATAAAAACCAACCGACATTTAGCCCGTGTGTATGGCAGCTGGTCCGAGCATGCTAGAGAATAAGCAGTCGACTGGCTCCCAATCAGCGCTCTCAATGGCGCGTCCCCCTGTCAGAACACAATAGAACAGGTAGAATAGAATAGATCACTGTTAGTACAGCGGCTCCGACTGGAGCTGTCAATTTTTTTTCGATCAACCCGCTGGGTTGAACAAAAAAAATAGTGATGTGTACCAGGCTTTACTCTAATAACTAGTTATAAATAGGAGTGGTTGCCATTTTTGTTTAGCATACATCTTTGAGGCCTGACATATTCGGTAATCGGTATCTATTTACACAATACTACAACATTTTTTATTTTCTACAATCAAATTGAGGATTAAACTGTTTTTGTGTGCACTAAAATTCATTTTAATGTATTTTTTCCTGAAACTATATTTTCAATAAACTGTTGCAGAAATATCCTGTGAAATAAAAAAAAAAGCAATTATCATCTTTTTTTTCTACAGAACTTCTGCTTTCATAAAATATACAATGGTCTAGGGATTTTAAGTAATTCTATGCTCCAAAATACAGATTTCAATATGTGTGTGAAAAATGAAAAAAAAAAAACATCTCCATAGCGGAAGTGGTTAAACTCACTACTTGTAAGACTAATATCGTACTTAGTTTAAATATCATAGATTGTAAGAAAACATTGTTAATTTTTCTAAAAAAGAATTAAAATAGCTGCCTCCAGAAATATAAATCATTAAAATATTAGCTTTATAAATGTGTTCTTTTTATTTATATTTATTAAAAAGTGGAAATAAATATCATGATATTTTTTTAAAACAAACTTTCCATCTTCCTACAATGTGGCTGTACAACATTTTAACAGAGTTCAAGTAAGGTGACTACATGCTTGCCAACAGTACAAAATACTATTTGATGTTAATCAGTTCAGCTCTCGCACCCGTATACTGTTATGGACAACAGCCTGTTTGTTTAGTGATAACTTAGTCATAAATTAATGTGGTATTAATCACTTGCCTACTAGCAACTTTTACCCCTTCCTATCCAGGCCAATTTTCAGCTTTCAGCACTGTAGCACTTTGATTGACAATTGCGCGGTCATGCAGCACTGTACCCATATGACATTTTTTATCATTTTTTTCACACTAATAGAGCTTTCTTTTTGTGTTTTTTGCTAAACAAATGAAAAAAGAACAACAATTTTTAGACATTTTTCTTAGTTTCTGTTATAAAATTTAGCAAAAAGGTAATTTTTCCCCTTCACTTATATGCCCTGATGAGGCTGCACTGATGGGCACTGATGGGCACTGATAGGCAGTACCGATGGACACTGATAGGCTGCACTGATGGGCACTGATGAGGCAGCACTGATAGGCAGCACTAATGGGCACTGATAGGCTGCACTGATGGGCACTGATGAGGCAGCATTGATGAGGCATATGTGGCACTGATGGGCACTGATAGGGGGCACTGATGGGCACTGATAGGCATCACTGAAGGGCACTGATAGATGTCACTTAATGGCACAGATAGGAGGCACTGATTGGCAGCACTGATGAGCACTAATTGGCACTGATAGGCAGCACTGGTGGGCACTGTTGGGGTTGCACTAATAATCAGTGCCCTGATTATTATTTATTTTAATTTGTTTTTCCAAAAAAGTGGAGATACCCTAGGCTCCATGCACACTAGGCTTAAAAAAAAAAAAGAAAAAAAAAAAAAAACATCAGTTCTCCTGGCAGAAAATAACACTCATATAGAGCATTTTATGTACAGAGTGTAGACGAGTTTAGGAGAGTTTTGCGTTTTTTCTGTCTGTAAGCTCCAATCAGAAACGCAAAATAGAAGGGTATTTTTTCTGCCTCTAAATGTTGAGCATGGACACATAGGATAACATTGAGCTGCTTCTACAGGCCGAACATAAAACTTCTGTAGATGCAGCAATGTTTAGTCCAGTGTGCATGGAGCCTTAATCTACATATGAATAAAACAGTAAATACAATATAGCAATAATGTTGTTAAATTACATTTCTCAATGACACTTGTGGACACTACATCCTAAGAATGTTTCTAGTTTTTATAGGGTGTATCACTTATGCCCTAGTCTGCAAGTGAATGAAAGGTTTATATTCTAAGAATTCAGAGGGATATTTCATATGCTCTGTATAAACTATATACACACACAAAGAAAGATAGATAGATAGATAGATAGATAGATAGATAGATAGATAGATAGATAGATAGATAGATAGATAGATAGATAGATAGATAGATAGATAGATAGATAGATACAGTGCTTTAAGTGGGCCGGCACGCACCGGTACTCAGTACCGCCACTTCCAAATATGGCTCTTGAGCGTACCGCCACCTCTCCGTGCGCCTTAGCATGCCGGTATACTAATTTTAGACATCTGTGCCCTCACCCCCCCCCCCGAGAATATTTCCCACTCCAGAGCCAGACCTGTCACCACCAGTGAGTCCCCCTGCTCCGGAGTCCCAGCCCAGGCCAGCAGCTGCGGCAGAGCTGCCACGCTGCTGGCCTGTACTGCAGTGCACTGGTTGCTATCGCCGCCCGGCGTCTAGCAACCAGTGAGGTCATCTGAGGAGGAGGAGAGCGAGGCCCCAGCACACTGCGGAGCCTCCTTCTTCCTCTGCTGCGCGCCGAGTGGAGTGTTGGCTCCACCCGCCTACTCCCTCCAGCTACTCCAGGCCAGCACAGCACAGTGAGTCCTGTGTGTCAGCCTCAGCCTAAAAACGTGAATAGGAGCAGTTATACGGACCCTGATGTGGGATGGGATGGGATGGGATGGGATGGGGGGCTCTGTGGGGACCCTAATGTGAGGGGGGGTGCTCTGTGGGGACCCTGATGTGGGATGGGATGGTATGGGGGGACTCTGTGGGGACCCTAATGTGAGGAGGGGGGGTGCTTTGTGGGGACCCTGATGTGGGGTGGGGGGCGCTCTGTGGGGGCCCTGATGTGAGGGGGGCTCTGTGGGGACCCTGATATAAAAAAAATGTATAGACTATAATAGAGTCCTCTTTTGGGCCACTTAAAGCGATAGATAGATAGATAGATAGATAGATAGATAGATAGATAGATAGATAGATAGATAGATAGATAGATAGATAGATAGATAGATAGATAGATAGATAGATAGATAGATAGATAGATAGATAGATAGATAGATAGATAGATACAAGTGGCCTTATTGTAAATATGTGTCCATGTATGACACTTGCAGACACTATCTGCGAGTGTTATTTAAATAGAAGTGGTTGCAACCAGAAGGGACAAGGTGCAATGTATAAGAACTACATCCTACGATCATTTTAAGACTTTATTGGGCGTATCTCTATTCCCAAGATCTGCAAGTGGTTAAAAGAATTTAAAGGGATGCTTCATCTGCTTTTTATACCATATGCTAAAATGACAGACAGACATATCCAGATAGCCTTATTGTAAATCTATTTTCATTTATAACATTAACAAGATCTACCTCCATTAGTGACTCATGTGGCTTTTTCAGGTCCACCAGATTGAGGTTCCCAATAATAGGAAGAGGTTTAGGACCTGGAGGCATCTTTTCTTTGCTCATCTTAGATCTATTAATCCAGTAGAAAAATAAAAAAATGGATATTGCAAAATACAATAGCAAGTCAATCCTTGTCAGGACATAGGTGAGAACGGTCATTGTGAACGGCTGTTATAGTAAAATGCTAAAAGCATCACTACACAACATTTATACACAGGCGATTAATTTTTAACATATTTATCAGAGAACCTGCAAACGATAGCACTTTGGTGATTAGTTGGCAATTTTTCTATTTTGTGATTTCATAATCTTGGACTTGTACTCCTCAAACCTGTACAACCAGTTTCCCTATGTTAAGTGAAAGTGGTGGTTGCTTTTGAGCAGTTTTGATGTCAGAACCTAATGTTCACACTAATCGCGCTAGGGTGTAAACTATGAATTAAATATTTTGAGTATTACAGAAAAAATTCACTTAGATTACACAATTTCTAATAACAGAGGCATAGACAGCAGCTCTCTATGCTGAATGTAATTATAGAATTATAGATACATTTAAAAAATGATACATTCATCTTGCCTGGGGTGGTGGCACATCACTGACACCCCCCTACTCTCCCTACTCTCACCCCCATAACTTTTCACAATGCGAAATGCTGTTGATTTTCTTTTTTTTTTTTAAATTTTGTAGAAGCAAACAAAAAGAAACATGTAAAACAATTAAGTTACAGCCCAACAGTAGGCCTCACACTAGAAACATAACATAAAAGACCTCAGCACTAGGCTCTCGGTATAACTCCAAGGCTGAAACCTGAGCATAGTTTCACTGCATATATAGTCCTTACATAATGACAAATACTGGCTCCACATACCTATTACCAATCAAGTGTCTTAAAATATGAACTGCTGTGAGAACAGACTGAAGGGCCTGAGGGGTGTACCAACAGACTCTGAGGGTCGCAAATACTGTCTCCTTATATGGACAGTTTGGAATACAGAAGATTCTCTTGACCTCTAGGGATACCTAGGAGAGGGGTACCTGATGAGGGTCCCATATGGGCCATTGATCGAAGGAATTAACTATATGTGCCGCCTGGACATGCACTCCTGCTCTTCCTTATGCTTTTTTTACTACAGTGGAGGGTTTATATAGAGACCCCTCTTATCCTTTTTTTCAATCTACCCTGTATTGGTGGGGATTGGGGAACATTATCATATAATCTTTACAACAATTTCTAGGACAGCTGTGAATTGGTATATACTGGTGATCCAGCTTCAAAAACGTATTATAAGTGTTTTCTGCCCTTTTCAATATGGGACCATGTCTGATTTTATATTGACATTGTGAATCCTCTACACCCATCATTCCCTGAAGAAGCCTTATAGGCAAAATGCATTGGATACCCTAACCTTGTGCCATTGCCTGGGGCATCTAATTTGTGCACCTGTGTGGGGCTTGGTAGGGTAGGGTGGAATTAAGAGGTCTACACATGTTTTTGTCATGTCTCTACTGTACTATTGCTGTATGGTATTTTATTAGTATTGTATTGAATAAAATATATTTTTTATATACAAATAGTCAGTTTTGTCTCTCAGAGTGGGTTGTCCAGCACCGATATAGCCCTTTTGTTTCTTTACAGTATTTTTTGGCTATGCTATCTTAGAGTGATGGTGCAGGACCTGATTGACTGGACGTACATTTTTTGTGTCTTAAAATACATCAACAGTAGGGATGATCGAACGGTTCGGGTCGACCTTTCGACATTGGGTGTTTGAAATTCGGCCGAATTCCGAACTTTTTGTGGTAAAAGTTCGGAATTCGGTCACCAGAACCGCCCAAAATGCAATGGGACAGGAACTGGGCTTTAAAAGCCCGTGATTGGCCCAGAAACGTCAGTAAAAGCCAATGAGGGGGCAGGAGTCTGCTAGGAACGTGATTGGAGTGACTACGGGGTCCAGAGGCCAATCAGGAGTGAATACGCCCCCCAGTATATAACATAGCCCCGCCTAACTTCTAGCACTGTAATACAGAGGCTTTTGAAGAGAGTGGAAGCATTTGTGTTTCTCCTGCTGCTTGTAAAGCTCCAGTGTCATTTTGCAAATATCTTCGGCTGTATGGAGCTGTTCCTTTAGTGTGAGGAAAGGCATATGCAGTGTAGTTAGGGTACTATATACCACTATAGTTAGATTCAATAATCTAGTTTTTGTAGGGATACTTTTAAGTGTCAGGGTTCCGTCTAGTGAGCACGTTGCACTGCTGATATATCTACAGCAGGTATACGTGCTTGCTAGTCAGACACTTTTCAAATGTTCGATCATCCCTAATCAACAGACCCAGATAAACAGTGCATAGGCCTACCCTCACCCACATGGAAGTTCAATGCATAATTTCCTTGTCTCTAGTCCTGGCTTTATACATGAAAAATGTTACATACCATAAACATCAGAAAGATAGTCTTTATGTGAAAAGCCTGCTGCAGACATTTATATAAATACAATATATATTTTAAAAGTGGACATTTTAAAGGGTACTGATCCAGAGTAAATACAAATCTTGGGCTAATATTACATCAATAAAAATCTGATTGAGCATGAACTGTAAGAATAAATTAGGCTTTTTTCATATGGGCTTTCCGATCAGGTCTGTCAGTTCAGGCAGACCTGATCAGAATCCCTGCAGATCAATGCAGGTCTATGGGCAGGCAGATGTAAACAAATGTGTCTGTTTACATCTGACTATCCCTGAGTCTGCTTATGTCCTTTTCTGTTCTTCTGGACCTACACTTAAGTTAAAGATATGCAAAGGCTATCCTCTTCACAGAACAAGGAACAAGGGCCCTATTGCCACCATGGTTCCCCCGGGGGCTGCTTTGGCACTGATTCCAAAATACAATTGCACAAACATTCCACTGGCAGATTGGGTGGAAAGGTTATAGAGTGCAGCTTGCCTTTTTCAGATACCATCCTTGGAGGAGAATACAATAGAGAGGAATGAACCTATGCGCTACCAATGAGGTAAAGGGGTGTGGAAATAGCAACAGGAAAGAATAAATAAATTAAGTATAATGGAACACCAGAAATCCGCAGCTAATTCAGTAGTGTCACCACATACTAAACAAATTGAGGGGGAGTAAGGAATCAGCGCTAGATGTCTAAAATTGGTGAACCATAAAAATCACTGATGGAGATATAGGAGCAATTCCGGATGAGAGCAATAATAATATATGCACAATAATAACTCAATAAGATGAGGTATAAAGTGCAGTGGCAGTGATCAATAAGGTGTTCTTGTGTTAGAAAGATAAAAATAGGAAAAAGTGCTAATTGGTGATTGGTAAAGGTGGTCATCCTCCTATCACAATATCAATAGGTGCTAAAGTGGCAATAAAACAATGAAGTGTTCAAGGCCCATTCAAGTAAAAAAAAATGTAAATAAAGAACTAATAATAAACTGCAACTAAAGTTGCTTAATGATAAAGTGGTGAAAAGCTGCAAATCCGAGTTGCACAGTGATTATCTATATGCCAGAATCAGGTGCAGGTGAACATATCAAAAGATATTTCGGTGAAATTAAATAATTGAAACAGGAAGTGCCTAATATCCAATAAATAAATAAATAAATAGATGTGGAAAAAATGAATCGCATAAAATCACAAAATCACAAAAATTTGCAAAAAGTGCAAAGATGCAATAAAAAAAGTTGATAAAAGTTCATATGTGATAAAGTGATACTGCACACTTCCGGTGACGACCCAGTGCGATCTTTCGTGAGCTTGGAATCCAAAATTATGTGTAATGGCCGCTCACCTCCATTCACACTCAATTGAGCGTTTTGGGTATAATAAATCACCCTGAGGAACCTCCAGAATATTCTCCAGTCAGCTGAGGGGCTTATGAAATCGCTATACAATCATCAAATGGATCTCCAAGAGATGTGGAAATGCCCAATGGATAATCTGTATTCTTCTATAGAGTCATCATATAAGCAGCAAAGTGGTGTTTCTAGAATACTCATTCACCAAAGATAAGAGGGGGGCTAGTTAAAATCAGGCAAATGCGTTCAGTATTGCAGTAGAATACCGCCGATGCGGTCTGTTCCGATACTTCCGGTCTCGGCCGTAGACCGGAAGTGACGTCACCACGGTTTTTCCCGACGCGTTGCATCACAAAGTCACGTGACTTTATCAAGGGTCCTGGATACTGAACGCATTTGCCTGATTTTAACTAGCCCCCCTCTTATCTTTGGTGAATGAGTATCCTAGGAACACCACTTTGCCGCTTATATGATGACTCTATAGAAGAATACAGATTATCCATTGGGCATTTCCACATCTCTTGGAGATCCATTTGATGATTGTATAGCGATTTCATAAGCCCCTCAGCTGACTGGAGAATATTCCGGAGGTTCCTCAGGGTGATTTATTATACCAAAAACGCTCAATTGAGTGTGAATGGAGGCGAGCGGCCATTACACATAATTTTGGATTCCAAGCTCACAAAAGATCACACTGGGTCGTCACCGGAAGTGTGCAGTGTCACTTTATCACATATGAACTTTTATCAACTTTTTTTATTGCATTTTTGCACTTTTTGCACATTTTTGGGACTTTGCTATTTTATGCGATTAATTTTTTCCACATCTGTTTATTTGTTGGATATTAGGCACTTCCTGTATCAATTATTTAATTTCACTGAAATATCTTTTGATATGTTCACCTGCACCTGATTCTGGCATATAGATAATCACTGTGCAACTCGGATTTGCAGCTTTTCACCACTTTATCATTAAGCAACTTTAGTTGCAGTTTATTATTAGTTCTTTATTTACATTTTTTTTTTACTTGAATGGGCATTGAACACTTCATTGTTTTATTGCCACTTTAGCACCTATTGATATTGTGATAGGAGGATCACCACCTTTACCAATCACCAATTAGCACTTTTTACTATTTGTATCTTTCTAACACAAGAGCACCTTATTGATCACTGCCACTGCACTTTATACATCATCTTATTGCGTCATTATTGTGCATATATTATTATTGCTCTCATACAGAATTTACAGTATATGCTCCTATATCTCCATTAGTGATTTTTATGGTTCACCAATTTTAGACATCTAGCGCTGATTCCTTACTCCCCCTCATCCTTGGAGGAGGATGCCAGGAAGGCTGTATTCATGTTGCCTAATATGGAACTGTCCACCCTTGTGCAGACAGTTACATGGCTAGTGTGTCTTTAAGAAGAAGTAATTCCTGTGGCTACGCTGCTCCAGAAGTTCTTCCTTCCTTGGACTCAGCAAGGTGGTGAATCCATTCCTCGGTTTGTGGTGGTCATTTAGGAGCTGTGGAAGTTGCTGATGGAAAAAGATCACTTGGGCTGTGCTGCTATAGATGCTCCTGATAAAGTGCTACAAGACCAGTTTAAACGCTGGTCCCCTGAGAAGGGCCTTGCAGAAAGAGGGGAAAGCAGATAATGAAGTGCTTATTAACACTATCTTGTTGGAAGCAGTAGAGAGACAACAAGAGGAAAGTAAAGTCATGGTGGCAGTAACCAGGGGGGATAGAAGGCCATTGCTGAGAGAGGAAGCTGCTGCCCATTCTCCTTTTTCTGCGTTAGAGTCTTCAGTGATGGACCTAAACAATTCTATTGCATCTATCCAACAGGAAGTCTTGGCTGTAACAGAGAGACATGGGTCAGTTCCCATCAGCTGGAAATCCTTTGGGATAGGGCCCTGATCTGGACCAGAGGTGCTGATGGTGTGGATGGTGAGGGCACATTGCAAGGAACTGGGGGTGGGAGGAGATCTAAGTTCCCTTACAAAAGCCATTAAGTTGGAAGTTCCCAGAGAAGGGGGAGAGCCTGCAGGAACTACCTCAATCAGTCCCAGATTTGACTACAAAATTATATTCTCAAGCCCCTTGGTCTTCGAGATGCTGAACAGGTGTCAGGCCCAGTGTCTGGTAGAGACCATATCTGGGATGACTACCATGGACTATACTTTCTATTAGCAACAGCTGGGGAAGAACTCCACTCTGGAACCCTCTTGGCTGCCCTTCAGAGACCATGCTGCTACTGGGTATGAATGCCTTGCAGGAGCTGGATCTGATTCAATTACTTATTATGCAACTTCTCGACCAGCTGTACACTCTAGAGCTTGGAAGGAACAAATCCAGTGACAAAATTCTGATACTGTAAATGAGTATTAAGTTCAACATTAGGAGGACAAATGTCAGGCTGAAAATGTGGGCAAAGTTACCACCTTGCCATAAACTGCAGTTATTGCCAAGGCAGGAACTGATTTGTTCATTGCTGGTGTGGACTCAAAAGAAGTTGTAAGGAGTTACCATCATGGTTGAGCCCAGATGGGATCTGGAGGTGAAGGGTGAATGGCAGGTGGTTAGGACACTGTCCACATTGCACAGGGGTAAGGTGCTTGTTTAGGTTGGCAACCTGAGAACCACGCTTATTCAGCTACCCGCTCAGTGTGTTATTGCTGATGTGTACACAGTCTCAAAGAAATGCACATTTCTTGTATAAACATTTTTTTGGTGATCCACATTATTGAGAGTATGGTAGGTGTGTCTCCCTTTGCTACATACAGTACTATGCTCTAAAAGGTGGTTTCTTTTTCTCATCTCAGGAAGCTGAGATGTATGGTACAAGGATTAATAGATTCACAGTTGCTAACAGTCCTGATTTTCACGGAATTCAGGCCCATGTCCCGGTCTGACCATGTCCTGGGAAGAAGCCATAGCTTTCGCCTGTAAAATCATGGCCGTGGGACAACTTTTGAACTGCATATGCGCTGCTCGGGTTTGGGCCATCTCAGCCTAGCTCGACCGTTCAGGCTTGGGCAAACTCGGCCTAGCTTGGCCGTTCAGACCCAGGCAAACTCAGCCTAGCTCTGCTGTTTGGGCTTGGGCGAGGGGCACATGCACAATATTATCATGGTACCATCCTGAATCAAGTGGAACCATCCTGAATTAAGTGGGAACACCCCCTGGAGACATCAGTGAATGAAGCGGCTGAAGTTTGAGCAGAGGAGTCCAGGGACCAACCAGGATATGACAGGTGACACCAAGTGAGACTTGACAAGATAATTATAACCCCCATCTTCTCTGTACACAAGTCCTCCTCATCTCTCTGTGCTGTCAGCTGTGTCCTTAGTCTCTGACTATCTCAATCATGTCCACAATCTCTGACCCCATGTCCTGTAGTAGGTCTGCAGTCCCTTGTAGCATGTCTACACACTCTTTGACCTTCTCCTCTATCATGTCCACACACTTTTTGACCTTCTCCTGTATCATGTCCGCACACTCTTTGACCTTCTTTTGTATCATATAAGGGAAGAACCACAAGAGCTAATCTAAGTGTAGCATTAAAAAACTTTAATTAGCAATAAAAGCAATATTACTCACAAGAGTAAAGTAAATGTAGGCATCAAAACAAGGTAAGATAGGGTGGTCTTGTGCATCTGGTGTCCAGAGGGTCCCTTCCGGTCTGAACGGAGATGGTGCAGGGGTGCAGGGTAGCGGGGGTCTCCTGTAGAAGGCAGGGGACTGTTAACCCTTTGTTCTTCCACACGTAGAGGGGCCGTGACGTCACTTCCTGGTTACAGTGCTCAAACAAACGGCAATGCGTTGCGGAGCATGCGCTCCTTCTTCAAGTCATGCGGGGGCCATCTTGGGAGAGGGCTTTTATGCCCACAGTCTCTAGTACAAACTACTGATGCTGACGGGGGCCAAAAGGAAACTAACTGCAAGGCATAGTCTGTGTGAAGGCTGCGGCTGGTGTCGGGAACCTGAATTGCATGTAACCTGATACGGGCAGGCATATGTGTGCTGGGGATGGAAGGGCTATAAGAGAAGTGAAGGTGGTGGAGATGGACGGAAGTAAAGAAGTAGGTTGGTAAGTTACCTCACAGTTAGCTTCCTTTTGGCCCCCGTCAGCATCGGTAGTTTGTACTAGAGACTGTGGGCATAAAAGCCCTCTCCCAAGATGGCCCCCGCACGGCCTGAAGAAGGAGCGCATGCTCCGCAATACATCACCATTTGTCTGAGCACTGTAACCAGGAAGTGACGTCACGGCCCCTCTACGTGCGGAGGGTTAGCAGCCCATGGACCAGGACAGTTCACTGCCTTCTACAGGAGACCCCCGCTCCCCTGCACCCCTGCACCAGCTCCATTCGGACCGGGAAGGACCCCCTGGACACCAGATGCACAAGACCAACCTATCTTACCTTGTTTTGATGCCTACATTTACTTTACTCTTGTGAGTAATATTGCTTTTATTGCTAATTAAAGTTTTTTAATGCTACACTTAGATTGGCGCTTGTGGTTCTCCCCTTGTATTTCTACAACAGAGCTGCTTCTCTCTCCACCGCCAGCAGCCATCTCAGTAGGAAAGAACTTGTACTGGAACTTCTGAACACCCCCCATCCCCCAGCCCATTAACCACCTCCCACCCGGCCACTGTACATATAAGGCCAGGTGGGAGTCTCGTCCTTCTGATCGGTCCCTCGGACACAGAGCAACAAGATGCGGTAGGAGGGCCTCAGAGCTCTGAGGAAGGGAGCTTGACTCCCGAAACGCGTTAGTGGTCGCAATTTCCAGGACATGTTCCAACATACGTGTGACGGGAATTTGTAACACGATTTCTATTCTTCATGATTGTGAGTATGCATTCAGCATCTTATTAAATTATTTTAAACAGTACCACGGGTAATGCACTAGGTGTTTGCGCCTCCTTTTCCTTTCTTTCATGCACCCGTTTTGGAGTTCCCTGCCTGAGGAGAGCAGCACGCCAGTCTTCCTCTGTCGAGTGAGCGCTTGGCTGAAATTTTTGTTTGGAGGAGTACACAATGAAAACCTGTAGCTTTGTGTATCTAAAGGGTAGGCTTGATCCACCCACTGGCTTATATACAATTTTAGAGCAATTTTTAGGCATTTTATCAAGACACCCCTGAAGAAACCTGAAGGCAACCTGGTTGAAAAAGGCTGGTCTAGATATCAAACTGTAGCTCAGCCAGCAGCTGCAGTTTCACTGTGTCTGCTGTTCTGTTGCTCCCCTTACTTGGGTTCATAATAGACTTTACACAAACACAGCATGGGATGAGACTATTCTTATAAAACTGTGCAGCCAGTGTTAAACCTGCCCATTACCAATGGGATGCTAGGATTGTGGAAGGTATAGTCTCACATAGAATGCACTGGATTGAGAAGATGGATATAGGGGACTGATAATCCCAGGAGACATTTGGTCAAAGAGATTGTTGTTGTTCTTGGTTGTTTCCTTTGCTGGGAAGAAGGAATGCAGAGGCTATTGAGGGAGAACTGCAAGCACAGTTGGCTGTTGGCAGACTGCTCACTGCTGCAGCTAAAAGCCATAGAAGCACAGCGACAGACAGCTTAGGACCTACGAGAGGTCCACAAATGTTGGTGGAACCTGCTGCTTAACAATGAGGAAGGATGTCATGGAAACTGACCAGATTAACTTCACAGAGTGAGTAAAGGAAGATCATCTGCTGACCAAAACCAAACATTTTGATCAAAAAGAGTTTTATAAGCAACATAGTGTCAGCGCCTGTATCAGCTCTTAAAGGAACAATGCTACCTGCAAGTAACATATTGTTAGCACCTGCATCAGCTTAGGATTCCCCTATTGTAGGGTTTAGCAGGAACTGCTGTCTATACCAGTAGAGTATTTATTTAAGGTATATTCCCTTTCTTTATTACTGTTCTTCTATTTAATATAAAGCAATCAGCCACAACATTATGACCACTGACAGGTAATGTGAATAACATAGATTATCTCATTACATTGGCATCTGAAAGTACTGTAGGTGTAATATATAAGGCAGCGAGTGAATATGTTGCCATGAAGTTGATGTGTTTAAAGCAGGAAAAAACGGGCAAGCATAAGGTTTTGAGCAACTTTGACAAGGACCAAATTGTAATGGCTAGATGACTGGGTCAGAGCAACTCCGAAACTGTATTTCTTATGGGATTTTTCCGGTTTGCAAGATTAAATAATTCTAAATGTTTTGCCTTTTGATTCATTTTAGTTTGCTAGTAAAAGGTATCACTTTTACAACATGTTTTGCTTTCTCCTCCTGTGTTTCAAATCATTTAGTAATGTTTTACTCACCCAAGTCAAAGCAAAAAAACAAATGTCTATCTACAGTTACCCCTATTTTTAATCCTATTAAACTAAGCACGGGCCCATTCGCTGAACACAGAGGGTTGCCATCTTTGTATGGTCTAAGGAAGGAAACCTGGTGAAGCGGTGACAGGGTCATGGTTTGCCATGGCTTATTGATGCATGGGGGGAGCAAAGGCTGGCCAATGTAGTGCAATCAAATAGAAGAACTACTGCAACTAAAACTGCTGGAAAAGCTAATGCTGGTTCTGATAGAGAGGTGTCAGAACACATAATGCATCGCAGTTTGTTGCATATGAAGCTGCGTAACTCAGATCAGTCAGGGCGCCCATGCTGAACCATATCCACAGCCTAAAGCACCATCAACGGGCACAAGAGAATCAGAACTGGGAAACAGGACACTGGAAGAAGGCAGCCTGATCTGATGAATTCAAGAATGGTTTAAGAAACATAGCAATGAGTTTTGACTTGGTCTCCAAATTCTCAAGAAAGCAATCCAATCACCAATCAAGCATCTGTAGGATATGCTGGAAAAACACGTCTGACCCATGGGGGCCCCATCTCGCAACTTACAAGACTTAAAGGATCTGCTACTGATGGCTTGGTGCCAGATACCAAAGCATACCTTCAGAGGTCAAGTGGGGTTCATGCCTCGACAGGTTATGGCTGATCAGTGTATATACTGTGTATACAAAGGTTGGTGAAATTCTCGCGCTGTCTCTCTATTATAGTACAAAATCTGTCACCTTTAATGCCGCAGGTACTAAAATTGGTAACCTACACAATACAGATAAATCTAGTTGGGGGGAGTACCGCGCTTTAAAGTGCTTATTATAACATAGATTAAATCATATAAATATGTGAAAAAGTGTCTCAGTGCTATTCAATATAATGTTCACATATGTGTATCTCCATATATAAAGTAAATACAATATTCTTTCAATAAATAACTAAGTGGTAAAACATTAATTATTAAAATACATAGTACAAAACACAATATACAGTGACATAAAGATAGTGTATAAATATAAAGTCAGTGACCTTTTAAAATACAATAAAGTGCTCTTAATTAGGTGGTTTCAAAAAATAAAGTGCTGAAGTGTCCTTTAAATAAATATAAATATAAATATGTAGTGATCAACCAGATCTTCTTATTCAAATATGGCATGCAGGTGTTCTTTCGTGCTGTGCCCACTAGGTGTCCTAAGCGCTCACCTCAATGCTTTATAAACAGAGCCTTAAGTAGTGTGTCTCAATATGCTCCTCCTTCCTCCTTATTGGCTTATAGATACCATTATAACTCCTCGGTTTTTCTCCCTTATTCACACCTCTATACTCCAGGGGGTATGTACGGTCCTTTATGTCTCCAAAAAATCAGATCAGGCCAAACATAGTGAAGTACGTTCCATGTATTTTATTAAATTAATAAGAGTAACACTCACAATATATTCCGTCTTGTTCACAGCATAACGTACATTCCTTCGCCGATACGTCACTTCCGGTTAGCTATCCTACGCGTTACGCTGCGTATCCACGCAGCTTCTTCCAGGGATCCCTGGAAGAAGCTGCGTGGGTACGCAGCGTAACGCGTAGGATAGCTAACCGGAAGTGACGTATCGGCGAAGGAATGTACGTTATGCTGTGAACAAGACGGAATATATTGTGAGTGTTACTCTTATTAATTTAATAAAATACATGGAACGTACTTCACTATGTTTGGCCTGATCTGATTTTTTGGAGACATAAAGGACCGTACATACCCCCTGGAGTATAGAGGTGTGAATAAGGGAGAAAAACCGAGGAGTTATAATGGTATCTATAAGCCAATAAGGAGGAAGGAGGAGCATATTGAGACACACTACTTAAGGCTCTGTTTATAAAGCATTGAGGTGAGCGCTTAGGACACCTAGTGGGCACAGCACGAAAGAACACCTGCATGCCATATTTGAATAAGAAGATCTGGTTGATCACTACATATTTATATTTATATTTATTTAAAGGACACTTCAGCACTTTATTTTTTGAAACCACCTAATTAAGAGCACTTTATTGTATTTTAAAAGGTCACGGACTTTATATTTATACACTATCTTTATGTCACTGTATATTGTGTTTTGTACTATGTATTTTAATAATTAATGTTTTACCACTTAGTTATTTATTGAAAGAATATTGTATTTACTTTATATATGGAGATACACATATGTGAACATTATATTGAATAGCACTGAGACACTTTTTCACATATTTATATGATTTAATCTATGTTATAATAAGCACTTTAAAGCGCGGTACTCCCCCCAACTAGTGTATATACTGTGTATATACAGCAAATTCACACTGTTATACAAGCTGTACACTCACTACTTTACATTGTAGCAAGGTGACATTTCTTAAGTGTTGCGCAGTCGCCGGGGGGGGGGGGGGGGGCGGCAAAGGCACAGGGAAAGGACGATCATCTTGTGAGGCAGAAGGCCGAGACCGGGAGGGGCGGGCAGAGGAAGGAAGGTGGCGACTCACAACTCGATTCACAGGAAGAGGAGGAAGTCCACCACGGAACCCAGCAGAGGAGGAGGGGGCCGCAAACATCCTGGCGTCTTCACCCGAAGGGACAGGGCAGTCCGGCATGGCGAGACAGCGGTGGATCCAGGCTTCACCTTCGGCGGAGCTCGCCCTCTCCAGGACCGATTGAAGCAGGGACTGCATCATGTTGAAGGTCAGTAACCAGGTGAAGTGCAGGCAGAGGCAGGGGAGTCACGAACAGTGAATCAGCAGCTACCACGGAGCTCAGTTCAGGCACAGAGGATGGAGTCAAAACGGCAGCTCCTCAGCAGCAAGGCTCTACAATGCAGGGAGAAACAGATGGGACAACCTTCCTCTTCTGTCCCCGCCGTTAGATTAACTGCTGACACAGTTATTACTTAGATAAGCTTCAAAAACATGTAAAAACCGTTATTACTGTTGTCTTAAAAAGAACCAATCAGATTTAAATATGCAAATGAGCATATAATACCAACTTGTTCTGTTGTTGATTGGTCTGTCACAATCCCATAGGTATAGGTGGAGCAATGAATGCCCCCCCAAACCTTTAAGTGTTGTCACATAAAAAGATATAATAAAATATTTACAAAAATGTGAGGGGTGTACTGACTTTTGTGAGACACTGTACATATATATATATTTTTTCTGTATTGTTGCTACTGTTTTGTACTCCTTTTACCATTTGGGTGTTGCCTATACTTTGGCATTAATTATTCCCACTCAGCCAGGTGTGTCAGTGTGTATAATGCTATTTGCAGAGTCATGGACACAGAAACAGGGAACCAGAAATCAGCTTCTGCTTCAGGGGTAAGTGCCACCCGTGGGGGGCTTGTCCGGGATTTGCCTCTTCTGTGAGTGTACAACAGAGACAATGAGCCAGTCCATCAACATGGATCCTATTTGTGTTACCGAGTGCTGTAAAGGACAAAATGACTGAGTGAAGTTGAGCACAGTGGCTGAGATCCCCAGAGATGCCTGGACAAAAGAACAGATCCACCAAGCGGTGACAGCGTTAGCTCCAGATCAGCGAGTGTTTGTACTGGACATGGAGGCGGATCAACCTGCCTCTCACATTTATGTACTGAACAAATGGAAGAAAGAAATTCCAGTCTGCTTTCAGGACGAGAGTGTGCACCTTGCTGGTGATGTTGTGGTATGGCTAATCCACCTGCAACCTTTAACAAGTCACCAGAGCCGGAGGTAGTCAGCCCTTAGATTCCCCCTTTTTTTGTTTCTTCATAGATGTTGGAAAGCAGGTGGAAAGCTTTGAGAAGAATTCTTCTGCTCCTGGTAACCATGGGTATAGGAAGCGACGAGGAGAACTTTGAAACATGGATGGATCAAGCCTGTCAAGCAAAGGAGGAGTGGGATGTCCTAAAGAATCAAATAATCAGTGAAAGTCTGAGGGTACTGGCCGCAGAAGTGGTTCGCAACATAAAGTCGGGAAACAGGACTGTATAGCTTTAACAAAAAATCACTGTATGCTGTGTTTGGGATAGCTTGAGGTTTGAAGTCTGAACACCTATCAAAACAGAGGGGAGAAGCTGTTTGACTACATCATTTCAGTGGACAAGATTGTGCACCAGATAATCCAGAATAAAGGGATAGTCCCATGAAATTTAAACCGTGTCATGGTTTCTCTAGAAAGGCTCCAGAAACACTCCCACATGTCCAGTTGGTGAAGGAATTCAGGGAGGAAGAAGCTTTGTTGAAAGAAAAGAATCAAGATTTAAACACAATGGCGAAGCAAACTCCCAAGAAAGAGTAAGTTCTCACATGTTTTGCTCAGGTGGGAGAGTACTTCTCGGAGGATGATGACAATAAATCAGGTGTCAAGCTGCTGAGAAAGACCACATCCCAAGTGCCATCTAATCCAACAATGCAGGATTTACTGGCTCAGGTGGTGCAGGCTCATCTTGAGATGCATAAGACAGTTATGCAAGTGGTGGAGACTTCCGTACTGATGTGCAACTGGTAGTGGCTGGTTTGTCCTTAGAAAAGAAGGAGTCTGGGGAAGCAGACTAAGGTCCTGCACTGCCCAATTCTGGAAAGAGATTTTACAGCTGTGGGCAAACTGGACACTTCAAAACGCAATTCCTGAGGAGAACTTGGAGGAAGGATTCTTGGAGGTACTACAGAAGCTGCGATTTGCAAAGGAGGTGGGAAACATCAGAGGGTGCCAGTGAAAGAGCAGCTGGCTTTCCAAGATGTCTACAAAGGCATTAGCGAGCCAAGAAGGTAGCTCAAGTACACACTACTGGATCTACACCCCAAGTTTCTTCAAGCAAGATGCCTAGCAAGCTAGGAGGCCCTTCTCCCATCATGCCAATCCAGGTAAATGGTACACATAGGCCCTTCTTGGTCTGGGAGCACTAGTGACTCTGTTGTACAGGGACATGTATAATAAACATCTAAAGCACTTACCCCTATGGAAGTTGAAAGATCTGGAAATTTGGGTAATTGGAGTTGAGATGTTCCCCTATGATGGGTATCTGCTAGTCAGGTTGGCATTTGACCCCTCTGTAGTTGGGCAGTCAGAGACATTCGACACCTTAGCCATTTGGTGTCCTCATTCCTGTGGAGCCACCAGGAGTTCCCTGATAGTGAGGAAATATACTGATCTGATCAGGAGGTTTACTCACTCCCCTCATCTCAGAGAATAACCCAGCAACTGAGGGCACACACCCCATGCTACGGCAGGTGTATCAGCACCTGGTACAAGAACAGAAATCCTCAGCCAAAGGAGTGGGAAAGCTATGGAGACTGGACTAGGGTGTAAAGTGCTCTCCTCCTGGCTACAACAGCAACAATGGTCTGACACCATCCGGGATATTTTTATGTAAAACAGTGGGCATCTTGTACCAGTGGGACTTGAGCTTAAAATGATTTCTTGTATAGAGACGTTTAAAGAGCCTTTGTCCTCCTCCATCAAATATAGATCTAACCCCCTTTCCCAGGCTGTGTAGTACAATCTCAAGTTAGCAATTTGTTCACTAAACCGACATAGGTAGACTGAAGAGATCAGGCGCCTGTGTGGTGTTTTCTTCTTATATAGCAATTCAAAGGGGGTAAGAAATCGGCTGGTAAGAAATGTTGAATCTAAATGTATGGCAAGAAGGGAAATTAAATAATGTTAGAAATAGGGGGTAAAGTTCCTACAAGTGCAGGAAGTAGACATGATATTTGCAATTCGATTTGTTCTGAATATAAATTCGGACAAATTTTTTAATTATTTGAAAAGTCAGGTGTGTTTGAATTTACAAATAATAATAAAAATAATAACAAATTGAAATTAATCAGAAATAACAAAACAAAACTCGTCTGAAATTTGAATCAAATTGGAAAATGAATTGGAAAACAAGAAAAGATTAAAAAAGAATATAAAATAAAGGAATAGAATAGAAAAGAATAGAATAAAATAAAATGGAAAATAAAAAAGTATAATAGAATAGAACAGAAAAAAACAATAGAATAGGAAGACGTCCTCTATGGCCAGCACAGATCTAAGCTAGTGCTTTGGAGGAGGTATATAGAGGACGTCCTTCTCCTTTGGAATGGCGACATGGAGTCGCTGAATAGCTTTATCCTTCAGCTGAATGATAAAAATTGTGCTATAGTTCTCTATCAAAAATGACAATTTTTAAGAACTTTTTTTTTGTGTGATTTGGTGTCTGGGGGGTCTAAAACGTGTACCTGTGAAGTTTCAGCTCTGTAGCATGTCCAGAACCAGAAAAAAAAATAGAATTAGGGTTGGGGCTAGGGTTAGGGTTAGGGCTAGGGTTAGGGTTATTTTTAGTGCTTAGGGTTAGAGGCGTAGGGGTAGGGTTACTAACTCTAACCCTAAGTATCTCACCATAACCCTAACCCTATCCCCTAACACTAAACCTAACCCTAACCCTAACCCTTAAAGCCCAGTTCCTGTCCCATTTTGGTTGGTTCTGGTCTGTTTGCGGATGTTTGCGGTGCGTTAAACGGGGAGTTTGGTCTGTCACTGTGAAGCGGGAGTAACCCTTACACTACCTGATCGATACAACATCATACCTGATCGTATACACACACTGGATGTTTTAAAGCACGTTATTCCAAACAATTTAGGAATGTTAGGTGATTTATTCCCTTTATGGATTAAAACCTGACTCTGCGTCAACTACGTAATTTTCCATGGGAGTTTTGCCATGGATCCCCCTCCGGCATGCCACAGTCCAGGCGTTAGTCCCCTTGAAACAACTTTTCCATCACTATTGTGGCCAGAAAGAGTCCCTGTGGGTTTTAAAATTCGCCTGCCTATTGAAGTCTATGGCGGTTCGCAATGTTCCCCGGTTCGCGAACATTTGCGGAAGTTCACGTTCGCCGTTCGCGAACATTAAATTTTATGATCGCGACATCACTAGTTAAGAACTTAATCAGAAAACATTGGAATGTTTTAAAGAATGAAGGTGTTGGGCCCCATATTGCCTGAAGCACCCATGGTCACATTTAGAGGGGTCCCCTCTTTAAGACTTCAGGTGTCCCCTAATATTATAGAACCCCCAAAAAGACCTAGCTTCGTTTTCCAAACAAAGACATTTTATCCCTGCAGGAAATGTGTGGTTTGTAAACAAAATTGTTTGAAAAATAGGAAGTATACTTCTTTTATATCTAATGTTACCTGGAAATCCTATGATATTAAATCCTTTTTGACTTGTATTTCAAATAATGTTGTATACTTGATCACTTGTCCGTGTGGCCTACATTATGTGGGTGGCACTGTTCGCACCTTTTAGACAAGAATGAAGAAGCATCTTTGGCCTAAACTGGCCTAAACTGATAAAAAAATTATACATTTTTTTATTTTTTTATTGGGAATGTTTTATAGCAGAAAGCAGAAAATACTGGTGTTTTTTCAAAATTGCCGCTATTTTTTTGTTTATTGAGCAAAAACTAAAAACCACAGAGGTAATCAAATACCACCAAACGAAAGCTCTATTAGTGGGGAAAAAGGACATCAATTGTATCTGGGGACGACCGCGCAATTGTCAGTTAAAGCAACGCAGTGCCAAATCGCAAAAAATGGCCTGGTCATTGAGGGGGTAGAACCTTCCGGGGCTGAAGTGGTTAAATAATGATTTGAAACAAAACAAATGTTTTCGTTCTGCATAAGTCTAGCAGGAAGCACTCTTTGCAATCATATCAGCATGTGGCCATGGGGGAAATCCCCCCAGAAATGTTTCCTGCTATTGATTGACATTTTACAGGTGGGTGGTCTTCATCTGACAGCGGCCGGATTCTCTGCCACGTGTCTGCAGGGTCTTGGATCCTTTCGCTCTCACAGTGCTACAGCGATCCCTGCTCTGCTTTCCTGGCTAAGAAAGACATATCCAGCAGATCAGACTTTCTCTTTATAATTCCCTCAATGCTGAGATGAATGATCTCCCCTTTATGCACAACAGTCATGTTATCTGGGCCCAGCCAATTGAAACAGCTGAAGATCAATACCTGGAAGCAAACAAGCTGAAGACATCAGCAACCGAAAGGTCAATCTGGGACAATGCAGCGCTGGGGTGAAGTTGAGTATACCTCTGCTTTAAGTCTACTAAAGCACTATGCAGACATCCCAACCTGCAAAAACTAATTTCAGGGAGGTGGCAAACTCATTTCTAGGAAAGTGGCACTCTGCACCCCCCCCCCCCCCTCCACACACACACACACACACACCAATTTAACACAACTAGAGGATGACAAAATCATATGGAATAAGTATACAGAGGTTTACTTCTTCTTAGCGATATTAAAGGAAGACTCTAGGAGGAGTCAGAAACACTGTACATGCTGGGATAGTTACAATTATGTGCTGGGGGCTAGTTGCACCCCTAGCACATGTGACTTAGGCAGCCAGAAAATGCCATGTCCTTGTTCATACATGTATGAACAAGGACATGACATTTTATTATCACAGAACCCAAATAGTTATTAAAAATCATATTGCAACAATTTGCACACGCTAATGCACAGATCGATCTTGTGAAAGGGGCCTAAGCTTGCTTTCACATGGATGTACTGTGGTTTACCTGCACCTCAACTGACCTCAATCTTGGCTGCTGTCCCCCAGGTGACTATAGCTGGTGGCTGCTGCTGGCTGTCCTCCAGGGCTGGTACTGCTGGTGAGTACTGCTGGTGGGTACTCCTGGCAGGTACTGCTGGCGGGTACTGCTGGTGGGTACTCCTGGCAGGTACTGCTGGTGGGTACTGCTGGCTAGTACTGCTGGCAGTTACTGCTGGCAGATACTGATGGTGGGTACTGCTGGCTGGTACTGCTGGTGGGTACTGTTGGGTGGTACTACTGGCGGGTACTGCTGGCTGGTACTACTGGCAGGTACTGCTAGAGGGTAATGCTGGCAGGTACTGCTGGCTGGTACTACAGGTGGGTACTGTTAGCGGGTAATGCTGGCAGGTACTGATGGTGGGTACTGCTGGCAGGTACTGATGGTGGGTACTGCTGGCAGGTGCTTCTGGCTGGTACTGCTGGCAGATACTGATAGTGGGTACTGCTGGCAGGTACTGATGGTGGGTCCTGATGGCGGGTACTGCTGGGGGGTACTGCTGGCTGGTACTGCTGGTGGGTACTGCTGGTGGGTACTGCTGGCTGGTACTGCTGGTAGGTACTGTTGGCTGGTACTGCTGGTGGGTACTGCTGTTCTGGACTGGCATTCTTATAGTGACAACATGGACCATGCCTGTGCAGTGCAAAGCATTTCAGCATGGATACCTGTAGCCTCTGTGAGGGGCACAGGTGACATGGTGACAATGCAGGAGCACATTTGGGACACAGTTGTCATTTAAATGGAAGCATCAGAATAAGGACCTTCATGGCAGCATTAGCTGGTATTCCTAAGATTCTGATTTAAATTTACAAAAAGTTTGGATTTTCAAGGTTTATTTGAGATTTTAAGGATTGGCAAAAAATATTTTCAATATTCCTCTTGTAGCCAATTTACAAAAAAAAAAAAGTTTCAAAGCACTGCTTACCCTCACCATTCTTCAGTGGGCACCACATTTTCTTGCTCCACCCTTCAGTGCCGTGTTGCCAACCTCCCGCAGCAATTTTTACTGACAAAACATGGAAAATTTACTGACTGAGCACATATTTACTGGCAAACTGAAAATTTACTAAACTCCTATTAAAAACTAAGGCCCCGTTCACATCGGGGCGACGCTACTTCGCACCCCGACCTCCGAGTCATAACATTGAAGTCTATGGCGGTCGCCTCCTGGTCGCCCCAAAGAAGCTCCGGACCCTTTTTCTAAGTCGGAGCGACTTGTGTCGCTCCTATTAGAACGGGTCCGCAGCTTCCCTATGGGAGGCAACCTACGGCGACCTGTGAGGCGACCAGGTCGCCTCACAGGTCACCTCAGTGTGAACCGGGGCTAAGACAACCGATATTTAAACAATATAAACACAACAGGGAAACACTGACAATACCCATAACAAATAAAGAGTGTGTTTGTAGCACAAGATGGTAAATAAAGGTACCGCATCCCTAATCTGTATATAATCTATACTGGGAAAGATATCCCAAAGGGTGAAACCGACAGCTAAAACCTGAGGTGTGCAGGTAAGTGCTGGGGTAAAAAGAAAAAAAGGAAAAAGATATAGAAAAGGAAGGGAAAGAAGAGAGGAAGGAAGCAGGGGAAGGGAGAGGGATGGGAGAAGCAAGGAAAAGAAAGTAAAAGAAGAGGGACTGGGGAGGGGAACTGGAAAGGACAAGAAATGGGGAAGGATGAGACAGAGAACTATAAGACAAAAGGAGGTAGGAAGAGAAATGGGAGGGCTGGTGGGACTTTTAAGGTACCAGGTAATTCAAAATGATAAAGACATGATTAAAAACTAGAAATGTTTATTGACATAACATCTTTAAAATCAAAGACCAACAGTGTAACATAGATACATATATATATTTTTTGACATATACAAATACAAAAGGAGCAAATACATAAGACATAAGGCTGTAAATAAATGGTAAGGATGAATGCGTCCAATGATGAACATCAGACCAGTCCCGACATGTTTCACGGGCAACAATGCTCCGTTTCTTCAGGGGAGTGAGAATATATCAATATATCAATATACAGTGCCTCATTCGATGTATAAGAAAGACTCGTTTGTATAGTCAAGATAGACAAGGTTAAAAGCAGGAGGGCTCAAGTATGGCGGCCATATTGGAACCAACACGCAGGGTAATGAACTGCAAAGTAATAAATGGATAGATAGGCCCTTTCTAGTACGGGTTTGTAACTAGGAGTCTGAAAGAGAGCCCAAATACTGGATTTATGTGCTGTTGTCGCTGGGTCAAGAAAGGCCAGCCGTTAGGCAGTTCCGCGTGGGACCGCCATACCGACAAACGCCAACTCCTGAATACCCATAACAAGTAATCTGCCCAGTTTACACCTAAAGAGTCAACACAGCGTGACAATATATTAGCCCCTGATATTTACACAGATCTATCACAGATCTATCTATCACAGATTTTTATAAACTGTCCATAAATTTAACCCTGCTTCAGTACCAGTCTTTTTTTAGGTGAATAATGTTTAGAATGGTTTAACCCACTTCCTATTAGCCCTGGTTGTCATGGACACACTTCAATTGTCATCACCCAGCCTGAGTTCACAATGGAATGTTGCATAGATTGGCGCTTACAAATCATAAAATGAATGCTGATTTATGCAGCAGAGGGGACAGCCCACCACTGAACCCAGTGATGTGACTAGCATCAGGTGATACACATGGGCTTGTCACAAGTGTATACTTGAAATGTGAATGTGTCTTGTTTAAAATCCCAAATCAATCCATGGCAACATTGCGTAAGGGGAAGATCCCTTCCTAGCTCTAATCCCTTTACACAGCGTGGTCATCAGAAAGAAAGGCCTTCATTACCTTGTCACTGTTAGACACAATTTTGTGAAGCCAGAGGTTGGCAGTGGCAAGCATATCCTGAGTCCTTTTGAGATTATCAATTAAGACGACCCCCCTAATTTTCATCTACCGGTAATACTTATACTTAGGTTACCTTGGAGATATTATACTCGGCGTATAAGACGACCCCCCATTTTTGGGCAATTTTTTTGAGGTTCAAAAGTAGTCTTATACGCCAGAGAATACAGTACTTATTTTTCTGTAGGCGAAGATTTGAGCCTGTCTATGAAGAATAATTTTTCCACAAATTCACAAGCATCAGATCTAAATTATTTTTCATTTTCTTGAGCTGTCTAGCTCAGCCTATATATTGCTTAGCAAAAGGGCTGTTTCTGAAAATATTTGGTAGTCTATGACTTCATCGCTGACATCATTGTAATACCATCAGAACCTGGGAAAGTTTATGGTGTCTTTTTGAACGATGAAACACTAGAACATTTGCTGAATACCAGCCAAAACAGCAACTAATACTTGTCTAAAGCAGAGCAAAACTTCTATAAGGTTGTTGTTCAGATTAGGCCCATTGAGGGAAACACTTTCATATCGAGCACTTGATTCAATGACCACTCTGATCTGGCTTGCAATGATGGTACATGCCAAAGCCTGGGATGTACCAACATTCCTGTCCATCCTTGAGATGTGGTGCAGGCATGATCTCTGAAAAAACATCTTCTGCATAATGTCAACTAAGTTTTTTTTCATGCCAGGTTTTCTGTTTAGGGTGCGCTGTAAAGAAGTAATTTGTGTTTCTGCATACTAAACATTATTTGGTAGTTTCTTTCTTGAGGCACAAAATGGTAGTGGTGCCACCCAGTTGTTGGAATTGTGCTGATAAAACTTCTTACTCAAAGTTTTTAGGAACTTGTCTTCTATGGTGGCTGTCAGCTTATTGTCTTTAGTTGCTGTACCAAACACTGTGGTGCCAACATTATCATCCCAAAAATTAAGGGCCTTGTCATCGCCTTGTGGGAAGAATTGTTGCATGCCTTTACTGTCTTCCTTTGACATGGTAGTGATGTGGGCAAGGATGTGGGTCTTGAAAGAAGAAACTGTGGACAACCTCCTGCTATTATCCAGACAGACATTGCCTATGATGCCTAGGTCCAAACATTAGGCATATGGTGCGTGATGTGCCCCATTGATTTGTTGGCAAGCTGTGTGTACCCTTAGGATGTCGCTGCCAAGAAGCAGGAGAATATTAGCATTTCTGGCAAAAGCTGGTATGCGTTTAGCCATGCCGTGGTAAGATACAGCTGCAATAGTAGCAATCTCTTTTCTGTTGGTTAGAATCTGATCACACTCAATGAGAGTGTGCAATGGTAATTCTACACTGCCATTCAGGGGAGCTACTACAAGACCAGTGGCTCTCCTGCCTGAAACTTCTGTAGTGCCAGCACAGGTAACTAGGGTGTATGGTAAGGTATCTCCTGTTTTGTTTAACAGGTCAAAAAGCTTTGATTTTGCAAGAGATCTCAATTAGTTAAAAGAAAGTGCCACATCCCTAAGCTAATTATCAAAATCGGAGATTAAAAAAGAACTCTACTAAAATTGGACTTTTGAGGCATAACATGTTACAATAAAATACTAATACTTTATTTAGGATCAACACTCATAAAATGGTATTCTTTAATAAGTTACATCAGATTTCTTCAGGAGTCAATTTACAATACAAACAGAAAAAAAAAGTGACAGAGTGATGCAATATATTGGTAATAACAGATTTTTTGTGGCCCGACTAAGTATGCTTAGCCACAACCATCTAAACAAAAAATAATCACAATTATTAAACAATTCGTCATCCTGGTTTATAAAATAAAGTGACAAACTCAGGCTGGGCGGTAGGCACAAGGAAGGACCACGGCCAGGGACCAATCAGGGGGCCAGAAGTGACAAGACCACACCCCTCATCTGCTCATACAGGGATACCCAACAACACTACCATCTAGAAGATGCTTATATATATATAGGAAAAAAAAACATAAGGTCTAACGCCAGGTACTAAAAATATGTAGATAACAAAAAACAAGACAATAAGCCATAAACCATATATGCCTTAATTGAACTGATATGTTGCCTTCCAAACATCCAAAAGTCACTCATAATCATTCATTATGGCTCATTCATTTTAGGGGTATTGGTTTATCCCCCATTTTTATTGACCTTAAATTAGCAGCTGTAGTATAAAAAAAGCAGTCTATCAGTGCCCACTGATCCCAAATTTATAAGAGCAAAAAGGACTGAGAGTTCCCAATGCTTGAGGACAAGTCCTCTTCCACACAGACCTCTCTCCCTACAATAGATTTAACCACAATATATACTGTACATAATTCCTTATATGTTACAGAGGGATCCCTATTTTAGAATATTAAAACCAGTGCAACCTACCTCTATTGTCACCCAGGTTTGGAAATAGCGATTCTGCTAAAGCCCTGGAAGTCAATGTGCCTTATATAATTCACTGCAGGGTGGTTCTAGCATCTGTTCCTCCCTAGGACAATATTGAGTCCCCTATATTAGGGAGTCAATTGACAACTCCAAACATAGAATAAAATAGTGACAGAGTGATGCAGCATATCAGAAAATACTGATTTCTTATGGGCTGACGCATTTATGGACCTAGTCCACTTCTTCAGAAAAAGTAGGTAAATTAGTTAAGGATTCGATAGCCTACTGTGAAGGTACTGCATATACGTGGAAATAGAATGAGTTTACTAATAGAGTAATAAAGGGTAACAATACCATTACATATTCTATAAATATAGAAACAGAATCTGACTGTTCCTTGTCTTTCTTTTCCTTTAAACAGGCTAACTCTACAATGTGCAACACGCAAATCATTCAGGTGAACAACGTGGTCCATATTAGTATAGTGGTACTGGTAAGTAAAACAAACTGGTGTGCATGGTGGTGGTCTTAAAAAAACAGCCAGTTTCCCCTAAATATATGTCCAATGGAGACACATAACATACAGTAAGTTTAAAAAAGCTAAAAACAGTCTAGATTCACAAGTGACTAGTGGTGCACTTTCACAGACAAATAGAGCACTTGTGGGGGAGACAGGCTCAGAGAACATTTCTGGGCAGACGGAGAAGTCAAGTCCCAATCCTAATACAGGAACTGTACCTAAAACAGCAAGTAACCACTTGAATCCAATTTCTTTTATACCCCAAACTTCTGTGTTAATGTCCAAGGAGGGAGGACCTTTAGACCAGTACGTAGTCAGGAGGATCTCTGACTAGAAGTGTCATCAGTCTTTCCTCCTATGCTCTTTCTGCAGATTCTGAAAAATTTACTGTGGTGAAGGACTTATACCTCTTTGCCAAAAAATGTACATTTAAATATTTGTATGACAAAGACCATATTCGTAAAAAGATTGTATTCATAAAAAAGAGGAGAAACGTGAGACAGATTTGTTTTTACGAACTACATGATGGCAGATTTTATGGCTTTACATGACCTTTTACAGTTTTTAACTGAAAACGAAGGAAAGGAAGAATCTGATGAGGGGAACTTAGAGGTGGCTGTAGTTCAGGAGGATGGACAGGTGGAAGATACAGACCGGGGGTGGTTTAAACCTAAGTCTAATAAGTTTCTATCATTAAAATCATTGCTATGCATCTGGGCCTTTCTTACACAAATGTTAAAGGAAATTGAAGCTATAAATCCTACTCCTTTGGAGAGGTTAAATGTAAAAACAGGTCAATTGGAAGCTATAAATAGGTTGAGTAGGAATCCCTCCATCACTATCAAGCCGGCCAACAAGGGCGGGAATGTGGTAGTGATGGACCAAAACCACTATGACAGAAGGTGTAGAACAGAATAGAAACTAGTAAAAACCTGTCTCTGAAGACACTTTTGAGACTCTTAAGTTAAAGTTTAATAGCTTGTAAGGCTTACAACACTAGGGTTATTTAAAAAGAGACATTTAAATACTTAGTAGTTAAACATCCAAAAACATGTTCCTGTGTTTTATGCCTTACCTAGAGTCCACAAGAATAGAGTAGACCCTCTGGGACCCCCTATTATTTCAAGGGTTTGAGTGTATGCAGAAACTGGCTAGTCGTTTTATCAATTTTTTTTTCTGTTGCCACATGTAATGAGGCTACCATCTTATATTAAAGACACCCTGGACCTCCTGCTTGTGCTGGAGGCTATTGTCCTACCCAAGGAAACCTATTTAGTCACGGTGGATGTGGAGGCACTGTTTTTAAGCATTCCACCTGCCCACAGCTTAGAAATGGTAGGCTCTTTTCTTTCTGAAATCGATGTAGCCTGACAACCAATAAATGAGTTCATTCTAGCACTGTTTGATCACATTTTTCATAGCAAAGTTTTTGTTTATGCTGGCTCCCACTGCCTCCAAGTGCAGGGCATTCCGATGGGGACATGTTTTACCCCATCGTATGCCAACTTGTAAATGGGGGGAGAGAGTGCCAGCTATTTCCCAGGGAGGACTTGCACCTTTGCCCAGGTTCTCTACGAGCATATGCACGCACATGTGCGGCTGCTCTTTTGAGGCAGCAGTGGCCATCTTGGAGTCGCCCGGACGCTGGCAGACATTACAGGTGATTATTTGCCACCTGGGGCCAATTAGTGGGGCCTTATTAGTGCGGGATCTGACCTACATCTAAAGGGTCTCCTTACTTCGGCCGGATGCCTGGCGGTGCTGTCGGAAGGCTGTTTGTGTCAGAAGGAAGGAATTTATCAGACTTACAATATTCCTTGAGTGAGACTGTCAGTTCTGGCTTTATACAAAGGGTTTCTATATGGATTTACATTATAGTGGATTTAATATTGTCCTGGGGAGGAACAGATGCTACAACCACGAGAAGTGAATAATAAAAGGCATATTGACTTCCAGGGTTTTAGCAGCATTGCTATTTTCAAATCTGGGTCATAATTAAGGTAGCTAAATGGTTTGAATAATCTAAAATAGGGACCCCCCCTCTAATATACTGTATAAGGAGTGATGTATATATTGTGGTTTAATCTACTGTAGGGAGAGAGGTCTGTGTGGAGGAGGACCTGTCCTCAAGCATTGGAAACTCCTTAGTACCCCTTGCTCTTAGCTCTTATAAATTTAGGAACAGCAGGCACTGATAGACTGCTCTTTTGAATATTACAGATACTAGTTTAAGGAATACATCTACACCCCTTAATGAATATGCCATAATGAATGAGGATTAAGTACTGAATGATTCCTCTTTTTCTAGAGTACTATTTCTGGCAGTTTTCAGTATTTTATTAAACTTCTCCCTACTGGGTGACTTTTGGATGTTTGGAAGGCAACATATCAGTTCTATTAAGGTACAGTATATATGGTTTATGACCCTTTTTTGTTTTGTTATCCTCATATTTTAGTAACTGGCATTAGGTCTTATGGGATTTTTTTTCCTACAGTATGTATAGGGCACCTTCTAGATCAAGAATGGGCAAACTACGGCCTGTGGGCCATACACGGCCCGGTGGACCTTTTAATCCGGCCCACGGAGCGCTAGATAATTAATTTATTTACAGTGGCGGCCGGTCCTAGGCTTCGGCAAAGGGTGGACCCGGGGAGCAGAGCAGTGCGCCCCGAGACCACCCACTGTGTGACAATAGCAAATGAAAATTTGCTATTGTCACACGGATCCTCCTCCTGGCCAATCAGAAAGTGGGTCTAATACCCGCTTCCTGATTGGTCGCAAGGCAAACCACATGCCATTGGCCGAGGAGGAGGCAGGAGGACTCGAGGAGACGTCGCTGCTGCTGCTGCAGGTAAGTGCACTGGTCTTGGGAGGGGGCACACTGCATTGAAGTGGGCACGCACGCTGGTCTCTGCATTGAAGGGGGCATGCACGCTGGTCTCTGCATTGAAGGGGGCATGCACGCTGGTCTCTGCATTGAAGGGGGCACGCACGCTGGTCTCTGCATTGAAGGGGGCACGCACGCTGGTCTCTGCATTGAAGGGGGCATGCACGCTGGTCTCTGCATTGAAGGGGGCAAGCTGGTCTCTGCATTGAAAGGGGGCATGCGCGATGGTCTCTGCATTGAAGGGGGCACGCACGTAGGTCTCTGCATTAAAAGGGGGCACGCACGATGGTCTCTGCATTGAAAGGGGGCACGCTGGTCACTGCATTGAAAGGGGGCACGCTGGTCACTGCATTGAAGGGGGCACGCTGGTCACTGTTTTGAAGGGGGCACACTAGTCACTGTGCATTGAAAGGGGGCATGCTGGTCACTGCATTGAAGGGGGCACGCTGGTCACTGCATTGAAGGGGGCACGCTGGTCACTGTTTTGAAGGGGGCACACTGGTCACTGTGCATTGAAAGGGGGCATGCTGGTCACTGCATTGAAGGGGGCACGCTGGTCACTGTGCATTGAAAGGGGGCACGCTGATCACTGTGCATTGAAAGGGGGCACGCTAGTCTCTCTGCATTGAAAGGGGACACACTGGTCTCTCTGCATTGAAAGTGGGCACGCTGGTCACTGCATTGAAAGGGGGCATGCTGGTCACTCTGCATTGAAAGGGGGCACACTATACCTTAATTACTGAAGGCCCCTTTCACACTTTTGTGACCTCAAAGTCACGCAATTTTTTACAGCGTTTTTTGCCATCTACTCTTGGTCCAGCCCCCGGGTCCAATATATGAACCCATTGCGGCCCTCGAGTCAAAAGGTTTGCCCACCCCTGTTCTAGTTAGTAGTGTTGTTTGGTATCCTGTACGAGTGGATAGGTGGGGGTGTGGTGTGTTCTAGACACTGCTTGCCCCTTGGTTGGTCCCTTCTCATGTCCCTATCTTGTTCCTATTGCCTACCTAGTCTGGGATTGTCACTTTATTGTATACAGCAGGATGACGAACTGTCCAATAATTATGATTATTTTTGTTTAGATGGCTGTGACTAAGTATACTGATGGCTCCTGAGGAAGTGGATTAAGTCCATAAAAAGCATTGGGATACAATAAATCAGTATTTTCTGATATACTGCATCACTCTGTCACTATTTTATTTAATTTTTGTATTGTAAATTAACTCCAGAATAAATCTGATGTAACTTGATGAGTGTTGATTCTAAATAAAGTATTTGTATTTTATTGTAACATGTGCCTCAAAAGTTCCTTTGCAAGAGATCTGTTACTCTGATCATCTGGAATAGTATACAGTCTTACAGCCTTTTCAGGGTGACCCTTGTGATATACACGAACTAAGCGTAATTTGGCACAGGATTTGTCAAAGAGTCTTTCTTCCCAAACATCTATACGTGTAGAGAAAACTGGAGTAAAAGGCACTGTTTGGCACTGTTCTGCATATTCCTGCACACAGCTCAGGACAGAGGCTCTTTAATCACTGATAGCTCTCTTTCTTTCTGGTCTCAATTTAAATTTTTCAGAACCAGAAGCCACCGGGTTCTGCTCCTTTGTATGACAGGCCTGCGACCTAGGGTAGTGTCAGATGGGGCAATTCCTGGGCACTCAAGCAATGTACACGCCTTTGGTTCTTTGTTAGACAGGGTTACTCAGTCTTGGAATAAATAACTACTTGCCTATTGCTGGGGTTCATCTCTGGAGTATAGGTTTCATCTCCTTTTCTTTTAGATGAAGATAGGAAGAAAAGTTTGGTTGACAGTTTTGTGTTTTTTTAATCTCCATCTTTCCACTCCAAACTAGTGTCTACATTTGCCAGTCCTTGGGACTGGGGTGCTCAATGTGTGGGTCTTTATGCCAAGGATCGGAGATGGCAGGGCTCAAACTCAGTTTAAGTCTGTTAAAACCAGAGACAGTCCAATATGTTCTAAAAACAATTTGGTCTCTTTTAGGAGGTCAGGTGGTGATTTTCAGACAACAGGACCATGGTGGCTTGCTTAGCCCACCAAGAGGGAGCCAGGAGTCTGCCATTCTAGAGTATATTGTGCTGAATTGTTTCCTTTGTCCTGAGTGCAAGTTTCCTCTTGGAGGTTGTTGTATCTTCCAGGGTCAGAGAGTTTTACCAGTCTGATTGCCCAGAAAATTCATAGATTCCTATGAATTGACTCTCAACCTGGAAAAGGTGCCGTTCTTCTTCAAACTTCAGGTAACGATGCCCATCCCATAAGTCGGATAGGGTCAGCAGAGAATTTCCAGTGTCCTTTCTATTTTTCCAGATTCTGGAACTCTCAGACCATAGGTCAGGACGCCCTGTCTAAAATGTGGAAGCTCCACCTGGTGTTGGTCTTCCCTCAAACTCTGCGGATTCTCAGGATGATTCCAAAGATTCGATGGCCATTTCTACTATTTTGCTGCCAAGATTTCATACTCCAGGAAACTGATATTTTCATTGAAATTCTGGAAGTGGATGGCCTGTAGGTTGAAATGTGGTACCTGTTATCATTTTATGTTGCCAGAGGGAATAATAGGCTCCATATTGTAGAATCGAGAAATAAGGACTATTCCACTTATCACCACAGGTGGCAGCCTTCTTGTACAATTCATCAGGGAAGAATTGGAATTCCTTGTCTCCTTCAGGTTTACATTTTCTTGTATGCCACCAAATGGGTTAGAGAACGATGTGGCATTCAACTCATTGAAAACCCTACATCCTGTGGCAATGGATACTTAATTATCTAGAGAGTATCAGGATTATGTACTTTTTGTTAAAAAAAAAAAAAAAAGATGTCTTCTTTAGGTTTTTTCCCAAGTTCCAACATTCCATGGATTACTTTCCAGGTGAACTGAGAAACTGCTCTTCCTACCTTTCCAGAAGATGAAAGAAAGGAAATATGAAAAGGAATTCAATCTGGTTCTTCCCTTTTGGCCTACCTGGGATGAGTTTGGTCTTTCAAGGGGAATAACCACTTGGTGTTCCAAATAGGTTTAGGGAAGTTTTACGGTATTTGCAAGGGTTAGTTCTCCCTGAACAGTCAAGATGGTTCACTTTGCTTAGCTCTCTGTGGCTTCCTCTGCCTTCAGAGATTACAGCACATTGCACAAAACTAGGGCAGTTCCTTGGGCATATAGGCCAGAAGGTTGGCAAAAGTGGTGTGTAAACATCAGGCTAAGGGTGGCTAACACTTTCATTCACCACTAAAGAATGGACCTGACCTTGCTGCCTTCTGAGGCACTTTTGTTTTTTTTCTGCGGCTATCCTTAGTGTAAATAGGTTTAGACAGCAGGTTGAGTTATTTTGTAAGTCTTTTTTCCCTCCCTTTCTTAAATGGCATTGCTTGTTACATCCCATAGCAGGCTGACATGATGAGGTCCAGGAATGAGAAAAAATGTTTTCATACTTACCGTAATTTGTAATATCAGCCAAGGATTTCCCACCCAGGTTTTCGTCGCAAGGCTTGTAAAGGGAACATTTCCTATGGGAGACAGCCGCACTTTTATAGGCTAGTTAGATGTTGTCCTAGAGGGGACAGAGGGGCAGAGCTGACCCACAGTAGGCTGACATGAGGAGGATCCAGGAAAGGAAAATTACAGTAAGTATGAAAACAATTTTCCCCAATAGTCCTAATGCACCTTCCTCACCCCCCAACTGTCCCTCAACCTACCCTCTAATTGGGCACCCTACTGGGGCCACCATTCCCTAAAGCTAACGGCTGACTATTTTACTGCTTACATCCTTACTCCTCTTACCTTGAGAAAAGAATCAAATGGCACTGGTGCACGATACTATTTTTCCAATTTTTGTAGAGGTTTGGTTTGCAGCCAATGGGTGTCAGACAAAATGACAACGCATCAACGCTATGCCAAGTTCCGTAGTGTTGGAAATGTGCTTTTGTCATATTTCTATCATGACTAATAGTGTGTTTTAGCTGATTATAAGCTGTGCCCGAGAGACTGTTATGTGTAAAATTACGCATAGACTATTGACATTGTTAAAAAAAAAAAAAGTCAGAGCTGTCTAAATAAATCATTAAACAGCCAGATAATGCAGAAGCCACTGTGCTGCTAAACCCCATAGCTGTCTCAAAGTCTGCTATTCTTATGCAATCTGAGGCGGGGTTCCCCTTTGTGATGGACAACAAAGAAAGCAAGGTTTCCAAAGCACAGTTATGGTACTGCACTCTGATTGCACAAGACCGCATATCAGATGTGGTTTGTAACTTTTTTAGGCTACTATGTGGAGAGCACATAAGTGTCAATTACAAGGGATGACACATATTGGTGGTGCATTGGTATGTCTATTAGGCTTGCCTAGAGAATCCTCCAACAAGACAGACTTTATATGGAGTTACGTGTTCAGCAACTGAATCAGACCTGTTCCTTTTCGGTTATTATTGTGCGTTAGTATTCCCCTATAGCAATGCCTGCATTTCCTTGGCACCAACTGAGCTAACAAGATGAGGGATATGTACCTATCAGGAAACAGGGATATTACTTATGATTGCTATACTTTTACTAATACTACTATAATTAAAGGGTATTGTGTATTTTCAGGTATTTTTGCAGATTTTGTCAGATCGTTGCAGTGTTTAACTTCAAGTAGATTTGGTAAGACTATTTAATTTTACAAGATTCCAAAATTCAGTAGAAGGCCAAGTGAAGATGACAGTGCCAGCAAAGAAGCAAGGGGGGTGAGTTAAGTTATGCCTTTTTCTCCACAAATCTCTCTTAATCGCATGGCATTTTAATTTATTTCAGCTGACCTTTTAGTGTTTGTAGTCTACCATAACATACTATGGATTTGTTTTTTAGGGGTAGATAAGACGTTATTGTAGCACCAAATTTGTATACATATACTTTTATTGTTTTTATTGGAAATACATAGAAAAAAATACATGGAAAAATGTATTTCCCCACCAACACAACATTTACATAATTTGCACATCCCCATATAATTACTGCAAAATATATTCAACAATCAATTGCTGATTAAAATGATATCACATTAGTGTAAATTTTATGTAGCATAGCAACAGGTAAAGCTAAAAATGAACATACTCTATGTGTTTTACTTTAGGAGAGATTTAATTCCCTTTCATAGCTACATTTTGATGCATGGGGAAGAAAAACACGGTTTGCATAAATTGTTAGCATAACATTAGGATAAGATTAGGTCACCTTGATGAGGGCACAGATTAGCACAAAGCCAACTTTTTCACAGGATTGCGTTCACTAAAAGTTCAAATGACATTGTGTTCACTTACTTGCATTTGATACTTGCGCAATTGGCAAATGTCATCCAGATCATTCAACTGGGGAGGTATTTTTGTTACATGTTTAAGAAAAAATATATATACTGCATTGTTTTCAGTGGGTCATGAGACCACAGACTTGCATCATGAGAAGTAACAGTAAAAAGTATTAAACTAAAAAAAATTGAAACATGGCCTACATATAGTATATACTGATCAAATAGAACTGATTCCATATACATGTTTACCCCAAAATTACACATAAAAACCGGGCTTTTCTAAACATTTCAACAATATTATGTATCATACATCATACATCATCTACAGGATTATAAAAAAAGAAACAATGGAATGACTGCACATTCCCTTCAAGGAAATCTTTAATCCATTCTTGAGGGAATTTAGGACCATTGCTTTTCATTTAGCTGTGGATTTTGACTAGTAGTTGAGCTTTGCACATACTAAGTGCGGCAAAGGGAATAAAAGGAATCCAATCCCAGGCTTGAGGCTTATATCCTCTCTGGAGACTCCTGGCGGTGGGTAGAAAGTGAAGGTTTGCAGAAGGCCAGTAAAAAACAGGAAAAGTTCCATTTTGGCTAAACTTTCTCCAACACACGCTCTTCTTCCTGGAGGAACAAAGTCAACTCAGTGTGACACAATGTATACTGTTATGCAGTATAGAAATAAAAGAATTATAAATAAATATTTGGGTAGAATGGTGTGGTAGAGGTAAGCCTGATGCCAAGGGAGATGTACTCCCAAAGACCCAACTGTGATGTGCTGGATTCCTAGCAGGTGCTCAAATCACACTGAAAACTACAGAATGGATCATTCTAAGGCAGCTCATGCCCTATGCGTATTTTTTTAATAAACCAGTTGGTTGGTTGAAAGAAAATGCCTCGATTTACTCATCCACACATTCAATGTGGATGAGGGAATCCTCCTGCTGTGATATTGTATTCTGACAGCAGAGAGACTTCCCCACAGTCAGAATACAATGATCAGTGTTGCCAACTATAGGCAGCGGCACTAATCTTTCAGGAAAAACCTGAAAGGCTGGTTGTACACACGTCAAATGATAGATCAACTTAAGAACAGCTAGCCTGCCCATACATGAATTGCAATTCAGGGAGTCCTTGCTGAAAAGACCAAATTTCAATCCATGTATGGCTGTTATTTATTCACACCTTCCTGATGAAGTGGCCATTGTTAGTGACACAAAATATGTTACAATGTATACATGTATTCCTCATGTATTTCTCTAAGCTTTCTTTAACAGTGTTCAATAACAGTTTTTTGGGCTTGTTTACTCACTCATATCCTTCATCAAAATCAATGCGCTTTCCCAGCACAGGATTGTCAGAAAAACCACCCAGACAAGCATTAAAAGTGACCTACTGTATATTGGCGTAGAGACAAAAATTAATTCTGCAGGCCTGACTTTGGGGTTGTTTGACCCCTTCCAAATTGGGTGTACTGCAACCCCACTAGTGTGAGTATTGAAGTGATTGATGGGAAGCAGAAGACTATTTCCCCAAATAAAGTAGTCTCCAGGTAATAAAAAGGGGAAAGGGGAAGGTATGTATGTTCGATTGTCTAGGTACCTTGGGTATAAAATCATATGCAATAAAGGTATATATGAGAATACATCAATTTTATTCAAAAATATAATTTGTTGTTAAAAAGTAAACTGTAGAAAAAACATACAGACAGTAGTGCAAGGCTAATAGCACTTCCAACTAGGTATTAGACAATATCCTATTACTACTTAGTGCACTCAAAACGTAATATAATGAATCCACTTTGTGCGCTTGTTCCTGTACATGTTTCGCGGTAATGACCCGCTTCTGCAGGATAGCTATGTAAATACTAAATTAGCACAATGGTCACCGGGATCAAGAGATTACTCAACCAAATTACTTACCCCGGCGAACACGGGGGACCGTATGTGATAGGAAATTCTGCTAGTGAGAACGGCCGCATAAAATCAACAAATAGGCCAGGGGGAGGTGCCCCGTCATCATGTGGAGGGTGTTCAGATGTATACTGATAATCAGTATGCTCAGATGCTCATACTTCTCAGGATGGTAGGTGGAAAAGTAAACAGGACCCCCAGGTGGACTGGTAATCTCCAATGGGGTAATGTCTTGTTCAGTCCCCAACAGATGGTGTCACATTTACCCCCTGGTTAGGTTAATGCGTGCTTGTTTGGCTGGTGGCCTCTGTACTGCTTGAGGAAGATCCAGTTAAAATCACCAGCCCCTGCATGGGTAGCACTACATATAGACAAACCAAGGGCACTTAGTTAAAGTTGTTTTTTGTTCTTAAGAATGGTTGTAACTTGAGCTGCATCTCTCAATGTGTGACTTAGGGGAATAAAGTATTTTTATCCTGGGATGAATAGGGTTGATCAAAAGACTACCAGGCAACAGAGATAACATGCCTGATACCCCACTTTCCATGAGAGATGATCTCATCACTCTACTTCTGCCCATAAAATAGGTTAGAGGCAAGGTGGATGCAATCCATCTATTATTTTAATTTTTTTTTAAAGATCTTTTTCAAAAACATGCATGCTTGGATTACTCAAGATTGCATGTTTATCAGTGGATAATTGGAAATCTCCAGGGTTAGAGAAAAATAATAATCACCCACAAAAATCCAGAGGGGTTGACTTATTCTTCCTCTGAGAACATAAGGTCACGGGGTGTTTGGAAATGTTATACAGTACCAAAATGCTTCACATTCTTACCGTAACAGTTTTAATAAATTTATGCTTGAGAGCATGTGCTATATTCATATTGCACCAAAGCATTTGTTGACAAGGACATGCTCCTGCATAAATATAATTACAGCACTTAAAGGGGGTACAGCCATCCACAGGAAGAATCTAAGCTGCTTAAATGAATGGCATAAGTATGTGTGGTTTACACTACCTGATCTGAGCTTGGCCTCTGAAGTGTTAACATCCTCTGAGCTCTGTATGCAGCCAAGAAGGGCAGGCATGAACTCTGAGATAAAATGGGGTAGGTAAAGTCTCTGTTTCAAGTAAATATTGCCTAGGCTTACACAGAGTTTGCACCCGTCCTCCATTTCAAGTACTCATTCACCCTACACACATGATTACTGTCCACACAAAGAGCTTGAGGAATGTGAACAATGCACTGCCCTCATACAGATCAGACATAGTTTGTCTCCAAGTGTAATACCGTAGGAAGAGTTTATTATTGCTTTATTGCTTTAAATATGATGTAATAATAATAATGGTGACCTACCTGCAGAAAAGGGCATAAATGCATCTCGTTTTACAAATTTCCCATTAGAGTCCAAAAAATGATTCGGATTAAAGTCATAGGGAGTTTCCCACTGAGTCTTGTCATATAAAACAGATGTGAGGAAAGGAATGACCTCTGTACCCTACAAGGAGAAGCACATTGTACTTAAAGCTGAACTATAAAATATGCAAATGAATGTTGTTCTGTGTTTATTAATACATGATAAATGTATTTGTTAAATGCAAATAGTGTTAGTACCAGAATTTAACTTGGTTTATGCCTCTTGCAGTCTTTGTATAGCAGAGAAGAAGGAGAAGAAAAAGCAGCATAAATGTATGCACTGAAAGGGAGCATACTGATAGGAGAAGAAAGCAGAGTAACAAAGATAACCTCATCACTGTGCTGCTTCTCCATTGCTGTCCAATCACAGACTGGGGCTAGGGGAAGGGGATTGAATGGTGCTGGTAGTCAATCTAACCAGAAGACTTAAGACATCTATTGGCAGAAAATAAATACTGAGGACTGCTCTGGAGTGAAGCAGCCAACGCCTCTTTTTTATTCTATGTTTGAAATTACTATACTTTGCTTTTTTTTTTCTTTTTTTTTACTGAAGTTATGCTTAATAAGAAGCTGGGTTTTGAAGGAATTCACTGTTAGTTACATAACTACCAAGGTAGAACCAAAAGTCCGATGAGAATAATTTTTTGTACATAGTTTAGGCTGCTTACACAGTAATCAATATGTCTGTAGCAAGTAAAGTCTGTACACAATGGTGTAATCATAATAATAACAGCTCTGATCAAAATACTGTTTTAAAAGAAACTCAAAATGAGAGTAAGGCTCCATGTACACGGGACGCTGGAAATGGCCGTTTAGGAGCAGTTGGGCGTTTTTTTTAGAAGCCCCTGAACCCATCTACATTTTATCTTATCTGTCCATGTACACCAGGTCGTTTGCAGTCGTTTGCGGGCAGTTGCGCTCAGGGACTTTTTTTAGAATGCAATTATTTGCGTTCGAACGTGTGTTTCCCGGCGTTTCAAACGCAAAAACGCGATGACCCGCGTTTGGCGTTCGCGTTTTTCCATTTTAAAGGGGAATAATTTTTTTGACCTCTAGGAACGGTTCTAAACGCAAACGCCCGCTAAACGCCCGCTAAACGCGGGTACAAACGCGACCGAACGGATGTTTCAAACGTCCTAAAAATTCCAGCATTCAAAGGGACTTTTAACAATGTCCCGTGTACATGGACCCTAAGACTAAGTGCCGGTTCACACTAGGTCGCTCCGACTTAGGGGGCGACCTGTGAAGTCGCGTGCAGCGCGACTTCGGCGCGACTTGCACGGACTTCATAAAATGAATATCTATGCAAGTCGCCTCCAGGTCGGCCCGAATTAGTACAGGACTCTTTTTCTAAGTCAGAGCGACTTGTGTCGCTCCTATTAGAACGGCTCCTGTACTACACAATGGGAGTGTGACGGACCGCGACTTGTCAGGCTGACAAGTCGCAGTCCAAGTCGGATCAATGTGAATGCGGTCTAAGGACCAGGCTTTTTTATGACACTTGTTGTTTACAAGTTTAACATAGTATTTTTTGCTCAAAAATGACTTAGAACCCCCAAACATTATATATTGTTTTAGCAGAGACCCTAGAGAATAAAATGGTGGTTGTTGCAATATTTTTTGTCACACTGTATTTGCTCAGCGGTCTTGCAAACACAATTTTTTGGGGAAAAATACACTTTCATGAATAAAAAAAAAAAAAACAAAACAATAAAATTTAGCCTAATTTTTTTTGTATAATGTGAAAGAGGGTGTTATGCTGAGTAATTAGATACCTAACATGTCATGCTTCAAAATTGTGCACACTCGTGGAATGGGGACAAACTCTAATACTTAAAAATCCATAGGCGACGCTTTAAACATTTTTACAGGTTACCTGTTTAAAGTTACAAAGGACGTCTAGTGCAAGAATTATTGCTCTCGCTCCAACAATCCCAGCGATACCTTACAAGTGTGGTTTGAATACTGTTTACATATGTGGATGCAACTTACGTATGCCTTTGCTTCTGCGCGCGAGCTCGGAGGGTTGGGGCGTTTTACTTTTTTTTTTTTCTTATTCATTTTACTTTTTATTTTTTACTGTCCCTTTTAAATTAATATATATATATATATATATATATACATATATATATAAAAAAATACAATAGGCGGTCCGGAAATGGTTAAAAATACTAGTTGTCTTTCTGTCATGTAGCTAAGGCTTCAGCACTTTCTGAGTCACTGATCCAGAAGTAGGCAGATGAGGAGTTTTGACATTGTTCTTTATTTGAAAGCAGTGAGGAGAGAGAGCCATGCAATTAGTATTTTCCGAAGGAGTCAGAAGTGGCACCCCCTATGTTTTTCTCAGTACAGGGTTAAAGGATATTATCAAATGCACATTTTTAGGAAAAAAATACACCAAAATACATTTTTGTACAAACAAATTATTCTTACAAATAATGCAATGTGCAAAAATACACATATCATGCATTTATATAATCAATATAATAAATTACAACCATGATGTGTGATCAATACTCCCCAAAAATGGTGTAAAACATCCCAACAAAACAATGTAAAGGGTTTGTAATCTTCTCAATATTTTCATGCTGTGTGCTTACTCCACCACTGTGAATGATCAAGCCTATTACCAAAAGGTATAGACCTCAATTCTACTGAGATCACTTGTGCTCTTACATATGCAGCATCTCCAGAGTAATGCAGGTGTCAGGACCTGGATCTGTACCTGCAACCTCTGCCCTGTCTGGCAGTATCTCTTCTTACTAAGCCACCTGAGAAGCTGGACAGTGCCCTGACTGATTCCTTAGACAACCTTGCCTAATGTTTTGTTTCTCTTGAAACTTTAACCCTTTGCGTCTCCCATGAGCTTCCTATTTAAGCCATGCCTTTGCACTTCTGTTTACCCAGATCATTGTGCTCTCTCCAGTCAATATATCATTCTTGTCACTGCTGCTGCCATCCGTATCTTTGCTACATTCATTACCGACGTTTGGCTTGTTCCTTGACAATGCTTTCGCTTTATCCCAACCTACAACTACTTGTTACCAACCTTTGGTTTGTTCCTCAACTACACTTTTTCTTGATCCCAACCTGTAACCACTTGTTACCAACCTTTGGCTTGCTTACTGAGTGCACTTTTGCTAGAGCCCTACCTGCTATATCTGCTAATGGACCACAACTTGCTCATCTACTGTTGGGGTAATTCTGAGGACCACAACCTGGTACTAACAAGCAGCAAAACCCATCTCCACCATCATGAGCTCTGGTGAATACTAGTTAGTGATTAGACCATGCACCTTGGGTGAACCAGTGTCATCCGCCAGGGTGACCTGCTTGTATTCCTATCCTGATGATCGCTGGGAGCCTCTCTACTGCTATAGCTACTAGTCCCTGAGTTGACTCCTGACCATGACATCAGGATAACATCAACCAATGAACCTTTTTTCTCCAGCAGCTCACAAAGCATGTATCATCATAGAACGCAGAAGCCAAAGAAGAAGGCTCTATATAGTTTAAATAGTTACAAACTTCAAAATGTATTAAAAAGAATAACACTCACAACCATCTGTAGGGACAGGCAGGGCATACCGTGCTGATATCATCACATCCGCCTTGGCTGGACTGAGCTGTCGGGGGCTTCAATGTTTGTTCCTAAAGATGCTTGTGAGTGTCATTCTTTTTAATAGATTTGCAAGTTTTTAACTATTTACACAATATGAGACTATGAGGATACATGCTTTGTGAGTTGCTGGAAAGAAAAGGTTCATTGGTTAATAGAGTTGAAGAGTCAGAAGGTTTTTATCTTAATGCATTCTATGCATTAACATAAAAAAACCTCCTGGGTGTAGCAGCCTCCCCAGCACCCCCTTATACTTAACTCAGTAGAAGGGGGTTTGCCTGAGACACAGCCGTGGCACCATTGGCGCCCGCGGCTGTCAAAGTCAGTTAGCCAATCAGGAGAGAGAGGGGCGGGGCCAAACCCCAGCTCTGTGTCTGAATGGATACATGGAGCTGCAGCTCAGCTCGGTGGCCCCCATAGCAAGCTGCTTGCTGTGGGGGCACTCAACAGGAACAGCAATGAGGGTCCCCAGAAGAGGAGGATCCAGGCTGCTCTGTGCAAAACTAACTGCACAGAGGAGGTAAGTATAACATTGTTATACATACATGTTTGTTATTTATTTTTTATTTTTTTTTAAACAAGACTTTCCAGTCACTATCATGTTCTGCATTACTCTGTAGGTACCCCATACGTGTTAGGAGCACAAGTGACCTTGATTCATAGTGGTGGAGTAAGCACACAGCACGGGATATTAAAGTGATACTAAACACACTGTTTAATTTATATTGACCCTTCTCTTTCTGTAAATTGATCATGTCACTGTAATTATTTGAATTAAAAAAAAATCGAAGTTGCTTTTTTCCTAATCAATATACAGCGGTCACATGATCCAGTTTTTTCCCAGCCTGTCTGCAAGGGCAACTTCTAGTCCTCAGCTACTGGTCACATGTTAAAAAACAAAACAAAAAAAAAAAACAGCCTTTAGAATTTAGAGTAAATAGAAATAATTGATATCAAAAAGCTGATTTAAATTTTCATACAAATAAATATTTGAAAATAAATCTTTATTATTTTGTTGGCAATAACTTGGTGTGAGTGGATTTATGTCACTCACAGGCTCCCCTCCAGCCCGTGTCTTAGAATAACAGGAAGGTGAAGCCTCTATCAATCAAGATGTAATATCCCACCCCCATTGTGTTTAGCTGGTTAGTGGGCATGAAGGAGGAGGGAGGTAGTGGGCTGTCATTTACCACTGTGTATAAGCCCACATGTGTACAAGCCCACATCTGAAAACCGAGTGTGTGCAGTAGCTGCCAACATTGCTCTGCAAAATCCCCAGTTGCATTGGGACATGGACTGAAGGGGGAGATACAGAGCAGCAGGATCAACCAGTTTTTTTGCAGAATACAGAAAAAAAATCCCATAGTGACTGAGTGAGTATGAACAGCATGTAATAGAGCATTTATTGATAGTTTTTAATGATGTGTGTTTAATGACACTTTAGATGAATGCTGAGAAGATTTTTCACCCTTCAACATTCTTAGTTACACTTCACCATTTTTTGGGAAATTTGGACTTTATTTAATCACTATTGATCACCAATCATGGTTGTAATTTATAATATTGAATATATAAATGCATGATATATGCATTTTTGCACATAGTTTATATCTAGATTTTATGCTATGCTCTTCCTGTTTATAAGGTTTTTAATTTCTTACACCAAGCACAGAATATGGAGTTTGCTAGTTAACCACTTAAGGACCGGAAGGTTTTACCCCCTTAATGACTAGGCCATTTTTTGCGATACGGCACTGCGTTACTTTAACTGACAATTGCGCGGTCGTGCGACGTTGTACCCAAATAAAATCAATGTTCTTTTTTCCCACAAATAGAGCTTTCTTTTGGTGGTATTTAATCACCTCTGCAATTTTTATTTTTTGCGCTATAAACAAAAAAAAGAGCGACAATTCTGAAAAAAAAAAACAATATTTTTTACTTTCTGCTATAAAACATTCCCAATAAAAAAATAAATAAATAAAAAATCAAATGTTTTCATCATTTCAGGTCAATATGTATTCTGCTACATATTTTTGGTAAACAAAAAATCCCAATATGTCTATATCGGTTAGGGGGGCATGGCCGAGCAGGGCATGTGAGCAGAGCGGTCTCATGGAGCTCCCGTGTATTATCCTAGAAACTATCCTTTCCCCGCCTAGAATAGGCCCTGACCTCGGTACCGACAGCTGCAGTTAAAGAGGTTGTAAACCGAGAAAAAATTTTTTTCTCTTCTTTACATCCTGAAAGAGAAACCCATAATGAGCTAGTATGCATCGCATAGTAGCTCATTATGAAATACTTACCTTAGAACGAGCCCCCGCCGTGCCGTCCGCTTACCTGTATGACGGGCGACATGTATAGTCGCCCGTCTTCCGGGATCGCGGCATCCGGCCATCTGATTGGCCGGAGCCGCGGTGACGTCACTCCCGCGCACGCGCGCGGGAGCCGACGGTCACGGCACGGGGCTCTGAAGGAACGGCACGATCTGCCGTTCCTTCAGAGCGCATGCGCCAGTGACGTCACTGGCTGCATTAAAGGTAAATATCTCCTAAACGGTGCATGTTTAGGAGATATTTACAGTACCTATAGGTAAGCCTTAATATAGGCTTACCTATAGGTACAACTTCCTGAGGAGGGTTTACTTCCTCTTTAACTCTCCTGAGCACAGGGATACATCGGGCTCCCTGTACCTGAGCTGCTTTCATGCGGGGAGGAGAGAATAAGGAAGGCACAATTGCTTTAACTGACCAACGTGGCGCCGGAAATCCTCAGCGCAGCACGAGGGGCACGAAGAAATCCAAGGACACAGGGACCAAAAGTAAAATCCACCTTCCTTCAGGTAAGGCAAATGCTGGGGATATCCTTTTTTACACCAAAACACTGAATGAGCTGCAGGGAGAAATAGAAGGAGAATGCTGTAACTGGATGAATATTACTGCTGAGCCTGATCCTATACAGGGCCTGGGGGCTGATGCCATGTCATTATCAGACTCGGACCAGCAAGCAAACATAGAAGAAATGCAGGAGGGGCGGCTCAACCAACATTTAGTCAGATCCTGCAAGCAGTGCATAAATATACAGCATCTGTCAATACTGTGAAGGACCGTTTAGGGCAGGGGTCCTCAAACTACGGCCCGTGGGTCGCATGTGGCCAGCCAGGGCCCTAAACCCGGCCGTCGGCCTGGATGTATCATTCATGTTTTTTTTTTTTCTTTAATCACCTAATTAGAGCCAGATGCTCTAATAGGCTTCAGAAAGGGTGGACCCGGGGCGCAGAGCACTGCGCCCTAGCCCATCCATTTGCGTGACAATAGCGAATGAAAATTCGCTATTGTCATACGGATCCTCCTCCTGGCCAATCAGTAAGCGGGTCCGAGACCCGCTTCCTGATTGGCCAAAAGGCGAGCTCATGCCATTGGTCGAAGAGGAGGCGGGAGGACTCGAGGAGATGCCGGGGGACTGAGGAGAAGCCGCCGCTACAGGTAAGTGCACTGACTGGTCTCTCTGCATTGAAGGGGGCACGACACAATGGTCTCTGCATTCAAGGGGGCACGATGGTCTCTGCATTGAAGGGGGCATGATGATCTCTGCATTGAAAGGGGGAAGGCTGGTCTCTGCATTGAAGGGGGGCACGCTGGTCTCTGCATTGAAAGAGGGCACGCTGGTCTCTGCATTGAAAGGGGGCACGCTGGTCTCTGCATTGAAAGGGGGCACAATGGTCTCTGAATTTAAAGGGGGGCACAATGGTCTCTGCATTGAAAGGGGGCACGCGACAAGATTTACAAGGTGAAAGAACCACAGCTGCAGAGAGTCGCATTAGCGACATAGAAGACAAGACACCAGCTCTGATGAATGAATCCCGTTCTACTGCTCTTTTAGCACATGAAAACAAAAATAAAACTGACGATATTGAAAACAGATTGCGACGAAATAATGTACATATCATGGGATTTCCAGAAAAAGTGGAGGGTAGAGACCCTACAGAATTTGTGGAATTGTGGCTACGTGACACATTTGGAAAAGATGCATTCTCTCCCATCTTTGCGGTGGAATGGGCTCATCGGGTCCCCACTAGAGCTTTACCGGGTAATGCACCCAGACCCATGTTGGCACGTATCCTTCATTATCGGGATAGGGAAAAGGTATTACGTTTAGCCAGAGAGAGGCCTGATATCCGGTTCAATGGAGCCAAGGTGTCATTTTATCCTGATTTTCAGCAGAGGTGCAAAGACAAGGTTCCAAATTTATGGATGTCAAGCAAAGGCTGCGTTGACTGGGATTGATCTATGCTATGCTGTATTTAGCCCGCCTGAGAGTCATGGCAGGGTGCACTTTCTTCGCTACGGCTGCTGGGGCGGCGAATTAGCTGGACGTTCATGAGCCCTCTCTCCAGCAATGCCATAGGGATGACCTGGAAGCCAGAGAGTGGATTCCGTGCCTCTCAACCTGCGGTGGCAGCTCCTGACCAACCGCCTAGGCAGATCCAGGTATCTACCCCGGCCGGGGACAACAAACTTTATGTCCCAGAACTTGCTATGCTCCCTGTAAAGTACACCCTTAATGGCTATATTTGATTACTCCCAACTCTGCATGTGCCTTCCGGTGGATGACCGAGTGGGGTACACTCCAGGAGATGTGCGCAGGTGGACCACGATATAGTTTCACTTTTGTTTGGATGAGTTTGGGTACTTACTCGACTGTTGGTTTGGGTTAAGGCACCATTTTGTCTTTCTACACTTTGTTCTACTCTTTTACTAATTCTTGTTCTGAGATGTCACACGTCTTTTTCATCACTCAAGTGCATTATCTGGGGCTGCCTATTTCAGAAGATTGTTTGCAGTACAGCTTATGGGACAAATATGGTCACAATACCAATTTAATTTGTCAAGATATTATTACAGGTTTCCATATGGCTGAAGTTCCTGTGGTCTTGTTAGGGGACTGTTTGGGGATTAGGGGATTGTCGGACTGCAAGAGATGCACCTTAGGAGAGAATACTTAAGTTTCCTGGGTTATTCCTGGGTGGGCTGGGCGTATCATTCAACTCACACCTCCTATTCTAGAGGGGTGAGTGTTTTGGTGCACAGGTCACTTGCCTTCCAGGAATTCCATTCACAGGTTGATCCTGAGGGGTGCTATGTGTTTATATACTGTAAACTGTTTACTGTCACTTGTGTGTTGGCGGTGGTGTATATTCCTCCTCCGTTCTCCTCCATGGTGCTGTGGGAATTGGTCTCCTTCACACTCAACAAACCTGATGCCCTGGTTTATGAGATAGGAGACTTCAATGGCATACTAAATTCTAGAATGGATAAACACCCTCCCTCACTTCTGCCGACCTTATCCAGAGGCACAGCTCTCTCCCGCTTTATTGCAGAGTTGGGCTGGGTAGATATGTGGCATATGAAATATCCCAATACAATTCAATTCTCCTGTTTTTCTAAAACTCATTCCTCTCTGTCACGCATAGAGCTTTGTGTGGGAACTGGGCCTGCCTTCTCCTTGGTGAACCAGATAGAATATGCGAAGAGAGGAGTGTCTGATCACTCCCTATTGGTGGTGTGGATCACTGTAAGACCACTGGTCAACCTTGTAAGAGCCCCATGGCGATTAAACACCTTTTGGCTGAAACTGATTCCTGCAGACAACGCTATCCAAACCCAAACTGAACTTTTCTTTGATAATAACAATATGTATGATATCCTAATTTGGTGGGATGCCTTCAAGTGTTTCCTGATTTCTCAAATAAAATATATTCAGTCAAATACGAAAGCCCAGGAGGAACGGATGGTCCAACAAGCCCATAAGTCGGAGGAGGAGTATATAGCTAAGCCTACAGAAAGTTAAAGAGCCTCCTGGCTATTGGTACAGGATGCTCTGAGCAAAGTAATTCATTTGAAAGAGGAGAGGAGGCCTTTTTTTTCGATGGTGACTTTTTATGAAGAGGGGGAACAGACTGGTCGACTCCTAACGAAAATTGTTAATGTACGCCCCTCAGTCCCCACTTTTGTGGCTCTTTCCCTATCAGATGGCCATTTGGTCAACACACAGGATGGCGTTATGGCTAAACTGGTTAGATTCTATACCAATTTATATACATCCAAGGTGTCGTATACACCTGAGGACTTGTACCACTATTTGAAACTGATACCCTTACCCTGGCTCACGAGGCACAACGACTCAGTCTGAAAGCCCTTCTCACTCTAGAAGAATTGTGGGCGGCAGTTGGTCTGTTTCCTAACTCCAAGGCCCCTGGAGATGACGGCCTACTGATGGAGATCTACCAGTATTACTCCGTTGCATTATTACCCAGGTTATTAGAGGTCTTCAGTAAGGCTAGACTTAAAAAACATCTACCTACCTCCATGACAAGGGCTAGTATTGTGCTGCTTCTTAAGCCAGACAAACTGGCCATGGAGCCCAATTCTTATAGACCCATATCTTTTCTTCAGGCCCACATAAAAATTCTGGTGAAGGTGCTGGCTAGGAGAGTGAACATGGTCATAGCTAGCATAATTCATGAGGATCAGGCTGGCTTTATGCCAAATAAATCCACAGCTATTAATCTGAGGAGGCTGTATGTTAATATACAAACTCCAGCAGAAAATATGGAGCGATAGAGCAATGCTGTCCCTGGATGTCAATATGGCGTTTGACAGCGTTGAGTGGGGATACTTGTGGGCTGTGCTGGAGAAGTTCAGGCTGGGTCCTAGTTTTATTACTTGGATACATTTGCTATACTTTCAGCCACAGGCGTCCATTAGAGAGGGAGGGAAAATGTCGGCCAGTTTCCAGTTAGGGAGGGGCACAAGGCAGGGCTGCCACCTCTCCCCGTTCTTGTTTGCCATGGAACTTGAGCCATTAGCAGCAAGCATTAGGGCTCAAGCTTCCAAAGTGGGATTTAGATATGGTAACCTACAGGGAAAGATCCTACTTTATGCAGACGACATGCTACTATTGTTGTTAGGGCACACTGACGCCTCACTAAGAGCAGTCATGTCCACTATTGCAGACTTTGGAAGGTTTTCTGGGCTCACGATTAACTGGTCCAAATCTGCCCTCTTGCCATTGGATCAGGGTGCTCATCCTCAAGTAGAAACCTATTGCCCTGTCCCTGTAGTGACATCATTCAAATACTTGGGTGTAATAATATCTCCATAACCATTTGAATTTTGCCATCTAAATATACACTCATTACTGGTGAAATTCAGAGATAAAGCCAAAATATGGAACAAAATGTGGCTATCGGTAGCTGGAAGAGTGAATCTAATTAAAATTATTCTGATGCCATAACTACTATATTAACTTCATAACTCCCTGGTAGTAATCCCACTGAAAATATTTCAGATTGTTAACTCAATATATAGGTCCATACTGTGGAAAGGTGGCACAGCCAGGATTAAACTGGAACAGTTGCCGAGGCCAAAGGATTTGGGTGGGTTAGCTCTCCAGAGCCTGTGTTTGTACTATGTAGCAGCCCAGCTCCAGCATATGGTGGATGGATTGGGTGGATCTACCTATGACTCAGCATTAAATATTATGCTACAATTTAGTGGGGCTCGCACGCTAGCAGAGGGGCTGAAGGCACAGCTTTTCTCTAAACCCAATAAGCAATGCCCAACCTATAGACTTCTGCAAAAAATATGGGAGAAAGACAAACAATTACAAAAAGTAACAGGTTATACCACCTATAGCACAATATGGGATAACCATACTTACCCTGAACTTCTTAAATTACAACATGCTATCAGATGGCGCACCCTGGGAGTGACACATCTCAAACATATTTTTGATAATATGTGGTGTTTTATTATCCTTTAACATGTTCATGGGTATACCAAATTTAGCTTGTAATTGTGTATTCTACTATCTGCGCTGCAACATGCTTTAATGGCCCAGAAATCAATGGAACATATGGGGCTCTCACCTGCTCCGGTCTTCTCTCTTATGTAACAATTTGGTTCCACTAGGGGCTTTATATCTCGCTGTTATGCCACCCTAATGGGAGTGTATTTGGAGAAGTTCCCTAGTATGGCATGTGATAAATGGGAGAAGGATATTGATGAGATATCGGGAGAACAATGGGAAGAAGCACTATAATCCATTAGGTCATGTTCACTGAATGTTTCACAACGAGTGCTACAGCTGTATTACTTTTGAAACCTATTAGGTAGATGTGAGAGAGATGTGGGGGATCTGATTCATTTGCTGTGGAGATGTCCGAAGCTTCACCGTTATTGGAACACCGTAGTTACTACAATTAATACAGCACTACAGATAGCTGTCCCAATGCATCCTAAACAATGCGTATTAGGCGTACTTGATACCACTATCCAAGATACATTTTTTTTTTTTTTGAAAATTAGTTTTTATTGAAATTTTGCACATAAAAACAGACAAGACAATGCCACGCAGGGCAACAAGCACAAACAGTGACAACAGGTCAAACCCCCCCATACCTCCCCCCACCCAGCCCCCCACTCCAGGCTCCACCCAGCACGTTCAGCGCAAAAACAAAGCTTCCATCAGTAATAAAGTCTGCTCCAGCTATCAAGGAGCAAGGTCATAGAACATACAGATTAGTCCAGCACAGAAACCATAATCAGCAACCCCATGCCTTATTCAAAAAATAGAGAGACTTCTACATATGCAGCAAGTACACAATGAATATGAGAATGTCACCAACTGGCATGACCACCCCCCCCCCCCCCCAGACAACCCTGAACAGCAGCACACAGAACACTAAAGCTGAGCAACGGAGGTCGAGGCCGGGGAGTCTATCCATGTTTTCCACACTTTATCAAACTTGCGGGGGCATCCCCTACTGAAATACGTAGCCTTATAGAGCGGAGTCACTTTATTAACTAAGCCCTTCCAAAAGAGGATCGTGGGAGCTAAGGGACTTTTCCAGTGTAAGAGCAGGGCCCTGCGAGCATAGAAAAGAAGTAAACTGACCAGAGTACGAACTGCCCTCGCGGGGGCCAAGCCATCCACCAACCCCAAGAGACAGACCTCCACGGAGCTGGGGACCGGAATCTTAACCACCTCCACAATGCAAGCTAAGACGGATGCCCAATAGTCCTTGACCACCGGGCACCCCCAAAAGATGTGGCTGAAGTCCGCCGGAGAATGCTAACAACGCCAGCACTCCGCCGAGGCCGTCTGATAAATACGTGCCAGCCTCGCCGGCGTGTAATAAATCCGATGCAGAAATTTAAAGTGAATCAGGCGGTCCCTCGCAGAGACTAGGTAGGCGAAGGGTGAACTCCACATATCATCCCAGTCATCACCATCCAGGTCAGGCACCTCCTCTACCCAGCGTTCCCGACACCTACGTTAAGCAGGTGGAGTGGTAGCAAACAATTCCTTGTACAATTCCGAGAGGGGCTTCCGCATATCCGCCGCCTGTATCGCCGTTTCAAGAGCTGAAGCTTTAATCACAACTCGGGAGGAACCGAACTGTGCCACAAATGCATGGCGAACTTGAAGATAGCAAAAAAAATACCTATTTGGAAGATCATAACGCGCCTTCAGGGCATCAAAGGTGCACAGCTCCCCACCAGAGACAATATCCCCCAGCAACTTCACCCCCTTAACGGCCCAGAGGGCAGGATCAGGGATCGAGGCAAAATGAGGAAACTTGGGGTTCCACCACAATGGGGAGGCCGGGGAAACACCAGTTGCTCCTGGTTCCACCAGCACCTGCATCTGTTCCCAGGTTTTGATGGTGGAACGCATCGTTCCCGTCAGCTCAAATTTAGCCCTGGACCCCCGATGCAATAAAAGTCGAAGACTCTCGTAGGAGCCCAAAACAGCCACCTCCAGCACCGTGGCAGAGTCCCCATCGTCCCCCGTAAGCCAGCGCCGTGCCACCACTCCTTGCCCGGCCAGGAAATATTTATAAAGATCAGGTAAAGCCAGTCCCCCCTGACCCCAGGGCTCCTGTAACACCTGCATACCAATTCTAGGAGGAGAGGTACCCCAGATAAAAGAACCTATCAGGCCATGAACGCGGCGGAAGAAAGAACGCGGGACCCACACCGGAGAATTTCTAAGGAAATACAGAAAGACAGGGAGGAGTTTCATCTTCACCAAATTAATGCGCCCCAGAACCGACAAAGGTAAGTCGCGCCACACCTCCGCCCTGCGTTTAAAGACCTCCAGCAATGGGTGAAGATTCAGATTGAGATAGTCCGCCACCCTCGCCGACACCCTGACTCCCAGGTAGGTGAACTCAGTCCCCCATTTCAATGGCAACGCTCCATCAGCTGCAGCAATGGCACCAGGATCAATAGGGAGCATGGTGGATTTATCCCAATTAACCCTTAGGCCGGAAAACTTTGCAAAAGTGTCCAGGATAATGAATACCGCCCGCAGGGAAGCATTGGGATCCTTCAAAAATAAAAGCATATCATCCGCATAAAGCGCCAGGCACTCTTTAATGGAGCCCACTTCCAGCGCCCCCACCTCCGGAGACGCACGCAATGCAATAGCCAAGGGTTCAATCATCAGGGAGAACAGAAAGGGCGAAAGAGGGCAGCTCTGCCTAGTCCCCCTACCTACCTCAAAAAAGGGAGACAGGGTGGATCCAATCTTCAACGCCATACGTGGGGAAGAATACAAGAGGGAAATCCATTTGCAAAATTTAGGACCAAACCCCATGCGCCTCAGCACCACCCCCATGTACACCCAATCCACCATGTCGAAGGCCTTGGCAATGTCCAGCGACACCACCACTCTAGTGCCAACAGAGGCATGGGACACCTGTAAATGAGTAAACAAGCGTCGAAGGTTGGTGTCCGTGGACTTGCCCGGCATGAACCCGGTCTGATCAATGTCCACCAGGGAAGGCAGGACCACTGCCAGCCTAGTAGCCAAGACCTTTGTGAGTATCTTGAGATCCACATTGAGCAAGGCAATGGGGCGGTAGGAGGAACACAGGGTGTGGTCCTTACCCAGCTTGGGCAGGAGAACAACATACGCCTCGAGCATGGAACCCGGCAGGGCCCCCTGATCGAAGCACGCAGCATACAAAGCCTGGAGCCTGGGAGCCAAGGAGTCCGAGTACTGCCGATACCACTCCACCGGGAACCCATCAGGGCCCGGCGATTTATTGGGGGGGAAGGAAGAGATGGCTTTCTCAATTTCCTTCAACGTGATGTCATTGTCCAACCACGCACTGTCCTCACCCTCCAAGACCGGAACCGGCAATCCAGACAAAAGGCGCTCCAACTCCTCCAGGTCATACGCAGGCAGGGGTGAATAGGTGTCAGAGTAGTAATCCATAAAGACCCGGGAGATCTCCCCCGGGTCCCTAATCAGTTCCCCTGAACTAGACTTAATGCATGGAACACTTACCGAAGCCCTTTGATCTGCCACCAAAAAAGCCAACAGCTTACCATTTTTGTCCCCCTTCTCAAAAAGTGACTCCGCTCTATGTTTAAGGTTGGCATGCGCAAAATCAGTATCCAACAAAGCCAAACGCCTCCTGGCCTCCTCCAGGGCCGCATAGGCCGCCGGTCCCGGAGTAGCCGAGTATTCTTCCTCCAACCTACGGACCTCCAGCAGAACAGCCTCTCTATCAGCATTAGCCTCCCTACGGGACGAGATGTAATGACCCCGCATAACCGCTTTGAAAGCATCCCACAGGACTACCCCAGCCGTGGACGAGGCATGATCTTCCCAATATGCAGGCATCTGGGGCTCCACCTGCTGCATCACCTTTTCCGTCTGCAGCCAACCTGGCGAAAGGCGCCATGCACCCCTAGTCCCACCCGCTCCCACCCGCAGAGTCAGCAGCAGTGGGTTATGATCGGAGAGACCACCCGCCAAATATGTGGCATCCTGGACCAAAGTAAGACAAGGCTCATTAGCAAAAGCCAAATCTATCCTGGACGCCGTTCTGTGCACCCCAGACCAGCAGGAGTAGCCACGTACCCCAGGGTTTTTCCAGCGCCACAACTCCGTAAGATGAGCCGCGGAAGACCAGGACACAAGTTCAGGGGACGACAGTCTACCCGGGTTAGAGGAGTCCAGCCCGCCGTCCAGAACAGCATTGAAATCCCCCGCCATGATTAGAGGAAGGTGCATATAAGGGGCCAAGATCACCAGGAGATCTACCAGAATTTGGGAGTGGAACGGGGGAGGTAAGTAGACACTCACCAGTACCACCTGCCGGTGAAAAATCTCCAGGAGAACAATAACATATCGTCCGCCAGGATCCGTAATTACCTTTTGAATCGAGCAGGGTGCATTCCTTCCCAGCAAAATAGACACCCCACGGGCATACGTGGAGTATGTGGCGTTGAAGATCCTCTGAATCCAAGGCCTCTTCAAAGCAAGCACCCTGCCTCCATCCAAATGCGTCTCCTGGAGGAGGATAACATGAGGTTGAACAGATTTAATATACCGAAAAATGGCTGTGCGTTTCACCTTGTCATTGAGACCCCGCACATTCCATGACATAATCTTAAGTAGCTCAGCCATAGAACAGCAGAGGGGCACATAGCAGGAGGGAGCCGGAGGACCAAGCACAGCCCGAGGACCAACCCGATCCCCCAACTCCATCCAGACATTCAGCAATATATACACATAAATAAAAAAAACAGTGACCACCGGATGGAGCCTGGAGCCAAGAACAAAAACGTCCCTGCTGTGATACCCAAACCTGAAACAAGAAAAAGTGCAACAGGGTATCCAGCCTAATCCCAAAACCCAGCAAAAAATTTAAAGGCATGGCTGCAACATAGAACCGCAGCCGGTGTTACTCGTGTCCACCAAAGGCAGCCCCAAAAAGGGGGCTGTCAGATCGTCAGTCCCCAAAAAGGGAAGGAAAGCAAAAGGGGGGAAAAATAAAGTCAAAAAGGTCCAAAACGAAAAATAAAAAGGGTAAAAGAAAAAAAAAACCAAAATTGTAAGTAGGTCGAAGAAAAGGTAAAAAAACCAAGCTGAAAAAAAGTCAAGTTCAACGACGTGTAGCACACAGAGCTCCAATGAACTGTAAACCACTCCACAGCCCCAGGGATAGATGCAAGGATCTAACCCAGGGCAACCCAGGAAACTTCAGGGCAGGATCATCAATGCAGTAACTATAGATGCCCCCCCATCAGCTAATGAGGAGTCAGACCGTGCGTAGACAGGAGCTGCAAATAGGGGGTACAGCGAAGCAGGGCCCTAAGAGCCCCATACCATCCAGGAGAGCAGGTGCACCAGAGGAGATTAAATGGATTCCAACCAGTCTGCAGCCTCTCCTGCCGAATTGAAGAAAAGGACGGATCCCTTGTAATCCACACACAGGCGGCTCGGGTACATCATGCCATATTTCAGGCCCTTGGTTCTCAGGAGTTTGCGCACTTCAGTAAAGGATCTGCGTTTTTTCTGTTTTTCCACAGAGAAATCAGGAAATAACATTATCTTGCTGTTCTCAAACTGCAGTTCCTCCTGTTTCCTGGCTTCAGAGAGGATCCGATCCCTGTCACGGAAGTTCAAAAAGCGGACCAGAAACGGGCGCGGGGGGGGCCCCGGGCGGCCGAGGTCCCGTGGGAACCCTATGGGCCCTTTCCACCACATATGTCGGGGGAGGGGGAGGCAATTTGAGTAGATCACAAAAGAATTTCTCAGCAAACAATGTAGAATTAGATCCCTCAGCCTTCTCTGGCAATCCGACCACCCTGATATTGTTGCTACGCTGTCGGTTCTCAGCATCCTCCATCTTGTCTGCCATAGCATTCACCTGGGCCTGCATGGCAATGAGTTGTGCCGAATGGGAAGCGGTGACATCCTCCACCTCAGACACCCGGCCTTCAGTCTCAGTCAGGCACCCCCTGATTTTATCCAAATCATGGCGGATCAGGGTGCATTCAGAGGCCAGGTGGTCAATCCGGAGCCTCAGGGCAGTTTTTGAGGCATCTATAGCAGCCAGGATGGGAGCAGTGATATCCCCCCCTCCAGGTGACCCCCCAGTCTGTCCAGCGGTCCCCAGTAATGACCCCTCGGTACCTGAGTCCATAGGCTGTGCCAGAGGAGGGTTCCCAACCCCCGCAGACATCTTCCCTGACTTTGAGGAGGCTCGGGCGCCTGTGGCTGCAGAGGAAGAAGAGGAGGCCTGCACCTGCAAGATGGCGGCGGCCGCTTTCGCGCCTCGCAGTGGGACCGATCGTTGAGGCCACGGGGTCGGTGTTGAAACCCCGGATTTTCTCCCCGGCATTCGTGCCCCACCTGTGCCCGATGCGGAGGAGGGCAAAACCGCCGTGATCCAAGGCGCAGGGGCCGTGGATGGAGCCGGATAAGATCAGGATGGAGAGGAGCTCTGCAAGAACACGTCCGGCGCCTTCTACATCCCGGCCACGCCCCTCCAAGATACATTTTTGAAGGAAGCAGCAGCAAGGGCCTTATTTCAGGCATATAGACTTATACTTTGGATCTCGCCTGATCCACCCACATCTAAAATGTGGCTTGAGCAGATGGGTACTACTATGCGTTTTGAAAAACGTATATATCAACACAGGGAAACCCTGCATAAATATGAAAAGATATGGGACAAATGGTTAGATACTCTGGATCTGGCTCCAATAGATATGATCATGGAGAGTATATTGATTGGTTTGCGCAAAAGTTATTGCATGTACAAACTAGGGGAAAGATTTATGTCATTTTTTTTTTTTTTTTACTAGTAATGGCAACAATCAGCGATTTTTAGCAGGACTGCGACATTCCAGCGGACAGATCAGACACCTAACTGACACTTTTGACACTTTCGCAGGGACCAGTGACATTACTACAGTAATTAGTGCTATATATATGCACTGTTACTGTACTAATGACACTGGCAGAGAAGGGGTTAACACCAGGGTTGTCCTTTTGCTTAACAGAGCCAAACTGCCGCAGTATAACTTCGGTGGCTGGTCCGCAAGTGGTTAAACACAATGTTATATCCAGTTTTTTGGTAAAATATAAAGGATGAGGTTGCCTAGGGTAAACATATATTTAACATATCAAGCCTTAAAACTGAGCATGTGCAAATGCAAAAGCTTTACAGGTTATCGCTTTGGAGTTAACAATGAATTATGGCCATAGAATCTTAGCTCTCTCTCAAATGTTTGTGATGATGTGTTGCACAATTTATGTTTACGTACACATGCTTGCCCTAAGTTTAGTGTTATAATTGGGGTGTGTAGGAGGGTGATGGTGGTGCTTTAACCTTCCTGGCGGTCTGATTATGTCAGAATTTTTGATCTAAAAGCACTGCAGTACATTGTTTTGCAAGGAAATCTGTTGTTTTATATATTAGGCCTGTAATTCTTAGGAATAACTCACTTAAATCTATCCAAACAAGAGTCTAGCAGACATCCCGGGTATGATAAAGTTTGAAACACGAAATCATAAATTATAATATAATAAGAATACATTTTATTCAATAATATAATCAAACCAAAAACACTGAAATGTGTACACACAAGGGATGCGATATTACTAGTCACTGTAATAAAGGTTTAGTAAACATCTCGGGTATGAAAGATTTTGAAATATGGGACTGCACAAAGTCCGACGTCACAATCAGGAAAGTAGAATCTGGTTTCCTTTCTTATTTTCCTTCCACTGTCATCTCTCTTCGAGCAACAAACCACGCACATCCGTGTAGGTGCTGACTTTTTCCCAGTTGGTGGGATGTAGTCCATGAAGTGACGACCAGTCCGGGTTGACAACGCCAACAGCACTACGTCCAGATCTATTCCCAGCCATTGATGGTGTTTGGTGATTCAGAAAGATATGTTCTGCAACTTTCCAAATGAAGTCCGAATGAATCACAGGCTTGTCACTCTTTTTTTTTTTAGCAGAATGTAGGCATTCCACAAGCATTGCTCAAGACGATTCCGGAAGATCTTCTTATAGTAGTTCTTTTGCTGTTTCCTCATTGCTGGGTAGAATGTCATTGCTTGGTCGGCTCTGTCGACACCTCCCACGGTGTTGTTGTAGTCTATCACTACTTGTGGCTTCATGACTTCTTTCCCACCTTTCATGCGTACCATAACAGTGGAGGTATTATGCACTGTACTCATTAGGCACACATCTTTCTTGTCCAGCCATCACAGTGCCATCATTTTGCCTTTCTGCCAGGCAACCATTTCTCCTGTCCTGAGCTTCTTTTTGCCAAACATTGGCGGCATGTCACGCCGATAGCCCTTACGGTTCCATAGGCATCAGTTTTGTTTTGCAGTAGAACCTCATATAGTTCAGGAGATGTATAAAAGTTGTCAGTTGTTACACAATAGCCCTGATTTAGCAATGACTCTATTAGTGAAAGAACAGAAGATGTGGCCATTCCATAATTGCTGTATTTTTGATCGAATTTTGTTCCTTTTGCAGTTTATATCACTGAATTCAAAATGTAGCCAGTTGATGATTCGCATAGCAAGTAGGATTTTATGGCAAATCGTGCCCTCTTTGATGCAATGTATTGCACCCAGCTGAGCCTTCCCTTGTAGACCATTAGACTTTCATCTATGCTGATGTCTCTTACTGGCACATAGCTCCATTGGAAATTCTGTAGAATCATTTGAAATACTTCCCAAATTTTCTTTAGTTTTGGTGCAGGATGAGTAGTTTCATCAAATTCTTCATTGTTTTCGAAGTGGAGATATTTCATTATGAGGGGGGATCTGTACTCTGACATGACCGTGCCAAAGAATGGAGTGGTTGTCCAATACCACTTCTGCAGGGGTTTCCCCACAACTCCCTGAAGAATTTTTAGGCCCAGAAATTTCCAAATGTCATCTTTGGTCACTGGTCCCCACTTTCTGCATCTTGAAAACTTCTGATGCGTAGCCAATTGTTGCTCTTTGTACCGGTTTGTCTCGGTAACTATTTTTTCAATAACCCCATCGGTCAGAAATAATTGTAGGTATGCCAAGGGGTTGTCATAGTCAATGTCAAATTTCATACCAGGTGCTCCAGTAAATGGGAATCTTGGGGGCGCTGCCTGATCCGCAGTCAATAGAGCACCAAGTTCTCACATCGCTGAGCTCAGTCACAGAATCGTTGCTGTCGTCACTTTCAGTACCTGATGATGAATGTTCCAAGGAATCACTATCGCTTAGTTCTTCAAACAATTCCGATTAATTGTTGCTGTTTTCCAGTTCGTCTAATAGCCCTTTTGAGTTAAAAGAACGCTTTTTTGGACACCATGGACGTTCTCAATTTTCCAGGCACAAAAAAACACAAAAGTACAGGCAGGGCACTGGAAAAGACACTAGGTGAAAACCTGTGGTAAAATGGCTTGATACAGCGGGAGGATGGCTGGAGGACGGCGAAGGAGGACGGCAAGGGATCGCAGTGTAAGGTAAATTTGATTGTGGGGTAATCCTGAGTGTGGCTCGAGGTTTCCGCTTTTGGAATTGTATATTAACCCTGAGCGACACTCGGGAATACCGCCAGGGAGGTTAAACATTATATTAGTTAATTTATGATTTTTTATGTTTTTTTTTTTACTATGTTTAACTTTATTCCTATCTCAAAAAAGTTAATAAACCCCCTATGTGATAGAATTGGGTAGGTGACAGTTTCTCTTTATAGAGACATCAGGAGTCTATTAGACCCTCAATGTCCCCCCTGCCCTCCACTGCAACTAATCAAGTACATATTGTGCTTGAATAGCTGCTTACTCGACTACAGTAACCAGTTTTGAACTTGAAAGTGACATAATATACCTCACGTCCGACCAGCAAATCACCCCAACAGGAGAGGTAACACAGCACTGCAGGGACATTTCGTCAGCCATCAAGGGATCAGGCTCTGCCCAGCGATTCCAGCCATTGGTCAGCATCAGCGGGATCCAAGAAGAAATGTACTTTGCCTTTATGCACCACTCTAAGCTTTGCAGGATAAAGCATCATGTACGGGAGGTGGCGGTCCCTAAGCCTTTTCTTCACCCCCATAAAAGCAGCCCGCTGTTTTTGCGTAGATGCAGAGAAGTCAGGGAATATGGTTATGATGTTGTTATTAAAGCTGAGGTCAGGGAGCTCCATTGTTCAAGATCCTTTCTAATATCCTGTTATTTTTTGGTTGTTGCCAAGAAACAATTTTTGTTTTTCCCTTTCTGCTGATGGGCCTGGCGGACTCCTGTATTTGAGGCCTCTCTACTCCTGCAGTTTGGATGCTACCTATCCGTGGATTTTGTTGTGGCCCAGAGGTCCACATGATTAAAGTACTTTCCCTACAGTTCTACCTTTGGTTTGGGGTGTAGGTTCGTGACAGTTGGGGTTGCGAACAGGGTGGGGGGAAGGGGCTTTTTGTTCTTTTTTTCTGGGGACTGTTATCCGACCTATGTACTTTTATGTTTTACCAGTATGCTTCTTTTTTACTTTTCTGGGTTCACTGTGGCCTTTACGGCGAGCTTTTACCCTGGTGCCCGCTGGAGGCGCTCCCTTCCCTGGCGGGGGATGTCGTTGTCTCTTCTGCTCGGATGGCTGAGGAGATGTTGACACTCCTGTCCTGGAATGTCAGGGGCTTGAATGATCGTGTTAAGAGGGCTTTAGTGTTCAATTATATTCAGAAATACAAACCACATATTGTTTTTTTGCAAGAGACTCACCTGACTGGCTCCAAGACTATGGCTCTTAAACGGGCCTTTGTGGCGTATACTTTTCATGCCACATTCTCTACCCATGCTAGAGGTGTATCCATTTTGGTTGCCCGCTCCTTAGGATGTTCGGTTAAACAAGTGATCACTGATGTTTATGGTCGTTATGTAATCTTGCTCCTACTTATTAATAATGTGGTATATACCTTTGTATCTATCTATGTACCCCCTCCGTTTACCCTGGCTTTCTGGGACACCTTGATGTCCCAGCTTCTCCTGGTGGCGGAGGGACCGGTGGTACTTGCCGGGGACCTCAATTCTGTGTTATCTCCTGGTTTAGACCGTTGTCCTGGAGAGGATGGTCCTTCTTCCTCGTTGGCAGCCTCTCTAGCCAGGTATAACCTGGTGGACTGCTGGCGTTGGAAGAATCCGGATATAAGGGAATACTCCTGCTACTCAGCTACTCATAAAACTCTGTCTAGGATTGATATGTGTTTGCTGTCTCTGGATTTGCTCCCCAAACTGTTGGCTGCCTCGTATTTGCCCAGGGCTATTTCGGACCATTCTCCTATGTTGATACGAATTGGCCTTTCTGCGACACGGGGCCTTCAAACATGGCGGCTCAGCCCCCTGTGGTTGACGGAGGAAATCTTTTTTAATGCCACGGCCAAGGAGATTGCCCACTTCTGGCGGGTTAATCCGGAGACGGCTGCTGGGGCTATTGTCTGGGACGCCTTCAAGGCCTCCATGAGGGGTACGGTTGCAGGGGTTATTCACCAGTTGAGGGAAGATAGGGCCTGGCGGGTAGAGTCCCTGCAAGCGTAAATGACGGCGGCAGAGCTGGAATATGTTAGGAACCCCTCCTCCTCCAACTATTCTCTCTGGCGAGAATTAGACTTAGTGCTCCTTGAAAAAACTCAGAAAAAATTACTTTATCAAAAACAACGTATATTTGAATATGGGGATAAAAATAGTAAAATTTTGGCTTATCTTGCTCGCTCTGAACACCCTTTTACGGCCATATCGGCTGTGTATGATGCGGACTCTCGCTTGTGCACCTCTAGGGAGGATATTACGACGGCTTTCATCTCCTTTTTTAAGTCCTTGTATACTTCTCAGGTTTCTTATACCACGGCGGAGCTGGATGATTATTTGCTGCAAATACAGCTGCCCGAACTGGGAGCAGAGGATAGGTTGGCATTGGACGCCCCGGTCTATGCCGAGGAGATAGGGGCCGCGGTGGCTTCTTTTGCTGCCAATAAGACACCGGGCCTAGATGGTTTTCCGATTGAGTGGTACCGCGCTTATTCGGAACTCCTCACTCCGCGCCTGTTGACCATGTATAGAGAAGCTTTTGACACTCCCTCTCTTCGGGAGGCCCTCATAGTCTTGATCCCAAAGCCGGGCAGGGATCCTACACAATGTGAGTCTTATCGTCCTATTTCTTTGATTAATGTGGACGTTAAGATCTTGGCCAAGGTGTTGTCCCGTAGAGTGAATTCGGTTATTTCTAAACTTATCCACCCGGATCAAACCGGTTTCATTCCCGGGCGCTCTACGGCGATAAACCTGCGCAGACTCTTCACGAATCTTCAGTTGCCTTCGGAGGCCTCGGACGCTAGGGTGGTAGTGTCTTTGGATACTCATAAGGCATTTGATTCAGTGGAATGGCCTTACCTGTTTGCGGTCCTCGCTCGGCTGGGCTTTGGACCTAAATTTTTGGGCTGGGTTAAACTACTCTATAACTCCCCGATGGCGCGGATTCGTGTCAATAATATTGTCACTGAACCGTTCTCTGTGAGTTGTGGCACCAGGCAGGGGTGTCCTTTATCACCCCTGCTGTTCGCCATGGCCATTGAACCCTTGGCGGCCCTATTGAGGGGGGATGGGCGGATTAAGGGATGTAGGATAGGTGATCTAGTTGAAAAAACTTCCCTTTATGCTGACGTTATGCTTCTCTATCTGGCAGACTCTGCTGAGTCTTTGACAGTTGCGTTGCAGGTGATCGACGACTTTGGCCGATACTCTGGGTTTAGGGTTAATTGGACTAAGTCGGTGATCTTTCCGTTTGATCCTACTTTGGTTCCCACGCTGCGCACTCCGCATCCGCTCAAGGTGGTTTCCTCATTTAAATACCTGGGGGTGACGGTTCAACAGCCGGTCAGCTCTTATGTTGAAAATAATATTACTCCGCTGATTCAGAGACTTAAGTTGACACTGTCCACCTGGATCAAGTTGCCGCTGAACTTAATGGGGAGGATCAATATCTTTAAAATGGTATACTTACCTCGCTTTCTGTATCTCTTCTGGCAGGCCCCGGTGTATCTCCCCAAGTCTCTTTTAAGGCTATCGAGTCTCTCCTACTATCGTTTATCTGGGGTGGGAAGCCGGCGAGGCTATCACTCCGAACTCTGCAGCTCCCTGCCAATGCTGGAGGGCTGGTGGTCCCTGACCTTCAGGTGTATTATTTGGCGGCCCAACTGACCCATGTACATGCTTGGTTCTTCCCGGACCTCCCAAACGCTGCGGTTACGACCTCGGCAGCTGTTATGGGCTCATATGAGGCCCTTCTTAACTCTTTGTACCGGAAGGGTCCTTATCCTTCGGGGGGTGCGGAGATTTTGAAGTTTTCCTACAAAATTACGCAGATTTGCAACAAACGTATTGGGGGTTCCTCCTTTAATGATTCTCCAAATGCTCTGCTGTGGTATAACCCTGGGCTCCCTGAACTGTATAAGTTGTCTGATCCCCGCAGGTGGGCGAGCTTTGATTTGAAGTATGCACATCAACTGTTTGCAGACCATGAGTTCAAGTCTTTCCCGATCCTTAGGCTGGAGCTGGGTGTGCCCTCTTCCTGCTGGTTCCTGTACCAGCAACTTATACATGCAGTGGCAGCACAATTTGGTCTTAGAGGGGTACACCTGGCTGTGGCCCGCCTGGAGAAGGAACTCTTGGCTGATAATCATAGTAAGCTTATTTCTAGATATTACACTTTGCTCAGTTTGGATCAGGATGGTAAGATGGCCAGAATCAGGGACAGGTGGGGCAAGGACTTGCCCCAGTTGGAGGAGGAGGTGTGGGATGAATTTCTGGAATCCCAGTTTGAGGGAATTATAGCGGCTGGGGATAGGGTGGTGCAGCTTAATTATTTGCACAGGATATATTATACTCCATATAGACTACATCGTATGGGTAGGCTCCCTTCTGCCGCATGTTCTCGATGCCAGGCCCCTAGGGGATTTCTTTCATATGGTGTGGGTCTGCCCCAACATTCAGGTCTTTTGGAAGGGGGTCTGCTGACTCATGGAGGAGAAGCTGGCTCTTCCGAATATCTGTTCTCCGGATAGGTGCCTTCTTGGCTACCTGTCGGAGGAGAGCCTTGGGCAGTCTCAGAAGGTGCTGTCACGAATCTTGTTCTTTTATGCTAAAAGATTGATTGCACTACGGTGGAAGAGTCCTGACCCTCCTTCTGTGGAGGCTTGGGTCTCTCTTGTTAACAACGCACTACCTCTCTACAAGCTTACTTATCTAGCTAGGGGTTGTCCCAAGAAATTTAACAAAATTTGGCTAGTTTGGGTGGACTCAGTCTCAGGCTCCTTGGAGGTGTAGTAGGGTTTGTTTTCTGAGGAGAACCCCTGTTCCAGGGTATAGCCAGGCCTTGGCTCAGCCCCTGTAGGCTATGCTGCTATGCTGGTACTTCTACTAGATTATGGTTCCATATGGTCGGATGGTTGGGGGGGGGAGGGGTTGGTTTGGGGTGGTTATTTTTCTGTTGACTCAATTCCTTGCTGTTCTATTATGTCGGATGCTTGGATGGGTATGTACTCCTGGTTTACGCATCTCCTGTCGTTTGCTACCTACTGTAACCTGATATTTTGTTGTCACTGGTTTGGAATTGATGTTTGTGTGTTTTGCAATACCAATAAAATACCTTTAAAAAAAAAAAAAGTGATCGGGTGGTTCTAGAGCTTGCCAGCTGTTAAGGTCAGTGCCATTGCATTGTATGGTCACACTTCTATTCAGAGTCACAGGAGTACACTAAGTTTTGCTCTCCTATTTCCCAGCGTCAGATAAAAGCAGGCAATTGCCCACTATCAGTTGATGTCACAAAACCACTTCAGGCTCTTGAAAGATCCCAACCATATTGTTGAGATCCACCCAGCTGCCTGGTTTACAAGGAGTTAAAGAGTCCTTGCCACCAACTTAAACAAATAGCAGGTAAAAGCGCAGAAAACCCAATAACTGAAATGCTAACTTGTAGCATTTTTCATTTCTATAAATCATTTTTTATTTACCTGTAAAGTGTCTTGCTTGCTAGGGAATTTGTCCCCTCCAGAAAGAGTCAATTCCCTAGTGCAGCCAAAACTCTCTTCCTCCTACCATATAATAACCTGCTTCTCCTTTGGGTGGTTACTGTCTGTTGTAGCCCAGCTCTCCTACCCATCCTGTCACCAACCTACAGTACATAAGCTTATAAGTAGTTGCCCAGGGAATGAGTGAAAGAAAATATTATAAAATGTCACCTGAGTCTGTGTAGCTGCTGACATCACAACCAGAAAGGCAGCATCAAGATCCCGGTATCTTTTCTCTCCTTCTTTTTTTGCTTCTTGTATCGCCCCCTTCTTCTTGCTTTTTTTTCCTCTCCTCTAACGGCCATCGTTCCATCATCATCTATACCAGGTGCCACTAAATGGTGGACCGCAGTCTGGATAATAACCAAGTGAAAGTCTTATCCAGACCGCGGCCTCACCACTTAGCAGCCTGACCTCTTCTCCTGCTGCTGCCGTTGCTGCTGTTCAAAACTTACAAAGGAGGGCGGGAGACACAGCAGGGTGGATTCCTCTTCTGTATATGTATTTGCCTGCCACTGCCACTGCTGTTAAACTGGCAGCAGTGGAGAAGGAGGAAGATATGGGACTTTTACACGGGGAGCAGGAGCTGCCCAACCTTCCGCTTGTTAAGAAGTGTTGGCTAGCTCCCGCCCTCAGTGCAAACCTTCCATTCCTCCCACCCTCTTTTCTGCTGTGAGTTTAACAGCTGCAGCACTGGCAGCAGCCAAATACATAAAAGAAGAGGAATCCACCCGGTTGTGTCTCCCACCCTCCGCTGTGAGCTTAACAGCGCCAATGGCAGCAGCAGCAAAATACATATACAGAAGAGGAATCCACCCTGTTGTGTCTCCGAGTTTTAACAGCAGCAGTGGTGGTGGCAGGAGAAGAGTTCAGGCTGCTAAGTGCCCTCTGACATACTGAGGTAGGACAGTGAAGATGGAAAAGCTGTAACTGCAGTGGAGACTATGATTTCATGGGGGGGGGGCTGTGTTTTTAAGGGAGAGCGGTCTTTGGGGGGAACTTTGATATGGGGGGGCTAGGATGTGAGAAGGAGGGTCTGTGATGTGAGAGGGGGTGCTGTGATATGGGGTGGCTTTGATGTGAGAGGGGGGGACAGTGATATGGGGGGCTGTAATGTGAGATGGGGGAGAAGTGATATGGCGGGCTGTGATGTGAGAGGGGGCGCAGTGATATGGGGGACTGTGATGTGACCGGGGGGAGCAGTGATATGGGGGACTGTGATGTGAGAGGGGGGAAGCATTGATATGGAGGGCTGTGATGTGAGAGGGGGGAGCAGTGATATAGGAGCTGAAATGGGAGGGGGGGGCTGTGATTGCAAAGGTGGCTGTGATGTTAGAAGGGGGGAGCTGTGATGTGGGGGGGTTTTGATTGCAAGGGGAATTGTGATTTTAGAGATGGGGGCTATGATGTTTGGGGACTGAGATGTGAGGAAGAGGGGCTCTGATGTGTAATAGCGGGGGGACTGTGATGAAAGGTGGGGGGGCTGCGATGTGAAAGGGGAGGTCTATGATGTGAACGAGGGCACTGAAGACACTGATGTAAAGGGAGCTGTGATGTGAAGGACCTGAGTCATGGAACAAAATAAGATTCAAACCTCTGGAGAATGAAAACGTTACTGAATTCTCTACAGCAGGGGTCAGCAACCCCCTGCACAGGACCCCAATGAAAGGGGGGCTCTGATGTATGGGAGGGCTCTGGCGACCCCGATGTAAGCGTGAGGAGTCTCTGGGGACCCTTGTGTAAGGGGAGAACTCTAGGGACCCAGATTTAATAAGGGGGACTATGGGGATCCTGATTTAATGAGGGGAGAACTCTAAGTAACCTCATTTTGATGTAATACAGGGGGAACTCTGGGAACCCTTATGTAATTTTGGGGGCTCCAGGGACCCTGTCTAAATGTGGGGAGACTCTAGGGACCCTGATTTAATGTAGCGGTGACTCTGGGGACCTTAATTTAATGCGGGGTGGACTCTGGGGACACTGTTTTAATGCAGGGGGAATTCTGAGGACCCTGCTGTAAGTGTGTGGAGTTTCTTGGGACCCTATAGTAGGGGGAATCTGGGAACCCTGATTTAATGTGGCGGAACTCTGGGGACCCTGAATTAATGTGGAGGAAATCTGAGGACCCTGATTTCAAAGGTGAAAACGTCATCTGTGACGAAACGCATAAGGACACAGCGTGCTGACGTCACCCCCTAGCGTCCAGGAAGTGCAGGCGAGCATAGCCGACCAGCCGGCGGCTTATACATCTATGCGAACTATATTATCCTGCATGTGAGTGGTATTTTTATTTTTTACAATAAAAGTCTCTTGGATTTTATGCTATGGCATTCCCCTCTTCTGTTTTATATTGGTGACATTTACTTGGGGACCAATACCTTGAGCGAGTTTTTGGAGCCAGCAGATTTCCCATAACATCAGAACATATGTTATATGCGCTTATCCTCCGGTGATCTGGTAAGAAGCGCTAAGATTGGTGGTGGATTCATTAGTCTTTACCTGTCAGCGACATTTTGGAATTTTATGAACACTATATTTTTATTTCGGTAAGGAGTACCTGTATGTGCTTGACTCACCTATCAGCGTTTATTCATTTGGAGTCTATGTCTATAATCAGAACATACTATATGCACATAACCATTGGGGATCTGGTAAGAAGAGCTAAGATTGGTGGTGGATTCCATAAGTCTGTTTGCCTGTCAGCAATCCTTTGCTATCATTTAATGAGCACATTCCTCTTTTATTTGGTAAGGAGTACCTGCATGAGTTTGATTCACTTATTGGTGAGATTCACTGGTGAAGGCATTGTACTCTTTATGTGAGTGCATCTTACCTTTTATAATTTCCTTTGTTGTTTGGTTTTTCGCTATGGCGTTCTTTTTTCTCATTTTATGAACACCATACATCTGAATTTCCTGGGAGTTCCATAAGGGTTTCCATTGGTTAAAGACATCACGATTTCTGACCTAGATTTCCTGCCATTTATATTTGGCTTTTTGGTAAGCATAACACCATCAGGAGCCTCGAATTGATAACCTCCTGTTTCTTCACATCACTATTTATTTATGGACTCACTAATGGACATTTACTTGTCTATTTATTGATTATTTAGCTCAACTTTTTATATACAACCCTTATTTAATAATGGGTGGAATGAGGACCCTGATGTAAAAGGAGGGACTCTGGGGACTCTGACGTAAGGGGGAACTCCGAGGACCCTCATGTAAGTGTGTGGGTCTCTGAGAACCTTGAATTAATGGGAAGCTCTAGGGACCCTAATGTAAGGGAGGACTTTGGGGACCTCAATGAATGGGGGGCTCTGGGGATCCTGATGTAAGTGTGGGAGTATCTGGGGACCCTAATGTAAGGGGAGAACTCTGGGGACCCTGATGAAATGAGGGGAAAACTCTGGGAACCCTGATGTTTATGTAATGTGGGGAAACTCTGGGAGCCCTGATGTAATTCGGGGGGATCTCTGGAGACCACAATTTAAAGATGGAAGACTCTGGGGACCCTAATTTAATGTAGGGGGACTCTGAGGAACTTGATTTAATGGTAAAGGGAACTCTGGGGACCTTGATTTATTATGGGGTGGACTATGGGACTGATTTGATGGAGGGGCTCTGGGGACCCTGATTTAATGTGGGGGACACTGCTATAAGGATGGCCACCCTCTAGCAGTAAATCTGCAATGGAGCGGTTGTAAAGCAGATATATCAGTACATAGGAGAGCTGAATTTTAGAAACAAAAAGTAAACTTAGCTTGGTAATTTGATACACTATGCCAGTGAACTCTTTCATGTGCTTTGATTTATTTTTTTGGATTGAAGAAAGGTTACATTAGAGAGCAAGATATCACTGCGATTACTGCCTCCTTAAAAAGCAAACCTCTCACAGCTCCCTTAAAAATTACTTACTCCACACTTGATATTTTTTAGATTATGAAAGATCAGAGGAAAAAACTTAACAAGAGTAAAGGGATGGACAGTGCAAAATAAAAATAAAATTGTTAGAAAAGAAATAAACCAAACCATTTAACTGCTAGAAGGCAGTTACAGTATAAAATTCCTTAACTGGTTTGATTAAAGTGAATCTTCACTGTATCTGGGCTCTAAAAAAACGAAAACGCTATTTCATTCATTTTTAATATTCAAAGCAAACTCACCCATTAATCCATGCAACCATGCTTTATTTTTGCCGAGAAATCACTTTGAAAAATACCCCTAGCATTTCTGGCTGTGGCCATCTTGAGTAAACACAGATATTCATGTACCATTTACTTCCTGGAATCCTTAGCTCAGGCATGTAGGCAGGAGGGTGTGTTTAGCAGAGACAACCCCTCCTATCCTCCTGAAGACACTTGGGGTGTATGACATAATTTGCCTAGGCCTGGAAACCAGGAAGTAACTAAAGAAATTTAAAAAAGAAAGTTTAAAACAAGTAAATATAATATACCTTCTTATCTATTTACTAATGCCAGCAGCATAAGGATTAAAAATAGTCAATGTTGATTGAGAGAGTGCCACTGTAGGCACCAAAACATAGACTACTCCCTGCAAGGCCAACCCCAGGACCACACAATAAGGCCCCATTCAAACTTTGGTGCTTTGAGATCGTGCCAGAATCTCCTTTTTGGGCGACAAGCTTTATGCAATGTGCAGCAAGACCACACTGCATTTTAGGTACCATTGAAAATAATGGCACCTAAACCTACGTTTTGCCATTGTAGTGCTTTTTGAGATTGCGGGCAGAATTACAGGAATTTTGCCACAATCCCAAATTGCCCAGGTGTGAATGGAGTCAAAGAGTCACATGCAGCCCCTGTCTTCAGGTTGGGTACCAGGGGTTGAGAACCCTTGTCAAATTTTTATTGTTGCCTGCATCTATTTGATTATCTCCCTGTAGGGACACAGGCAGCAACAACAATTTTTGTTGCTGTGACAGTGTAGAGATTCTCCTCCCTTTGTGTTCTTGTCAGACAAAAGCAAAAGTGGCTAAATCTCCCCACTGGGGACATAACACAGTAGTTGTGGCGTATATTGGATTCTGGAACTCACCTTTGGGATGCAGTAACCTCGGAAATACACATCACTTGGAGTTGTGTGTGACACATTCAAAGGAACAATATTAGTGAATCTCTGAATTTCATGTATTACTGCTTCAGTATAAGGCATGTTCCTTCGATCATCTACTGTAGGCATCTGACCTTGTTTAACATGTGCCTGGATTTCCTCTTGTACCTTTTCTAGAAAATTGGAGTAAATAAATTACCTCAGAATCTCCACAATATGTGAACATAATCATAATTATATTGCAGCTTTTTTTTTTTCATTTATTTGAACATGAAGACTCTGCCAGTAACGCATGTTATGTTCTTGGGTGACAAAGCTCACTCAACTTTCTGTGTTAAGACAATCATAAATTAGGAAGGACTAAGGAGTGAGGTCCTATAGTCCTCAGAGAAATCAAAGAACATTGTAATTGATAACAGTCAGCACAGAATCATCTGTGCAAGAAAACATTTAGTAAATTAATACATTTTCCAATCTGATTTTTTTAATCTGTGAAAAAAGTAAAATAAAGGTGCTAATAAGGAGTTTCCCTAACTAAGAGCTATTTAACCACTTTACCACCGGAGGATTTTGCAGCTTAAAGACCAGACCCCTTTTTTCAACTTGGCACTTCGTGACTTTAACTGATAATTGCTCGGTCATGCAATGCTGTACCTAAACAAAATTTACGTCCTTTTTTTCCTACAAACAGAGCTTTCTTTTGGTGGTATTTGATCGCCTCTGCGCTTTTTATTTTTTGCGATATTAATAAAAAAAAGCGAAAATTTTGCAAAAAAATTACATTTTCAACTTTGTCTTTTAAAAAATATCCAATATACTCAATTTATGTCATTTTTTTTGGCCAAAATATATTTAGCTACATGTCTTTGACAAAAAAAAATCAATGAGCGTATTTTTATTGGTTTGCGCGAAAGTTATAGCGTCTACAAACTATGGTGTAAATAGTGAAATTTACGCAGCTTTAATTTCTGACTGCCTATCTCATTTCATGAAGTGCTAAAAACGCGGGGCAGTACAAACCCCCCCCCCCCCCCAAACTACCACTTTTTGGAAAGTAGACATCCTAAGGAATGTCCTGACAGGCATGTCGAGCTCATTGAATTTTTTTTTTACACAAAGTTGTCATTGAAATGATATATTGCTCACACATGCCATGGGTATATGTGTAATTACACCCCAAAATATATTCTGCTGCTTCTCCTGAGTACAGGGATACCACATATGTGGGACTTTTTGGGAGCCTAGCTGTGTACGGGTCCCCAAAAACAAATCACCACCATCAGAATTTCAAAGGGCGTACATTTTTCATTGCATTTTCTCACTACCAATAACGGTTTAGGAGGCCCTGAAATGTCAAGATACCACAAACCCCCCCCCCCCCCCAAATGACCCCATTTTGGAAAGTAGACACCCCAAGCTGTTTGCTGAGAGGCATGGTGAGTCCATGGAATATTTTATATTTTGCCACATGTTTTGGGAAAATTACAATTTTTTTTTTTAATTTTTTTTTTTTAAACAACGTTGTCACTAAAATATAAATTTCTCACACATGACATGGGTATATGTGGAATGACACCCCAAAATACATTCTGCTGCTTCTCCTGAGTATGGGTATACCCCATGTGTGAGACTTTTTGGGAGCCTAGCTGTGTACAGGACCGCAAAAGCCAATCAACACTCTCAGGTTTTCTAATGGCGTAAATTGTGCATGTCACCTCTGCACTACCTGTCACAGTTTCGGAGGCCCTAAAATTCCAAGATAGCACAAAACCCCCCCAAATGACCCCATTTTGGAAAGTAGACACCCCAAGCTATTTGCTGAGAGGCATGGTGAATCCATGGAATATTTTATATTTTGCCACAAGTTCCGGGAAATATTTATATATATATATATATATATATATATATATATATATATATATTTTTTTTTTTACACAAAGTTGTCAGTAAATGATATATTGCTCACACATGCCATGGGTATATGTAAACTGACACCCCAAAATACATTCTGCTGCTTCTCCTGAGTACAGGGATACCCCATGTGTGAGACTTTTTTGCAGTCTAGCCGAGTACAGGACCCCGAAAACCAATCATCGCCTTCAGGCTTTCCAAGGGCGTAAATTGTTGATTTCACTCCTGACTACCTATCACAGTTTTGGAGGCCATGAAATGCCGAGACAGCACAACCCCCCCCCCCCCCCCCCAAATGACCCCTTTTCGGAAAGTAGACACCCTGAGCTATTTGCAGAGAGGCATGTTGAGTGTTTTGCAGATCTCACTTTTTGTCACAAAGTTTTGGAAATTGAAAAAAGAGGAAAAAAAATGCATTTTCCTGTTTTTTCTTAATTTTCCAAAAAAAAAAATGAGAGCTGCAAAATACTCACCATGCCTCTCAGCAAATAGATTGGAGTGTCTACTTTGCAAAATGGGGTAATTTGGGGGGGTTTTGTGCCATCTTGGCTTTTTATGGACTTCAAAAGTGTGATAGGTAGTAAGGAGTGAGATCAACAATTTACGTCCTTGGAAAGCCAAAAGGTGTGCATTGGTTTTCCGGGTCCTGTACGCGGCTAGACTGGCAAAAAGTCTCACACATGGGGTATCATTGTACTCAGGAGAAGCAGCAGAATGTATTTTGGGGTGTCATTTCACATATACCCATGGCATGTGTGAGCAATATATCATTTACTGACAACTTTGTGTAAAAAAATAAAAAAAAAGTTTTTCCCGAAACTTGTGGCAAAATATAAACTATTCCATGGACTCACCATGCTTCTCAGCCAGTAGCTTGGAGTGTCTACTTTGCAAAATGGGGTCATTTGGGGGGGGTTTTGTGCTATCTTGAAATTTCAGGGCCTCTGAAACTGTGACAGGTAGTCAGGGGTAAAATCAGCAATTTACGCCATTAGAAAACCTGAAGATGTGGATTGGTTTTCGGGGTCGCGTACACAGCTAGGCTCCCAAAAAGTCTCACACATGTGGTATCCCTGTACTCAGGAGAAGCAAAAGAATGTATTTTGGGGTGTCATTTCACATATTCCCATGGCATGCATTAGCAATATATCATTTAGTGACAACTTTCTGTAAAAAAACAACAACAAAAAAAAAAATAATAATTTTTCCGAAACTTGTGGCAAAATATAAAATACTCCATGGACTCACCATGCCTCTCAGAAAAAAGCTTTGGGTGTCTACTTTTCAAAAGGGGGTCATTTGGGGGGTGTTTGAACTGTCCCGGCATTTTATGCTCAATCTTAGCCACACATCACCCACTCTTCTAACCACTTGAAAACCAAGCCTTTTCTGTGCTTTTTTGTTTACATGAAAAAATATTTTTTTTTTACTAGAAAATTACTTTGAACCCCCAAACATTATATATTTCTTTAAAGCAGAGGCCCTATAGAATAAAATGGTGGATGTTGCAAATTTTTTTGTCACACAGTATTTGCGCACAGATTTTCCAAACGCAATTTTTGCGAAAAAATACATTTTTTTTTAATTTATTGCACAAATACACTATATAATTACAATTTTTTTGGTAAAATTTAAAAGATGATCTTATGCCGAGTTCATAGACACCTAACATGACATGCTTTAAAAATTGCGCATGCCTGCGCAGCGGCAAAAACATAGGTACATTTTAAAAAAACCTTTAAAAGTCTCTACAGGTTACCACTTTAGACTTACAGAGGAGGTCTACTGCAAGAATTACTGCACTCGATCTGGCGATCGCGGCGATACCTCACATGCATGCTGCAATTGCGGTTTACATATGACACTAGACCAACGCTTTTGTGCGCCATTGCATGCAAGCACAGTGGGAAAGGGGGGGGGCTCAATTTTTTTTTTTCTTTTTTTTTTGCTTTTTTATGTTATTTTGACACCTTTCCTTTAATTTTTTTTTTTTAAAATCATTTTTATTGTTATCACAGTGAATTTAAATATCCCCTATGATAGCAATCTGAAGTGACAGGTACTCTTTTTTTTTAAATTGGGGTCTTTTAGACTCTAGATCTCTCCTCTGACCTTAACGCATCTGACCACGCCAAAATTGGTGTGATAAAATACTTTACCAATTTCCCAATGGCCCTGTTTATTTCTGGCGAAACAGAAGTCATGAATTGCTCATAGCCTCCAGCATCTTAGGCCATATAGATGATTGGAGCCATTCTCATCTCCAATTAGCTCTATGGTTAGATAATTGAACCACCGGCTGCACTCTCGGGTTAACCGGTGGGACAGGAGAGCCCGAGAAAAACCACGGAAGGCTGCGGAAGGCGGCGGTGGGGGGGGAGGCCCCTCCCACTGCATGTAAAAGCAGTCTAGCGGCCAATTACCTGCTAGGATTGCTTTTACCTGTAAGCCGACCGCTGGCTGTAAAAAACAATACCAAGATGATGCCTAAATCTGCAGGCATCATCCTGGTATAACCACTCAAAGTCCAGCAACGTACCAGTACATTGCTGGTCCTTGTTTGGCATATAGGTTTTTTTTTTTTTTCATGCAGCCTGTGGGCTGAACGGAAAAAAAGAGAACCTATCAGAAAGCAGCACAGGAATAATGCGTAGTATTACTCATCATTAACCGCCCAAACAACCACCCACTGAATTTAATGATGGGTATACACGACACTATCCACGTATACCAAAATAGGATTTTAACTGCAGTGCTGAAATCAGAAAATCACCACAGCTGCTATCAGCAAAGGTATCCATATATGCTGAGCGCAAACACTGTTTGTGTCAGAATATATAAAATCAATGTCATGGTAGCCGACGAGTACCTGCAAGAGAAACAGGTCACAAAAGAATGAAAAAACAAACAAAGGACATTAAAAAAGTACAGTAGGAAGAGTAGAAGAACATATAAAATGACTGACACCACAACAGTTTTTGGATCCTTTTATTTTTCTTTCTAACTGTTTCTTGATGTCTTGATTTGGGACTGCGATCTTCCAGCTTGGGTCTCTCAAAATGTCGATGGACATCCAACATCCTTCGAGACCCTGTGTTTGTGTGCCCTACACTGTGTCGTGCTGTACCCTACACTAATACTCCACTAGTGTATGGTAGCGCTCAAAACATTCCCCGATGCAGAGACCAGGTTGGTCAGGACATTTGGGACAATAATAGCGGGTGTCACGCCTAAATCCGCGCCTGCTACAGACACGACATCTTTTTTGGGGGTATCTTTTGGTAGGGGTACTCGGGAGGACATAAGAAAAATGCCTCTCATGCAGCTGGCTCACTGCATCTGGAAGGGGAAGTTGGGCAGGCATGCCTCCTGGGTACAGGTAGGCAAGGATGATCTCTTCCTGGAATTCCTGGAAAGATCCAGTTCGTCCTGACGCCCTGTATAGGACAAAGGCGTTCAGCATAGCCAATTGGAATAAATAAACAGACACTTTTTTGTACCAGCGTCTGGCTTTACGGGCAACTAAATACGGCGCCAAAAGCTGGTCGTTAAGGTCCACCCCTCCCATGTTAAGGTTATATTCGTGGACACAGAGGGGTTTCTCCACAACGCCAGTTGCCGTAGTGATTTGGATCGTCGTGTCTGCGTGAAGGGAGGACAGAACATAAACATCCCGTGTATCCTTCCACTTCACCGCCAGCAATTTGTCCGTTTTCAAGCAGGCTCTCGCCCCCTGACTAAGACGGGAATTTACAAGCCGTTGGGGGAAGCCCCGGCGATTAGGTCGCACGGTGCCACATGCGCCAATTTGTAAATCGAGAAGGTGACTAAATAGTGGCACGCTTGTATAAAAGTTGTCCACGTACAAATGGTACTCCTTTCCGGATAAGGGTGACACCAAGTCCCAAACAATCTTACCGTTGCTCCCTATGTAGTCTGGGCAGTTCGGGGGCTCCACACAGCTATCTTTTCCCTCATAGACCCGGAAACGAACTGTATAGCCTGTGGCCCTGTCACACAATTTATACAGTTTGACCCCGTACTTGGCATGCTTGCTGGGGAGGTACTGTTTCATAGCAAGGCGGCCAGTAAATTTAATCAGGGACTCGTCAACGCAGACAACTTGTTCGGGGGTAAACAAGGCTGCAAACCGCTGTTTGAAGTGGTCTATGAGGGGCCGAATTTTGTGGAGCCGATCGTATTCAGTGTCTCCCCGAGGACGACAGATTTCATTGTCGCTGAAATGCATAAATCGCAGAATTTGCTTGTATCTCCCCCCTGGACATGGAGGCAGAGTACATGCGCATATGGTGAACTGGGCTAGTGGACCAATATAGCCGCAGTTCACTCTGTTTAGTTATGCCCATGTGGAGGGAAAGGCCCAGAAAGACTTTAAATTCGGAAACCGTTATAGGTTTCCAGCCGAATTGTCTGGCAAGGGGCGAATTTGGGTTGGCGGCGATGAACTGTTGTGCATATAAATTTGATTGATCCACAATAGATCTGTAAAGATCTTCCGTGAAGAACAGCTCATAAAAGTTCAGGGGCGTAAAACCAGCTGTCTCCACGTGGATTCCAGGTTGGGCGGTGAATGGGGGAAGTACTGGCGCTGTAGAATCAGTGGGTTGCCAATTGGGATATGCCAGCGCATCAGGGAGGGCACTATGGGCTCTACGGGCCTGTCTACGAATATGCGGTGGCTGCGGGCCACTACTTGTGCTAGCCACAGCACCAGCTTCAACTGCACTTAGGGGACTCGCCACGTCACCAGGTGTTACTGCAGTGCTGGTTGTACTAGGTCCAGGGTGTACTAGGCCGCTGGCGCTTGCCAGGTCGCCAGAAAAATGAGCGGCACTAGAACCCAACTCTGCTCCATACGAGCACCCTGCGATTCCTGCATCTCAACAACTCCAGAATGGGGTCGGGTACGCCTGGGTCTAACAGGGACCCATCTGTCGTCGGAGCTATCTGTCAGGGAGCCGCTGCTGTCATCTGGTTCGTATACTGACATTAATTCGGTCATTGTAGATTCCCCATCGCTATCAGGTGACACGGCCAGCATATAACTATAAGCCTCTTCACCACTGTACAAACGTTTAGACATTTTGGTAACTAAATTTACCTGTACAGTGGTGTTGACTCACAGGTAATAAAAGCACCTGGCTGTCAAGGACTATTTCAAGCGCTACCAAAAAAACTGCTAATGCTAGCAGGGATCAGGCCTGACTCTGCTAACACAGCGGTTTTGTGTGTTGTTTTTTTTTGTAAGTGACAGTAATCTATTGATTACTACACTTACCTGGGTGAAAGGGTTAAACGCAGGTGCTGGCCGGAATCAGTGCTGATCGTGCAAACACCGCGTTTTGGGAACCCTAAACTATGGGGGCGCTAGTATAGCTCTGATCAGATCAGATATTGATCTGTTCAAACACTATACTAGAAATGGAAGTGTATGTGCGTGCGTGTGTGTGTGGTAATCAAGGGGTTATTTCTAATTATGGGCCGGGGATCTGGGGGGGGGGGTGGCGGGGACCCTAAACCTCTTTTGGGAAAGAAACTAGCTCGCTAGCGCAACCTCAAGTCAACAATCACACTAATACAAAATACAGTAAAAACAGTATATTATGTGTGTATTAGTGTGCTATGTGACAGGGGGGAAGGGGTTAACGGGATGTGATCAGGGGGGGATCAGGGGGTTAAATCTTTATTGGAAGGGGCTGGCGGGTATCCTAAGGATAAAAGGAATGGAGGCAAGCGCTAAACCTGGTCACAAGTCACACTTATACGGGTATATAGAAAATGCTATATACTGTATACAGTGTGTTGTGGCAGGGGGTGTAGGGGTGATCAGGGGGGGGTCAGGGGGTTAAATCTTTATTGGGCGGGTGGCGGGGACCCTAAACCTTCTTGGGACAGAAACGTAGTCGCCTGCGCTAATTCTGATCACAATCACACTAATCCAAAAATACAAAAACACTGTATATTACGTTTGTATTAGTGCTGATGTGACAGAGGGTGTAGGTGTTAACTATCGGTGATCAGGGGGGGGGGGGGTCAGGGGGGATCAGGGGCTTAAATCTTTATTAGGGGGGGTGGCGGGTAATTCAAGTGGAAAAGGGGGGGTCGCAAGCGCTACACCTGTTCACAAATCACACTTATACAGGTATATAGGTAAATGCTATATGCTGTATATAGTGTGTGTTGTGTCAGGGGCTGTAGGGGTTGATCAGGGGGGCAATCGGGGGGTAAATGTGCCTATCTAGCTGTGTGTGACTGTGTTTGGTGCAGTACTTACAGTTAGAAGTGCTCTCTTCTCCAGATGAATCCAAAAAGGATCATGGGAGAAGAGGGCACGTATTTTCTGAGTCTGTGTCTACATTTCACAGACTCAGAACAAGATCTGATTGGGCAGGACTGATCTACAGGTCCAGGCCAAAAATCATTGGCCTGGACCTGATGACTGATCGGTTCTGAACCCAATCGAGCCATCGGTGTCGGCGGGCACGCGCGGGAGCGCGCACAGGACCGGCGGCAAGTAGCGACGTAGACCTACGTCACTCTGCCTGGCCGGGGCTGACTGCCGCAGTAAATATACTGTGAGCAGTCGGCAAGTGGTTAAAGCTTATTGCACCCTGAAAAACCACCAGGATCACTTATATACAATAACATACCTTTAAAAAAAAAAAAAAAAGTCTCACTGTATTTATCTTTTTTTTGGTGACCAATTTCTTAAAATGTTGCCACTTCAATGCTACCCAGCTACTGTAAAGTGTTACTAAACCCACCACAGTAAAATCAGTCTGTGAATGCAGTAAAGCATTCTTGTTATACTCACTGTTGACCTTAAGGGGTTAACCCTTTGCATTGTGTAAAAAGGCTGTTTGGTCCTGTCTTCTCTGATTCTCCCCTTCATCCACAGTCCCTAATCCATCTGCTGATAGTACAGAGCATTGGGGGCACTCTGCACATGCTCATTTTGGTGTGCATTCGTAGGGAGATTTTTTTTTTTTCTTGGGAGGGTGCATGTGATCAGCACAGGGCCAATCAGCTCTGTAAAAAAAGAGGGTCAGGGGTCCTGCAACCTCATAGGACAATCAGGGGAGAATGAAAACTCCTACAAGCTTTAACTAGTGCTCAGATGGACACTGATAGAAGTCACAAGACTGCTATGCACTGCTGATGAGAAAAGCTTTTTAGCAGTTTATATTTACTAAAATAATTGTATTTCCGTGTTCTATGTACTGTGGGAGACCAGATATAGTAAATGCAGGGTCCTGGGTTTAGTAACACTTTAACCACTTAAGCTCTGGAAGATTTTACCCCCATTCCGACCGGGGTTTTTTTTGTGATTCGGCACTGCATGAATTTAACGGACAATAGCGCGGTCGTGCGACGCTGTACCTAAACGAATTTGACGTCCTTTTTTTCCCACAAACAGAACTTTCTTTTGGAGGTATTTGATCACCTGTGCGATTTTTACTTTTTGCGCTATAAACAAAAAAAAAAGCGACAATTTTGCAAAAATAACAATATTTTTCACATTTTTTTATATGAAATTCCCCCCCAAAAAAATTTAAAAACCAAAATTTTTTAACATTTTAGGCCAATTTGTTTTATGCTACATATGTTTGGTAAAAAAAAATCGCAAAAAGCGTATTTTGATTGGTTTGCGCAAAAGTTATTGGGTTTACTAACTAAGGGAAAGATTTTTGTCATTTTTGGTGTTTTTTTTTTAACGCGTAATGGCGGCGATCTTCGATTTTTTTTGCGGTACTGCGACATTGCGGCGGACAGATCGGACCCTTGACTGACATTTTTGACACTTTTGGGGTTACCAGTGACATTACTACAGTAATCAGTGCTATATATATGCACTGTTACTGCAAAATGACACTGGCAGGGAAGGGGTTAACTTTATTGGGGAAGGAGGGGTTAAGTGTGTCCCTAGGGGCGTGCTTCTAACTGTGATTGGACATGGCTACTGGTGTAGGAACAGTGATCAACGAACCTACATAGTAGAACCGTATGATCACTATTCCTACACAGGGGAGAATGACAGGCGGCTTGTTTACATTAGCCGTCTGCCTTTCTCCCTCTCCGCCGACGATCGCCGTGTGACCGGGTCCGCCGGTCACACGCACGGACTTCCTAGGGAACGAGCCGGGGTGGACGCGCGCCTCCGCGGGCGCACGCTCGCCGCTATTGGCTCACAAGCAACTGACAGGCAAGTGACGTACCCATACGTCACTTTGCCTGGCCGGGGCTGACCGCTGCAGTATATGTACTTGCGGCGGTCGGCAACCGGTTAAAGTGATATTAAAGCATTATTTTTTAAATCAAACATGTTATACTTACCTTCTCTGTGTGCAATGGTTTTGCACAGAGCAGCCCGAATCCTCTTGTTCGGTTCTATGCCAGCGCTGCTGACTCCTCCCTCCTGCTGGCTGCCCCCACAGCAAGCAGCTTGCTGTGGGGACACCCAAACAGGCAGGCTCCTGATCCGTGGCTCTGTGTGTCAATGCACACATGGAGTCACGGCTCGTCCTTGCCCACTTCCGTCTCCTGATTGTCTCACTGGCTATGATTGAAAGCAGTGGGAGCCAATGGCTCACACTGCTGCCAAAAGCCAATCAGGACTGTGAGTCCCCGTACAGGCAATGCTTTTGTGGACATCGCTGGATCGAGAGGGGGTTCAGTTAGGTATTGGGGGGGGGGGCTTGGGGGGTGCTGCACACAGAAGGTTTTTTTACCTTCATGCCTAGAATGCATGAAGGTAAAAAACCTTGTACCTTTACAACCACTTTAAGTATTTCCCATTGCTGAGTGTGTGAAAAATACCTGCTCTAAAGCCACCAGCTCATACATCACTACAGGTCATAAGAGTTGTGGGAAGATCCATACTATACAGCAGGGGATATGGCACACTTGCAAGAACCAAGGGAGTATTGCACTGGTGTTTCAAGACACAGGCTACTAGAAAGGTAAGTATATTGTTTCTTCTTTTAGAAGGCATGCTTCGACCTTGTACTGACAGAGTCACTTTAATTTTGCCTTTTTAGTTGATTTCAATGTAATTCCACAAAATGTCAACAATTTTAAACATCTATTTTTTGGCGAAAATTTAGGTGAATTGAACACTAGAAAAACAAATTTTTCTCACGCCTAATACAGACAACAAATTATACTTCTTGTTAGGTTTATCAGATGTGGTCATTTGGGTACAATCCTCAATAACTGAGACAGTTCCATTGGTGTGCACAGCCTTTTGCGTTTGTGTGCATCCCAAATAGAGATGGACGAACATTGGCCGGAGCGGTTTGCGAACGTCAGCCGCAAATTTTCTCAAAAGTCCGCGAACTGCGAGTTCGCGACGGGCCCCATACAGCAGAGGCCAAATTTTTGCAGGAGTAAAATACACTCTTAGAAAATTATACTGTTAAATAACACCCCCCTTCAATATGTGGTATTGGGGGGCCATTGGTGTATCACACCAGTTCAAAAAATTGGCCAGTGAGTTTGGCGCTGTGTGTACCAGACTTCACTCAGCAAACGAGGCAATATTTTTGCAGGACACAAATACACTTGTAAAAGTTTACTCAGATAACACCCCACTTCAATATGTGGTATTGGGGGGGCATTGATGTATCACACCAGTTCAAAAAATTGGCCAGTGGGTTTGGCGCTGTGTGTACCAGACTTCACTCAGCAAACGAGGCAATATTGTTGCAGGACACAAATACACTTGTAAAAGTTTACTCAGATAACACCCCACTTCAATATGTGGTATTGGGGGGGCATTGGTGTATCACACCAGTTCAAAAAATTGGCCAGTGAGTTTGGCGCTGTGTGTACCAGACTTCACTCAGCAAACGAGGCAATATTGTTGCAGGACACAAATACACTTGTAAACGTTTACTCAGATAACACCCCACTTCAATATGTGTTATGGGGGGGCATTGGTGTATCACACCAGTTCAAAAAATTGGCCAGTGAGTTTGGCGCTGTGTGTACCAGACTTCACTCAGCAAACAAGGCAATATTGTTGCAGGACACAAATACACTTGTAAAAGTTTACTCAGATAACACCCCACTTCAATATGTGATATTGGGGGGCCACAGGTTTATTACACCAGTTCTACAAATAATTGGCCAGTAACTATTGTCACTGTGTGTAGCACTGTTTACACAGCAAGAGGCCAAATTTTTGCAGGACTAAAATACACTCTTAGAAAATTATACTGTTAAATAATACCCCACTTCAATATGTGGTATTGGGGGGCCACTGGTCTATCACAGCAGTTCAAAAAAATTGGCACTGTGTGTATCAGACTTAACTCAGCAAAAGAGGCAATATTGTTGCAGGACACAAACAAACATGTAAAAGTATACTCAGATAACACCCCACTTATGTGGTATGGGGGGGGGGGCAATTGGTCTATCACACCAGTTATAATACATGATAAGTGCTTTCGTCACTGTGTGTAGTATTGCTGCATAAACGCTCAGTCTCACCACCACACCTGTCACAATGCTCCACAGTGCACAATAATACTACTAATCCACTATAATATGCTTTCTACAAAGTATATTATACTGTGGATTACCCCCCTCCCCCACCACCCCACCCCTTTTTAGTGCACTGCACAGCAATACCAAAAAATTTGCAGCCCTTTAAATGACTTTTGTGGACATTAACAGAGCGATTTGTGTCACTGCTGACGATCTCTAACTGCCCCTACAGCACAGACTGGATACCTGCCCCTATACTGAGAAAAGACTGTAATAGACCTTATACCGACATTGCAGCACTTTAAATGACTTTTGTGGACATTAACAGAGCGATTTGTATGACTGCAGCCGATCTCTAACTGCCCCTAAAGCAACGACTGGATACCTCACCCTAAACTCAAAAGATACTAGTAAACCTATACCGAAATACCAGCCCTGAAAACGACTTTTGTGGATCTTCACAGCGCTATTTGTGTCTAGCAAACTTTCCCTCATGAGCACAGGAGACCTCTCCCTACACTGGCAGAAAGCGGAATGTGAAATGGCTGACAGCCCAGGTCTAATTATAGGGTAGGGGGACTGTCCATGTGCTGGAATGTTTCAATTGGCTATCCTGTTCCACCTGGCGGCTGTGTCATGGGTCAAAGTTCTCCCCAATGTAAACTAATATGGCCGCCGTGAACTACGCCATGTGTTCGCAAATTTGGCGGGCATCGACCGGGCGAACCGCAAGGCCATCTCTAATCCCAAAGCTCAAACACACATGGGTATCCATAGACATTTACAGACAGGAAAAAAGTGCCTGTTTTTTACAAAACGTCTGTAAATCTACAGACAGTTGACAACACAGGGTTGAGGGTGTACACATGGTGCCAGTGTGATGCTTTGCATTCTGTTGCTTTCTGTGGGCACAGCGCCCACTGAAAGGGACTCGTTCAAGTGATTGGTGCTGCTCTGCCATACGCTAGTGTGGGGTTCTAGTGGTTAAAGCAGGTTGTGAGGAGTTGATACCAAATGCTCTCCCAAGAGCAATCTGAACGCAGATCACTTTCAGAGACCAAAGCACATGTGAACGAGTCCCTAAAGGGATGCTGGTGCTGGGCAGTAAGGGGTTAAAACAGAAGCATCACAAACTTGTGAGTAAAAACCCCATCAATTTACCCAACTAGCAGATTGTCATCAATCAATAGTACTAAAGTTGTCCCTGAGTGTTAACTGGACATGAACAGTGAGGGGGAGGAAGACAGACGGTTGAGAGAAGGGAGGGATATGGGGTGAGTTCATTCACAGCACACTGCTCAGCTCACTTACCCCAGGCTGGTCTCTGGTGGCTCAGGCAGAGGCAATCCATAATGCAGCCACTATGTAGTTGCCAGCTGCAGTGCTTTAAATTTCCAATCCACTCATCCCCTTTCCTCAAGCACAGCACTGGGCGAGGATTTAAGTGTTGGTGGGCAGACACAAAGGGGAAATGAGTGGAAGCAGAATAATCCCTCTCTCCTCTCCCGCCCGTGCGGTGGCACAAAGGGACTGTGCTGGCTGGGTTCTGAGAGAGTGTCACACAGACACTCAACATTGACAGATGCAGCCAGCCGCCCCTATATTTAACTTGATTGATGCCCTGCCCAAGCACAACGTCCCTGGGTTGCCTGAGGAGGGGGGGGGGGCACAACTGAAATCTGGGGGGCAAAACCCAACCCAGCACCCCCCTAGATCCAGCAATGGGTGATTAGGGTGTGCCCAGGCACACACCTATTGACATCTCTGCGTACTGAAAATGTTGGGGAATGAATGTGTATGAAATTTTAATTACCCCAAAATTCTGCAAAATGTCACCATTTTGGGAAAAATGTATGTAGCACCCTACAGGTAAGTGCTAGCTAAATGTATAGTGGGCCTTGTCTGCCTAACATCAGGGCTGTGATTTTTTTGGCTAGGGTGTCAGGGCTTCCAGATGTGCCTGCTGAGGGGAGAAGTATCCCCATTGGCTCCTGTGAGAGACTTCTCACAGGGCAGTGTGGGAAGCCCAATCAGGGGGCACATCCCAGCTTGCAACTACCCCAGAAGGCAGATTATGCTGCAAAGGATTCTGGGAGTGGGTATAAGTTTGGGGGGAAGTGTGTGGCACGGCATCTTTGGCGGGAGCAGAGTCCCAGAAAGGAGAGTGTGGCTGCCTCTCCTCCTGTCTGAGGAAAGCGGATGTCTGGGGGTGTCGCCTGAGTATCCAGAGAATGCTGAGTTGAGCTGAGGGGATCCGGTGTGCCGAGAGCCTGCGGAGAGAGAGAGGGGTCCAGTCCCAGGAAAGCCTACACAGGTCGTGAGTACTGCGTATTGCCCCTGGGGGTCTGCCTGAAGTTAGAGGGGACTACTCTGGGAGAGGTTCTGGGATCCAGGGTCAGCTAGCTGTAAAGAGGGTACCTAGTTTGAGGACCCTAAAGCTACAGATGGGGTACATAGTCAGTGGACCCTGAAGAGTTCAAGGTTAAAGGGGTCACCTGCAGTAGGGCCCTGAATTGTACAGAGTGTGTCAGTTAAAGTACAGCCATACAGAATTCTTCAACATACTACTTCAAGCCAAGCAAGGCGGGGGGGAAAGTATTCATTGACTTTTGCAGTATAACAGTGTCAGAAGTTCTACAGTTCTCAGTCCTGGATCCTCTGGACTACAAGTCAAGGGTTCAGCACTTTCATTGTTCTATTGAGTGTTCTCAGTGTTAGTGAGTATTGGCTGGCGCCGGCTGGCGTCGAGGAAGCGCCAACGGGCATTTTCCAGAAGCAAAGTCCCAAATGTAATTTGTTGGAGCCTAAAGGAGTATCCCTCTCATTCCCTTCTCCCATCATCTTAAATTCCAATAAAAACCACAAACAAAGATGCTGGAGTCGTCACTGCTTCAGTTATCACACCCAGGGTCGCAGCTCACATGGGCTGGAGGGAATACCAGTAGTGATGTCGCGAACCTAAAGTTCGCCGTTCGCGAACGGCGAACGCGAACATCGGCAAATGTTCGCGAACCGGCGAACCGCCATAGACTTTAATAGGCAGGCGAATTTTAAAACCCACAGGGACTCTTTCTGGCCACAATAGTAATGGAAAAGATGTTTCAAGGGGACAAACACCTGGACTGTGGCATGCCGGAGAGGGATCACACAAAAAAAGTTCTTAAAAATTGTAATTTTTTGATAGAGAGCCAATTATTGGAAAAATTAAAAAAAAAATAAAAATAAAATATTTCTTTGGATTTAGCATCTGGGGGGTCTAAAAAGTGTACCTGTGAAGTTTCAGCTCTGTAGCATGTCCAGAACCAGAAAAAAAATAGAATTAGGGTTAGGGTTAGGGTTAGGGTTAGGGTTAGGGTTAGGGCTAGGGTTAGAGTTAGGGTTAGGGTTATTTTTATGGCTAGGCTTAGAGGGTTAGGGTTAAGGTTAGAGGGTTAGGGTTAGGTTTAGTGTTAGGGGCTAGGGTTAGGGTTACGGTGAGATACTTAGGGTTAGAGTTAGTAGCCCTACCACTACCCCTCTAACTCTAACCCTCTAACCCTAAGCACTAAAAATAACCCTAACCTTAGCCCTGACCCTAACCCTAGCCCTAACCCTAACCCTAACCCTAGCCCTAACCCTAATTCTATTTTTTTTCTGGTTCTGGACATGCTACAGAGCTGAAACTTCACAGGTACACTTTTTAGACCCCCCCCCCCCCCCAGACAATAAATCCAAAGAAATTTTTTTTTTAAGTTTTTTTTTTTTTTTTAAGTTTTCCAATAATTGTCTCTCTATCAAAAATGACAATTTTTAAGAACTTTTTTTTGTGTGATTTAGTGTATAGGGGATCTAAAAAGTGTACCTGTGAAGTTTCAGCTCTGTAGCATGTCCAGAACCAGAAAAAAAGATAATTTTTCAGTAGAGCAGGGATGGTGGGAACCCCTTTTACACCTATATGATCTTTTTTTCCTGGTTCTGGACATGCTGCAGAGCTGAAACTTCACAGGTACACTTTTTAGACCCCCCCCCCCCCCCAAACAATAAATCCAAAGAAATGTTTTTTTTGTTAAGTTTTTTTTTTTTCCAATAATTGGCTCTCTATCAAAAATGACAATTTTTAACCACTTAAGCCCCGGAGGATTTGGCTGCTAAACGACCAGGGGTTATTTTGCGATTCGGCACTGCATGACTTTAACGGACAATTGCGCGGTCGTGCAACGCTGTACCTAAACGAATTTGGCGTCCTTTTTTTCCCACAAATAGAGCTTTCTTTTGGCGGTATTTGATCACCTGTGCGATTTTTTGATCACGCGCTATAAACAAAAAAAGATGTTTATGATACCTATGTTTGGTAAAAAAAATCGCAAAAAGCGTATTTTGATTGGTTTGCGCAAAAGTTATTGCGTTTACTAACTAAGGGAAAGATTTTTGTCATTTTTGTTGTTTTTTTTTTAACGCGTAATGGCGGCGATCTGCGATTTTTTTTGCGGTACTGCGACATTGCGGCGGACAGATCGGACCCTTGACTGACATTTTCAACACTTTTGGGGTTACCAGTGACATTTCTACAGTAATCAGTGCTATATATATGCACTGTTACTGTAAAAATACACTGGTAGTGAAGGGGTTAACTTTATTTGAGAGGGAGGGGCTGTGTGTGTCCCTAGGGGCGTGATTCTAACTGTGATCGGCTGTGGCTTCAGCTGTATGCAGAGTGATCAACGGATCTACATAGTAGATCCATATGATCAGCTCTCATACAGAGGGGAGAATGACAGGCAGCTTGACTTTCTCCCTCTCCCCCGCCGATCGCAGAGTGGCCGGCGGACATCGGGTCCGCCGGTCACACGCGCGGGGGGGTCCGTGACCACGCGGGAGCGAGAGCGCGCCTCCGGCGGCGCGCGCTCGCTCCCTAGACCCTCACAAGCTAGTGACGTAGCCCTACGTCAATTTGCCTGTGAGGGGCTGACCACCGACGTAGATCGGCGTGCGGCGGTCGGCAAGTGGTTAAGAACTTTTTTTGTGTGATTTAGTGTATAGGGGGTCTAAAAAGTGCACCTGTGACATTTCAGCTCTGTAGCATGTCCAGAACCAGAAAAAAAAGATAATTTTTCAGTAGAGCAGGGATGGTGGGAACCCCTTTTACACCTATATGAATTTTTTTTTCTGGTTCTGGACATGCTACATATATATATATATATATATATATATATATATATATTAAAAAAATACTCAAATACCAGCCCTCAAAGGGGCTTTTGGGGACAATATATATATATATATATATATATATATATATATATATATATATATATATCACAGAACCCAAAAAATTACACAAATACCAGCCCTCAAAAGGGCTTTTGGGGACAATAGATATATATATATATATATCTCACAGAACTAAAAAAATTACACAAATACCAGCCCTCAAAAGGGCTTTTGGGGACAATATATATATATATATATATATAAATATATATATACAAAAAAAACCTCAAATACCAGCCCTAGGAAGGGCTTTTTGGGGTGCTGTCCTTACAGCAGGAGTGTACCAAGAACACTGGCTAACAAGACCGGGAACTGTCCCTAGCTATAACAACAGCAGCAGCACCAGCACTTTCCCTGCTCTCAGTAACACAGAAATGATCTAAAATGGATGCTGCCCTTGCTTATTTATAGGAGGTGGGAGGGAGGTATGCTGATTGGCCTGGAATGTGTCTGCTGACTGTGATGTTCAGGGTCAAAGTTTGCCTCAATGATGATGTATAGGAGGCGGACCGAACATCGCATATGTTCGCCCGCAGCGGCGAACGCGAACATGCGAAGTTCGCCGGGAACTGTTCGCCGGCGAACAGTTCTATACATCTCTAAATACCAGTACTAATGGCAGACCCACATCAGGCCACAGGCCTGGAAACCTTGCTACATGTATTAGAAACTATAGGGCAAAAGTAAGGTAGTTTATGGTGGTTTTAAAGGGTGCAATGGCCTTTAAATGTCTCCTGAAGGTTATGGAAGTCCTCATTAGGTTCATTGTTATACTTTATTTTCATAGAAAGAGAAAAAAGAGTAATATTAAAGAATAAAAAAAAATACAGCGACAGTCCTGATCAAATATACAAAAAGACAAGAACACATTAATACAAAGTATGCTGCATTAAGTAAGTAAACTAAATTACCCGAAATGCGCCCAAAGACAAAAAACACATTCTCTAAATGAAGAAAAAAGGAAGGTCTTTTTTTTCAAGCAAGGTTTGCCTAAGGTGCTCAATGATCAAACTTGTGAGTTTCCAAATTGTAAAACTAAATTTTATTTAAAAACTGCAAAAATCGTTTTAGCAGAAGCTGCCTTATTAATAGGATGACAATTTTCAAACCTGCTATATAGTTTACAACAGAGTTTAATCACATCCTGCGTGCATTCTGTAGATCATCATTCCTCAGCAGGATGCCCAATGCTAAGAAAAATATCATACCATTGTAGTACTTTGAACCTGCAGCACTGGTCTCACACTTACAATTGAGAATAATACTGGTTGGTACTTGGTTCGAAAGCATATTATCACTGAAAGCCAATCATAGTTGTCACATGGGTTTGTTTACAAACAAACCTGTCAACTAAGTTGTCACTGTGTCTTCATGTATCAGCCTATAAAAAAAAATATCCAAGGAATGTAAAGTATTTATTAAAATGCTTCACCAAACAAAAGCCTTATATATTCCTACAAAAGGCAAAAAAAATAAAAATAATGTTTCAGTATAACGGGGGAAGGTTTTAAACCACTTTCAGGCTATTTTATGATCCATGACTTCATGCTTCAGTTACAACTGCTCTCCTCTTTTCTTTTCTTGCTGTTAAAGGCTGTCAGTGGAGCAGGAAATTAAGTGAAATTTACCCAAAGGGGTCAGAGGGGTATTTACTTTTTCCAAGTCTATCAAAATATAAAAAAAAAGCCTTAAAGAAGACCCACACACACTGACTAAAGGTGGAACAGATTGGTCAAGCAGAGGTGGTTTCCCCGAAATAGCATCACTTTATAAACCAACAAAATTACTTTGTATTTCTGGATACTTGATCATCAATAAAATGCCCCAGCGTAATGTTGAAGATGTTGTCTCTGTCCCAGCTGCAAAGAGATCCAGAACGGAGTACACCAGATTTTCATCATCAAAGTACGTTTCAGTATTGGCTGACTCCTAAAAACACAAACATCAAATGCTTAAGACTCTAATAATTTATTTGTCCTCATCTCACTTATTATATGCTGTATGGAGGAGCCTTGGGTCATAAAAAAAAAGGCAAAGGGATATATTTATAAAGGATTCACCAGCATATTAACAATACATTTACTTAGTAATGTTCTCTTAAAGTGATTCTAAAGGCTCAAGGTTTTTTTTACCATCTTGATCCAACGATGTGCATGAGAGCCTTGGCTCTCTGGGGACTCTCCCTTCTTATTGCCTGTCAATCACAGCATGTGAGCCAATGAGAAGATAGAGGGGGGGGGGGGCAAGCCATGGCTCTGTGTGTGAATGAACTTAATAGAGTAGCCATGCAGAATTTCTGGAGGTGCCTGGAAAAGAGGAATGTTTGTGGCTGTGCTGATATCACAGATTGTCAGGAAAGACATTTTTGCATGCACGCAGGTGCATTGGCCTAAGAACCACTACCTGTAGCCATGGGACAGGTGAACATTCGAACACGCATGAACGAGTGCACATTGGCGCCAGGCAGACTATTTTACCTGCACTAGTCTTCTGCAGTGCTGGGACAAGGTTATCCAGTGCCCAGGGCAAGGATGCAAAACTGCGCCCCCCTACTCTTAGGGTTATGGTCAAGACACCACCCATAACTACAATAAACCATTGCGCCCAGAGAAACCGCCCCTCCTGCCCACCCCTTGTCCCGGCCCTGGTCCTCTGTGTCAGTGTCGTTTGGTCTATTATTCTCCAGAGCATCTGTACATCTGTTCCTGTGTTGATCCTGTGTTGCCGACCTCATCTATACCTGACTCTGCCTTAACCCCACCTGTACTGACCTTGCCTGTGAACTATTCTCCTATATTCTCCTTTGTATGAACTGCCTTGCTGTTACCGACCCTGGCCTGGTTCCTGATCACTGTGCTGCCTGCTGTCTGTACCTTGATCTGCCCGAACGTTGCTGACCTAGACTGTCTGACCTTGCCTTGACTCTCATACATGCATCTGCATCAGCTAACCTATACCTGCCTCCAGCTCTGGTCCTGCCACCGATGTGCATCCAGCCAGTCATCTCTGTGCACCTTAACACACATCAGCACCTGCCTGCCATTCCTTGTTACCTTACCTTGTGACTTTCCAATCCAAGTGCCTGCATCATCCTGTTTTTAGCCCTGATAAAGGGGGAGTGCTGAGCCCCTGAAACATGTTGGCTGTTCCAAAATAAAAATCTTTTAAAATTTTATATAAGTTGGTGTGGCACTCCCATCCTTTCAAAACTTTAACGAACCCCTCTGGGGGTCCAGCAAGACCCCACAGTTGCCGGTGAGCAGCCCCTAGGACCACAAACCACCTCTTCCATCAAAATACATGTGCATGTTCAGGTTCAGCGCTCCTACATCACAAAGATTGTTGCCTTACCAGGGCTCCTAGGCCAGAGTTGTAAGAAAGGCCTACCTCTGTGTTTTGGACTCCATCATACTGAAGGATCAATTTATAACTGGTCTGAAGGCAGGCCCAGTTCCAGAGAACCCTGCAGGAGAAAGGTAAAGAGCACCCACCACTTCCTTCCACAATGTGATGGTGGATGTGGCTGCCTGAGAACAAGAAGAGGCAGTCACAACAGCACTTAATCACAAAACTCACATAGTGTACTACCTTAATAACTCTTTATTTTAAACCCAGTTTAAAAATTGCACTTACAAAAGGTTAAACAAATAACACGTTTAGCATGAATCATCACCACCTCTAGAGGTGCAACTCCAATAAACATCACTAAACTCTACTCCTCCCCTATGGCTGTAATCGCTGTGGACATATATCCAAAAACTGTGGGCGGATTGGATCCAGGAACCCTTCAAGGCCCTCACTAAATTACTGACTCCTGGAGCAGAACGACCACTCCCCCGGGACAGACGACCCAGAGTCCCAACCCATCTGAAGGTATGATCGCTCTGAGCCCAGTGGTGTTCACCCTAGTCAACGAACAAGAGGTCCCATATATAATTGACACCAGGTCAGAGGTCATTGTCATGGAATATGATTTCTTTGTGCAAATGTTTGGAGCTCTGGAACAGCTGAACTCCTGTTGGCTGTCCCTCTGAGCGGCCAATAATCTGCCTATCCTTGTTGAATGCATCACTTGGGAAATTCAAATCCAGGACCATTGTTTAGAGCAGGTCGGAGTGACCCTGGTCCAGTTAACTCCACAGCGCATGTGGTGCTGGGCATAAACGTCTTGAAGGACCTGAACTTGCCCCTCCTGCTAGCCAAATATGAGCATTTTGGCCTGTGGCCTGCTGGAAGTATGGCTTAGAGTACTTCAGGGTTTCAAAGCACAACGCAGAACTAGTGGGGGTGGTCCATACCCCCTAAAGCAAAAGTTAATCTTAGCATCCCTACAAGAGATTGTCTGGTCTTTACCAGTAGGTGCCCACAGGAATCTGCAGGGAGCCACCATTATGGAAGAACCCCGCAAGGACAACATGATGCCAGGAGAATTGTTGGTGGGCCACACCCTATCTAAGGTTCACCACCAAAGAGTGTCAGTACAGCTCGTCAACCTGGGAACAACACCAATCTCGCTGCCCAGACACAGTGCGTTGGCTGGCATATAGGCTGTAGCTCTCCATAGTCACTGCATCCCCAAGGCCCAGCCAGGGGTTGAGACAGTATTTGCCACCTTGCAAGCAGCAATGACTTCTTGACACGAGACTCCATACAAGTCTCTTTTAGTTTAGCTGGACATTACCTTTAAAGACTCTTCCTTACCTCAACAGAGACTGCTTGCCTGGCTATGATATTTAAAGCATAACTAAAGGCAAACCTTTTTTTTTTTTTTTTCGTTTTGGATAGGGTGGAGAGGGCCTAGGACACCTGGTAGGTTCCTATCGCTGCATGTGCCCCTGTTAGAGAGATTCAGCCTTTCTATTTGTCCTGTTTATATGTCCTGTTTATCACTTTTACTAAGAGTTAAAGAAAAAAAAAAAATCCAAATTTTGCATTGTCCCCCAGACTAGTAACAGGGGGGAAATCTTCTCATGGAGACAATAGTTCTGGTCACAAACAGAGATTTCCTAATTTTAGAGGGAATTACTCTCACTTCCCATTTTGGCACATTATGGGACAGGAACTAAAGGAAAACCCCCCCAATGGGACACAAATGTAAAAAAAATTCACAGGTGTTAAAACCCAGGTGCTATAATCACTTAAAAAACATGTTGCCTTTAGTTTTACTTTAAACATTAGGCTTATAAGCATACATGATAATATTTGGAGAGTGAAAATATGAATCTGCATTGTTAGAGAGAATCTGCTACATCATAGATTATACTTTCAGAGGGAAACTGTAATGAAAAAAACATGCAACAGTTAAAGGGACTGCCCTAATAGAGAGGTTTTGTTAGAGAAAGAGGCTTCCTATGGAGCTACCTCCATAGGAGCCGCTGGTATTTTTCCCAGGTTTTTCCAAACATCAGCCCCAAAGCTAGTCACACAGTATTTCCTGCAGCCAGGTGCACACACACACTTCCACTCGTTTGTTAAATGACCAGTCTAGGTGATGTTATTTTTAGTTGTTTTTTTATTTTTTTGAGAACTTGAATAGGGTTAGGGTAGAGGTGGGATACTCCAGAAACAACAACTATGTACACTGGGGACTTGATTTCTTTCTTGGGCAAGCTTTAAATTAAGTCCAAGCTTGTAGCAAATTATAGTCTTCAGCTTCAGAAACAGTTTAAGCCCAAGAGCAATGTAAATTTAGTAGAAGTTAGAACTGGACAGGCTCTCCGGGACCACAAGCCAGTGTGTCCCCTTTAATAGACCCAGAGCTGACTAAATGCACCAGAGGGGTAGCTAGAGCAACAACATCCCCAAGATCCCACACAGTCTGTACTCACAAGGTCAAAGGACAGAATGGGGCCTCCTTCTAATCTTCCTTCAAGCAGATTCCCTGAGTTCACAGGCGGATCAATGGTAAGACAACTCCCCTCAGTCCACTCCTTCTAGCACCAGGGTCTCAGCATTCCATCTTCTTCAGCTCAGCGTGACCTTCCCAGACAGAAGTCATCAACTCTGGGACAAGACCCAGAGCTCAGTGTGCCCCAAGAATATATGCAAACACTCAGCCCACCTTCAAAGCCTTCCTCTCTGGGATGGGGTGATTATATTCATACTGCTATCTGCATAGCTCCACACCTATGATCCAGAAGGTTCTACTAACTTCTGGAAAACAGAGTAAGCCAAAGGCAGCATAGCAGAAGCAGAAAACACTGATCAGGCCTAACTAACAGATTGTGGCTGCATTGACAACAATGAGCCAATATGCTTTAACCTGTCAGAATTATCCACACTGCCTAAAGTGTGGCAATGAGATTTACTTATCAAAACTAAACTAAAACAACCTATCTAATTCTAGCAGCTACTACCTAGTAGGGTGCTACATCTGTAAGAGAGTGTGTCATAATAAAAATGGACTGTTTAAGCCTCATATACATGGCAAAAAAGTTCCAGCTGTGGCAAGAATCCAGGATTCCTGTAGCTGGATGTACAGGTGGATGCAGACAGTTGGAGCTGCTGAGTCTGTACAAAGTATTGACAGGCTGACCGTGGCCTCAACAGTCCTCAACAGCTAGATTTAATTGAACAGCCAGAACTTACCTGTGGTTAGGAGCAGATGATTGCCCGTTAATGCAATCTTGCAAATGTTGGACTGACCTGTCAGAGATGTATCGATATGCAGGGGCTGACTGGCGAATTCAGCCCAGGGGGCAAGTAAACACCAGAGGCCCATGGTGCAGCGACTTGGCCCCCCTCCCATTCTCCCTCTTCCCAGGCTCCTCCTGACCCCCATTCCAGGCTGAAGCTCTGCTCCAGGTATTCTCCACTCCACCGGCTGAATCTGGGTTCCTGACCAGGCCAGCAGAGGGCAGTTGGGGGGAGCTTAGACAGCTCAGTTGGGGCTGACCCGGGGAGGAGAGTCTACAGTAGGGCATGGAACCGGCCCCTGCTCAGACATAGTTTACACCACCCATGCTGGGGGGAGAGGCCCGCGTTCTGTCCTTGTCTTCAACCCACACTCATTAGGTCAGTGGCAGGGACTTTTTACTTCTCTTCACCAGGAATCCTTTAGGCATGTCTTTGGCAGAAGCAGTGCAGCCTTTTCATGGAGCATCAGAGCGGCCCAGGGGGCAATTGCCCCCCTGCCCTCTGGCCCAGTCCTCCCCTGTCGATATGAAAGAGCTCGTTCATGCCATGCACAGAGATGTGCATTTTTCTGCTCCTGTCACAGCAATTGTTTTTTATGTGCCCTGTTTACGCTACAACACTGCTGTGTGTGTATTTTGTGCACTTTTTGTGCAGAAATATGCAACATGTATGCATTTTTCTGTGCAGAAAAATAACTCACATGATACCAACATTGTGGTGCTAACAGGACACATAGAAAACAATAGTTTTCTTTGCTGCCCTTTCAGAGAACTTAATGTCACATATTTCTGTGCAAAAAAAAAAAGCTCACATGACACCATTATGTGGCCTTGCAGAGTCCTACATTAGAAAAACCTTTCCCTCAGTTTTTATGCAGGTGTGTGTACAAGGCCTTAGAAACTTCACATCAGACAGACATTGCCCTGCAGAATTGGAAAATATGAAGAACAACATTTGGAATGATTCATGTGCCTTGTCATTGAGTGCCAATAAATTCTTAAAAATGGGAAGCAAACAGCAAAATCCTACAAGGTTTATTTATAAATCCTGAATATTATAAGGAAATACCTGTTCTTGTTTCAGAAGGTATGCATCTATATATCCAGAAATGGCATTTGTATCAAATGATTGTCTCTGATGTTTGATGCGCTTTAAAACAAACTCTTTGAGATCATCAAAATTCTGCATTATCTGTTTCTGTGTTCCAAAAAAAGTTGAGATTCTAGGAAAAAAGTTAAATAGCTGTGGAGAAAAAAAGGAATCCTTAGAACTTTGGTCTGTGTACATAATAATGTTGCCTCACATCTAGCACTCCATGTGGCATCCTGGCCTTTTCCTTATGACTTTCAAATACACCTTTTTTTTAAAAAGTCACCTTAAAGAACACTACAAAATAAGACAATTTATACTTGCTAGAATCTTTGTCTTCTTGCAGAGCAAAGCTATCCAAATAACTTTTATATTCACGTGTATGTCAGATATCTGTGTTTTCTGCCAAAGCTGTGGCTCTATCCATGAGCTACTATGTTACTACTGAATAACTGTTGCCTGGGTGCTTTACCAGTCAAAGCTTTATGGTAGCCACTGGTAAATTAAATTCAAATGACACCTCATGTCTAGTGTTGAGCGAACACGGACTGTATTATTCGTGTTCGTACCGAATAATTGGATTTTTTGTACCCGAACACGGACACGGACACTTTACTGTATGTTCGGGTAAAAATCCCTGTTCGGTCGTTTTATTTCCGGGTTTTGCATGCTTTGGCGCTCTTTTCATGGCGGGCTTTCAACAGCCAATCAACAATCGTTTAACTGGTGTGCCTTAAGCCATCCCAGCCATGCCTGCAAATGTCTCAGTAGCTGTGATTGGCCGTCTGAAGCATGTGACCAAGTCTTTATAAGTTCCAGGCAGCCGCAGCGTCTTCATTCTGCTGCTTAGATCAGGGACAGAGCACACATCAACGTGCTGGCTGCTGATTAGGGAAAGACAGGCAGGAAAAAAACATTTGTGTCCAGATAGAATTGAGGGACAGGTCGGAGTGTTTAGGCAGGGCGAGTTGTAGGCATTTTAGGGATAGAGTCTGCTGAATTATAGGGTCAGTGTCTTCTACAAAGTACAATCGATATTGCTGTGTGGGGGGTGGGGTGACTCTGCACTCAATCCTGATCTACGATCTCTTCTCAATCCTGTTAGGGAGAGGCTGCTGCTGCTGAATTTTAGGGAAACTGTGTTCTACAAACTACAATCGATATTGCTGTGTGGTGTGGGATAGGAGATAGGCAGGTGTCAGTGATCCACATCCATTTTTCTGTGTGTGAGCTGCAGTGAACACAATCTTTTTGGGGTGCAGTGAACAAAATCCTTTGTGGGGTGCAGTGAACACAATCTTTGTGGGGTGCAGTGAACACAATCTTTTTGGGGTGCAGTGAACAAAATCCTTTTTGGGGTGCAGTGAACACAATCTTTGTGGGGTGCAGTGAACACAATCTTTTTGGGGTGGAGTGAACAAAATCCTTTTTGGGGTGCAGTGAACAACATCCTTTTTGGGGTGCAGTGAACAAAATCCTTTTTGGGGTGCAGTGAACACAATCTTTTTGGGGTGCAGTGAACAAAATCCTTTGTGGGGTGCATACACAATCTTTGTGGGGTGCAGTGAACACAATATTTTTGGGGTGCAGTGAACAACATCCTTTTTGGGGTGCAGTGAACAAAATCCTTTTTGGGGTGCAGTGAACACAATCTTTTTGGGGTGCAGTGAACAAAATCCTTTGTGGGGTGCAGTGAACACAATCTTTGTGGGGTACAGTGAACAGAATCTTTGTGGGGTGCAGTGAACACAATCTTTGGGGGGTACAGTGAACACAATCTTTTTGGGGTGCAGTGAACAAAATCCTTTGTGGGGTGCAGTGAACACAATCTTTGTGGGGTGCAGTGAACACAATCTTTTTGGGGTGCAGTGAACAAAATCCTTTTTGGGGTGCAGTGAACAACATCCTTTTTGGGGTGCAGTGAACACAATCTTTTTGGGGTGCAGTGAACAAAATCCTTTGTGGGGTGCAGTGAACACAATCTTTGTGGGGTACAGGGAACAGAATCTTTGTGGGGTGCAGTGAACACAATCTTTGGGGGGTACAGTGAGCACAATCTTTTTGGGGTGCAGTGAACAAAATCCTTTTAGGGTGCAGTGAACACAATCTTTGTGGGGTGCAGTGAACAAAATCCTTTTTGAGGAGCAGTGAACACAATCTTTGTGGGGTGCAGTGAACACAATCTTTGTGGGGTACAGTGAACACAATCTCATACTTCTGAACATTTGAGGGTGCTGCCTGTTCCATACTCCTCCTCCTACTGCTCAACCATCCTTTTAGGGGTACAAACAATAGTAATTGGGGCCTAGTGTGGTGGTGTACGTGTGAGATACATACACTTTCTTTTTGATCATATTTTCTATTCCGCTATTCAATTAAAACCTTTGGGGATCAATTAAATTGCGTGATAGTCTGTGTCGGTACGTGTGAGATCCACCTTTCCAAGTTTTTGGGGTTCATCTCATACTTCTGAAGATTTGAGGGTGCTGCCTGTTCCATACTCCTCCTCCTACTGCTCAACCATCCTTTTAGGGGTACAAACAATAGTAATTGGGGCCTAGTGTGGTGGTGTACGTGCGAGATACATACACTTTTTTTGATCATATTTCCTATTCCGCTATTCAATAAAAACCTTTGAGGATCAATTGAATTGCGGGATAGTCTGTGTCGGTACGTGTGAGATCCACCTTTCCAAGTTTTTGAGGTTCATCTCATACTTCTGAAGATTTGAGGGTGCTGTCTGTTCCATACTCCTCCTACTCCTCATCCACCCTTTTAGGGGTAGAAACAATAGTAATTGGGGCCTAGTGTGGTTTTGTACGTGCGAGATACATACACTTTTTTGGATCATATTTCCTATTCCGCTATTCAATAAAAAACCTTTCTAGGGCAAGATCTTAAATTACAGAAATATGAGGAGACCGTCAAATAAGGGCCGTGGCCTGGGTCGTGGTGCTGCTGGTAGAGCTCCTGTTGCAAGGAGAGGACGTGGTCGATCTGTGCCAGCTACACGCACAAGTGAAACACCTTCCTCAAGTGTGAGTAGGCGACAGAACCTGCATCAGTATTTGGTAGGGCATCATACGCCCCTAGAAGTGATGAGGCCAGAACAAGTGGAGGCGATAGTAGATTGGTTTGCTGCTGACAGTGCCTCTGGTTCCTTCACATTGTCTCCCACCCAGTCTACTGCAGAAAGGTCACAGTTGGCACCTGCAGCCGATGTCCAACCGTCTTTCACCTCACCCCCTTGCAAATCAGGCAAGCAGTCTGAGCCCCAAGCCATACAGCAGTCTCTTCTTCTTTTTGATGACTCTGTCAGCAGGGTTTCCCAGGGCCATCCACCTAGCCCTGCCCCAGAAGTGGAAGAGATTGAGTGCAGCGATGCCCAACCACTTATTTCTCAAGATGAGTACATGCAAGGATCATCGCAGCACGTCTCCGATGATGACGAAACGCAGGTGCCAACTGCTGCGTCGTTCAGCATTGTGGAGACCGACAAGGAGGGCAGGGGTGAAGACTGGGTGGAAGATGATGTGGAGGACGATGAGGTCCTCGACCCCACATGGAATGAACGTCATGCAGGTGACCTGAGTAGTTTGGAGGAAGAGGCGGTGGTCGCACAGAGCCACCAGCACAGCAGAAGAGGGAGCAGGGTGCAGAAGCGGAGCGGCCGTGCCCTAGACACTACGCCCGCTACTGCCCAACGCAGCAAGGGAACGAGCGCACCAAAGTCAGCTCAAAGGAGTTCTCTAGCGTGGAAGTTCTTTAGAAAATGTGCTGATGACAGGACACGAGTGGTTTGCACCCTGTGCAATCAGAGCTTGAAGCGAGGCATAAACCTTCTCAACCTGAGCACAACCTGCATGATCAGGCATCTAAGTGCAAAGCACGAGCTGCAGTGGAGTACACACCTTCAAAACCAAGAAACGTCTCTGGCTCATCCTGCTTCCTCTTCTGCTGCAGTCTCAGCCGCTCCAGCCACATCTGTAGTGATACCGGCACCTGCCACCCCGCAAACAGACGATCTGTCAGCAACACCACCACCTGGGTCACCAACAACCATCTCCACAATGTCCCGTGGAAGCGTTCAGCTTTCCATCTCCCAAACACTTGAGAGGAAGAGGAAGTACCCCCCTACCCACCCGCGATCCCTGGCCCTGAATGCCAGCATTTCAAAATTATTGGCCTTTGAAATGCTGTCATTCTGTCTGGTGGAGACGCACAGTTTTAAAAACCTTATGTCGGTGGCTGTCCCACAGTACGTCGTGCCCAGCCGCCACTACTTTTCCAGGCAAGCCATCCCTTCCCTGCACAACCAAGTGGGGGAAAAAATCAGGTGTGCACTGCGCAACGCCATCTGTGCCAAGGTCCACCTAACTACCGATACGTGGACCAGTAAGCACGGTCAGGGGCGTTATATAACGGCACACTGGGTAAATGCAGTGGCGGATGGGCCTGAGGCGGATAGCAATTTGGCGCATGTCCTTCCACCACCGAGGATTGCAGGGCGCTTCAGTTTGCCTCCTGTTCCTAACTCCTCCTACTCCGCTTCCTCATCCTCTACCGCCTCCTCATCCGGACAGCGTAACACCTTCACCACCAACTTAAGCACGGCCAGGGGTAAACGACAGCAGGCAGTTTTACAACTTGCCTGTTTGGGGGACAAACCACACACCGCGCAGGAGTTGTGGAGGAGCATGGAACAGCAGACAAATGAGTGGTTGCTGCCAGCGAGCCTCAAGCCCGGCCTGGTGGTGTGCGATAACGGGCGAAATCTCATAGCAGCTCTGGGCCTAGCCGGTTTGACGCACATCCCTTGCCTGGCGCATGTGCTGAATTTGGTGGTGCAGAGGTTCCTTAAAAACTACCCCGATATGTCAGAGCTGCTGCAGAAAGTGCGGGCCGTTTGTGCGCACTTTCGGCGTTCTCACCCTGCTGCTGCTCGCCTGGCAGCGCTGCAGCGTAACTTCGGCCTTCCCGCTCACCACCTCATATGTGACGTGCCCACAAGGTGGAACTCCACCTTGCACATGCTGGAAAGACTGTGCGAGCAGCAGCAGGCCATAGTGGAGTTTCAGCTGCAGCACGCACGCGTGAGTCGCTCTGCGGAACAGCACCACTTCACCACCAATAACTGGGCCTCCATGCGAGACCTGTGTGCCTTGTTGCGCTGTTTTGAGTACTCCACCAACATGGCCAGTGGCAATGACGCCGTTCTCAGCTTAACTATCCCACTTCTATGCCTCCTTGAAAAAACAATTCGGGCGATGATGGAAGAGGATGTGGCACAGGATGAGGAGGAGGAGGATGAAGAGGTAACATTTCCAAGGCTTTCAGGGCAGTCATTCGCAAGGGGCTCCGAGGGTGGGTTCCTGCACACACAAACGCCAGGGACACAATTGTCCAGCAGGGGCACAGTTCTGGAGGATGAGGAGGATGAGGAGGAGGAGGAGCTGGAGGAGGAGATGGAACCATGTTCACAGCAGGGTGGCACCCAGGCCAGCTCATGGCCATCACTGGTGCGTGGCTGGGGGGATACAGAGGACACGGACGATACACCTCCCACAGAGGACAGCCTTTCGTTGCCTCTGGGCAGCCTGGCACACATGAGCAATTACATGCTGCAGTGTCTCCACAACGACCGCCGAGTTGCCCACATTCTAACTTGTGCTGATTACTGGGTGGCCACGCTGCTGGATCCCCGTTACAAGGACAACGTACCGTCCTTAATTCACTCACTGGAGCGCGATCGCAAGATGCGCGAGTACAAGCGCACGCTGGTAGACGCCATGCTGCTGGCATTCCCATCTGACAGCGGGGCCGCAGTGGAAGCACAAGGCAGAGGAGGAGGAGGAGGAGGAGGAGGTCGCCAACGCAACCAGGGCACCGCCAGCACCTCAGAAGGCAGGGTTAGCATGGCCGAAATGTGGAAAAGCTTTGTCAGCACGCCACAACAAACAGCAGCACCAGCAGCTCAGATGGAACGTCTTAGCAGGAGGCAGCATTTTACCAACATGGTGGAGCAGTATGTGTGCACACGCCTACATGTAGTGAATGAGGGGTCTGCCCCCTTCAACTTCTGGGTCTCCAAATTGGGCACATGGCCTGAGCTTGCCCTTTACACCTTGGAGGTGCTGGCGTGCCCTGCAGCCAGTGTATTATCTGAACGGGTATTTAGCACGGCTGGGGGCGTTATAACAGACAAGCGCAGCCGCCTGTCCAGAGACAATGTGGACAAGCTCACGTTCATTAAAATGAACCAGGCATGGATCCCACGGGACTTTTCCGTACCTTATGCAGAATAGCAATGGATACCGACCTTTCCCACCCATTGTTCCATTTTTGCTCTTTCTCACTCTTTTGGGGTGTACCCTCATTTAAAATTTGTGAAAAGAAGCAGTGTTGGCTACCTCGTCCTCCTCCTCAGGGCCAGATTAACGTAGGGGCTATTGGAGCTGCAGCTCCAGGCCCCTACCTTTTATATAGGCCCCGGGTTGGCCATATTCACTGTTACCGCTCTTCTGTCACTTGTAAACACAGAAGTCTGGCTTCTATGCTCGCTTCCCCAGGCAGCACCCTCAGAACCTCCCCACACAGAGCGAAGGCCGGACAAGGAGGGACAGTTGCCGATGCATGGATGTGTTTATGGGCTTCAGAGACAGCATCCCATGTTGAATTAGGCATGCATGGCTGCACCCTTCCTCCTCTGGGTGCATGGCAAGGCACGGCCCTTAAGGCCCTTCAAAATCCTCAGCACCAAGCCCATGATGCTCTTAATGCGGCCCTGGTCCTCCTCCACCGCCGCTTCTACCTACACCGCCCATAGGTGTGCGCAGCCTATTGCATTAAGGTGTGCACCCCAAAGTTGAAATACACATGCATGTGTTTGCCAGCAGGGAGAGTAATGTATCGGGGCCATGTACCTGTAGGCAAAGAGAAATAGAGCAGAGCAGGTCCGAGGGAGATCTTTCCCATCTTCTCACTGGCAATGCTATGTGCCCTAGGTGATTAGGGTGTGCCCAGGCACACCCGGCACACCCTGTGCACATGCCTATGTCACCGCCACATCCACCACCACCTCAACCTCCCTCCTACTCCATATGGGCCTCGTCCTTCAGAGATGAAGAAGAACATTGTTTTATTTTTCTGTTTTTTTTGTTGTTTTAAGTTATTTCCCTATCCACATTTGTTTGCAGAGCACTTGCCATGCTCTTAATTACGTTTTGCTGCCATTTGCAGCACTCTAGCCCTTTCCTTTGGTGTTTTAGAGCCATTTTAGTGCCTTAAAGTTCGGGTCCCCATTGACTTCAATGGGGTTCGGTGTCCGGGAAAAGTTCGGTAAAAGTCCGGGACACGGACCCGGACTTTTTTTTAAAGTTCGGCCGAACCCGTCAAACACGGACATCTAGGTGTCCGCTCAACCCTACTCATGTCCTGTTTGTTAGAAGGCTCATGGGAGACTCTAAGTAAGCTTAAAAAATATTCTACGGCTTGGTGGGGCCAAAATTTAGCTTTAAGGTTATCAAACCAAGCACCATATTTGGCATAAGCTAAACCCTCCATCTCCATCAAAGAGCATGGTGGTGGTAGCAATGTGCTTTGAGAAGGTTTGCCTGGGTTGATAGTAAAAAACCTGAGCCTAGACTGGGGATAAGATAAACCTTACAGCAAGATAATGATCGATAGTGCTCCCCCCAGCCATGGATAAATAGTGTGTTACATTAAAGAGTAGGAGAAGTTCAGGCCGAGAGTCAAAAGAACAGGAATGAGGCCCTGGATCTGACCCCTATGGGACTTGGTGAGGCACACCCTGCAGAGATGTCAAGCTTCCAGTGATTGGTATTCCCCAGCTGGGAAATACCTGGAGAGGTCCTGGTGCCTTGAATAGGAGGCAGTAGAGAACAGGGCATAGATTGCCCAACATGGGAAAGCGCCAACAGCTGCTGCCATAATTGTTAAGTAGTTGTATGTCCTGAAATGTGTGCCCTGCAGTTGTGGGACCTGAAGTTGTTTACCTTAAAGTTGTGAATGAAAAAGCTTGAAAAACGTTATTTGATACACTATCAAGTTCTTTCTATCAATGGATTATCCTTTGAACTGGTACCTGGCTAAGCTGGGAAGAATGCAGGGTAAAGTGACAGGCATAGTAATGTACGTGTGTTAATGAAAATACACTGTTTGGCTCCCTCTGGGAGCAGGGACTAACAATAATGTAAAATTAGGGCAAGAGGCCTGTTAGTGTTACCCAGGAAAGAAATGTTATATCCATGTTCTAACAACCATGTCTACAAGATAATGATCCCAAGTATAAAGCAAAAACCAATAGTTAAAACAACACCATTATTGCCCTGGAGTCAGCACCCCAATTCAATATACAGTTTGTGGCTGGACAAGAATAAGGCTTACTCACAATCCACATGCAACTGTACAAAGCTAAAGTGATCATGAAAAGTGGAATGGGGAAAAGTTGCATTGTCCAGATGTGCAAAGCTTATACAATTTCAAGGCTTTAATTGCTACCAAAGCTGCATCTACTAAATGCTAACTTGAGGGGCTGTACAGTCATTTTTAATTGATTGAAAACATATCTAAACCCAAGAATAGTTTAAAATGTTACAGCTTACCAGTTTTTCCTTTTCTTTTTTTTTTTTTTTACCAGGTGATTCTGCCAGTAACATACTTCCTGTCCTAGGGTGACAATGCTCACTCACCATATTGTATCTATGGAAAAGCAGCACTGTTAGCTCTAGACAAGACTACAATAACCTCCCCCACTCCTTGTCTCCATAACATGGTGGGGGTGTCCTGTAGTCCTCAGTGATTGCTGTGAGCAACATAACTGATATGTGCAGAACATACATAGAACAAAGCATGGGTGACAAGTTTTTTGGAGAATCAACAGTTTGTTTTTTTGCTCTTATGAAACGGGCACAACAAAATGCTGTTACTGGATTATTTATTGGACCAAAATGAACCGTATCAGTGAAGCTCATTGTTCAGGTTTACATGTCCTTTAAATAATTTTGCAAAGATCTGTTTTTACCTTGACATGAAAGATACAATTTCTCTATTTTTCCAGTAAAAAAAAAATGTAGCAGACTACCATTATCTTGCACTGCAGACTTTCTGCTCTCTCAGACTGTTTCTATACTCCCCTAGTGTTGGTCTCAGATTTCATGCATCATACTCCTGAGTCTGGAAGAAAGGCATTGTGGGAACTGTAGTCTTCTACAAGGATATTACTGCACTGCTGAACTGTTTAAGAACTATACTTACCAGCAGGCCATGGGCTCCAGGAGAGAATTTTGGAAGAGATATAAAGGGATCTGCTGAACAGGCCCACGCTTGCTTGCTTCCCGGGATCCATCGTGTGTGCACCAGTCTGCTGCAGGGGTGCAGGGGTAGAAGACTGCGGCCTACTGCACACCACCCAGCTGTCTGCAGACTCACCCCAGGCGGGACAGATGACCATCGTTGCATTGCAGACATCCCTGCAGTATCGTTGATCGAGTGGAGTCTGCAGGACTCACTGAAACAGCAGAGCGCAGCCATCTCAGTGTCTCACAGTGTGGAGAGTTGCCACTGCTTGTTCTTCCAGGAAATCATAAGAGGGACATCAGGATTGGTGAGAGAGCACCTGCTTAGTGTCCAGTTACCAGTTGCTACAGTTTTTCTTAAACACTGAACACAGACACTCTACATCTGGATCAGTTAGTGGATCATTATTAAACAGAATTAGATTTCCTGCACTGCCTGTTTCACACTGTGCTACACTGGGGAATCATTTGTTCTTTGAGCTCCAACTGCCGGTGAAGATCTTAGCAAGGCCTTGCATACTGAACATTGTTATATCAATGCTCTTAAAGGGGACACTTTACTGGTATCTAGATTACCTCATCTCTCATTAGAATACAGGTATTATAGGCCGGCCCAGGGTCTGAGAGATTTATTCACTTACCATAATATACTGTGTACATTTGGCGTATTTACTTGTTATTATAACTTGTTATTCATTGTCCTTTAGTGTTATTTCAACTGAGTGCTGGCTGTTTATCCAGGACCTAGTTGAATAATACTCTTTTCAAGCCTGTTTCTTGAGTAAAGTCAGGCTAAGGAGTTAAAACCTATCAGCATTGTGTCAGTGTGTCATTTAAAGGTTTACACAAAATGTCTGAACCTAGTGTCAGGAGGGCTGGACAGTTTACAGGGTCAAAGCGGCACAGAAGAACATACAATTACAAGCATCCCCCAAGGGAGCAGTGCTACAAAAAAAAAAAATCTGCCATGATTAAGTAATTTACAATAGTAAAACTTTAAAACTTCCAGAGGAGTGAATACATTTTATAGGCTCTGTATGTCTATATCTGCAATAATAGGTCTAAGCTAATTATCATTAAATAGTAAAATGCAATGCTTACCATCAGCTTAGGTGAGCCAAACAGTTTCTCATTTTCACCCAATATTCGAACAAGTTTTTTAAATGTTGAGTCATTGTATTCAAACCTTTCTCCAAAAATTATAGAGCAGATAACATTAGACACTGCACAGTTCATTATGAGGTCTGTGTCAAATGGTTTCTCTGGAACATGTAAAATAAAAGGGAAAAAAATCCTGCATTAATTTACTCAGAAGTGGTAATTTCTACTACACTATGCAATTAGCTAAATATGGCTTCATGTATGAAAGAGTCTACAGAAAACAATATTGTTTCATTGTTGAAGAACAGTTCTCCACGCTGATACTTTGATACATGGGACACATTATTATATTGGTTCCCCAAAGTAATTACTAACATTCTTCCCTTAACTTGTACACCTACACATAAAGTTGTTGTTTTTTTTCCCCGCTTTTTGTATCTTTACTTTTTATTAGTGTAATAATTTAATTCCAGGGGAAAAGAACAAGACCCATATACATATTCCTTAGATCAATTCAGTGCATTACAGATACCATATTTCTACTGACTCTCACCCTCCCGCCTCCAAAAAAAAAAAAGGAAGAAAAAAACACCCCCCCAAAAAACCTCACACCCCATCTCCTCCTCTTCCATCCTCCTCAACTCCTCCCTCCCCCCAGGTTCACCCTCTCTTTTGAAACAAGTTTCATGGTCCTGCCCCGGCCCCACCTTATCCTCTCAGGCCAGGGTTATCCTATCCCTTATGCCCCGTACACATGTGCAGATTATCTGAAGACTTTTGTCTGTAGACTTACCAAAACCATATAATATGAGGTCAAACCTAAACACTTTCAATTTGTATGCAATCCGGCCAGCCCTTGTACTACATAGAAAAGGTAAATCTGAAGACAAAAGTCTTCAGATAATCTGCACGTGTGTACGGGGCATTAGGCTACATGAGTCATTCATGACCTCAAACACCAAGCATACTCATTTATCCTGGAGATTTTTTAATCCTCAGCCATTTCCCCCCAGATATCCGAGTATTTCCCAAGGGAATCTTCTACTATGAACATCGTTTCCTCCATAGCTCTCACCCATTCCACTTTTGCAAACCATTCGCTCATACTCGGGGCATCTGGTGTTCGCCAGAGTCTTGGTATCAAACTTTTGGCCGCATTTAATAGATGTGGCACCAGCATGTTCTTATATTCAGTTGCCTTTTTCTCTGTACTATGAAACAAACAGCTCCATGGATCTCCCTGAAGATGTTCTCATGTAATCTGGCAGATTGCCTTAATAATCCCCTCCCAATATGGTATCTTTGTACATTCCCACCACAAATGTGAAAAGGTCCCAGGGGCGTTGCATCCCCTAAACAGTTTGAGGGTGCATCCACCCCGAACCTTCATGCCCTCTGTGGGGTAACATGCCACCTGGCAAAAAGCTTATAGCACATCTCTGTTGTCCTTGCATCAACTGATGAGAAGCATGTTAGCCTCAATACATTCCTCCCCCTTTCCTCATCCGGATGGGGACCTAATTCCCGCTCCCATTTCTCCAGATATGGCGTGTATGCAGGCCCTCCTGAAGAAGTCACGTGGGCCGTGACGATACATGTGGAGAAACAGGGACAGAGACTGAATGCGGAAGTGCGGCATCACTGACCGCTCATAACGGACAGCTGTATACACCGACTACTGTGAATTAAATGTAAGTTGCTATTTTTTTTGGTCAATAAATGTTGTGAAATATTACACCAGAGGAATCTTTTCTGCTTGTCTGCCCCCATTTGGAAGCACACAGGACATAAACAGCTCCCTCCCTCACCCCTGGAAGGTGGAAGTCGGATAGGATCCAATTTAAATACCCCCTCCCAGCATCCCCTTTGGATACACACAGGAACACGGGATTGACACCATCCAAATGCTGTAACCTTACAGCAGTAAGGTAAGGGTGTAGTACACCCAGAAACTTTGCACATCTCCTTATTACACCTCACTGGTTGATTCCTGGAATCACTCACCTGATTTTACACCACGTGATTTGATGCCACTTTCACTGCATGATGGTTGAAGCTGCTACAGATCACTGAATGGACTGGTTTTATGGGATATTTTTTTATTTCATTGTTTATTAGTTTTATACATCATATTATCATCCTACTTTTACGCAGCTGTTGTGCACTTGTCACTTTGTTCACTATATATATTTTGGAGGTGCAGTTAGCCGTCACACTGGGACGAAGAGTGTATATGTATTGACGTTCCTGGATTTATATATAATCTTCTTGCACTTAGCACCTTTGTCACAGCAGTTTGCACTTCACGGACTATTCATGCTATTATATATTTTATTTTTACACATTGGATGGCACTAGGAGCACTTTGAATATATTAATCCTTTATTATTTGATCAAGCACATTATTTATTGTTTATTCACTTATATTTATTGATTTTAGATATTAATTATGTTAGGATAAGCGTGGCTTTATTATTATATACCTAATCTGGCAGATTGCCTTAATAATCCCCTCCCAATATGGTATCTTTGTACATTCCCACCACAAATGTGAAAAGGTCCCAGGGGCGCCGCGTCCCCCTAAACAGTTTGAGGGTGCATCCACCCCAAACCTTCATGCCCTCTGCGGGGTTACATACCACCTTGCAAAAAGCTTATAGCACATCTCTGTTGTCCTTGCATCAACTGATGAGAAGCATGTTAGCCTCAATACATTCCTCCCCCTTTCCTCATCAGGATGGGGACCTAATTCCCGCTCCCATTTCTCCAGATATGGCGTGTATGCAGGTTCTGCTTCATTTTTCAGTATCTTATATATTTTAAATATACTTTGCTTTATACATGAAGGGGAGCCGAAGAGTTTCTCTATTGGCCTCATATTATCCTTCCCCCGCAGCGGTTGTGGTAGTTAGAGTGCACAAAATGTTGCAATTGTGTATATCTCCATCTATCTAGTGGCATACCCCCCCATTTTTGTGCTATTTCAAAAAAACATGCACATTCCATTTCCCTCCACAATATCTTAAAACTGTATGTAGCCTGGTTGCACGGCTAATGTTGTTTAAACGGTATCTGTTATTAAAGTTCTGCAAAGGCAGTGACTTTGAATTATGGGAAATATAGTTCTGGGAGGAGCCAGGACCATAGACTGCTATGCAAAGAGACTCTTCTCCCAGGGAGCAATGTGACCCGCGGAGCCTGCTGGGAGTGACTTTATAAAGGGGGGCGGGATCCATTTTTGCTCTCTTGCTTCGAGGACAGCGTGCTGTAAAGAAGGGGAAGAGCTGCTGCAGATCGCAGAGGAGTAGGCCAGAGGCCTAGTGGCGGACACCGGAGCTGAGGCGGGCAGTGTGTATGCAGAGGAACCTTGGTAGCATGACCAAGAGTCGCTGGGCAGAGCGGGAGCAGAGTTCCCGGTATTGGGTGAGAGACATCAAGCATCTACATCTACAGTTATATCTGTCACACAGCTAGACTGAGCCAGGGCAGGATTGCCAAAATGTTTGGATAGAAGGGCCATACTGACTGATAGTATTACCCCTGGACAGTGCTGTTACACTTAGTGCAAAGTGGGTGAACTACGCTTTAAGCCCTTTCCAGTACGAGGCTGTCTGTCTGATGAGGAGATTCAAGATAAGTGTTGCATTAATCCTTGTGGATTACAATTACTGACTAGGGATGATCGAACGGTTCGGGTCGACCATCGGTTCAACCCGAACATTGACTGTTCGAAATTCGGCAGAATTCCGAACTCTTTGCGGAAAAAGTTCAGAAATTCGGCAACCAGAACCGCCCAAAATCCAATGGGACAGGAACTGGGCTTTAAAAGGCCATTATTGGACCAAAAACATCAGTAAAAGCCAATAGAGGGGGCAGGAGGATGCTAGGAATGTAATTGGAGTGACTAGGGGGTCCAGAGGCCAATCAGTAGTGAATACGCCCCCCAGTATATAACATAGCCCCGCCAAATCTCTAGCACTGTAATACAGGGGCTGTGGAAGAGATTGGAAGCAGTTCTGTTACTCCTGCTGCAAAAGTGTCATTTAGCAATTATTAGTGTGAGGAAAGGGATATCTAGTGTAGTTAGGGTACTATATACCACTATAGTTAGATTCAATAATCTAGTTTCTGTAGGGAAAGTGTTAAGTGTCAGGGTGACCATAGTGTAGTTTAGGGTGAACTGACTCTGACTGCTATGCCAGGGTGACAGAACTCATCCATGTCAGGGTGAACGCCATAAGAAAAAGATAATTTTTCTTAGAATTAATAGTAGAGCAGGGATGGGGCTCCGCTCCTTGTATGCCAGGGTGACCGAATTCATCCATGTCAGGGTGACCGCCATAAGAAAAAGATCATTTTTCTTAGAATTATTAGTAGAGCAGGGATGGGGCTTCGCTACTTTCACACCTGGGCGTTTTTGTTTCAGGCGTTTATTGGGCTTTTTTGTGGACGTCTTTGGAGGCAGGCATGACATCTGAACTTCTGTGTAGGGGTATATATATACACACACACACATATATGTATATATACACATACACACATATAGGTGTGAAAGTAGTAAAATGAAATTATTTGCAGGGATGGGGTTCCGCTCCTATCACACCTACAGTGCCTTGCGAAAGTATTTGGCCCGCTTGAACTTTGCGACCTTTTGCCACATTTCAGGCTTCAAACATAAAGATATAAAACTGTAATTTTTTGTGAAAAATCAACAACAAGTGGGACACAATCATGAAGTGGAACGAAATTTATTGGATATTTCAAACTTTGTTAAAAAATAAAAAACGGAAAAATTGGTCGTGCAAAATTATTCAGCCCCTTTACTTTCAGTGAAGCAAACTCTCTCCAGAAGTTCAGTGAGGATCTCTGAATGATCCAATGTTGACCTAAATGACTAATGATGATGATAAATAGAATCCACCAGTGTGTAATCAAGTCTCCGTATAAATGCACCTAGATCCTTCTACATTGCCTGCATTAGCATTACATGATCGGCGTTCCATCTACATGAGATAAGAGAGCCGGCTCTGTGAGGGTGGATCGATCACTGCAAGACCTTCTGATGTCATCCCTGGTGTCTGGGATATCGGGAACTACCAGATATCTAGCATTCGAACCCAGTTATACCCAATACAAGATTGCTAAGGAGATAATTGGCTAATTTATGGGAATAGATCACCTGGAACCGCCAGACATTCAGCATTTGAGCGCAGTTATATTTTATACAAGGTGAGCGCCCAATCACAAGGGGGTGCACAAGTAGGAAAAAGCAGTGACACCCTGGTCACCCACTCGTTTTTGGGATCGCAGCCACACACTGGTGGCTTGAGCACATATAGAAGACAGGAAGGCATATAGAAGACAGGAAGAATTGTGACAGGAAGTCAGGTAAATCTGGGAATGTAGTCACAGGAAGGAGATACATTTCCACCTGATTTAGAAAGTTCACTGATACTATAGGGTGTTGGCTACAGAGCTAGCCAGCAGGAAGTTGAAAGGCCTTCACCTGTTCAGAATGAGGGAGTTAAGGCTCTATAATTTGTTCAGAGAAAGTCCTATTGATTGCTGCCTCCTGTCGCCGTGTGGGCTGGGAGAGGAAGGCAGACAAACGGCTGCATCCTGACGCCATGTGGGTAGAGGACAGTCCTGTGTGCCCCCTGAAAGCTGAGTGAGCATGGGGAAGACCCCCTGAAGCGGTGTGCGCTCAGGAGGGTAAAAAAACGAGTGAAGACGTCTCAAAGGTGAGAAGACGAAGTGTTTCTGTGTGAAAGAAAACCAAGGGACATGTTCAATGGACAATGTTTGTGCTGTGTGAAAAGCAAACAAATGGACATTTGAGTGTCTGCTGTAGGATCAGCAGTGTCGGCCCAACAGTAGGTTGGGAAGACTTCTTAGGTAGGTTCCAGCGTGAGAAGGTAGCCGCCCACAGAGGCAAGGATTTATTTTGTCTTTTATTTTATTTTGGCTGTTTTGACGCTTGCAATTGTGTGAAGTAAATTGCATGAATAAATCAGTCTTGTTTTCAACCTCTGCTCGGCTATCTCTCTGTGAAAACGCACCCCCAAAGGGGTCATCCACGCCTACCACCGAGCTAATCCCTTACATATGGTGGAGGTATGCAGTGGGCATAAGCAGAGATCCCTGCAAGGAAGTGCAAATGTTTGATGAACTTTATCTGGTGCATGAGATTGCACAATCTATGTGTGCAGGAGAGAAGATCCTGACAGAAAAAAAAAAAGTGTTTTAAAGAGACAGCGGTCTCAAAATTATTTGATGAACTTTGTTGTGTCTGGTGCAAGTGACTGCACAAACTGTGTGCGCAGGAAAAGAGATCCTGCAAGAGAGAGAAAAACTACATGTGTTGAAGAGACAGTGGTCTGAAAATTGTTTGCTGGACTGTGAAAAATTTGTTTGTGGAGTTATTGAAGATGGGGCGTTCAAAACGCCTGAAGAATGCAAAGATAGATGAAATGAGAGACCGGATTCTATGGATGGAGGGGATGTTGCCGTCTGAACCAGCCCCATCCATGCCTAAAGAGAGTCTACTAAAGAGGAAGGTTGTTGTCCCTAGCAACACTGATGAAACCGCTATGGAGACGCAGTGTGCTCAGATGAAAAGTAAACTCAAAATGGAGGAGATGTTGAAACATCTGATTATATCAAATGCAGCTCAACAGCAAGCAAATGCAGCTCAACAGCAGGCAAATGCGGATTTTCAGCAGAGCTTTGCAGCTCAACAAAAGGCTCACCAAGAGAGCATGGCAGGCTGGAAACAGAGACGCCAGCAGCCTATGGAGGCCATCGGTATGGAGGAAACCGAGTATGTGTGCAGGGCTGAGTTGGATGCCTTGCAACGGAAAATGGAAGAAAAGGAACAAGCCTTGGAATTGCTTAAAATGGAGCATAGAAACTTGCAGGAAACGAATGAACTACTCAAGTCTCATGTGTCACAGTGGGAAGAAACCACTGCTCTTCTTTTGGTCGAGTTGCAAAAACGTCAAGACACTATAAAGGAGAAAGATACCATCCTCATGGAAAAGGAAATTGAAATTCAGACTTTTCAGAAGCAAAGCATGTGTGAAATGTTGGAGTTGCGTAATCAGCTGGAAAAAAGTCTTCAGTGTTTGGAAGTTACAAAAATAGACCTGCAGGAGTCGCAGGAACAGAATGTCGCTCTGAAAACGACATTGTCTCTCAGCGACAACGAGAAAAGTGAAAGAGAGGCTAAATTACTGAGTACTGTGTATGAGCTCACCACTTTGAGCAATGTGGTAGATGAATTACGTGCAGACTGTGAAAGTTGGAAAGGTGAAGCCCAACGTGTCCAGCAGCAGTTAAAGGAGAAAGAAGCCTGTGTGGCAGAATTACATTCTTATTCCCAGATGCTAGCCAATGAGGTGAAGGCTCTTATGCAGGGAAAAGGAGATTGTGAACATAAGAGGGAAAAAGTAGAGGCACAGCTTCTGGAATCGCAAGTCAAGGTGTCAGAAGGTGACCGATTGTGTGCTAAGCTGTCAGAGAAGGCAAACCGACTGCAGGTTGAGTTGGACAATGTTACAAATCAGCTTTCTCAAGCAGACAGCAAATCTAGAGAAATTGCGGAAGATTTTTCTATCTTGGAATCGCAGCTGCAAGACACGCAGGAACTCTTACAGGAAGAGAGGTGTCAAAGGCTGAGTTTTAGCACAAAGCTCAAACAAATGGAAGATGAGAAAAATGGCTTCCTGGAACAATTAAAAGAGGAGGCGGAAGCAAAGAAAAACCTATCAGAGCAAGTCGCAACATTGCAAGCTCAGATAGCGGATATGAAAAAACGCATGGAAGAAAGCGTTGGTTCATTACAGTGTGTTGAAGATGTGAAAAAGAAGTTTGATCAGATGCTTGGTGAAGAGAAGACTGTGTCTGCAAAATATGCAGAAGAACGCGCACGTGCAGAAACGGAGGTGCGTGATAACGAGAGCAAAGCCCTGTTCTTGGCTCGCTCTTTGGAGGAAGCTCTAGAGTGTAAGGCTGAACTAGAAAGTGTTAAACAGCTGCGTACAGAAATGGAAGAATTGGTCAGCTCCAAGGATGATGTTGTGAAAAGCGTTCAGGAGCTAGAAAAGTCTAAGCGAGCCTTAAAACAGCAAGTAGAAGAGATGAAGATTCCGTTGCAGGAACTGGAAGAGGAATTCCAGGCAACAGAGGATCTGTCCCAAAGAGGGGATAGTGTGCCTGATGCAGTTTTTAAAAGGATCAGTGTTTTGGGGTCTGTCCTGAGTGAGCCTCAGAAATGTGACGACATGTGGCTTGAATCACCCCTTTGGAATAAACCGTTCCTTCAAAAACTTCAAGCATTGGAAAATGTATCATTAGAACTTCAGCAAAGGAGCTGAGTAAGAAATGTGGTGATTTCTCAGTTCAGGCTGAAAACCTAGTGGAGAAAACTAAGGCTGTTGGTGAAAACGTGAAGCAAATGAATAAGTGCCTTTCAGGGAGTGTTTCCAAAATGGAACTGGTGAAAGACGGGTGGCAGAAGTTTGATCGTGATCTTGAGATGCATTCCATGTGGAATTCAGATAGAGAAAACGAACTAGGTGACCTTGAGCGGTCAAATAGTTCAGCAGAAAGTGCATTGAAGAAACCTGTAAAAGAATGTGTTGCAGTTCCATGCTTCTTCACTGATGCAGAGAGGAGGTCTATAATGGATACCACCCAGATCGCTGGGTTCAACTGTGTTGTTGCCTTTGACCCCTATGTTGGTGGAAGGAAAATTGATGATGTTCTGGTTGGCTTCTTCTGTGAAGAGTTTGGCAAGAAATATAAACTCAATATCAAATCAAATAGTAGGCCTTTACTGCGACTCGCTCAGGAGGGCGAAAAGTTTAAGAAGTTGATGAGTGCAAATGCTTCAGATCTGCCTATGAATATGAAATGTTTGGTGAATGATATTGATGTCTCTGGGAAAAGGAACAGGGGTCACTTTGAAGAAATGTGTGACAGCCTGTTGTCTCAATTGGAAAATCCTCTGCACAGCATCTTAGAGCAAGCAAAGCTCAAGAAGGAAGATCATTCCCTTTTACAACAAAAAGTCAATGATTGTGTACAGCTGTATGGAGAGGCAACTCAAGTCACAGAGGGATGTCAAGAGTCCCTACTTGGAACAAAGCTTAGTGAAGCAAAGGTTCTCAAAGTTTTGTGGAAAACATTTATGGATTGCAGAGAGAGGCGTCTTAAGAATGTTGAAGACATTAAGACTAGCCCAATTGAGTTGCCTATGGATCACGGTCCTCCATGGTGGATTGGACAGACGGTTATGAGGGACAAGCTGTCTGACATTTATGAGAAAGCTGTCAATGAAGATGACAGAAACGAGAAGGAGAAAAATGATGCCAAAAATGCAGTTGAAGAATGTGTATATGAGATGAGAGACAAACTGTGTGGCATTTATGAGAAATCCGTCAATGAAGATGACAAAACAGTTTCATCCGGAAGCTTGAGGATAATAGGAGGCTTATCAGTGAGTCAGCAGTGCTTGACACATGCGTGCCTGGAAATCTGTGTCCCAACCCTAGGGTTGAAACAAGAGGGGGGGGTATGTGACAGGAAGTCAGGTAAATCTGGGAATGTAGTCACAGGAAGGAGATACATTTCCACCTGATTTAGAAAGTTCACTGATACTATAGGGTGTTGGCTACAGAACTAGCCAGCAGGAAGTTGAAAGGCCTTCACCTGTTCAGAATGAGGGAGTTAAGGCTCTATAATTTGTTCAGAGAAAGTCCTATTGATTGCTGCCTCCTGTCGCCGTGTGGGCTGGGAGAGGAAGGCAGACAAACGGCTGCATCCTGACGCCATGTGGGTAGAGGACAGTCCTGTGTGCCCCCTGAAAGCTGAGTGAGCATGGGGAAGACCTCCTGAAGCGGTGTGCGCTCAGGAGGGTAAAAAAACGAGTGAAGACGTCTCAAAGGTGAGAAGACGAAGTGTTTCTGTGTGAAAGAAAACCAAGGGACATGTTCAATGGACAATGTTTGTGCTGTGTGAAAAGCAAACAAATGGACATTTGAGTGTCTGCTGTAGGATCAGCAGTGTCGGCCCAACAGTAGGTTGGGAAGACTTCTTAGGTAGGTTCCAGCGTGAGAAGGTAGCCGCCCACAGAGGCAAGGATTTATTTTGTCTTTTATTTTATTTTGGCTGTTTTGACGCTTGCAATTGTGTGAAGTAAATTGCATGAATAAATCAGTCTTGTTTTCAACCTCTGCTCGGCTATCTCTCTGTGAAAACGCACCCCCAAAGGGGTCATCCACGCCTACCACCGAGCTAATCCCTTACAATATATATATATATATATATATATATATATATTTTGATATTGTACTTGCATATTTAATATATTCACTGTCATTTTTTGATTAATGATATTATTTTACAGTGTATGGATTATTATAGAGGTTTCATGAAACCATTGAGACACATTTGAGTACCCCAGCACACAGCAATTTTTTCATTTTTTTTTTTTTTTATATATAGCACTACTATCTTTAGCAACATTTTTTTAGGATTATATAAAGCACAAACACTTTACCTCTAAGTGACGGATTTCATATAAGGAAATAATTTAAGCAAACTAAGCTGGGATCCATAGCAAGAGTGCTGCACATATTTATTTATAAACCATATCACCATTTTATACTCATCTAAATAGATTTTTATCTTGCGCAACACTAATTTTATATTTATTAGAACAACTATCTGTGCTCCATTAGCTTAAGCCTAATAGACCCCTTTACTTCTCAGTAAACTGAACCTGTCATAGCAAAATGCAATCACATAGGGTGTTATTGGTTTCTTAGGTGATAATAATAAAAATCAATTGTAAAAACAATATAAAAAAATAAAGCTAAAATTTTGAAATTCTCCCACTCTCAAGTACATGCACATAAAGGACATAAATGTTTGTGCTGGGTACATTTACATACAAAAAAGACAATTAAGCTACAAATTTTATATATTGCTGCAAATGACAGAGTGAGAGCAATAATTATAGGGCAATCATTCATGCTTAACTCTAAAGTGATGGGGGGGGGTGGCTAGCAATGGTGCCTGATCTGAGCTGGGGCTAGGCGCACCAGGGACACTACCTCCTCCCCTAAGGGATTCATGTAGGTGCTTCCTCATTTTCCCATTTGTGTGGAGAGTCCTTTATCCTGGACTGCCTGGAGGCGCAGCTTGAGTTGGGACGGGTTTGGTCGGTGGCTGGACCCTGTCGGAACCAGAATGTGCTCTGAGCCACAAGACAGGCTGGAGGTGACACGCAGAGGTGACAGAGCCACGGACCGAAGCAGGAGCAAGAGCCGAGTGGGCTCAAGGTGGTATATCTGCACTCAGTGGCATTTGGCAGCACTTGGTGAGGTTTGACCGCGCTCTGAGGAGTTTTGAGGTACTTGGAGTGGTTCAGCTGCACTTTAGAGGGGCTCGGAGGAACCCAGCAGTCCCCGGCAACCCGAGGACCTGAGAAGCTGTAGAGGAAGTGGCAGCAGTGGAAAAGATCCAGCGAGCTTTAAGGCAGCCCAGGAAAGCTCTAAAAACTACAAAAGAAGGAAAGAAGAAGTGTTTAAAATAAAAACAAAATGAAGAAGAGAAAAAGTAAAAGGAAAGAAAATAATGTTAGATGGCACATGGACATAAGAGAGTATTAAAGGTCAAATGGCTAAGGCAGGAGAAAGGAGAGTGGGAAGGAAAACAAAAAGATAAGACATTCTACCCCCAGCTGATTGAAAGTGGTGAGTTACCCCTCATTCTTGAACTTTCCGGGGTTTTTTTTCTTCTGTTCTTCTCTTTTTTTTTGAAAATCTGAACTGTGGAATTGTTGAATTGTGGAATTGTCTTACTATCTACATCCTTATCTGACACAGTATACACAGTATAAATAACAAAAATAGTGGAGAAAGGCACAGACCCCCTTTAAAGAGACAAAGAAGAAGTGCAAGTGGAACAACTAGTGTACTAGCTGGGGTCACCAGCGGCATATCGGTGGAAGAGGAGTGATAGTAGAGAAGGGTACAAGATGAGGGATAAATCTGGAAGAAGGGGAGGAACAGCAAAATCATCTAGAATCAGCTCCAGCCCAGGGACTATAAAGAAATATATGACACAGGATGGGAATGTGGAAAGATTGGTACCGGAAAGTCAGCTGGGGGCTCGAGGGAAACAAACAACAGGATGCAACAAGATTGCACAAGAACAGACCCAAGTAGAGAAAAACACTCCCAATAAATCAAAAATAGATTTAGATATGGAAAGCAATTTTGAAGCCTACTTGCCCACAAAATCCGAAATGGCGAACATGCTTGCTAAATTAGAACTATCTTTGAAGACAGATATGGTTGTGCTACACAGCGATTTAACTACTTCCGGTCCGCGCTATAGCCGAAAGACGGCTGCAGCGCGGACCCACATTTTCGGGAGGTCGTCTTTAAACGGCCTCCCAGACACAGGCTCCCTGCGAGCGCGCATCAGGGAAAATCTGTGTTGGCCATGTCCCTTGGACACAGCCAGTCACAGATCGTGGTAAATGGCCAATCACAGCGGCCATTTACCACGTGATTTAACATATGAGATCATCTCTCATCGCCAGCGCTCCTTCCTCACACAGAGACTGCAGTGTGAGGAAGGAGGAGAGCTGCTCAGCCGCCGGGGACACAGAAGAATGTAATCAGGGCACTGATCACCAGTGCCCTGATTACACAAGGTAAATGAAACACACAAAGTGCCCACCATCAGTGCCCACAGTGCCCGCCATCAGTGCCCACAATCAGTGCCCATAGTGCTGCCAGTCAGTGCCCATCAGTGCCTGCTCATCTAGGCACTGATGAGCACTGACTGGCAGCACTATGGGCACTGAGTGTGGGCACTGATGGTGCTGCCCATCAGTGCTCATCAGTGCCGCCCATCAGTGCTCATCAGTGCCACCCGTCAGTGTCCATCAGTGCCATGCGCCAGTGCCCATCAGTGCCGCCTATCAGTGCCCATCAGTGCCACCCGTCAGTGCCGCCTCTCAGTGCCCAGCAGTGCCACCTCTCAGTGCCACCTCTCAGTGCCCAGCAGTGCCACCTCTCAGTGCCCAGCAGTGCCGCCTATCAGTGCTCATCAGTGCCGCCTATCAGTGCTCATCAGTGCCACCTATCAGTGCCGCCTATCAGTGCCGCCTATCAGTGCTCATCAGTGTGGCATATTAGTACCTCCTCATCAGTGCCCATAAGTGCCACCTCATCAGTGCCCATAAGTGCCACCTGATCAGTGCCCATCAGTGCAGCCTATCAGTGCCCATCAGTGCCGCCTCATCAGCGCACATCAGTGAAGGAGAAAATGTATTTATTTTCAAAATTTACTCGCAGAAAATAAGAAAAACTTTTTTTTTTTTCAAAATTTTCTGTCTTTTTTCTTTTTTTTTGTAAAAAATAAAAACCCCAGAGGTGAATAAATACCACCAAAAGAAAGCTCTATTTGTGTGAAAGAAATGATAAAAATGTCATATGGGTACAGTGTAGCATGACTGCGCAATTGTCATTCAAAGTGTGAGAGCGCTGAAAGCTAAAAATTGGTCTGGATGGGAAGGGGGTTTAAGTGCACAGTAGGCAAGTGGTTAAATTAGCTATTGACAAGAGTAGAGGACACAGAAAAGAGACTAATCACTCAGGTTCAGGAGATGAAGGAATTAAAAGAAGAGATAAATAGCTTAAAAACTAAACAAAGGAATATGGAGTACAAAATAGAAGACCAGGAAAAAAGAAAACCTGCAAACTAGAGGTTTACCAGAGACGGCACAAGAAGAGGATCTAGTAGAAATAACGAGGAAAATATTTAACCCACTCTTAGGCAGGTCATCAACTGGAATCTTAAAAATAGAAAGAGTCCATAGGGTCGGGAGACCCCTAAATTTAGCAGAGAATATCCCAAGAGACATAATAGTAAGATTTTACAATTATGAAGAAAAAGCACAAATATGGGGAAAATTGAGAAGAGTAGCACCATTAAAATATGAAGAAGCAAATCTACAGATTTTTGCAGATCTTTCCCGTAGAACACTGGACAGAAGAAGGACTCTGAAACCACTCTTGAATCAAATGCGTTAATATAATATTTAATAAAACTGGGAATTCCCAGCATGTCTAGTGGGCCGGAAGAACAGATGTGTAGTAAAACTGAGACTCCAAGAGGAAATACAAGATTTCTGCAAGAAATTTAAATTTCCAATGATAAAAATACCTGAATGGTCAAAGAAAAAAGAGGGGGGATATGTTTTGCCACAATCACAAGAGCCTCTCTATTAGTAATATTTTTCTCTCTCTCTCTCAATTCAAATTACCTATACCCTAAGATTTGGAAGGACCCGAGTCCAGGGGCTCAAATGGAAAAGAAAGCAGACAAAAAGATGCAGGGGAGGAGAGAAGAGAAGGAGAGAGAATATGATGTCAATAAATATTCTTACATATTATGTATGAGGATTAAATACCCCAGTAAAAAAAAAAACAAGGTCCTTAAGGAAATTAAACAATACTCCGCAAATATTGTTTTTTTTTTTACAAGAAACACATATAACACACGATAAAATTGCTAGACTGTATTCAAAAGCCCATCCGACTTGGTGCTATGGAGACACCACAACTAAACGAGCCATAGGAGTAGCAAAAGGAATTGAAAAAGAGGTAAAATTTTCCCTGGAAGAGAGAGTAGTGGACCCGGAGAGGCGATATTTGTTCCTACGGGGAAAGATACAGGAGAGGCAGTGCACCCTGGCAAACATATACTATCTAAATAAAAATCTGACAGATTATTTAAAGAAAGTGGTAGAGAAGTTAATGGGCTTTAAAAAAGGTATAGTGATACTGGCGGGAGACTTTAATTTTTGCATGAACCCATAAATTGATAGTACGTCCCATGCACTGGGGAAGGACAGTTATCAACTTAGAAAAGTGAAGAAAATATTTTTTCAAGCACAGTTGGTAGACGCATGGAGGTACAACACCCAGGCGATAAATATTATACATTCTATTCGCCAGTGCATGATGGGACGTACTCTGGACTGGACTACATTATGGTAGATCATAGATTGTTGGACCTAGTAATTAAAACATCTATAGAACTAATATCTATATCAGACCATGCACCAGTTATAATGAAGATAAAGCCATTGGAAACTCAGAATAGGATAAGTAATTGGAACTTAAATGAAGAACTGATACAAGAAAAAGAGGTTGAAAACAAAATAAAGGAAGAAATACAACAATACTTTATGCATAATGAAACATTGGTGGTCACAATTTGGGAGGCATATAAGGCTTACATAAGGGGTCTTCTGATCTCTATAGGAGCTAAAAAGAAAAGGGAAAGGGCAACCAACATGCGAACATTAATTACAGAAATACAGGAGTTAGAACAAACACACAAAAAACATCAGAGGTAGAAAAACAGGCCTTGGTTCTAAAAATTGAGAAATTAAAAGAGTTAATCAAACAAGAAATAAGAAAAGTATTTAAAAGAAGTGTTAAAGATACAGTAGCTATAAATGGGGAAATAAACCCGGAAAATATCTTGCAAAAGCTTTAAAAAATAGGAAATCAATTAATTCTATAGGGAAAATGAAAAATAAAAATCCACAAAAATTGCAGAAGTTTTTCAAAACTATTTTAGGTCCTTATACTCGGTAAGATTAAAAGGCTCCCAGGAAAAAAAGATAATAAGGACAAAAAAATACAAGAATATATTAGAGAGGCAAATATACCTAAAGTACTAGCAGAAAAGTTGCAAATACTAGAAGATCCAAAAACAAAAGAAGAAATTTAACTAGTGATAAAAAAAATACAGCAACGGGGAAGAGCCCAGGTCCAGGTGGGTTCACAGTTCGCTATTATAAAGTCTTTAAAGAACAACTAATCCCCAAATGTTGTTTCTATATAAATGGGTTGGGTGAAGGGAAAAGGCTGAGGAAAGAGTCATTACAAGCCCATATTACAGTAATACCTAATGAGGGTAAGGATGCAACTGTGTGTTCTAGCTACAGGCCTATAGCACTAGTAAATGTAGACACAAAACTATACGCAAGAATATTGGCCAGTAGACTAAAAGTTTAAATGCTGAAATGGATACATGTAGATCAGACAGGATTCATAGTCCATCACCTTTAACCTCAGCTTCTTTAGCAAGGCAGTGGTCGTCTTGGAGGTATGTTTGGGGTTGTTTTGTTGGAATACTGCCCTGCGGCCCAGTCTCTGAAGGGAGGGGATCATGCTCTTCTTCAGTAAGTCACAGTATATGTTAGCATTCATGGTCACTCAATGAACTGTAGCTCCCCAGTACCGGCAGCGCTCATGCAGCCCCAGACCATGATACTCCCACCACCATGCTTGACTGTAGGCAAGACACACTTGCCTTTATACTCCACACCTAGTTGCCGCCACACACGCTTAACACCATCTGAACCAAATAAGTTTATCTTGGTCTCATCATACCAAAGGACATGGTTCCAGTAATCCATGTCCATAGTCTGCTTGTCTTCAGCAAATTGTTTACGGGCTTTCTTGTGCATCATCTTAAGAAGAGGCTTCCTTCTGGGACGACAGTCATGCAGACCAATTTGATGCAGTGTGCGGTGTATGGTCTGAGCACTGGCAGGCTGACCCCCCATCCCTTCAACCTCTGCAGTTATGCTGGCAGCACTTATATTTCTATTTCCCAAAGACAACCTCTGGATTTGACGCTGAGCATGTGCACTCGACTTCTTTGGGCGACCATGGCGAGGTCTGTTCTGAGTGGAACCTGTCCTGTTAAACCGCTGTATGGTCATGGCCACCATGCTGCAGCTCAGTTTAAGGGGCTTGGCAGTCTTCTTATATCCTAGGCTATCTTTATGTCAGAGCAACAATTCTTTTTTTTCAGATCCTCAGAAAGTTCTTTGCCATGAGGTGCCATGTTGAACTTCCAGTTACCAGAATGAGAGAGTGAGAGCGAAGACACCAAATTTAACACACCTGCTTCCCATTCACACCTGTGACCTTGTAACACTAACGAGTCACATGACACCGGGGAGGGAAAATGGCTAATTGGTCCCAAATAGGACATTTTTACTTGTTGCCAGGGGTTTAGACATTAATGGCTGTGTGTTGAGTTTTTTTAGGGGACAGCACATTTAAACTGTTATACAACCTGTACCCTCACTACTTTACATTGTAGCAAAGTGTCATTTCTTCAGTGTTGTCACATAAAAGATATAATAAAATATTTACAAAAATGTGAGAGGTGTACTCACTTCTGTGAGATACTGTAGCTGGGGGAAAAAAGGTTTAAAATATCCTGGGATAATACTAACATCACCCTCAAATAATTTATACCAAGCAAATGATATACCATTACTGAAGGAAATTAAAGAAGATTAAAAAAATAACAATGAAGCCACTGTAGAAGTGAAATGGAAAATGTTGGCTCCCATTAATAAACCAATCATTGCCACATCCCTGGGTCATAGACAAAAAGTAAATAAAATTAGTCAGGGGTAGTCTTGGCATTCGACCAAACCAAAAGGCTGGAGGGATACCAGATTTCCACCTCACTAAAAGTGTGGGATTTTCAAGGGCTGTGATATGGTCTGTGAGATTAGTAAGAGAGTATAACAAAAAACAATTATAAAAAAAGGAAACAATTTTATTCAATATACAAATACAAACATTAAAAACATAATTTGGCAAGAAGTTGCATATCCAAACATTATTAGAAAGATAAACAGTAGTATGGATCATACAGGTTTAAAACAATGAAACTACTCTCATGGTTGGGATGAATTAATTCGGTAAAAATGATGATATTACTGAAAATCCTATATAAATTTCAGATGCTACTAATAGCAATCCCACAGATGTACTTCAAAACATTAAATGTAATGATAACAAAGGTAATATGGCAGAACAAGAAACCAAGAATACAGCTCTCAATACAAACTTAAAATAAAGTACAAGGGGGGGGGGGGGGGGGGGTAGTGGCACCGGATTTTAAAAGGTATTATAATGCCACTGTATTAGCATGAATGGCAGAGTAGACAAAAATAAACAATAAACAGTGATAAAGCATAGGTTAAAATTGAAAATACAATACAAAATACAATGTGTAAAACACGGTCAAGAGACAATATTTGGGGTCCACATAAATATAGAAAAATGGATGTAAATTCTCACGATTTGACTATAAATGTGTTTAGTATTTGGGAGTATAGACAACTAAAATGGGATTATAATTCCCCATTAATTTCACTCACGGGGACAAATTTTTTTTAATGAGACACAATTTGGTGAATGGATAGTAGATAAAAATGCACAATTAAAAGATATAATAGAAAAGGGAAAGCTACTATCATATTAAGATTTGAAACACAAAAGGGATTTAATAATTTTGAATGAATGGCGGTATTTACAGCTAAGACATTTCGTAACAGCTTTACCTCAGCCTATTAGGACCGAAAAGGAACTTTTTCCATTTGAATGACTGTGTAATTCGCAGTCTAACCTTAAACACTGCATGTCCCAGTTATATAAAATACTTACTGCGATAGCAGAGCCAAGAATACCATCATACATTAAAAAGTGGGGAAAGATGTGGGTACACGGTTAGAGGAATATCAATTAGGTAAAATATTGAGAGCTGTTCTTGAAGTAGCGGTAGATATAAATACGATAGGGATAAATTACAAGAGTTTGGCTAGATGGTACATAGCCCCCGTCAGAGTGCATACATGTCAACCAGAAAAATCCCCATTATGCTGGAGAGGGTGCGAACTGAGGGGCACAATGGGGCATATATGGTGGGTGTGCCCAAAAATTATGGAGTACTGGCAGAGAGTGTGGCAATATATAAAAGAGATCACAGACACAGAGATTGTCGATGATCCATGGGCATGCTTATTTCATAAGACAAGCAACTCAATAGGTCAGTACAGAAAACTGTAGTGCCATACTTGATAAACGCGGCAAAGGGCGCAATACTGAGAAAATGGCATGAGCCAGAAAGCCCAACGATAAAAGAGTGGTTTAAAAGAATTGAGTATATTTACGAAATGGAATACCTGAGCAGTTGTAAAAAGGGTCAGATAGAGATATTCGATTCCACCTGGGAAAAATGGGTAAGGTTTAAAAAAACGGGAAATTCCTATCAGATACTTACCGTAATTTTCCTTTTCCTTTCCAGACCCCCCTCCCATAAATTTCAGCTTTTAGGTACAGACAGTGTTCCATATCTTAGCGGAATCCAAGACCAGAGGGTGGGAACTCCGGCTGCCATGGAGACCATCAGGAAAGGAAAATTACGGTAAGTATCTGATAGGAATTTTCAGTTTTTCTGACAGTCTCCATGGCAGCCTATGTGTGGGAAATAACTAGCCCAAGCCACACGGGTGGGAATGCTTTAAACAAAGAAAATTTGTATTCAAATTATTAGCAGACAAGACAGTCAGGCCAAAATTAACTGTGGACAAGGAGGCTGGCTACACACAGTAATGTGTCATAAAGGTATTGACAGAGGACCAGGAAGCTGCTCTACAGACTACTTCTGGAGCCATGTGATGTGAAGCCGCCCAGGACGTCGAGATTCTTCTAGTTGAGTGGGCTGTCACCGCCTCTGGAGGAGCCAAACCCTCTGCACTGTAAGCCTGTTGTATAGCTGCCACGTTCCAGGCTGCGATGGACCTTGACGATGCCCGCTTCCCTCTGTTCCTGCCTGAAAAGAGGATGAAAAGGTTGTCCGACTGCCTAAAAGGAGCTGTTGCCTGAAGGTAGTCTCTTAAGGTTTTGCCCACATCCAGGGGATGAGGTTCAGAATCATCAGAGGACCGTAAGGTAGGAAGAACAATCTCTTGGTTTTCATGGAAAATTGATGTCCCTTTCGGATTGGAATTGAGCATTGGAATGAGAACTACTCAATCCGGGAAGAACAAAAGGAATGGTTCTTTGTAGCCAAGGGAACCGATCTCAGAGACCCTTTTGGCTGAAGTGATCGCCACCAAGAAGACTGTTTTAATGGTAAGATCCTTGATAGAGATGAAATTTACTGGACCAGCTCTTGACAAAACGTTAAGAACGAGAGGAAGGTCCCATTTCGGAAATCTTGGTTTCCTCTGTGGCCTGAGTCTAACCGCTCCTTTGAAAAATTGTTGGACAAGTGGATGTTTGACCCAAGGAACACCAGAGAAAATGGACAAGGCCGATATTTGGACCCTGAGAGTGCCTACTGAGAGAGCCTTATCTAGACCTGCTTGAAGGAATTTCAGTACTTCCTGTACTCCGAACTCTGAGGATGAATTTCCCTCCAGGTATGTGAATTCCAAGAATCTGGTCCAGACTCTGCAGTAAACCTTATTTGTGCTTGGCCTTCTAGAATTCATCAAGGTGGGGATGACCCCCGGGGGGCACCCAAGGGATTCCAACCTCTCCCTCTCAAGAACCAGACCGTCAGCCGGAGCAGAGCACGGCAGAGGTGTAGTGTCATTCCCTGCGAGAGAAGGTCCAGTCTAAGGGGAAGGGGAATCGGGCTCCGATAGCTGAGCTGCAGGAGAAGTGGAAACCATGGCCTGTATGGCCAGTATGGAGCCACCATGAAGATCTCCACCTCTTCTGCTTGGAGTCTTTGCAAAAACGTGAGAATGATGGGAATCGGAGGAAAGGCATATGCCCTGCTGAATTCCCATTTGTCGGTCAGAGCATCTGTCCTGCAGGCTTCGTGACACCTGCTGCATGTGAAGTACTTCTCCAACTTGTGGAGATGCGAACAGGTCTACTTCAGGTGAAACCCCTAGTGACAGAATCCATTTGAATGCGTCTGTGTGGAGAGACCACTTGTTGTGATTCAACTGGACTCTGGAGAGAAAGTCTGCCTGGACCCATTCTGTGACCCAGGAATGTAGACTGCCGAGATGTTGGTCCGATGGGCCTGTGCCCATGTCATGATTGGGTCTAATTCTTGCAGAAGGGGAAGACTCCGGGTTCCGCCCTGTCTCTTCACATAAGCCACCGCCGTGGTGTTGTCCATTCTGATAAGTACGGATTTCCCTTCTACAAGATGGAGGAAAGCTTGAAGAGCCAGGAAGGCCGCACAGAGCTCCAGGATATTGGAGACAGGGGTTTGGGTTTGTGGAGACCACTTCCCTTTAGCCACTTCTGCCATGCAATGGGCTCCCCAACCAGAGTTGCTGGCGTCCGTTGTAATGATGGTCCAGGAGACGGGAACGAAAGAATGGCAGTTGAGCAGGTTCTTGCGCTGTAGCCACCATAGAAGGCTGTTTCTTATGTTGTGGGAAATATAGATATGCTGCTTGTGCTCCTCTGGATTCCACTGAAGAAGAAAGCCTCTTTGAAAAGGCCGCATTCGCCATAACACCCACTTGACCATAGGAGTTGTTGAGACCATATGCCGATGATCTTGAGGCACTGAGAGGCCCTCAGGAAGGAAGAGGAGAGGGCTGGAAGAATCCTCTCTCGTACTACCAGGATTTTCTCCAGAGGTAAGGAAATTGTACCTCGGATGGTGTCGAATTGAGCCCCTAGATCCCGAGTCCTCAATAGGCGGACTCCGGGCCGCGTCCAGACACAGACGCACTTAGCTTTGGACCGCGGTGGTCTGTCTGTGCTGAAGCTGCTGCCTATTCCTTTTATCACTGGTTGCTCGATCACCGGCCGCCCAGTGTCTAGCAACCAATGACGTCACACGCCCGCCGCCCTGCCCGCCGCCCAGCATTCACAGCAGAGGAGGAACTTATTCCTCCTCACGCCTAAGCACCCCCGCCATGCTGCATTCCGAGAGTTGTAGTCTGTGAACACTGAGCTGAGGGAAGCCGAGCTTCGGCGGCAGGCAGTGAAGAGACATCTGCTCGGCGGTGAGGTGCATGGACGTCTGAGTGCTCAGCTCCTTGCCACGCAGACAGACCGGGACCTACCACATCAAAGAGGGTCACTCCAAACTCACATCCCGACCATCCCTGCATCCCCGACCGACCACCGATCATGCCACCTAAGAGGAAGGAGGTGTCTCTTCTCTACAGCAACTGGGAAGACAAGTAAGTGCGGGAATGCTTGCATGTAAAATAAATCTATAATTTTAACTATACAGAACTACAGAAATGTTTTTAAAAAGATCAATGTATTTCACCTGCATATCCACTGAAAATATACAGCAAAAAATTGTTTGTACTACTGTAAACCATAAAAATTAGGTCTTACTGCATTTTTAAAGAATAATTTTCATATAATATAATGAAAATAATTCTTTAAAAATACAGTGAGACTTCATTTTTATGGTTTACAGTAGTACAAACAATTTTTTGCTGTATATTTTCAGTGGATATGCAGGTGAAATACATTAATCTTTATAAAAACATTTCTGTAGTTCTGTATAGTGAAAGTTATAGATTTATTTTACATGCACATATAAATTTGTTTACCATCATTGCCGGCACAATGGCTGAAATGATAAATCAGGCTAAAAGACACAAAATTCTGTTTGCAGTCTCTCCCATCTATGGATCAAACAGTGTCATATTTCACATATTGGTTGTGTATTTGTTAGGTCATTTTTTTGTGTATAGTTCAAAAGTTTTGGGGAATGCCTTTTTTTGTTGTTGGCGTTCTGTATTTGGAATTTGACGGTCACTTTTCCGGACCTCGGACTGAATGGAAAATTGGTAAGTGGACCTTTCAAGTTTACATTTGAGTACCCCTGCCCTAGATAGACTAGGTGTTGAGTAGGTTCTAGGTTGCTTTTCTGCAGATTCAACAACCAGATGAATTCCGTGAGAGTTGCAATGACCTGATCACTGGGGGTCGATAGTCAGTCTCTGTCTTGAGACAGTAGAAGAAGGTCGTCGAGGTAGTGATGTAGACGTACTCCTCTTGTCCTGATTAGAGCTACTACAGCCAGGAGGATCTTAGAGAACACCCTTGGAGACATGGACAGACCGAAAAGGGAGGCAGGTGAATTGGAAGTGCCGATGCTCAATCGCGAAGCTAAGATACCCATGGAAGTTCACTGCCACAGGCACAAGGAAGTATGCGTCTTTGAGATCTATTGAGGCTAGCCAGTCGCCTGGGAGTACCGCCTTCTGGATGGTAGATAAAGTCTCCATCTTGAACCTCTCCTTCTTTATGAACTTGTTTATATAGGTGAGGTCTATGACGGGCCTCCAGGATCCATTCTTCTTCTGTACCAGAAAGAGGGGTGAATATACGCCCTGAAACCTTTCTCGATCGGGCACCGGAACTACTGCGCCTTGGGACACCAAAGTGTTTAAATAATCGAGCAAAACTTCTCTTTTCCCGTCCTGACAAGGCAAGCGGGTGGGGATAAACCTGGGAACGGGATCTGCTGAGAAAAAGTCCACATGTGACCTGTGGACACTGTCTTGATGGTCCAGAAGTCCGAGATTGAGGCCGCCCAGACATGCCGAAAGTGGAGTAGGAATGCCCCCACCTGTCATGTCTGAATGGGCCCAATCTCAAAAAGACTTTGAGGCTTTCTGCCCAGAAGGAGCTGAGTTTCTTGCAGTTCTACGGGAAGAAGACTGACCTCCTTTCCAATTCCTCCTAAAGTCTCGACCGGGTCTGTAGAAGCGGGCATCTCTTGAGCGCTCTGAATATTGTTTTCTTGGCTGTGACTTCTTTTGACCAAAAAGGCACCTATCCTGAAGAAGAAAGCCTGATTTTCCTCCAGTAGCACGTGTTATGGCGCTATCCAATTTGTTCCCAAAAAGGGAAGAGCCTTTGAAGGGGATTTTGCACCAGGCTTGTTTGGAAGCTTGATCAGCCAGCCAGGGGCGCAACCATAGGGCCCATTTAGCTGTAACAGAGGATAGCATTGCCCTGGATAGGAGACGAAGGACATCAATAGAAGCTTCTCCAAGAAAAATTGAAGCTAGCTTAAGCTCTTGAATGGGAGAGCTTTCGACCGCTTCATCTGAGATATTCCCCAGTTTAATCTCCACATCGGAAACCCAGGCTTCCATGGCTTTGGACATGGCTGCCAGAGCCAACACAGGTTTGCAGGCCACACCAGCCGTAATATAAATTTGCTTCAGATCTAGATCCATCTTCCTATCTAGGGGATCTTTGAAGGAGACTGCATCATCCAGTGGCAGAGTAACATGCTTCGCCAGTCTGGTGACTGTGGCATCAACCAGAGGATCTGACTCAAAATGACTGACATCCCCCGACTTAAAAGGATAAAGTTTTGCCAATTTAGAAGAAAGAGAGGATTTGCTGTCCCCTTTACTCCATTCGTCTGTTATGACATCCTTTAACTCCGTAAGGAATGGGAAGTTCAGACGCTCTTCCCCAAATGTCTGAAAAATTTCCGCTGTTTCGTCTGCGGTGTCACAGGATCTTCCCATTTTAGGGCTTCTTTGATCGCCCTGATAAGTGGTGAAACAAGGGCAAAATCAAAGCCCCCAACTACACCATCCTTTTCCGAGTCACTTTCTGAAGATCTTCCGGAAGCAAAGCTCGGCTGAAAGGGGCCTTGGTCTTCAGGGGCCTCAGCGGGAAAACTGGTTGCGGCAGGACCATGTGCAGGACTAGTGCCCCATTCCTTCAGGGACTGTTGAACTACCCGCTTCACCAGGGACTCCAACCTCTGGTTTTCAGTCTCCCTCTCGCTGGCTGCACAAGCAAAACAAGGCTCACAAAGGGACTTGTCCTCCCGGACATGCGCCCCACAGCCCCAACAGGCTCTCTGGGCCATATGGCTACTGTGGCAATGTGTGCAGTGTCTGCAGGAGGAACTTGAGTGTCTCCTCTGAAGCCTGCTCCCTGTCGGAGACTCACATCGTTTGGACCTGGAAGTTGAGTCTCTTCGTGGCCTGACAGCGTCTCTTTCTTGATGAGCACCAGACCTGAAAGAGCTGGGGAGAAAGAGAAATCCAGGGAGACACAGGATTTAGCCATGAATCATGAGCCAGAGTCCCCCTCCTTCTCGCCCCCCCTGAATTTACCAGCACCCACCTGTTAGGGCTGGCCACGGGAGGGCGGTGACACAGGATCCATGCTTCAGGCAAAACCACAACTGACAAGGGAGATCACAAGTAGTCAGGAACAAACAGCACAGTGAGCCGTCTAGCGACCCCCCCATTCCCCCCCTCCTCCACATGGCCACCATCATCATACAGAACCTGGCAAACCAGTCCACACATACCTGGATCAGTCAAGGCAGAGGAAGCTGTCGCTATGCCCACAGTACTTCCCAATAGTACTGGGGCTGACAGCTGTTTAAATTTCACTCCAGGATGACATCAGTGGTGACCTGGCCGCGATCTCAACTGCACATGCGCGGACCAGGCCTCGATCCCAATCACGGTGACCTGCGCATGCGTGAGCCGGGAACCATGCATCTTCCCTCTACTGAGCAGGCGCCCGCCGGACTGAGCAGAGGAGAAGCAGGAAGGAGGTAGCTGGAACGCAGTGAGCGTTCGAGCAGCCATTGGACCACTAGCACCAGGGAAGAAGAAATGAAAGAGAAAGGTACACATAAAACGAACATACTGCCATGGAGAGTATAGCGCCCATCTTCAGACCCTTCCAGGATGTCGCCGGCTGAATGGAGCACCGCACAGAGCTAGGGGGATTTTTAAAGTGACACTCACCCACCCATGGCTGGGCCCTGGGCACACAGATACCGCTGCTCAAATGCTGAGGAAAGCCAGCCATTCTTAATAGAAGTAATCCGTTAGGGTTCTTGGAGGAGGACAAGAAAGGAACACTGGCTGTACCTACAAGCTGAAATTTATGGGAGGGGGTTCCTATACCATTGGAGAGGAGGCAGGGCTAACCCACACGAAGGCTGCCATAGAGACCATCAGGAAACAAGGAAATATGCTGAAATAGAAGGAGAATAGAAGGGGTAGGAGGAGAAGAGAACTGGATTAGGATAATAATGGGAGAGAAAAAAAAAAGTGTGTGGCAAACATTGTTTTGGGGGGGGGGGGGGGCATGGGTAGAAGGGTGGGTGGAGAAAGGAAATTGAGGTAATGATTTTATAATAAATTTGAATACTTAAATGTATTATGGTGTAAGACGACTGCTCCCGCCGACACACTACACAGCATGCGGGACCCAATGCGCATGTGCCCGACGGGGCTGGCGTCACACTTAGACGGGAAAGAAAATCTTGGCATGAGGGGGAAGACACTAGATGTGTTTGCTAGGATAACATGTTTTGGAGGTTTGTTTAACCTTTATCAAATACAACGCACCTTAAGCCATACTAGGCTTTATATAAAGACCCAAAAGCCACCTCCTACGCACACCTTAAAGTGACTTTACAACCCCTTTAAAGGAGACACAACCTAGAATAGGCAAGCCAGGGACCACCTACTATAAAAGTAGAGACTCTTTTTTTTGTTGCCAGTTTAGATGTGTTCCTGCCCCCCCAGCCCGGAGGAATTTTCAGAGATCTGCGTTGACCAAATGTAATTAACCCCTTAGGCACTGAATGGATTTTTGATACCAGCATAAATGAGCCATGGAAGATCAGCGCATAGTGTAGTGTTTGTGTTGAAAGTTGAAAGTTTGTTGTTATGCAATATTGTACGCAAATTCAATTTATATTTTTTTTTCATACAGAAAGAGCTATCTTTGGGTGGTATTTGATCACCACTAAGTTTTTTGTTTTTTATTACAAGACAGAAAATTGTGGAAAAAAAAAAACAATATTTTCTACCCTCTGTTACAAAACCTATCCAATAATATCACATTTCTTCATAAATTCAGACCATCATGTATTCTGCTACATGTCTTTGATAAAAACCAAACTGTGTTTTGGGGGACACTAGTATAGTTTTGATCGTGATCAAGATATTGGCAGTGATCAGCGACTTCTAGTTTGTTAGTGTGGCGGTCAATCTGGAGCTAACTGACGCTGGCTGGGAGGGATACTAACTGACACTGGCGTCGCTAGTGACACTAATACAGTGATCAGTGTTAATACTGTACACTGACACTGGCTTGGTGACAGGTGTTATCAGGAAGGAAATCAAGAGTTTAACTGTGTGCCTACCAAGTGTATTCAAGTGTATGTGTGCTGCTTTTACTCACAGATGGTCTGGCTGGGTTCCTGCTTGTTTTTTTGTTCTCAATGGTAACTGACAGCATGGAGGAATTTTGCCAGATCTGTGTGTTGTGTTTACCAACAAAAAGATCTCTGTTCTGTGATTGGCCACAGCCAGTCAGCAGGTATACAGTCAAAATGATTAGCTGTGACCTGCTGACTAACCCATACTGTGGTCCAATGAAAAATCCGGTCAGCAGGGGGTGCACTCAAGCATGCCTCTAAACCAGGAACAACACCGGGATGTACAACTACATCTTAATACCTGGGGCTGCTGCCCGCCAGCAGTACATTTACTTTGGCAAGAGGTTAACTGCCATTTTTGTTATGTCGTATTTGGGTTTTTATTTCTCCACTTTTTTGTGTCATACCAATACAAACAAAAGAAATAAACATGAGAATGCCTAAACATTTGTAATTGCAACAATTTTCTGGGTTAAGTGGTGCATTATCTGACAGAAATTGAGGGGTACCAATCATTTTGGCTATGGCTGCATATAGCCCATTTAAGAATTGCCATCCCCTTATGTAATAGGCATACATTTTGAACGCTTTTCATTTAATACAATGTATTACCATTGTGTGACTTGAATCTTTCTATAAGAGGAATTAATTCATCTTGTATCCTGGCTTCTATTGTTTTCTTTCCCATTCCAAAGTCTCGAAGAGTTGAGAGTGTGAACCTCCTAATGGCTTTCCAAAGTTCTCCATTACTAAACACTATGCCTGAAATACACATAATAATATGTAAGCAAGCAGTTATTATCAAACACGGTTTCCTTTTTTTAAAGCCTAAGTCTTTGAATAAAACATGATCTATGAATGGAGGACGAGCAGATGATTTAAAGGTCTGCCCCCTCCATTCATAAATCCTGTTTCATTTATAGCAGCTGTGGTTACAGCTTCTGTGAATGGGGGAGCTGGGTGGAAAGGCTAGACATAGTCAAGCACTTCTGATGAGTGACTGCAACAGCTACCTAAGTACTATTAACACTTGCCCTCCGGAAAGGTTAACACTCCTTCATGACCAGGCCATTTTTTGAAATATAGCACTGCGTTACTTTAACTGACAATTGCACGGTCGAGCGATGCTGTACCCAAATAAAACATTTTTTCCCCACAAACAGAGCTTTCTTTTGGCTTTTTTTGAAAAAAAAAAAAAAAAATGTCTTTCTTTCTGATATAGAACACATCCAATAAAAAATTTTTAGAATAAGAAATTTTTTTTTATATAAATTTAGGCCAATATGTTATTCTGCCAGGTTTTTTGGTTAAAAAAATCAAAATAAGCATATATTGATTTGATTGGTTTGTGCAAACGTTATAGCGTCTACAAACTATGGGATAGATTGATGGAATTTTTATTTTTTTACTAGTAATGGTGGTGATCTGCGACTTATAGCGGAACTGCGACATTGTGGTGGACAAATGTGACACTACCCGTGACATATTTTGAAGACCAGTGACATTATTACAGTGATCAGTGTTAAAAATATGCACTGTCACTGTACTAATGACAAGGGTTAACATCAGGGGCGATCAAAGGGTTAAATGTGATCCTAGGGAGTGCTTACTAACTGTGTGGGGGATGCTTGTATTGTGGGAAGGCAGAGATCCGTGATCCTGCTTAGATCAGACACAGACAGACAGACAGACAGGATAACAGCCTTCCCTTGTCACAGAACGGTGATCTGTCTTTTTTACATAGGCAGACTGGCATTCTGCCTGTCTCCCGAACTATCAGTCGGTCCCGGCGGACATCACGTCCGCTGGTCCCGCTGATTGGCTCCCGCTGTGTTAGATCACAGCGGAAGCAAGTCACCAGCAGCGCGTGTGCGCGTCCCAGACCTGGAAATGCAGAATCATGTATAGGTATGTGATTCTGCACAGGGGAGCTGCTTTGCCGCCGTATATGTACAGTATACGATTGGAGACAATTTATACAAAACATGGACAGAGCAGCGCAAGGGACACATTTCACTGTAAGTAATGGCCATTAAGCTTATTTTTTTATGTTTTATTTTTTTTAACGTAAACTTCACAAAGCACAGTAAATAACCAGCAAACCTTATTCGACACTGAATGGGGAAATCCAGTTGGCTGAGTAGCAGAAGAATGAAGTGAGAGCCTAGACAGCAGTGAGGACAGCTTTATGATAATTCATGTTCAAAGCTTGTCCACTTAAAGCTTTTTAAAATTGTGGACAATATAAGAACTGATCTGGATTCTAAATTGTGCAAAAACCACCTCACAAATTTGTGGCTTGAGACATAATTGTGGCCCATACATGTTCTAAATATTGCTGGATTAGCCCCAATTCACAAGCCACCACGCCATTTCAAAGCCTCAGATCAGTGCGATTTGCACATCCGATTTCATTGCGGCTTGCAATTTCGTTTAACATAAGTCTATGCAAGTATCAAAATATTCAAAATGAACTGTAGAAAAGATCTATGTCTTTGGAAAAAAAGATAAGGCATACAGAAAATGTTAACTCTAAGCTTACCTTTTTCTTTACTGACTAGTTTGAAGAGTGGGACATCTGCTCTTTCTCCAAAATCATCAGCTTGGTTGACCAGGGCATCCTTCACAGCCCTGTATCCGGCAATCACCACAATTTTCTTGGGTCCAAAATACATAGTGAAAATTTCTCCATACTTCTCATAGAGCTGCAATGCATTAGCAATTTCAGTTTGATATAAATTGCATATATACCTTAACTCTTGTCCCAACTATTAAAAAATAATCTGCCAGAAAAACTGGATTTTTTTCCCACAAACATATTGTGCCTAACCTGTCATTTTGAATTCAGTTAGTATAAAAGATTTATCTTTGAGTGAGTGTTGCTAGGAAAAGTAGGAAACGAACTGTCTCCAAAACAAGCAAAGAATTCTAAATGAAATCATGTTTAAATAACACATTTGAAATGAGTCCCTCACCTAGTAGCCATTTACCTACCTGAATCCTGGGTGCCATTTTAAATGAGGCAGAAGCTATTTGTCCCAGTGCAGTTTTAAAATGTCACATGGACTCAAGGGCTCCATTGGGTTTCAGGCGATCCAGGTGGTTTCAGCATTAATCCCAAGAGTTACAATGATGTCTTGTGATTGACTAAAACACCCAATGGATGAGCCATTTAGCCAAATGTTACTACACAGAAGTCCATTGTCTTTTTAAAGAGGACTTTGAGCGTATTTTTTCAGGAAAAATATCTCTAAAGCCTTTTAACTTGTTTGTAGTAAACTAACTGTAGGAGAGCAAAGCTTTCCTTCAAACAAATATATCATTTTTTATCATTTAAATAAAGTTACTTCTTGCCAAGTCTGGTGCCCTGTGTCTATGTGAAGATGATGCAGTTCAAGAAGGAGTAGGCATGGTGAGCTTTGATGAAAAAGGAGTACTTTTTAGGGTCTGATTTCTGCATAGGTTGGCAAAGCTTCCAGGTGGAGCATGCAACCACCCATGAAGCATATTGATTCTCATTAACTTATTTACAGTACTGTGCAAAGATTTTAGGCAGGTGTGAAGAAATGCTGTAAAGTAAGGACTCATGTACACAGGTCAGCTGATAACCTTTTCTGAATGCTGGAAACTTGACAGCTGGAAACCTATGGTGAAAAATGTCAATTTTACAGCTTTTACATACCATGTTTATGTGAGTTTTGGAGCAGTTACAGTATGAGCATTTGAGGTTATAAGTGTTTTTAATGATAACCTCAGGAGATCCTCCCAAATGCCCACAATGCATAAAAAACAAGTACATTATTAACTATTTCAGCCATTCTGTGAGAGATTACAAGCATTTGGCGTTTGTAGTGCCGGTAAACTACAGTCCTGAATGCAATTTTTCTGCTTTCAAAAAAATTCCTGTAAGCTCAACTGCCTCTAAACTACTATAAACTACTGAGCAAACATGTACATATAGGATAACTGAAAAAAAAAAAAAAAAAAAAAACGCTCAACTACTCCTAAACTTCAGTTTAGCAGCTGTAGTGTACATGAGGCCTAAGAATGCTTTCAAATATAAATAATTTAAATATTTGTTTTAATTTTTTTGCAATTTATCATTTTAATAAATACAAAGTGAGCAAACAGAAGAAACATCTAATTCAAATCAGCATTTGGTGTGACTACCGTTAAACCAGCATCAATTCTTACACTTGAACAAAGTCAGGGATTTTGTAAGATTAGAGACAGGTGTATGATTAACCAATTATACCAAGCAGGTGTTAATGATCATCAATTTCAAAGGTAGGGTAAAACACAGTCATTAACTGCATCAGAAACAGCTGTGTAGAAGACCAAAAACTAGGTGAGGAACAGCCAAACTAAGGTGAGGTTGTGAAAGATTGTTTCAATTCACAAGTCACACACCATGGCAAGACTGAGCACAGCAAGAAGACACAAGGTATTTATAAAAATATATATATATATAAGTGAATGAAAAAAAAAAACTCTGCGCAACCCCCAATGTGTAAAAACTCCTCAAAACCAAATTGAGTAAACGTGTTCCTCTAGATTCACGAGCTGTTGCTGAAAATCACTAGACTGTATTCCCATATAAAACCATAAACAAGTATCTTATAAAGTTCTGCACGACATTTACAACCTCAAAAATGTGTGAAAAGAAGTGGATAAATGCTTCAAGTATCCCAATATTGTGATATCTATATATCAATATTTTACTATTATACGATATATACATTTAAAAACGTATCCAATTTATGCAGTATTCAAGTAAAGGGATCACAAATTAATAATAACGCAGCTGCAGGCTATTACTCCCCCCCTCCCTCTCTGCTTCTCGCGCCACTGTACAGGAGAGCAGTATTTGTCACAGCGAGTCACCCGCTCTGTTCCCCTCTCTTTAGGACAGAGGGGAGGGCCAATCAAGGGGAGGCAGACTGGAGAATTATGGGGCATGTAGTCCTGAAGACTGGTGGCTTCAAGAGAACTCGGTGAGGGAAAAACCGCAGCCCCCAGGATGCCCAGGTCTGAAAGTGGGAAGGAGAGGAGAGGGAGAAGGACTGGAGAGTATGACCTGGGGGTTACAAGGAGCAAGAGTGATAGAGGGAGAGAGGAGACAAAAGAGAGAGAGAGCCTTGCTTCTCCTGGAACTACAGAGAGAGTGCTACCAGGAGAGTGAAGGGAGAGGACAGGCTGAGGGACATCAGGAAACCAGGCCATAATGCGGTCCACCACCATTCAGCCCAGGGACCCTGCTCCAGCCCCACCCAGCCCAGTGGAGAAGACCTACACTGCCTTAGGGATCGCAATACCCATCCAGGTATCAGGTCGTCCGCTAATCGGTCACCTTGCGAACTTCGCCACCAGTCTTCCTGATCGGCCGACAGGAGGTGATCCGATGTCTTACCACATCGCCAGGAGCCCGAACCACCATTTGGGATTTTCATTGTCATCGAACACAGGATTGGTGAGAGGGTGTAAACCCAACATCCTTCTTAGCACAGTACAGACACTAATGCAGACACCAATTCCCCTTTCTAGTGTCAGAGGATGCTTGTTTGGACCTGCCACCTTTAGCCAGTTTGTCATTGCAAATCGCTACCTAATTGAACATCCCATATGATTACTGCTTTGCTTGAGCTTGTTTAAACCTACTCCTAAAACAAGGGCCCCATCAGTTGCGAGCAGAAGACATTAGTATTCTTCACCCAGGACCTGTAATGCTACAGAACTTTGTTTACTGTACCTGTTTAATCTTTTTTTTTGTGTTTGCCTCTCAATGATGTTTGTGGCCCAGAAGGAGCTGGGAAGTTGACAAACCTTCTCTCCCCCCCCTCCCAGCTCCCATGTTAGGGGCATATAAATTACTGTTTATCCTATATTTACAGTTGCTAAATATTGACGGTTGTCATTTCTATTGTATTGATACTCTGCAGTAAGGTTTAACAGTGCTGTAAGTTTCCAAATATTTTAAACCGTGATAATATATTCAACTTGTTTATCACTACCGGGTGTGTCTGTCTGTTTCTGGTGACAATCCACAGCCAGGATAACGATTTCTACTTGTGTCCTTAAAAGTGTTTGCAGTTATTTTATCTAATCATGTGTGCCAGAGGGGCAGACTGCCTTACAGGAAAATCATGGCCACCTAGGGCCTAAGAGGACATTCAACCTAGTGTGAGAACATTTCTATTGGCTCTGCATGTGGGCTGAAGTTGAGGGATACTGTCACTCCTGCATATGGTGTATAAAGAGGAAGACTTTACCCCACAGAGCTGCCTCAATGGGCCATATTCAAAGTCAAGAACCACTGGAGTTGGTGTGTGTTGACTTTCTGTGTCTGCAGCCTGACTCAAGTGGACAGGGAAATGTTCTGATGGTGACTGACCATATCAACCGGTATGCCAAGGCATTCCCAACTGAAGACCAGTAAGCATCTACGGTGGCCAAAATTCTTTGTCTACTACGGCCTACCTCAATGCATTCACTCTGATCCGGGGAGAGACTTTGAGAGTAGACTCATGAAAAGACTCTTAGACCTTTTGGGCATTTGGAAATAAAAAACAACTCCCTACCATGAGATCAAGTGGATTCTCAGCCAGAACACTTTAATCGCATCTTCTTAGATATGCTTGAGACTCTTGTGGCTAAAAAGAAGCAACAATGGAGCAGGAATATTGCAGCTACTGTACACGCCTATAATAGCACTGAAAACGATGCCACAGGCTGTTCATTGTACAGGCTGATGTTCAGAAGGAAAGCTCGACTGCCAGTTACCCAAGCATTCGGCACATCTTTAGATCATACCTCAATGGAGTCACATAGAGGGTATGGGTACCGCCTGAGGAAGAGCTTGTAAACAGCATATGAGAAAGCCCAGGCTGCTTCCGACACCCGGGGGCAGCGAAACAAGCAAAACTTCATCCTGATGGTGAGAGTACATGATATGCAGCCTGAGGAGTGTTACTGAGAAACGTGGGCGTCCCTGGAGAACACAAACTAGCTGATCACTGGAAGTCACAGACACAAATAATCTGTAAGCAGTTGCCAGGATAACCAGTATATCAGATTCGTCCAGAAGAAAGCACAGGCCCACTAAAGACCTGGCACCAGCATCATCTGCTACCTCTATCAGAAGCAGTTTGTATGTCATTAACCAAATTCACAGCCTACCGAAACTACCTCTAAGGGATCACTTCCAGTAACCAGGTCCCAATCCTTGCCACCAAACATAGATGCAGAAGATAGTGAGAATGAAGAGATGGGCATGAACTGGCTGTGGCAGTCTACACTGTCAGAGACTGCCACCCCTCTTCCTTCCAGAGAAGCAGATATGGGAACCCTCAGGCCTGAGGCTCAAGAGTTCATTCACAGAGCCAACCCTTGGCAAGCCAAGGAGATCTTCTGAGTTCCCTGTCTGTAGAGGACACAGAAGCTCCCCCACCTTCGGTAGCATTAGAGGAAGTGGTTACTATACCTGAAACCCCTGAGCCCAAAGAGCAGAGAGGAAAGCGAATAATTCACTCACCAAAAATGCTGACTTACAATACTTTAGGGGAAAGTTTTGAAGAAACTATCCTCACCTCTCAAAAGAACTCTCAACATGCCGACCCTTCCCACTACAGATTTAGTGGAAAGACTCCAACTCACCCCCTGGCACATCTAGGTGGGACATCCCGAAATCGGTGGCTTGTGGGCAGAACAACCTTTCCTCTTATGACAAATGGTGGAAGGTTCCTCTGCTAGATTCCTATGTACATGCTAGTTGTTTGTTTTCCTACATGTACTAACCTGCTTTTGCCTCCTGATGTACATTTGAAAGCATGTAACAGGTTGTGGATTATATGTTGATGGACTCTGTCCCTCCATTGGGGACCAAAGTTTCTTTGGTGGGGGAGTGTGTAGCGGGTGCCATAGATTCCCCCTCCCACTTGCTCTTTCCGCTGGTAAATCAGAAGCGGTTTAGAGGGTGAGAGGCTATGCCTCCCCTTCATCACAATCCCCCAGGATCAAGCCACCACTGTCAGCTACAGGTAGAGCGCCCCCCCCCTCCTTCCTCCTGTCAGCAGCAGGGGAGGGGAGCCGAATACAAGGGAGAGACACAGACACATCTGTGGTCTATTCCTACCCCTCCCTCTCTGCAGCTCGTGCCGCTGTACAGGGGAGTGGCACTTGTCATAGCAAGCCGCCTGCTTCATTCCCCTCCCCATTGGACAGAGGGAGGGACAATTAAGGGGAGGCAGAATGGAGGATCATAGGACATGTAGTCTCAAAGACTGGTGACTCCAGGGGAACTCAGAGATGGAAAACTTCAGCCCCCAGGATGCCCGGGGCTGGAAGTGGGAAGGAGAGGAGAGGGAGAAGAACTAGAGAGTGTGACCTTGGGGTTACGAGGAGGAGTGTTACCTTGGGGTCACACTTCTCCTGAAACTACAGAGAGAATGCTGCCAGGAGAGTGAAGGGAGAGGACAGGCTGAGGGACACCAGGAAACCAGGCCACCAAGGGACTCACCACAGTTCAGCCCAGGGACCCTGCTCCAGCACCACCCAGCCCAGTGGAGACAACCCACACCACTTCAGGGATCGAAATGTCCATCCGGGTATCGGGTTGCCTACTGACCAATCACCTTGCGAGCTTTGCTAGTCTTCCTGATTGCCTGACAGGAGGTTGCTGAGCGGGTGTAAACCCAAAATCCTTTTTAGCACAGTACAGACACCAATTCCCCTTTCTAGTGTCAGAGGATGCTTGTTTGGAGCTGCCACCTTTAGCTGTTTTGTCTTTGCAAATCACTACCTAACGGAACATTCTAGATGATTACTGCTTCACTTGAGCTTGTTTAAACCTACTTCTAAAAAAGGGGCCCTACCGGTTGCTAGCAGAAGACATTAGTATTCTTCACCCAGGACCTGTAACGCTACAGAACTTTGTTTACTGTACCTATTTAATCTTTTTTTTGGGTTTCCCTCTTATTGGTGTTTGTGGCCCAAAAGGAAGTGAGAAGGTGACAAATCTTTTTTCTTCCCTACTACTTATGTCCTTAAAAGTATTTTCAGTGATTTTATCTAACCAGGTGTGCCAGAGGGGCGGAGGTAATTTTTGGAGTTGAGACGCAAGAGCACTGAATCCAAAAATCACCAAGCAGCTCCTTCGGAGATGGCACTACACCAATGATGTGAAATCTCCCAGGCAAGCGTTTCACCATCAATACCGCTCAAAAGGAACAGAAACAACACTAGGTACATGTCCCCTTTGTCTGCATGATAAGGCCACAATTTAGGATGCTTGGAACAAGATTAGAGAATATTTGAATACATTCTGGTGTCTGTTTTGCAGACTTAGGATAGAAGCAACATGTGCGGAAAAATTGGGCTTTTGGTATAGGATTCAAACCATAATCCTACAGAGGTACTGTTGATGAGTCAAGTGATGCCTGTGCAATGTCAAGGAGCAAGTGGCTGACGCTGTGTTCAAATAACTCAGCAGACTCCTTCATGCATGATGCTGGGGCTATGGCAGGAGTAGCTGTGGACAAGGAGGCAGAATAAGCCACTCTGGCAGTTGCGGTGACAGCGCACTAGTCTCTGCTTGGGTGACAGAGGATATGGGGGATGAGGATGGTTTAGTAATCCAGTCCACCACCTTCTCTGCATTCTGTGGCTGGATAGCACATCAATAAATACAGGAAATAGTGCCCTGCCTGAGGACAGACCACGTCCACCCTTGCTTGTGGACACAGATGCTGCTGGCCCACCACAGTGCCATGGGAACGTCTGCCTCTCCTTGTTGGCCTTCCAGACATGATGTGGGGGACTTATTACCGAAATGGAGAAGGGGAAATGTGAACTTGGATGCACTTCAATCAATTGAAAGTGGTGTTTGGTGCACTTTAACTCACTACACAGACACACTCCACTGACACACTACATTATACTACAGTAAAACTGCACTGACACACTTCAATATACTGTAGTAAAACTGCACTGACACTCTTCAATATACTGCCGTAAAAGTGCACTAAGGCACTTCAATATACTGCAGTAAAAAGGGCACTAACGCACTTCAGTATACTGCAGTAAATGTGCACTAACGCACTTCAGTATACTGCAGTAAACGTGCATTAACGCAGTTCAATATCCTGCAGTAAACCTGCCTTGAAACACTAAACTAACAATAAAGTAAAAAAGAATGGCTGCACTACACTTACGCTGCACTATCACTATATTCACACTTAACTGACACTATACACTCACAATAGAATAACAATAGCACTCTATAGCACACTAACTTGCTAGCAGCAATAATAAGAGTCCTGTTCTATCCATATCAACTCCAATATCACACTGCAAATGGCTGCTCTGGGAAGGAACCTTTTATAGTGGGGGGGGGGGGTCTATGAGTGAAGAGCGCAGTGATCATTTCTTTCTCCAGTCATGGCTCTGACAGTGTTCTGTGTCCTGATTGGGCAAATCCTTCATTGCTTCAGTCAATCAAGGCTTCCAATGCACTGTGCAGCGCACAAAGCATTGTGGGGCACTCGGCGGGCTGAACAAACAGCCAAACTCCCCGACAATTCGGGTGGCCGCCTAACGGGTGAACAGCCAATGTTCGGCCCAAATTCATGCTTGGGCCAGACCGTTCGCCAACACTACCTGTCAATGGTCCCAATGGTATGGCTATTTGGTATATATGGCTAATATTAAAGATTCAGTCACTTTGAGTTTTTAGGCAACCAGATCAATAACACATTTACCCAGCGAGATGTAAAGGGTGATGGACATATGAGAGCTGCCATTTCTTGCTCTAAAAGTGGTTGTAAACCCACTGTAAATATCTCCTAAACTTGCACCGTTTAGGAGATATTTAAATTGCATGCAGCCGATGACGTCATCGGCGCCTGCACTCTGAAGAAACGGCCCCCTGTGCTGTTTCTTCAGAGCCCTGTGCCGTGAATGACAGCTCCCGCAGGCATGCCAGTAATACAGCCAGAGTCCACAGACTTAGAAGGAAGATAGGCAAAGATGGATGAGGCTGCCAGCAGGGAGCCTGCAGGGCTTTGTTTGCAGGAAAGTGTCACATAATGTGCTAGTATGCCATGCATCATTCAAAATGTCAGAACCAATAGTGTCAAGTGGGTTGGACTCAACACAACACAGTGGGTTGGGTAACAGAAGTGAGGAGGATGTGTGTGTACTTAGCCACTCCCCAGGGGGCATGGCTACATAAAGCTTTAGAATATCAATGATATAAATGTGTTTTTTTTTTTTTACAAACCCGATTCCAAAAAACTTGGGACACGGTACAAATTGTGAATACAAACAGAATGCAATGATGTGGAAGTTTCACATTTCAATATTTTGTTCAGAATACAACATAGATGACATATCAAATGTTTAAACTGAGAAAATGTATCTTTTAAAGGAAAAATAAATTGATTTTAAATTTTATGGCATCATCACATCTCAAAAACGTTGGGACAAGGCCATGTTTACCACTGTGTGGCATCCCCTCTTCATTTTATAACAGTCTGCAAACGTCTGGGGACTGAGGAGACAAGTTGCTCAAGTTTAGAAATAGGAATGTTGTCCCATTCTTGTCTAATACAGGTTTTTAGTTGCTTAACTGTCTTAGGTCTTCTTTGTTGCATCTTCCTCTTTATGATGCGCCAAATTTTTCTATAGGTGAAAGATCTGGACTGCAGGCTGACCATTTCAGTACCTGGATCCTTCTTCTAAGCAGCCAGAATGTTGTAATTGATGCAGTATGTGGTCTGGCATTGTCATGTCGGAAAATACAAGGTCATCACTGCAAGAGACAACATCTGGATGGGAGCATATGTTGTTCTAGAACTTGGATATACCTTTCAGCATTGATGGTGCCTTTCCAGATGTGTAAGCTGCCCATTCCACACGCACTCATGCAACCCCATACCATCAGAGATGCAGGCTTCTGAACTGAGAGCTGAGAACAACTTGGGTTGTCCTCTTTAGTCCGGATGGCATGGTGTCCCAGTTTTCCAAAAAGAACTTCAAATTTTTATTCGTCTGACCACAGAACAGTTTTCCACTTTGCCACATACCATTTTAAATGAGCCTTGGCCCAGAGAAAACGCCTGCGCTTCTGGATCATGTTTAGATTTGGCTTCTTTTTTGGCCTATAGAGGTTTAGCCGGCAACAGCGAATGGCACGGTGGATTGTGTTCACTGGAAATGTTTTCTGGAAGTATTCCTGAGCCCATGTTGTGATTTCCATTACAGTAGCATTCCTGTATGTGATGCAGTGCCGTCAAAGGGCCCGAAGATCAAGGGCATCCAATATGGTTTTTCGGCCTTGACCCTTACGCACAGAGATTGCTCCAGATTCTCTGAATCTTTGGATGATATTATGCACTGTAGATGATAACTTCAAACTCTTTGCAATTTTTCTCTGAGAAACTCCTTTCTGATATTGCACCACTATTTTTCGCCGCAGCATTGGGGGAATTGGTGATCCTCTGCACATCTTGACTTCTGAGGGACACTGCCACTCTGAGAGGCTCTTGTTATACCCAATCATGTTGCCAATTGACCGAATACGTTGCAAATTGGTCCTCCAGCTGTTCCTTATATGTACATTTAACTTTTCCGGCCTCTTATTGCTACCTGTCCCAACTTTTTTGGAATGTGTAGCTCTCATAAAATCCAAAATGAGCCAATATTTGTCAAGACATTTCAAAATGGCTCACTTTCAACATTTGATATGTTATCTATATTATATTGTGAATAAAATATAAGTTTATGAGATTTGTAAATTAGTCCATTCCTTTTTTACTCACAATTTGTACAGTGTCCCAACTTTTTTGGAATTGGGTTTGTATATTAGAAACTGTTTTACTAAATAATGGTGATACAAATTATGATGTTTCTCTTGTTATTTGGGTTTTTTTAATAACAAACATGGTATACTTACCTCCTCTGTGCAGTTGGTTTTTGCACAGAGTGGTCCGGATCCTCCACTTCTCGGGTCCCTCTTCGGCTCTCCTGGCCCCTCCCGCCTGGTAAGTGCACCCACAGCAAACAGCTTGCTAGGGGGGCATCAGAGCCAAGGCACAGCTGTCTGTGCCTATTCAGACAAAGAGCCGGGACTCAGCCCCGCCCCCTCTCTCTCTCCCGATTGGCTGAATGATTTTAATTGACAGTAGTGGGAGCCAATCGTGCCGCCCTGCTGTCTTAGCCAATAAGGAGGGGAGTCCCAGGCAGCTTAGACACTCCTGCAACATCGCTGGATAAAGACGGGCTCAGGTAAGTATTAAGGGGACTCAAGGTGGCTGCTGCACGCGGAAGGTTTTTTTTATCCTAATGCATAGAATGCATAAAAATAAAAAAACCTTCTGCCTTTACAATCCCTTTGAAATTTCCCATCTTCCTACAATTTGGCTGTATAACATTTTAACAGATTTCAAGGTTACTACATGCTTGCCATTGCCAACAGTACAAAATACTATTGGAAGGTAACCAGTTGAGTTCTGATACCTGTGTACCCTTATGGACTAGAGCTTGTTTATTTGGCAATACCTTTGTCAAAACCTAAATTGGTACTAAAAGTAATGACATATATGATGCAGTCTGTCACTAGCATTTACAAAGCACTCTTTGTTTTTGCCCTGTAATTTATTCCTAATTTATTTTCCTTGTTATATTTTGTATTAAACAGGATTTATAAAGTGCCAAAAGTTTACACAGCGCTTTACAATATAAAAGGGAGACAGTACAGTTACAATACAATAAAATACAAGAGGGTTAAGAGGGCCCTGCTCATAAGAGCTTACAATCTAAGATTTTACTGTTATTTTTTAACTTATTTTACCAGACCAAGCTGCCTAGTAATAGTGGCAGTTAGAGGGCTGGGACATAGCTACATAGTAAGTCAGGTTGAAATGAGACCACCTAGTTCAATCAATAGAAAAAAAACACAAACCATTTAGCATTGACAGAGTTGCTTACAATGCTCTGCTTTAATTTATTTAATTGGAAAAAAAAAATTCCCAAAGGAAAAAAAAATACAAAAATTTCTGTAACTGCCTAAAAAGTGTTAGCTGAAGTTAGGCTTTAATTTGTTAGTCACTTATGTAATGTCCATCTAAGTCTGCCAGTCTATCTAATACAACCCTCTCCTCCATAGATAGAGGAGCCAACGTAAGACAAGAAGTGTGTTACTGGTCAGGTCACCTGGTAAAAATAATGAATAATGCCTAAAAAAAAAAAAATTAAGGACTGGTAAGCTGCAATATTTTAAATGTTTGCTATTTAATTTAATTTCGCTTTAAGATAACAAATGAATGCATACATTTTTTCTTTTTTTTTTTGAGGGGGGAGAAGCAATACTCTTTTGGTAATATTGCTTTGCAAAAAATATTTTATTTATTACAGGTACTTATATATCCCCCATACTCATCATAGTGTTTTGCATACACATTTACACCAGTCCCTGTCCTCAAGGAGCTTATAATCTAAGGTCCCTAACTCACATTAATACATATAGTAGGGTAAATTTAGACAGAAGGTAATAAATCTACCAAATCTAACTAGATCTAATCTATCTAGATTCAAACTGACTACCCTAGTGCTGGCAAGCAGAAGTGCCAACCACTTAGCCACTGTATGTATCTTTATTTAAAAAACAATTTTAACTTGCAGGACTGTCATATGTAATTTAAAAGTCATTCCTTTAATCTACATATGGATGAAACAGTTAATAAAACATAGAAATAATGTTATTAACTTGTACAAGGCGCAGTGTATAAGAGCTACATCCTAGGATAATTTTAAGATTTTATAGGGTGTATCTCTATGCCCACGATCTGGAAGTGGTCAAAAGAATTTAGAGGGATGCATCATCTGCTTTTTATACTATATGCTAAAATGACAGACAGACAGATCCAGATAGCCTTATTGTAAATATATTTTCATGTATTAATATAAACAAGATCTACCTCCATTAGTGACTCGTGTGGCTTTTTCAGGTCCACCAGATTGAGGTTTCCAATAATAGGAAGAGGTTTAGGACCTGGAGGCATCTTTTCTTTGCTCTTCTTAGATCCATTAATCCAGTAGAGAAAAAATACAATGCAGGCTGTAAAATACAACAGCAAGTCAATCCTTGTCAGGACGTAGGAGAGAACAGTCATAGTGAGCGGCTGTTCTAGCAATTTGCTAATGGCATCACTACACAACATTTATCTGCATGGGATTGGTTCTGAATTCTGAGCCTGTTGTTGTATTGGTTAGTTTCTTTACTTTGTGATTACATAATCTAGAAGCTATGCGCCTGTACTCTTCAAAACTGTTTAAACTGTTTTTGTTTTGTTAAGTAAAAGCGATTGTTATTTTCATTCAGTTTTGATGGCAGAACATAATGTTCACATTATTCAAGTTAAGGCATGAATTATGCCTTAAGCAATATAATCTGGGTATTGCAAAACAAACTCACTTAGGTTATATAAGCAGCTGCACAATTTTTAATAGGAGAGGTGGCATAGGCAGCAGCTATGATCAATGGGATTTGGGATACATTTAAAAACTGACCATCTTGCATAGGGTGGTGGAATGCCATTGGCACCCTTCTACCCTCATAACCACCTACCTACCATCACCTTTTCACCTTGTGAAAAGCCTGCTGCAGACAATTATATAAATAAAACGTATTTTTGCAAGTGGACATGTTAAAGAATACTGATTCAGAATAAGAAAAATATTGGGTTAATATTATATTGATAAAAATCTGAGTGTGAACTGGGGAATAAATTAGACTCCTTTCTCAATGGCTTTCCAATCAGGTCAAGCTGTTAGTCTTTCAGGTGGACCAGATTGGAAGATTCATACGCGTTTATGGGTAGGCGGATGTAAACAAAGTTTTGTCTATTTGCATCTGCCTACCTCCGAATCTGCTCAGGTCTGGGAAAAAATGGAAAAGGATTGTTTTTATTTCCGTTACTCTAGACCTAAATGTGGTGAGTAGGAGAAAGCCTGATGTAAGCAGACACAAGTCTATTTATATCTGGCCACTCATAAAGCCATCACGGGGCTGCCACAGTATGCTGCTAAAATGCAGACAAAAACTGAATGGGCACAGATGTCACAAAACTGACACAAAACTGACATCCATTCTGTTCTGCTCTAATGCATCAGCAAATCTGTTTAGGGATGTGAGGGGACCCATAGAGAGGCCCAGGCTACAGCAATCCAGTCTGACACAGGCATCTGTGCACAGTCTGCTTTAAAGTGGTTGTAAACCTTTATGTACATATATCCAGTGAAGTGACTGACTTCAGGTGATATAGAGAGATGAAACAAATCCTCCAAAGTGCTGAATTATAAAGCTTGTCTGAGAGTTCCGAAAAAGGGAGCGGAGAGCTGAAGTTACACTCTGCAGATTTCAGTGAGCAGAGCTCTGACAGCTGATTGGTGGAAAGGAACACACTTTGGGCTCCTTTCACACAGTTCGCCTCCATCGGCTGACTCCGTGCTGCTCAGCGGGAGATCGATACACTGATCCCCGCTGAGCAGGCAGGTGACAGCTCCCTCTCTGCTCTGTGTGCGGAGAGGGAGGTGTCAGAGCCCCGTTGCTCTCTATGGGGGAATCGGATCTCATCCGATCCCATTCGATCCAATCCCCTGGATGGATGTAAAATAGGGTTTCCATCCGTCTGGATTTTACGGACACGATCGGATACGGATGGCAGCGGATGTCAGAGGACATGTCTCTTTGAGCTCTCTCAACCAGAGTGATGAGTGGTGTGCCTGGACCCCACCCTGGGCAACTTAGCTTTCTTTCTTTTTTCCTTCGTCTTCATCCCACTTTTCCTGCTGCCCAACCCCCCCCCCCCCCCCCCTCACTTAAATTATGTCTGACAGCTTATCCAGCCCAATTAACTCTCCTGAGGATATTTTATGTTTGACCCAGTGCACTCGTTTGGCTGCACTTTTTCTGTAGATCACAGGAGTGTAGATCGTTCTGCACTCCTGTGACCCGTTTTCGTCACAGTGCCGGTCCGGGCTCTAGAAAGTTTGCGATCATATGGCCGGGATCCACTCACATGCTGATACCAGCACCTGGCTTAGCTTAGTAACCAGTCGTCTGCTCAGGGAGCTATAAGAACCGAGCGATTAGCTGTGTTTGATCACTTGGCTCTCAGCCTTAGAGCCAGCAGGGGACAGATGCAGCATTGAACCGATGCTGCATCCACCTAGGTAAGGTAAATTGAAAAAAACAATTTTTACAGGTACTGGGCTGAACATTCACCTGCAATACTAGAGTGGAATAATCCGAGATCCCCCTATGGGCATTAAAAATATCCTGGACCAAAGTGTTAAACACCGCCTTGCTCAAACACAAAGAAACCAGATAAAGTGTACCCTTTCCTAATGTGTTGTATGCTCCCCTTTTCTGACATCACTTTGAGGCAAGCTGTTCTCCACTGTTTGCGAACCTGTTGGTACTACGCTGCATGTTGGCCGTTTTTTTTTTTCTGGTAGATCTCTACGTGTTTTTTATCTGTTACGAACGGACCTGCTGTCTATTTACCCTGTTCTATGTGACTCGGGTTTGTTGACATTTTACATTCACCTTTCTCACCCAAACTGTTTTGTGTATTGACTCTGTATGCTACAACACATCTGTATCTACAAAATGATGTATCACTTGTACTCATGTTTTCTCTTTTACGTTTCATAATAAAAAAGAATTTGAAAAAAAAAGAAACCAGATAAAGTGGTGTGCATTTTGGAAAAAAACAGAAAATTCAATACACTGGGGATTTTTGGCTCTCCATATATCTATCCACAGTTGCAGGGGGGTGTTTATCTAATTGAGGGTGTATCACCCCAATTTAAGTCCCCTAGGACAAAAAGAGAAAGCTCTGGTTCATCCAGGGAAATGCTACCAGCTGTCGCAGGACCAAGGTGGAGAAAGGAGGCGGCACATAGACCAGGGCTATAATATATTGGACAGCAAACAATGTACAATGCACAAATATGAATCTGCCTTCATGGTCAATACATGATGCGAACACCTGGAAGATTAGGGATCGATGAACCAATAGGCTCCTCCCTCTACCATAGGAAATTCTCATACTTTTCTTTTAAAAAGTGAAAGTAAAAGAAAATCCCAAATTTTAGGTTGTCCCCAGAAAAGTAATAGAGGGTAAATGTTCTAATAGGGACACTAGTTCTGGTGACCTGGGGGTCCCAAGGAATTACCGTAATTTGTAGGGATTTCCTCTCACTTCCTGTTCGGCTATGGGACAGGAAGTGGAGGGAAATCTCCGTAATTGGAAACAGATGGTGGAAAAAAATCTGACAGGGGTTATGACCCTTCCTTACTCAATCCAAAATAAAATAAAAAAAATGTTGCCTATAGTTCTACTTTAAGGTGAAAAACCCCTCCACTAGCTATTCCCACCCCCCCACCCCCCCCCTAAAAACTTACCTGAGTCCTGTATCTGTTCAATGCTGTGCCCATCTGCAGAAGAAGATGAATAATGGGCCATACACACTATAAGATTTTCTGAAGACTTTTTCCTTTAGACTTACCAAAACCAGATAATATGAGGTCAAACCTAAACACTTTCAATTTGTATGCAATCTGGCAGGCCCTTGCACTACATAGAAAAGGTAAATCTGAAGGAAATCTAACCACAAAAGTTGGATAGTGTGTATCCAGCTTAAGATGTATGTGTAGGGCTATGGTGCTACTCTGTATAGGGACGTGAGTTATAAGGATAGAGTTCAACACAACTGAACCCAATTCCAGTGCTATTAAGAAAAGTGACTAGTGCTGGAATATATGTGTCCCCTTATATTGAATGCATGTACTGTACATGCTATCCATATATACAAACAATACCAACAATCAATAGTAAACCAATACAATAATTAAATAAGAAATTGTAAAAATATATGATCAGTGCTTAGTGGTCACCCTTCCACCTTGAAAATGAAAACACAAATAAATGTGCTGAACAATATATTGATATCTCTACCAGATGTGAAGTGTCTTGGTGCACATTCTTTCACGATCCAGTGATATCATGAAACAATGTTGTGCAAAAAAATGTTTGTGCAAATAATATATATAAATATATGAGATATATATATATATATATATATATATATATATATATATATATATATATATATACAGTGCCTTGCAAAAGTATTCGGCCCCCTTGAACTTTGCGACCTTTTGCCACATTTCAGGCTTCAAACATAAAGATGTAAAACTGTAATTTTTTTGTGAAGAATCAACAACAAGTGGGACACAATCATGAAGTGGAACAGAATTTATTGGATATTTCAAACTTTGTTAACAAATAAAAAACTGAAAAATTGGGCGTGCAAAATTATTCAGCCCCTTTACTTTCAGTGCAGCAAACTCTCTCCAGAAGTTCAGTGAGGATCTCTGAATGATCCAATGTTGACCTTAATGACTAATGATGATAAATAGAATCCACCTGTGTGTAATCAAGTCTCCGTATAAATGCACCTGCACTGTGATAGTCTCAGGGGTCCGTTTAAAGCGCAGAGAGCATCATGAAGAACAAGGAACACACCAGGCAGGTCTGAGATACTGTTGTGGAGAAGTATAAAGCCGGATTTGGATACAAAAATATTTCCCAAGCTTTAAACATCCCAAGGAGCACTGTGCAAGCGATACTATTGAAATGGAAGGAGTATCAGACCACTGCAAATGTACGAAGACCTGGCAGTCCCTCTAAACTTTCAGCTCATACAAGGAGAAGACTGATCAGAGATGCAGCCAAGAGGCCCATGATCACTCTGGATGAACTGCAGAGATCTACAGCTGAGGTGGGAGACTCTGTCCATAGGACAACAATCAGTCGTATACTGCACAAATCTGGCCTTTATGAAAGAGTGGCAAGTAGAAAGCCATTTCTTAAAGAAATCCATAAAAAGTGTCGTTTAAAGTTTGCCACAAGCCACCTGGGAGACACACCAAACATGTAGAAGAAGGTGCTCTGGTCAGATGAAACCAAAATCAAACTTTTTGGCAACAATGCAAAATGTTATGTTTGGCGTAAAAGCAACACAGCTCATCACCCTGAACACACCATCCCCACTGTGAAACATGGTGGTGGCAGCATCATGGTTTGGGCCTGCTTTTCTTCAGCAGGGACAGGGAAAATGGTTAAAATTGATGGGAAGATGGATGGAGCCAAATACAGGACCATTCTGAAAGAAAACCTGATGGAGTCTGCAAAAGACCTGAGACTGGGACGGAGATTTGTCTTCCAACAAGACAATGATCCAAAACATAAAGCAAAATCTACAATGGAATGGTTCACAAATAAACATATCCAGGTATTAGAATGGCCAAGTCCAGACCTGAATCCAATCGAGAATCTGTGGAAAGAACTGAAAATTGCTTTTCACAATCGTTCTCCATCCAACCTCACTTAGCTGGAGCTGTTTTGCAAGGATGGGCAAAAATGTCAGTCTCTCAATGTGCAAAACTGATAGAAACATACCCCAAGCGACTTACAGCTGTAATCGCAGCAAAAGGTGGCGCTACAAAGTATTAACTTAAGGGGGCTGAATAATTTTGCACGCCCAATTTTTCAGTTTTTTATTTGTTAAAAAAGTTTGAAATATCCAATAAATTTCGTTCCACTTCATTATTGTATCCCACTTGTTGTTGATTCTTCACAAAAAATTACAGTTACAGTTTTATATCTTTATGTTTGAAGCCTGAAATGTGGCAAAAGGTTGCAAAGTTCAAGGGGGCCGAATACTTTCGCAAGGCACTGTATATATATATATATATATATATATATATATATATATATATATATATATATAGTGCAAAAAATGCAAAATCACAGTAATAATTAGTGCCAAGGATTATATGGTAAAGTGCTATGTGCAAGAAAAGGTCCCCACAAAAAATAAAAGTATATAGTCCAATGTTATGTACTGTATATGTGTAAAGCTCCTGCGTTTTTAGTATAGGCTGGATTTGCAGCTGCAAAATCTCCACTCAGTAGTCATGTAGAGATGTGTTGAATACCAGATCCAACTCTCCAGGACTCATCACCGTGGGCCTGTCAGCTTCAACATACAGATATATACACACTCAATGAGATGTTCCTGGAGTGATAGGATGTATATGATAGTATGAAGGTGATGTGCTGAAGGGACAGGTGTGAACAGTGACAAGGATGGTAATCACTTGATAGGTTTGTATAGGAGAGTTCAAGATGGTATTTAGGAATGCAGATAGGTTAGTATCGAGTATGCTAACAGGTGGTGAGGACAGCAGATGACAAATACAGGATAGACTAACCCAGTGCAAGGATAGATAGTAGTAGACAGGGGAGCTAGCAATCTATGCAGGGGTACTTATCACTTGTAATGTTAGTAGTTTAGAGAGGTCCAGTAGATAAGGAATGATCCGGTAGCGAGATACAGGGATCAGTAGCGAGGTTCCGGTCTGCTCCAGGTAAAGGGAATAGCTGGAGGTTCCGATCGAGAGACAGGCTTGAAAGCATGTGGATAGCAAGGCAGGTTGAACGAACAATGTGAGTGAGACCGCCGGCGGTTGAAATAGCCGCTCTGCGGCGCTCAGCAGTGACATCATCGTTCTTAAAGGTATATGCGTACCACCTGAAGAGAAAGGTGGGACGCATTACAGAGTAAGTGGTGATTAAGGGTACTGGAGGTACCAGAATCTTACAGTACCCCCCCCTTAAGGCCGGCTCCGGAAGGCCTATAGGACAGGTTTCTCTGGGTGTTTCGAGTGAAAGTTCCGTATAAGTCTAGGCGCATGAATATCAGAGGTATATAGCCAGGTGTCGTCTTGGGGTCCATAGTTCTTCCATCTTATGAGATACTGGAGTCTTCCTCTATGGATGCGAGAATCCAAAATTTCCTTGATCTCATACTCTTCTCCGCCTTCAACTTGTATTGGAGGTGGAGGCAAGATGGCAGGCCTTATTCCTTGGTTAGGAACATGGGGCTTCAGTAGCGACACATGGAAGATGGGATGGATCTTGAGATCTGCTGGTAGGGTGAGCTGTACTGCAGCTTTTCCGATAAGTTTTTTAATTGGGAAGGGTCCCAAAAATAAAGGTCCAAGCTTCTTGCTAGGGATTTTAAATCTTAAGTTCTTTGTCGATAGCCAAACAAGGTCCCCAATTGCATACTGAGGAGAAGGTCTTCTACGAAGGTCGTAGTACTTTTTTTGTTGACTGTGAGCGTGTGATATAGTGGTATTGAGTAAACCCAAAGAGTCTTTTATTTGGGTAAGGTAATCCGAGGCTACTGGGTTACTCGATGGCAGGATGCGTGGTGGAAGAAGAGTGTGATGAAACCCATAGTTCAAGTAGAACGGACTTTGCTTCGTAGTACTGTGGGTTGCGTTGTTGTAAGCAAATTCTGCTAGAGGAAGGAGATCCACCCAATCATCCTGCAAGTATGATGTGCAGCAATGTAGATATTGCTCAATGCACTGGTTGACTCTTTCAGTCTGTCCGTTGGTCTGAGGATGGTAGGGAGAAGTGAGCTTTCGCTCAATGCGTAAAATTTGACAAAGTGCTTGCCAAAATTTAGAGATGAATTGTGAACCACGGTCGGACAAAAGAGTTTTTGGAATTCCATGCAACTTAAACACATGTTTCATCAGTAGTTCTGCTGTTTGTTTAGATGAAGGTAGTCTACGGATAGCAATGAAATGTGCCATCTTTGTCAAGTGGTCCACTGACACTAGGATGGTATTAAATCCTTTAGAGGGTGGTAGTTCTACTATGAAATCTAAGGACACAACTTCCCATGGAACCTGGGGTATTGGTAGACTACAAAGTAGTCCAGATGGTTTTGTAGTGTCAATTTTGGACCTTGCACAGATGTCACATGAAGAAACAAATTTTTGTACAGACGTCTTCATATCAGGCCACCAAAACTGCCTGGTGAGCAAATTAAAGGTTTTCGTTATACCCATATGTCCTGCCATGGGCACATCATGCGATAACTCCAAGATCTTGGTGCGCATAGTAGGGGGTATGTAGAGTTTGTCATTGTAATAGAGGAAGCCTTCTGCATCAGTACTTAGTTGTGGTGGAGGTGAATCCATTCTTATACTGTGCAAAATCTCTTCCGTCAAGGAACGGACAACACCAATAATGCGTTCATAGGGTATTATGGGAATGGAAGGGATTTCGGCGCAGTTATCTTCGGTTAATCGTGATAGCGCATCCGCTTTTTTATTTTTGTCTGCAGGCGTGTAGGTCACTAGGAAATTAAATCTTAAAAAGAATAATGACCATCGTACCTGCCGATGGGAGAGAGTCTTGTTAGTCTGGAGGTATTGAAGGTTTTTATGATCTGTATATATGAGTATTGGTAACTGGGTACCTTCGAGCAGATGTCACCAATTCTCCGGTGCCAGTTTTATGGCAAGCATCTCCTTTTCACCCACTGGGTAATTCACCTCTGGGCTGCTTAGTGATTTTGAAAAGAAAGCAACTGGGTGGAGTGATGAAGTGTTTGTTGGTCGTTGGGAGAGAACTGCTCCTACTGCCATATTTGACGCATCTACCTCTAGAATATATTGGAGGGATGGGTCTGGATGGCGTGGTATGGGAGCAGAAGTAAAGCTTGATTTTAACAAGCAGAAAGCTTGATTTGCTTCTTCTGACCATTTGAATGGTTTTTTTTATACTTGTCAGTTGTGTGAGAGGTCTCACAATAGCGGAAAAGTTCTTGATGAACTTCCTATAGAAGTTCGAGAATCCAAGGAATCGCTGTAGGGCCTTACGAGTTGTTGGTATAGGCCAGTCTAGAATACAGGATATCTTACTCATATCCATCTTAATTCCAGTTTTGGATATGAAGTATCCTAGAAATAATATTTCTTCTTTATGAAATAGACATTTTTTTAATTTCACATATAGTCTGTGTGAGAGCAGTCTGGACAACACAAGTCTTACATGTTTTATGTGTTCAGGCATAGATCGAGAATAAATAAGTATATCGTCTAGGTATACTACAACACAGACATCAAGTAAGTCTCTAAAGATGTCGTTTATGAATCTTTGGAAAGCTGCGGGAGCATTACATAGCCCGAATGGCATCACAAGGTATTCGAATAGTCCGTATCTGGTTCTGAATGCTGTTTTCCACTCATCCCCGTCACGGATTCGGATTAGGTTGTATGCCCCTTTCAGGTCTAATTTGGTGAAATAAGTAGCCCCACGCACCTGTTCAATAAGTTCAGGGATGAGCGGCAAAGGATAGCGATCCTTTATCGTAATCGTGTTTAATTGCCTATAATCGATAATAGGCCTGAGACTGGAATCTTTATTGCGGACAAAGAAAAGTCCTGCAGCAGTGGAAGAAGTAGAGGGTCTAATGAACCCTTTTGTCAAATTCTCATCCAAGTATTCCTTGAGATGAGAAAGTTCATCCTGTGAAAGGGGATAAACATGACCGAAAGGCAATTTGCTGTTAGGGAGTAGATCGATAGTGCAATCGTAATCCCTATGGGGAGGCAACACTTGAGCATTTTTCTCAAGGAACACTTCGGACAGATCCTGATAGCATAGTGGTGCAATTTTTTATCTGACACCACAGACAGAATCTTCCCATAAGATGGGAGGTTACACGTATTCTCACAATAGTGAGAAGGGAAAACCAAAGTCCGTTTTTTCCAATCTATGATTGGTTGGTTTGTGTGTAACCAGGGAAGTCCCAAAATAATAGGAAAATGGGGTGAGGATAGTATGTCAAAGGTGATGGTCTCCACATGTGATTCGTTGGTAGTGGCAAGGAGTGCCTGTGTCTGGTTGGTGATTGGACCAGAAGACAGTGGAATACCATTAATGAAACTAACAGAAACAGGCTTAGATTTTGAAATAATAGGTATTTTATTTAAGGTAACAAAGCGTGTATCAATATAGTTTCCACAAGATCCAGTGTCGACCATAGCCTTGGTGGTGATCCTAGTTTGGTCCCACTGTAATATTAAATGAACAAAAAGATAGGGGTTAGAAAAGGAAGTCGTTAATCCTCCCAGCAAGACATGTGAAGACTCACCCTCTTTTTGCGGACAAGGGGACAGGTGCTTATCAAATGATCCGAGGATGCGCAGTACATGCAGAGATTTCTGGATGTTCTTCTAGCTCGTTCAGTAGTCGTTAAAGGTGGGCGTATGGTTCCTACATCCATGGGAGTAGGGTCAACGGCCGAAATCTGAGAAGGACTAGACAATGGCATTCCAATCTTTTCAGCCCTTCTTTCTCGCAGTCGTCTGTCGATGTTGATACTAAGTTGTATCAAGGCCTCCAAGGTGCCAGGTAAATCCGCTCGGGCGAGCTCGTCTTTAACAGCTTCCGATAACCCGAGTCTGAATTGAGTTCGCAAAGAAGTGTCATTCCACCCTGAATCAAGGGTCCATCTTTTGAACTCAAAGTCTTCTACAGGTCTCCTTCCTTGTTTTAAGGCCCTCAACTGAATATCAGCAGTACTCTGCCTATTGGGGTCATCGTATAAACTAGCGAGTTCCGCTAGGAATAAGGAATAGGTGTTGAGAATCTGATCATTATTCTCAAAGAGAGAGTCTGCCCAGGCCCGTGGATCACCCGTCAAGTATGAAATAACGGTACAGACTTTTATTTGATCAGTGGGGTATGTACGAGGTTTTAACAAAAAAAAGCAATTGACATGCGTTTTTGAATTCACAAAATTTTTTCCGATCACCTGTAAACACTAGAGGAGGGTTTATTTTAGGTTCAGGAGGCTGAACAGCAGTAAGCCGTGAGAGCTGGGTTACCTGCTGTGTCAGAGTCTGATTCTTTTCTTGTACGTCAGTCAGAGCAAGTATTAACGCTTTTACTTGTTGTGTTAATTGTGTCACTTGAGTGGGTAATTCTGCTGAATCCATTTTTAAGGTTCGTTCAATCTGTAACGCTCCTGCGTTTTTAGTATAGGCTGGATTTGCAGCTGCAAAATCTCCACTCAGTAGTCATGTAGAGATGTGTTGAATACCAGATCCAACTCTCCAGGACTCATCACCGTGGGCCTGTCAGCTTCAACATACAGATATATACACACTCAATGAGATGTTCCTGGAGTGATAGGATGTATATGATAGTATGAAGGTGATGTGCTGAAGGGACAGGTGTGAACAGTGACAAGGATGGTAATCACTTGATAGGTTTGTATAGGAGAGTTCAAGATGGTATTTAGGAATGCAGATAGGTTAGTATCGAGTATGCTAACAGGTGGTGAGGACAGCAGATGACAAATACAGGATAGACTAACCCAGTGCAAGGATAGATAGTAGTAGACAGGGGAGCTAGCAATCTATGCAGCAGTGCAGATGATAGATGGTAGTAGGCTCAAGAGCTAGCAATCTATGTAACAGTGCAGATGATAGGATAGTATGGATAGGTAGTAACAGTCCTTAATGTGCATAGGTAGATAGTGCAATAAGGTTATGGAGGGTTCCCCTGCGGGGTACTTATCACTTGTAATGTTAGTAGTTTAGAGAGGTCCAGTAGATAAGGAATGATCCGGTAGCGAGATACAGGGATCAGTAGCGAGGTTCCGGTCTGCTCCAGGTAAAGGGAATAGCTGGAGGTTCCGATCGAGAGACAGGCTTGAAAGCATGTGGATAGCAAGGCAGGTTGAACGAACAATGTGAGTGAGACCGCCGGCGGTTGAAATAGCCGCTCTGCGGCGCTCAGCAGTGACATCATCGTTCTTAAAGGTATATGCGTACCACCTGAAGAGAAAGGTGGGACGCATTACAGAGAAAGTGGTGATTAAGGGTACCGGAGGTACCAGAATCTTACAATATGCCATGCGGTGGTATTCAGTGCTTGTAATCTTGTGCCAAAAAGTATAAGGTGCTCTGTGCTTCCTTAATTCTTGCCATGCTCAATACGGTGCTCTGCTCCCCCTATGGTGTTGGACTCACCACAACTCTTTCCCCATAAAGGGGTAACAAGCCTTTAACAGCAGGTTGGTTCCTGGGTCCCCGTGTATTTTCCTCTGGGGGTCGAAATGGATAATATACACTTCCTATTCCCTCTGAGGGTACTGGTCCTCTGGATAGGAGCCTGTTGGCTGGGTCCCCGTGGATCTCAATCGAGTGTTATCCCATATGAAAAGACAATGGACATCCCATAGTGTACCTCTGTATAAACTTTTATTCGTATAAAAATATATCCGCTCACAGATTAAGCAGCAGATACCAAGCATAGATCGGATTTCCGGGTCCCGGGTGCATTCCACCGGAAGTAACAACATGACACACAGTTCCCACCCTACGCGTTTCGTCAGTCTGACGTCATCAGGAGCGGCTGCTTTTTTTTTTTGGAACCACGTTCAAATCCTCTCAGCTCTCCTGCTCCATTGAAGAGAGATTGGATTGGAGAGTTTAAGTTTAACAGTTTTTCACATTTCCACACGAGATCAAATACCCCCCTTATTTAATTATTTTGAGCATCTATCAGTGTCTAATGAAATTCTTCATTATTTTCAAACTACTCATCCTGCACCAAAACTAAAAAAAAATTGGGAAGTATATCAAATGATTCTTCAGAATTTCAAATGGAGCTATGTGCTAGAAAGAGACATCAGAATCGTCGCTGTCGTCACTTTCCATACCTGATGATGAATTTTTCTACGAATCGCTATCGCTCAGTTCTTCAAGTAACTCCATTTCGCTGTCACTGTTTTCCAGTTCGTCTAAAAGCACTTTTGCGCAAAAAGAATGTTTTTTGGACACCATGGTCGTTCTCAATTTTCCAGGCAGAAAGAACTGGAAAAGCACAGGCAGGGCACTGGAAAAGCCACCAGGAGAAATCCTGTGGTGAAATGGCATGATACAGTGTAATCTGTTAGGATCACAACTTTGTATCATGTCATTTGGTGTATTTACATTTTTGAAATTGCCGCCAGTTCCACCCCCCCTGCGTCGCAATGCTCTCAGGGAAGGGAACCAGAAGACAGGTGCTGGCATCGGCCGAGCACACAGCGGCAGGACAGCAGGAGGATGGCTGGAGGATGGCGGGGGATCGCAGGGGAAGGTGAGTTTTATTCTAGGGTAATCCCGAGTGTGGCTCGGGGCTAAAGCTTTTGGTACTCTATATTAAACCCGAGCCACACACTCGGGAATACCGTTAGGGAGGTTAAAGGCACAAAGGCACAATGGATGCCCAGCACATAGCACAATGGCAGCAAAGGTGTCCAGTGTGTCCCCTCACCAGTATACATCAATAACAAACAAAATGGCCCCCGCCCCCACCTATAACTAGCCTTTACAGCAAGGGGCACATGGAAGGGCAACGTATGCAAGACAAAACCAGAAAAATTCCTAGCTCAACTTATAAAATCCCAGATTGTTATAAAATATTCTAAATAATGCAGAAATAATTCATGAAAGTCCAAAAAAGTCCTTCAATAAATGGCTGGCTGTTTAACCACTTTCCTACTGGGCACTTTTATCCCCTTCCTGTCACACTTTGAACGACAATTGCATGGTCACGCAACACTGTACCCATAAGACATTTTTATCATTTTTTTCACACAAATAGAGCTTTCTTTTGGTGGTATTCACTCACCACTGTGTTTTTTATTTTTAGATAAACAAACAAAAAAGAAGGAAAATTAAAAAAACAAAAAAAACACTGTTCTTAGTTTGTTATAAAATTGTGCAAATAGGTAATTTTTCTCTTTCACTAACAAGCGCTGATGAGGCTGCACTGATGGGAACTGATGAGGTAGCGCTGATGGGCACTGAAGAGGCGGCACTGGTTGGCACTGGTGAATTGGCACTGATAGGCAACACTGATAGGTGATACTGATGGGCAGCACTGATAATCAGCATACTGATAATCAGTGCCCTGATTATCAGTGCACATGTCCCTAACACAAGCCAGTTATCGGCTCTCTTATAACCGACTTGTGTTTACATCCTGTGATCAGCTGCCATTGGCTAACAGCTGATCGTGTGATAAAGGGCCCCTGTGATTGGCCCTTTACCCCGATCTGTGAAGGACTTGGCTATCACAGAGTGAGCCATGGCATTGGAAGCCTGCACTGTAGCCATCTTTCGGCTATAGCGGGGACGGCAAGCAGTTAGTCAAAGCGCTTGCTGCAATAAAATAAAGTGTTTGTTGTTGGTGCCTTAGGTGCCGACAAATCCACCACTCAAAAATTTGACCTCAAAGTAAATTAAAGTAAAGAAAAATTTTCTCAAAGTAAGTTAAACTGCGCTTATAGGTAAGTGGGTCTCTGATTGGAGCTATGGTAACCCATCCAACTATATCACAGATATTGCAGGGCTAAATCTGATCAATCTTGGAGATTAACCACTTTAGTCCCGGAGGATTTTCCTGCTCAAAGACCAGGACCTATTTTGCGATTCGGCACTGCGTGACTTTAACGGACAATTGCGCGGTCGTGCGCCGCTGTATCCAAATGAAATTGACGTCCTTTTTTTCCCACAAACAGAGCTTTCTTTTGGTGGTATTTGATCACTTGTGTGATTTTTATTTTTTGCACTATAAACAAAAAAAGAGCGTAAATTTTTTAACATTTTAGGCCAATTTGTTTTCAGCTACATATTTTTGGTAAAAAAAATCTAAATAAGCGGATTTTGATTGGTTTGCGCAAAAGTTATTGCATTTACTAACTAAGGGAAAGATTTATGTCATTTATATTGTTTTTTTTTTAACTATTAATGGCGGCGATCTGCGATTTTTTTTGCAGGACTGCGACATTGCGGCGGACAGATCGGACCCCTGACTAACATTTTTGACACTTTTGGGGATACCAGTGACATTTCTACAGTAATCAGTGCTATACTGTACATATGCACTGTTACTGTAATAATGACACTGGCAGGGAAGGGGTTAACTTTATTAGTGATCAAGGGGTTAAGTGTGTCCCTAGGGGCGTGGTTCTAACTAGAAAGGGGCGTGGCTTGTGATGTAACCACAGAGACACACGATCCTACATAGCAGGATCGTATGATCTCTGCAGTTACACCAGGGAGAATGACTCGCGATCTCCCGCTGGAGAGGGAGAAAGGCAGGCGGCTGATGTAAACAAAGCCGCCTGCCTTTCTCCCTCTCCAGCGGGAGATCGCGAGTGACCGGCGGACATCGGAGCCGCCGGTCACTCGCGCGGGGATGTCCCTGACCGAGCAGGGGCGGGAGCGCGCCTCCGGCGGCACACGCTTGCCCCCTGCAGGCTCCTGGGCGAGCAACGTAGTACTACGTCGCTTTGCCCAGGAGGGGCCAACTGCCGCAGTAAATGTACTGTGGGCGGTCGGCAATCGGTTAAAACACTCTTCTCACTCTAAATGTTTCCTCCACGGTCTCATTGACAAAAGGAGAAAATGTAAAGGACAACCTCATAGTGTAGTATTTAAAGAATGTTTATTAAAGTAATAAAATCTGCACTTGCATCATAACAGGTAAAACGAGCATCAAAAGGAAATCAGGAACGCCGGTTTGCACTCTACCTGCGTTCCATTAATAGGAAGTGACGTCTTAACAGCAAGGACTTTTTTGGACTTTTATGAATTATTTATGCATTGTTTAGAATATTTTATAAGAATATCACTGAGCACGCTTTTGTTGTCACATATGTTATCTTCTTAATTTATTTAGCCCCTTAAAGTTTTGTCACAAATATTAGAAGGAGAGCGATTTTTGTCCTTTTCCATTGTTCATATATACCAGCTTTATTAGCTGTAAGGCACGCAGCTCCTATAATAGAGTGGTTTTGCACAGGGACCTACCATGATTATATATAATAATATTAATGTGATATCTAGGTAAGCATGTGTATAAAAAAACTTAAATTTGGTCAAATAAACAGAACAGTTATTTGCAAAGATGCAGAGTATATATCTTTGTGTCTGTTCCCTCCTGCAGTAGTTATTAAATTGGAGCCACTAATCGATATGAGGATAGGAATTGCCTGTCTATTAAACTTCCAAAACGCTTGGTGAGCTTTTGGCCAAGAGGGGATTTACCAGGGACCCTGAGAATCAGAAACAGGAGCTTGTGATGATCAGGGAATTTCAGATAATCAGCTGGCAGAGGTAAGCCCTTTGCATTACATTTGAGTTTTAGACTTCCTTGATCAGTAAGGTATTTTCAGGACAAAGGGTACTTATTTTAATTGCCTTAATCAAACTGTATAGATTGGTGGTTATATGTTATGTTTTCACTGTCTACTGTCCATCGGAGTGTTATAGAGAAGAAAAGGAAGAATAGTGTTGTTAACAGGTTATATAAAGCCCACATCTGCTGTAATAATTGTTTAGAGGCAAGAGGGTATAAGTACATGTAGAGGAGAGAGAAGACTGGCCAGTCATTATAGGACTGAAGGGTAAGAGACCCTCAAAAATGCTTATCGCAAGAGGAGTGCTAGATAATGTATGAACCGGAGGTACATATATCCGACTATACTGAGCCCCTAGACAAATGGTTAAGGAGGACAAGGAACCACAATGGGTAACAGGGTTACCAAGTACACAGGGACTAAGGATTATGTACAGTAGATTTAGTAGCTAGAGAAACCGTCTATTTATTTGAGCATGATGGATAAAGGGTGAAAAAAAAAAATGTAACACCTGGTTACATTGTTACATAGTAGTTGAGGTTGAATAAAGACAACAGTCCATCCAGTTCAACCTGTGTAGGTGTGTGTGTGTGTGTGTCAGTGACGTGATCATTTCTCATAACCCTGAATGTTGTGATCTGTGAGATGCACGTCCAAGAGTCTTTTAAAAGTAGCCATACTCCCCGCAGCCAATTGTGGAAGAGAGTTCCACATTCCCACCGCCCTTACAGTGAAGAACCCCTTACGCAGCTTAAGGTTAAACCGCCTCTTCTCTAATCTTATTGTGTGGCCATGTGTACTCTTACACTCCTTGAGACAAAATTGTTTTTTCCTATGCTGGGATCACCATTGAGATATTTGTAAATCGCTATCATGTCCCTTCTCAGGAGTTTCCTCTCCATGGAGAATAAATTAAGCACTTGCAATCGCTCCTCATAATTAAGGCCCTCCAATCCCCTAATTAGTTTAATTGCCCTTCTTTGGACCTTCTCCAGTTCCAACACATCCCTTCTGAGGATTGGTGACCAGAACTGGACAGAGTACTCGAGATGTGGTCGGACCAGGGTTTTATAAAGTGGCAGGATTATAGCTTTATCTCTGGAATATATCCCATTCCTTATGCATGCTAATATTCTGCCAGCTTTGGCAGCTGCAGCCTGACATTGCATGCTATTGCTTAGTCTATCTTGTACTAGAACCCCCAGATATTTCTCCATCCTGGAATCCCTCAGAGGTTCCCCCTCTAGAGCATAATTTGCGTTCATGTTTTTAGCCCCCAAGTGCAATTCCTTACATTTCTCTACATTAAACTTCCTTTGCCATGCATTTGCCCACTCTGTTATTTTGTTCAGGTCATTCTGTAAGATGTCTATATCTTGATGAGAAGTTATTGCCCTGCCTATTTTATTGTCATCTGCGAAAACTGAGTGTCACGTACCTGGTCCTGAAGCCGAAATGCTGAGAGGACTCTCCTTGCGGATGAGTGCTCGGTGTCCCTGAAGGTAGGAACTGGAAGCATGAAGCCAAATTAGCAGGGATTGCCAGCTGTGCCCCAGATGAGGGTTGTTGGTAGGGAGATCTCTCTGCAGGTGAACACCAGAGAAAGTGAGCACTAGGACCCAGGAGCGCTGAGAATGGTGCAGACTGCACACAGCTGGAAGTAGTTTGTAATGGAAAGTGCAGCAGGCAGGATCAACAGGTAAGTACTGAAGGTAGGTACTGCAGGAAGGGGTGAAGCAGATCACAGCAGACAAAGCACAGCATAAGAAAGATAGGGAAATGGCGCTGCCTGGTTACAATGACGTGGTGGGAGGTTACTAGGGTGCAAATATGCTGAGGAAAAAATTTATATATTGAATAGGAAGTAATGCACTGTAAAAGGAACTATAAAAAAGAGAAGGGGGGTATTAATCCCCTGATGATAACCAAGTAATATAAAGTGCAAAGTGCAAATATATAAGTGCAATGTGGGGAAATCCCTGAAAAGGATATAGTGTAAACAAAATTTAGTGTGACCGTGTGATGTCACCCCAATAGGTATACATAAACTAATGAACAGTACAGTGAAAATTTTTTTATATTAGTTTATGTATACCTATTGGGGTGACATCACACGGTTCTTAAAGAGCTCAGCCAGGTGATTGCCAGACCATTATTCTTGATCTTTAAGGATAGTTTACAGACAGGTATGGTGCCAGCAGATTGGAAAAAGGCCAACGTAGTACCAATATTTAAAAAGGGGCCGAGGTGTATCCCGGGTAACTATAGACCTGTCAGCCTAACATCTGTAGTCTGCAAGATTTTGGAGGGGATGTTAAGGGACCACATACAAGACTTTAGTAATGAAAACAATATAATTAGTAGTAATCAGCATGGATTTATGAAAAATCGTTCTTGCCAAACCAATCTATTAACCTTCTACGATGAAGTGAGCTGCCATCTAGATAAAGGTAAGCCAGTGGATGTGGTGTATCTGGACTTTGCAAAGGCCTTTGACACCGTTCCCCACAAACGCTTACTGTACAAACTAAGGAAGGTAGGTATGGACCATAAGGTGAGTACCTGGATAGAGAACTGGCTCCAGGGGAGAGTCCAGAGGGTGGTGATTAATGGGGAGTACTCGGATTGGGCGGGTGTGGAAAGTGGGGTCCCCCAGGGTTCTGTCCTGGGGCCAATCCTGTTTAATTTATTCATAAATGATCTAGAGGAGGGGATATCGAGTACAATCTCAGTATTTGCGGACGATACTAAACTAAGCATGCCAATATCTTCTATACAGGATGTGGAAACCTTACAAGCGGACCTAAACAAAATAACGGGGTGGGCAACTACATGGCAGATGAGGTTTAATGTTGATAAATGTAAAGTAATGTACTTGGGGGCCAGAAACCAGAAAGCAAGCTACTCACTAGGGGGGGAACCTCTGGGGGAGTCTAGGATGGAAAAAGACTTGAGGGTACTGGTAGACAACAGGCTTGGCAGTGGCATGCAATGCCAAGCAGCTGCAAGCAAAGCCAACAGAATATTGGGATGTATAAAAAAGGGGATCCACTCCAGAAATAAAGAGATTATTCTCCCGCTCTACAAGACTCTGGTCCGGCCACATCTGGAGTATGCTGTCCAGTTCTGGGCACCGGTCCTCAGGAAGGGTGTGCTGGAATTGGAAAGAGTCCAGAGAAGGGCAACAAAAATAATTAGGGGAATGGAGGACATCAGCTATGAGGAAAGACTACAAGCACTGAACCTATTCTTTCTAGAGAAGAGACGTTTGACGGGGGATATGATATCAATGTACAAATACTGTACTGGCGACCCTAGCATAAGGAACAAACTATTCAGAGTAAGGAAATACAACAAGACACGTGGCCACTCACTAAAACTAGAGGAAAGGCGGTTTAACCTTAAAATGCGTAAGGGGTTCTTCACTGTAAGGGCGGTAAGGATGTGGAATTCTCTTCCACAAGCAGTCATATCAGCAGGGAGCATTGATAGTTTCAAAAAACTATTAGATGGGCACCTTAAAGACCCCAACATACAGGGGTATACAATGTACGGTTAAAAGCAAACACACACACACATCATAGGTTGAACTGGATGGACTGATGTCTTTTTTCAACCTCACTAACTATGTAACTGTGTAACCCCCTCGTAAAATGTTAACAGATTGGTTTGGCAAGGACGTCCTTTTGTAAACCCATGCTGATTACTGCTGATGATACTGTTGTCCTTAGCAAATTCTTGGATATAGTCCATTATCATTCCTTCCAATAATTTGCATACAATTGAGTGTAAATAGGTGTAAAGGAAAATTTTGATTTTAACTTGTGGGATGAATTAAGGTTCAGGCACGACAACTAGTAAATTCTAAAACATGGGGAAAAGCCAAAACAGAGAGATGAGAGTCAAACTGAATAGGAATAACAGAATTTAGAAAAAATAATTTTGAACCTGGCCCAAACGGAACACTTTATATGTGGTCAAAGGAGAAAGATGGGATGAGCACTATGGGTGCCTGATCGGATTATAGGAGTTAGAGTAACTGTCACTAAACTCACATCTTAAAAAACTATCAATAAATGCTGTATTACATGCTGTTCATACTCAATCTTTCACTATTAGATTTGTTTCCTTTATTCTGCAAAAAACCTGGTTGATCCGGCTGCTCTCTATCTCCATCTTCTGTTCATGTCCTAATTCAGCTAGAGATTTTGCAGCTGTGGTGGCAACTCTGCACATGTTCAGTTTTTAATGAGTTTCTATGCTGACCATTTCCTCCCTATCACACCTGAGCAGCCTATGTGACTACAGAGTCACACATGTGGGCGTATACACAGTGGTAAATGACAGCCAACGCCCTCTCTCATCCTCCATGCCCTCTAACCAGCTAAACAAAATGAGGGATGGGATATTGCATGTAAATTATTGGAGGCTTCACCTCCCTCTTATTCTAAGACACAGGCTGGAGGGGCGTGACACAGCCTTTGACTGGCAGAAATTCACCCACACCATACTGTTTCCACAAAATAATAAAGGTTTAATTTCAAATATATATATTTGTATGCCAATTTAAATCATTTTATTGATATTATTTATTTATTTTTACTCTGTATTCCAAAAGACTGTTTTTTTTATTTTGAACATTTGATCAGCAACAGAGAACTAGAATCTCCTCCTGCTCATGTTTCCCTGCAGACAGGATGGGAAAGAGCTGGGTCATGTGACTGTATATCAATTAGGAAAAAGTACTTAGATGTGTTTTTTTGTTAAAATAATTACCTTGCCATCATCCATATACAGAAAGAGAAGGGACAAAATTAATTAAACAGTGTGTGTTTAGTATAGCTTTAGGTACAGGATTACAGTACATGGGATGCAAGGAATATCAGAGAACAAAATAAAGGAAAGCAGAATTAAGGCTCCACTTACACCTAGGAAGTTTGAATCACTGCGATTCTGGCCGCGATTCCAAATCGCAACATAACGTGGGGCGCATTTGCGATGCCATTACTTTTTAATGGCACCGCAATCTCGCTGCGATTTTGATGTAACTGTTGCAAGATATATCACACTGCAATCGTAAAAAATCGCAAAACACGACACTTGTCACTCAAAAAGGAGCAGGAGCTTCTTTTGGGCGACAGCGGTGCGCTTTGCGATTTGCTACAATTGCAGAGTGTTTTCTCACGTGACAATTACGGCAAAATCGCTTTGCGATTGGGGTGCCATTAAGCAGTAATGGCATTGCAAACGCGTCCTGGGTTTCGCTGCAATTTGGAATTGCGGGTAGAATCGCCTAGGTGTGAGGAGACAAAACTAATTTAGGAGAATTTTGAAGAGAGTTAAAAGCGAGAGAATGTTATGTAAAAATGGTTAAAAGAAGTGAATGTCCTGTAGCTCTGTGCAGATGTCCTCACTTCCCCTCTCTTTCCCAAGAAAGGAATGTGCAGAGTGAGAGAGGCTGAGACTAATAATCCTGGCAAGATTACCGAAAATATTATGACTGGAAGTAATAATCTAATCTAAACATTATGTGCTGGCTCAATCTGATGTGATCACAGTTATTTTGAATCTGTTTTCCAATCATGGTACAATGAAGGTTACATTAAAGTTATATAACCGAAAGCACCCGTGCCACTATGAACCCTTATTACACTCCTCTATTAAAAAATAATTATACACTCCCCAAAATGTGGGAATTTGACAATAATTGTGCAGCTGCTGTTTGTGATCCTTCAGGAAACTATACAGTGAATTATTATGTCCTAACAGCGCTTGCTATACAGTTAAATCGATATATATTTGGACACAGGAACAATTTTAATTTTTTTCAGGTATTTACCAAAACATATTCAAGCTATAGTTATATAATGGATATAGACTGAAAGGGCACACTCTCAGGTTTAATTTGAGGGTATGTACATCCAAATCAGAGGAAGGGTTTTGGAATTACAGCCCTTAAGATTAGTCACCCCCTTTTTCAAGGGACCAAAAGTAATTGGACAATTGAATCAAACGCTGTTTCATGGCCAGATGTGGGCTACTCCTTCATAATTTCTTCATCAGTTAGGGCTCTTTCACACGCGGAGTTCGTCAGACGGACTCCGTTTTTCTCAGCGGGGGATCGATCCGCCGATCCCCCGCTGAGCAGGAGGATGACAGCTGTGTCTCCGCGCTGTGTGCGGAGACACAGCTGTCAGGTCCACATGCATCTCTATGGGGGAATCGGATGGGAACGGACCGTCTGTCTGTTCTCATCCGATCCCATCCGATCTGATCCGCTGGACGGATGGAAAATAGGGTTTCCATCTGTCCGGATTTGACGGATCGGATTGGATGTCAGCGGACATGTCTCCGCTGACATCCGATGCCCCTTAGAGATGCATGGGGTGACCGTTCAGATCCGGCAGAAAAACTGACAGGCGGATCTGAACGGTCCGCCTGTGTGAAAGGGGCATAAACCACTTAAGCCCCGGAAGATTGTACTCCCTTCCTAACCAGGCCCTATTTTGCGATTCGGCACTGCGTGATTTTAATGGACAATTGCGCGGTCGTGCGACGCTGTACCTAAACGAATTTGACGTCCTTTTTTTCCCACAAATAGAGCTTTCTTTTGATGGTATTTGATCACCTGTGCGATTTTTTAATCATGCGCTATAAACAAAAAAAGAGTGACAATTTTGCAAAAATAACAATATTTTTCACATTTTTTATATGAAATTCCCCCCAAAAAAATGTAAAAATCAAAATTTTTTTACATTTTTGGCCAATTTGTTTTCTGTTACATATGTTTGGTAAAAAAAATTGCAATAAGCGTATTTTGATTGGTTTGCGCAAAAGTTATTGAGTTTACTAACTAAGGGAAAGATTTTTGTAATTTTTGTTGTTTTTTTTTTTTAACGAGTAATAGCGACGATCTGCGATTTTTTTTGCGGGACTGCGACATTGTGGCGAACAGATCGGACCCTTGACTGACATTTTGTACACTTTTGGGGGTACCAGTGACATTACTACAGTAATCAGTGCTATACATATGCACTGTTATTGTAAAAATGACACTGTCAAGGAAGGGGTTAACTTTATTAGTGATGCAGTGGCTAAGTGTGTCCCTAGGGGCGTGCTTCTTACTGTGCAGGAATGTGGCTTTTCATGTAACAGCAGAGACCTACGATCCTACATAGCAGGACCATATGATCTCTGCTGTTACACAAGGGAGAATGACAGGCGGCTTCGTTTACATTAGCCGCCTGCCTTTCTCCCTCTGTAACGGATGATCGCGAGTGACCGGCGGACATCGGGTCCGCCGGTCACTCGCGCAGAAGTGTCTGTGAACGAGCGGGGGCGGGAGCTCGCCTCCGGCGGTGTGCGCTCGCCCCCTCTTGGCTCACAGGCGAGTGATGTACCCATACGCAGTATATGTACTTGCGGCGGTTTGGCAAGCGGTTAAGCAGGTAAAAGATTCTAGAGTTGATTCAAAGTGTAGTATTTGCATTTGGAAACTACTGCTGTACATCATGCGTTCAATGGAGCTGCCCATGCAAGTGAAGCAGGCAATTGTTAGGCTTCAAAAATGAAACAAATCCATCAGAGAAATAGCAGCAACATTAGAAGTGGCCAAATCGACAGTTTAGTACATTCTGAGGAAAGAAGAACGCACTGATGAGCTCAGCAACATAAAAACGCCTGGACGTCCACAGATGACAACAGTGGTGGATAATCGCAGGATCCTTTCTATGGTAAATAAAAACCCATTCACAACATTCAGAGAAGTGAAGGACACTCTCCAGAAGAAGGGCGTATCATTGTCAAAGTCTACAATCAAGAGAAGACTTCACAAGAGCAAATACAGAGGGTTCACCACAAGGCCAGATTTGCCTTATTACAAAACATCTAAAAAAGCCAGACCAGTTGTAGCGGCCCCTTTGGCATCGAGTGAATAATGAGAGGAGAGCTTCTGACGGGTGCAGTACTTTTATTCTTTTGCCTCAAAGGTGTGCAGGAGGGTTGAACGTTATTCTCTTTAACACCATGAACACCATAAACACCGTAGCACCATAGCCCCGTGAAAACTGTAAACGACATACAATACATTTGTTTACAGTGATCACCAAAAAGGGGGTTACAAGGTTAATTACAAATGTGAAATTACAAGGTGGATTACAGTTGTCTGCACACATATCTAATGACATTAAAACAGCGTTAAAATATATGGAACACATAGTGTTCACAAAATAAAAGGGGTGGGACTTTGCATGAGGTGTGGTCAGTACGCACACAATGATTTCTTGATAGTATATACACTTTCGCTGGTAAGCATAAAAAAGGCATATGATCATCATTGTGTGTTTATTGGCAAATAACATAGCAGTTAACATAGGTAAAATAAATACAATCGGTTAAGGGGGACATAGACAGTATACAATGAGATATTCATATAAAATCATACGGATTATAAAACAACAACAAAAATAATGATAAACCAGCAGATATAAGGTAATTATATTGATTGGATGCATGCTGAAATGGGTATTGAATATACGTAGCCTATAAAGCTCGACGCGTTTCGTGAAAGAATGTTTTCACTCATCAGGAGCAGGCAGATCTAAAAGTAGTAAGACAAAAATGACATGGCATCCAATAAAAGGATAAATTGAGGAATGAGTAGGGGAAATTTGACTTACAATAGGATAATGATGAACAATGAGGCTGCTGGTCACCCATAGGTTCGTCTGGAAGGGAACTGAGGGAGCATATAGTACTCCGCGCAGAGCCAAGGCTCAGAGTCCATAAACATAGCATGGGTTGTCATGTTGGGTCATAGACTGAGATGATAGGATATGGCTCTATAAAGAGACATCGAATGATAATAAGTATAAAAATAAATATAAATATAAGATAATAATATTATATATATGAAAATATAAGGTAGACCCAGGACAACCAGTGTAGGAGGTGAGTAGTGATTATGCAGCTGGACCCAATGCACCGAATAGGTGGGGTGATAAATAGTGAAGAACCTTGCAGTCAGGTTGCATATAAGATGTGATATCAAAGGCTTAAAATAGGGTGTGAAAGTGAATAAGATCGAAGGGGTGAATCACCATCGGTTGGTGATGGAGAACAAAGAAAAGAAATAAAGAACCAGAAAGCCTAGATGACCACCACGGTGAGAAAGAGAAAAAAGCAACTTGAAATAGATAAATATTGTGAAATAAAAAGGTAGAATGATGTGGAATAAATGCACGGTTATGGACCTGTTCAGTGGCGGAGGCGGAGGCAGAGGTAGCTCCCAGCGTCACGGGCGGTTCAGAAAATCGGGACACCCCGAGCCGACTGCGGCTACTAGGGATGGCGTCCCGCATATGAACGCTGGTGGAAGGTCACGTGCAGAGACACCGACGTCCGGAAATGACGTCATGCTCTGCACGGATGATCGTGGCGCCGATGCGCCGCGCCCGCAACCGCGCCCCCCGCCCCCCTCCCCCGCCAATAGAGCGGGGTGGGGGAGAGGGGGACGGAAGCGGGCGGGGCGCATCGCAGTTCCCAAAGGACGACATGGGAAGGACCCACTAAACCCCAGTGACTATTGTAGTAGGGGAAGTAATTGCATAAATGGATAGCTAAATGGGGGAAACCCCCATGTAAATGAACTAAATAGAAAAGGGGGAAAAATAGATAATTGGATAAATAAAAAATAAACAGAATATAGAGGAACAAAATATATATAAATAAAGTAAACTGGTGGCACACCTCCATCCCTGGATCTATATATTGAATGGGAATAAGGGAAACATGGGGAGGGGAAGGGAATTCAGGAAAAAGAAAAAGTAAAGGAAAATGGGCCTTTAATTATTCACTTTCACACCCTATTTTAAGCCTTTGATATCACATCTTATATGCAACCTGACTGCAAGGTTCTTCACTATTTATCACCCCACCTATTCGGTGCATTGGGTCCAGCTGCATAATCACTACTCACCTCCTACACTGGTTGTCCTGGGTCTACCTTATATTTTCATATATATAATATTATTATCTTATACAGTAAAACCTTGGATTGCGAGCATAATTTGTTCTGGAAACACGCTTGTAATCCAAAGCACTCTTATATCAAAGCGAATTTCCCCATAAGAAATAATGGAAACTCAGATGATTCGTTCCACAAGTCCTTAAGTTTATAGTCTATATACAAAGATTATAGCAATGTGATAGGTTGTGTAACCATAAAATGTCCATCCACAATATGCAGCATTCCCAAGGGGATTAGAAGCAAAATCTAGCAGAGCTACAGAATGTGAGAGATGAGAGGCGCCTGTAGCAATATGGTTACATTTCATGAAGGTTCAACATTTAGCAACTCACATGGTTGATGATTAAAATAGGCACACCTAAGTATGCAGGCATCCGGGGTAAAGCTGTCCACATAGACCATCTTCTGAACCACTGGCTCTCACCGCTGTCAGTCTGCAATCCTGACCAGGAAGAATAGCCTGCAGTAGAGTGATCTGAAATTGAGGCTTTGAATCACTCGTGGAGTGCAGCAGGGAAGGGATGATGAAGATGGCTATGCAGAGGATGGTCTATGTGGACGGCTTTACCCCAGATGCCTGCATACTTAGATGTGCCTGTTTTAATCATCAACCATGTGAGCTGCTAAATATTGAACCTTCATTAAATGTAACCATATTGCTACACTTTAGAGACTCCTCTCTTCTTTTTTATACATGACGCTACTTGTATATCAAGACATCGCTTGTATATCAAGTCAAAATTTATTTCACATATTTGCTTGTCTTGCAAAGCGCTCTCAAACCAAGTTACTCTCAAACCAAGGTTTTACTGTATTTATATTTATTTTTATACTTATTATCATTCGATGTCTCTTTATAGAGCCATATCCTATCATCTCAGTCTATGACCCAACATGACAACCCATGCTATGTTTATGGACTCTGAGCCTTGGCTCTGCGCGGAGTACTATATGCTCCCTCAGTTCCCTTCCAGACGAACTTATGGGTGACCAGCAGCCTCATTGTTCATCATTATCCTATTGTAAGTCAAATTTCCCCTACTCATTCCTCAATTTATCCTTTTATTGGATGCCATGTCATTTTTGTCTTACTACTTTTAGATCTGCCTGCTCCTGATGAGTGAAAACATTCTTTCACGAAACGCGTCAAGCTTTATAGGCTACGTATATTCAATACCCATTTCAGCATGCATCCAATCAATATAATTACCTTATATCTGCTGGTTTATCATTATTTTTGTTGTTGTTTTATAATCCGTATGATTTTATATGAATATCTCATTGTATATTGTCTATGTCCCCCTTAACCGATTGTATTTATTTTACCTATGTTAACTGCTATGTTATTTGCCAATAAACACACAATGATGATCATATGCCTTTTTTATGCTTACCAGCGAAAGTGTATATACTATCAAGAAATCATTGTGTGCGTACTGACCACACCTCATGCAAAGTCCCACCCCTTTTATTTTGTGAACACTATGTGTTCCATATATTTTAACAATATAACAGGGATGGAGACTCTATAGCAGGAGTCTCAATTAAAGTCCCATTTCCTTTACTTTTTCCTTTTCCTGAATTCCCTTCCCCTCCCCATGTTTCCCTTATTCCCATTCAATATATAGATCCAGGGATGGAGGTGTGCCACCAGTTTACTTTATTTATATATATTTTGTTCCTCTATATTCTGTTTATTTTTTATTTATCCAATTATCTATTTTTCCCCCTTTTCTATTTAGTTCATTTACATGGGGGTTTCCCCCATTTAGCTATCCATTTATGCAATTACTTTCCCTACTACGATAGTCACTGGGGTTTAGTGGGTCCTTCCCATGTCGTCCTTTGGGAACTGCGATGCGCCCCGCCTGCTTCTGTCCCCCTCTCCCCCACCCCGCTCTATTGGCGGGGAGGGGGCGGGGGGCGCGGTTGCGGCCGCGGCGCATCGGCGCCACGATCATCCGTGCAGAGCATGACGTCATTTCCGGGCGTCGGTGTCTCTGCACGTGACCTTCCACCAGTGTTCATATGTGGGACGCCATCCCTAGTAGCCGCAGTCGGCTCGGGGGTGTCCCGATTTTCTGAACCGCCCGTGAAGCTGGGAGCTACCTCTGCCTCCGCCACTGAACAGGTCCATAACCGTGCATTTATTCCACATCACTCTACCTTTTTATTTCACAATATTTATCTATTTCAAGTTGCTTTTTTCTCTTTCTCACCATGGTGGTCATCTAGGCTTTCTGGTTCTTTATTTCTTTTCTTTGTTCTCCATCACCAACTGATGGTGATTCACCCCTTCGGTCTTATTCACTTTCACACCCTATTTTAGGCCTTTGATATCACATCTTATATGCAACCTGACTGCAAGGTTCTTCACTATTTATCACCCCACCTATTCGGTGCATTGGGTCCAGCTGCATAATCAATACTCACCTCCTACACTGGTTGTCCTGGGTCTACCTTATATTTTCATATATATAATATTATTATCTTATATTTATATTTATTTTTATACTTATTATCATTCGATGTCTCTTTATAGAGCCATATCCTATCATCTCAGTCTATGACCCAACATGACAACCCATGCTATGTTTATGGACTCTGAGCCTTGGCTCTGCGCGGAGTACTATATGCTCCCTCAGTTCCCTTCCAGATGAACTTATGGGTGACCAGCAGCCTCATTGTTCATCATTATCCTATTGTAAGTCAAATTTCCCCTACTCATTCCTCAATTTATTCTTTTATTGGATGCCATGTCATTTTTGTCTTACTACTTTTTGATCTGCCTGCTCCTGATGAGTGAAAACATTCTTTCACGAAACGCGTCGAGCTTTATAGGCTACGTATATTCAATACCCATTTCAGCATGCATCCAATCAATATAATTACCTTATATCTTCTGGTTTATCATTATTTTTGTTGTTGTTTTATAATCCTTATAATTTTATATGAATATCTCATTGTATACTGTCTATGTCCCCTTTAACCGATTGTATTTATTTTACCTATGTTAACTGCTATGTTATTTGCCAATAAACACACGATGATGATCATATGCCTTTTTTATGCTTACCAGCGAAAGTGTATATACTATCAAGAAATCATTGTGTGCGTACTGACCACACCTCATGCAAAGTCCCACCCCTTTTATTTTGTGAACACTATGTGTTCCATATATTTTAACAATATAACAGGGATGGAGACTCTATAGCAGGAGTCTCAATTAAAGTCCCATTTCCTTTACTTTTTCCTTTTCCTGAATTCCCTTCCCCTCCCCATGTTTCCCTTATTCCCATTCAAGACATTAAAACATCTAAGGAAACATGGCCACATGCAAGATGCTTTGGATTATCTATAGCATATTTAAACTAACAGCATGGACACAATTTATGTTTGACAACATATATACTTCTATATGTATAATGCCCTTTTACTGCGTACCTCGCTCCACTTGTCAAGGGGTGCTAAAACTTCAAACCTTAGAAATCCTCTCTTTAGCAATCGCTCAGGCAACCAAAAGGAAGGCAGAAAGGTTCCACCTAGCATTAAGTGCTGAACACAGATTTACAGTGATAAGCGGACAGTTACACCAGTTCTGGAAAAGCCTTCTTTGGATGAATGAAACTAAGAATAATATTTACCAGAATGACAGGAATAAAAAAAAGTGTGGAGAAGGCTTGGAACAGCTGATGATTAGTGTTGAGTAGTGTTGAGCGGACACGGACTGTATTATTCGGGTCCGTACCGGATAATTGGATTTTTGTTACCCGGACACGGACCCGAAAACTTTACTGTATGTTCGGGTTTAAAATCCGTGTTCGAAATTTTATTTCCTGTTTTGTATGTAATGGCGCGCTTTTAATGGCGGGCTTTCAACAGCCAATCAACAAGCGTTTAACTGGTGTGCCAAAGCAGCCATCACAGCCATGCCTACTAATGGCATGGCTGTGATTGGCCAGCTGAAGCATGTGACCCAGGTCTTTATAAGCTCGAGACACAGCGCGCAATCCGTCAGTCTGCTGTAGTGTAGGGAGAGAGCACAAATAACGGTGCTGGCTGCTGCTGATTAGGGACAGACAGGGTAAAACAACATTGTGCCCGAAAAGCAATTTTTAAAAAAATTTGTTTTGTAAACAGGGGTCTGTGTCTGGCAACACTGGGGTTCCCCCTTGATCTTCCAGGGCCAAGTTTGCTTGAAGAAAATTTTGGGATCCATTCAGCCTTTCTTTCTCTCAACCCTCTTTTGGCAACCTACATTCATTCTGCAGCCCGTTGCCTAACCCCCTCCTCCCTCTGGAACTGTAGGTATCCCGGGTGCTTGGTGGTGGAAATGGGAGGATTGGGAGCTAGCAGCCCTCTGCACTAAGATGGTCACCCTGCTGCGGTACACAGCCTGTTAGACTGCACTGACATTAAGCTACTGACCTCACTGCATGCAATAGGTGGGGTTACAGCAGTGTGTTCTGGGTTTTTGATGATAACGAGGGGACATTTAAAAGTGGTGGTGCACTCCCAACATGTCATAGTGGCTGATAAGCAAGTACATTATACGATGGGGTATGCGAGTATATTCCTAAATACTCTGGTGGTATTAGTAAAAGGAGGGTTTTTAGTAATGGAAATTTAGGATGTTTAGTATTTTTAAGAACATCTAAGAGAATTATAGGACATGGTAGAGTATATCTGAGCTCTCCTGTGTGACAGTTTTTTGTATTTTAATTATTTTGTATTCATTGTGTTATTGTATTTAATTATAATAGATATCATAGTGGCAGGGTTTCCTTTTACATACATTTTCAAGACTCATATATTCAAATATAATTGAGCTATTTCAGGAGTGAGCCACTTTCTCATATTGGTCCCATGAAGTCTTCAACTGGCATTTTCTGCAGACCTGTTGAACTGCTTTTGTAACGTTGGATGTGCACAATAACATGTAAGTCAGCATATATATACGTTACACTCTAGTATTAAAGAAATGTTTATGATATAAATATAATGCATTCAAATCTATGATTACTGTATAAAAACTTTATTTAGAATCTGTAACCTACATAAGTTTATAACATTCTACCTTTGAAATTATCAACTGGTACAACATTTTTGGGAAATTATTAAGAGGTTATCTACATAAGATTTGGGTGGTATGATGTACAATACCTTTTAAATGTTTTTTTTTTTTTGTGAAATGCTCTTTTGGATAATATTTACTTTTTGTTGCAATAATTTTTATTGGTATAAACAAGGTAACAAATACAAACTTTTGGAACATACAAGATGGGCACGTATGTAAAATAAAACAATGAAATTACAGTAGTAAGAACTGGACAAATTGCAGTCGTAGAACAGCAGTTGGTTAAACGATGAAACAATAAACAGTTAAATGGTTAAGTGGTGAAGCGACAGCTACATGAGGTCATCTCCATTATGTTTACAGTACAGTATTAGATCTTAGCATAGAATTTTCCATCAGTCCACATTTTCCAAAGTTTATGGAATTTCTCAGATTGTGATATTTAATAGGAGTACATTTTCTCGTGGGAGAATTGTGTATTGACGAGGATGATGACTTCTAAGTGAGAGGGAGCTAAATTGTTTTAACAGTGTCTTGCTAATAATGTTTTAGCTGCTATGAGAATGTGTAAAGTTATGATGCCTAAGTTTATAGGGAGATTGTCAATGCCTAAGTGAAGCATTGCAAGAGCTGGGTCAGGTTTCAATGGTAGTCCAATAGTTTCTGATATAATTTCAAAGATTTTGTTCCAGAAGCTGGTCAAGCTCTTGCAAGTCCAGAATGTGTGCAAGAGATTTCCAACTTTCCCACAATCTCTCCAACATAAGGGACTTTGAGATTTATAGAACTTTGATAAATGGTAAGGTGTTATTTACCACCTTGTGATTAATTTTTGCGATTTTTCCCAGTGGTTGACACAGTGGGACTCTAGGTAGACCGATTTAATCGTTGTTTGCCATTGTGTATCAGAAAAGGATTTATGGAGGTCTGTTTCCCATTTTAGCATGAGTGGGGTTTTGGAAAAATGGGATTTATTTTAGAAGAGATTTTAGAAGAGAGAGATACCTTTAGTCTTGGGGGTCTTGGAAGACAGGAAGAGCCACACGTCCCTATTTATATTTATTTGTGGTGGAGGAAGTTTGGATAGCAAGCTGATCAGTCTAGTATGGGTGAAGAGGGCTGATTTGTTAAGGTTATATTGCAGTTGTAACTTTGCAGAGATTTGTGATTATAAACTTGATCTATAGATATAATGCCCCTGTCAATCCAGTTTCGGAGGGATATTGAGGGGATTAGAAGTTCTAACACCTGTAGTGGGATTGTGAAATGTTGTTGAGCGAGGGCAGTTGTATTTTGGGTTTTCAGTTTTCTCCAAGCAAGAATAGTCGCTTAAGATGGAGGCGGAAGGGAGGAAAGGGTTAGAGGTTTCCAATAGTCTGCTAGTAAACAGTGGACCTATTTGTTGGAATTGAAGAGGGTCGATTCTATGTTTATCCAGGGTTTTTTTGAGGTGTGGTTGAACCATTGTCGTGTGGAAGTAAGTTGACAGGCGTAATAGTAGTCTGAAAGATCTGGGAGGCCAAATCCACCAACTTTTCTATGTTTTATGAGATGGTGGTGCGAACATCTAGCGCATTTTTTGAGCCAAATAAAGGATTTCTAAAAAGCTTGTAAGGAATGTAAGTAGTGTTGCGGAATTGGGAGTAGTAATGTGCGAAATATGTACAGGATTATAGGAAGACTAATCATTTTGAAAGCCTCAAGTCTGCTGGCCCAGGATAATTCCATTTTGGAGTATGTGTTGATATCTTTTTTTAATGTATTAAGGGGGGGTTTCATGTTGGTTTCAATGATTTTAGAGGTTGAGAATGTCAGTTTGATCCCAAAATATGGAATATCTTGGACAGTCCAGGTGTAGGGATATTGCTTTGAGAGGTGTTTGAGGGTATCTGTATGTAGGTTTGAACTGAGTATTAGGGATTTGGAGAAGTTTACTTTATAATATGAAATAGTACTGAATTATTGGAGGATATCATGGGCTATCGGGAGCAAAACAATATAGTTTGTGACTGTCAGGAATGGATGACATCATCCGCAAACAGATTGATTTTGTACGCACGTTTGCCGAATTTGAAAACAGATAGAAGGGGGTGTGAGCATACAGATGCAGCAAGGGGTTCTATGATTAAATTTAAAATTGAGGGGGAGAGGGGGTAGCCTTGGCAGGTGCCATTTGTAATCATAAAGGGTTTGGATAGGAGTCCGGATGCTAGAACTTTGGCAGAGGGGGTTGAGTAAAGGGCCATAACTGCCGACAGAATGGGACCCCTGAAGTCAAATTTAGATAGGACCGCTTTCATATAGCCCCAGTGAACTCTGTTGAATGCCTTCTCTGCGTCAATTGAAAGAAGCAGAGAAGGCATTCAACTTCGCTCAGCGTGGTACATATGGTCTATCAGTAATTTTGTGGCATCTGGCACCTGTCTGTCTTTGATAAATCCCATTTGATCCAGCTGTATTAGGGACGGGAGATTGGTGGACAGTGCTTTAGCGTATACTTTCACGTCAGTATTCAAAAGGAATATGGGTCTAAAGTTGACCGGTGAATCTTGTGGTTTTCCCGGTTTGGGTATAGTAGAAATGTGTGCTTGGAGCATTTCTTGTGGGAAGGATGAAGATTTTACCGTGTTGGAGAACATTAGTAGGAGGAAGGGAGTAAGGATATTTTTAAACGAGCGCAGGTATTCATTCGTTAGACCGTCTGGTCCGGGGGATTTGTTTAGGGGAAGATGGCCAATCGTTGTTTTAAGTTCTTGTTTCTGTAAAGGGAGCATTGAGAGTTTCTAGTTGGGCATCTGTCAGCTTGGGTAGGTTGAGATTAGCTAGAAATTGTGATATATTCGTGTCTGAGTGTTGAGGTGTAGAGGAATCGTTGGTCAAGGTATAGAGGGAGTGATAATAGCCGGCGAAGGCATCTGCAATTTCTCATGGTTTCAGGAGTGTGGCATTGGTGTGTGGGTGGAATAGGGTAGCAATTTTAGCTTTGGACCGCTAGGCTTTTAGTTTATTGGCTAGAATATTTAGCAGCTTTATTATGAAGTGCGTAATAGTTCATCTTCAGTCGGGCTATATATTTGTCGTGTTGTGTAGAGAGTAGGCTGCTGAGGTCATTTCTTAACGTGGACAGAGAGGCAGCAACAGTTTGGGATGGAGTGGCCTTGTTCATCTGGTCAAGAGAGTGTATCTCTGCTAAAAGTGTGTCTAATTTATTTGTGTAGTGTTTTTTGGCTCTGGCACCCAGCTGAATAAGTATACCTCTAATGAACGCTTTGTGGGTACACCATAGAGAGAAAGATCAGTGTCAGGGAGATTGTTAATGAAAAATTCTTGGCGACGGTCATATATGTATTGTTGGTGGTGGGGGTCTGAAAGTAAGGCATTGTTGCAACGCCATACGTATGAAGTGGGGTGTGCTGTAGAATCGTTAATGGTTATGCAAACAGGTGCGTGGTCGGACCATATGATGTCCACAATTGAAGACAGGGATATTTGTTGGAGCAGGAGTTTGTCTACTAGGAACATGTCTATCCGAGTATACGTGTTATGTCTAGGGGAAAAGTATGTGAAATCTCTTTCACCTGCGTGTTGGCAACGCCACACGTCATAGACATCCTCCGTGTGAATGAGGTTGCCTAGGGAGGGTAGGCGGGTGCGCACCCTAGTGGAGGTGTCCATGACATGGTCCGCTACCAAGTTGAAATCACCACAGACTTTGAGGTGGCCTTTGCATATGTTGGAAATTTTGGCAAAGTATGTAGGAACTTTAGTTGGTGGGAGTTGAGGGCATAGATATTGACAATGGTAAACAAACAATTATTAATATTACACACAAGAATAATATATCTACCCTCTTCATCTCGGATCTCATTGGAAAGGGAGAATTGAATCGAGTCTTTCACCGCTATGAGCACACCTTTCTTCTTAGCTGGCATTGAGGCCAGAAAGATATGAGGATAAAGTTTATGTTCAAAACGAGGAGTGTGGTCCCTGTGGAAATGTGTTTCTTGAATGGCAACAACATCCGCGTTGGTGTTTTTAGCTTCCTTCCAAAGGGAGTGTCTTTTTGCCGGGTGGTTTAGGCCACGAACATTCAAAGACATAAATTTAATGGTCATTCCGGCGAGAGTTGAAGATGTGGTTCACGAGAGGGCATTCGAGAAATGGCAAGGATAGTATTGTAGTAGTTAGTCTTGTCAGATAGGGAGGAGCGATACAGTGGGTAGACGGATTCAGGCAGGAGAAGGTTGTTCATGGCGAGGTGAAGGAGGTCTGTCAGAGAAACAGCCATGCTGCAACTGGCGACTCTGCCAGTACTTCTAATGGCCGCAATGGACTCAGGCCATAGACTCATTGTCAGTGAAATGGCTGTGCTGCAAACTGGCAACTTTGCCAGTACTTCCCATGGCCGCAATGGACTCAGGCCATAGACTAATTCACTGGCCTATAAAAGGGCTCTGCTCAGCCCATCAGATTGCTGGATTGTCTTCAGCTCTTCCTGTTTCCTGTGCATTGCTACTTCCTGGATTCCAGTTTGACCCGGCTTGTTCCTGACCTGTCTGCTCTCTCTCCTGGCTTTGACCCTCGGCTCCGTCTGACCATCCCTGCTCCAGTTTGGCTCTCCCGTTATCTGATCTTGGCTTGGCTCACGGACTTGCTTCCTGTCTACCTGCCCTCCAGTACCTGATCTTGGCTTCTCCACAGACTTGTCTGCTTCTGGCTTTCCTACTATACGTTTGGCTTGCACCTGTTGCAGCTTCCTGTGTTTGACCCCCGGCCGGTCTTACACCTACTGCCTGGTTGTTCCTGGTTCCTCCTTGGACTGACCGGTGTATTCCTGCCCAGCACTCTGCTAGAGACCGCCTGTCTACCATCTGGACTCTGCCGGCAACCAGTGCTTCTGTGGGCGCTACACCCTCTGTCTCAACCCCAGGGGTGTGCCGCACTCAGCCGCAAGGGGAGCCCTCTCTGCATCTCGGCCTCGGATCAGGTACGTGACAGTACAATCCAGCCATGTCAGAGGCCGACAGAGGTGCTTCCCCAATTGAGGCTTTGTGCCAGCAAGTCACCGCCCTCACTCAGGCAGTGCAAAGACTCCAGGAGGGTTATTTCCAGTTGGAAGGTCGCCTGCAACACCTGGCCGTTTCGCCTCCTACAGACTCCAATCAATCGCCTGCCAGCACCTCTTCATCCCCGTTACCACAAGGACACACTAGCTCCGCCCACTCCATGCTAGTCCCGCCTCCTGAACCACGAGTACCCACGCCTGAGCGATTTTCTGGATATAGAAAGAAGTTCAGGGCCTTTAAGAACGCCTGCTTGCTATACTTGGCCTTGCAACCCCGGACCTTTTCTCTGGACTCTGTGAAAGTGGGGTTCATCATCTCTTTGCTGTCTGAAGAACCCCAAACCTGGGCTCATAACTTAATGGAACAGAAGAGTCCTGTTCTGGACTCTGTGGACACATTCTTTGAGGCTATGGCTCAGCTTTACGACGACCCCCAGCGCACGGCCACCGCAGAGGTCGCCCTACACTCCCTGCTGCAGGGCAAGCGCCCAGTGGAGGACTACACGGTTGAATTCCGTAAATGGTCTGCTGACACTGATTGGAATGAGGCTGCTCTCAAGTATCAGTTTCGCCAAGGACTTTCTGAGACATTAAAAGATGAGCTGGCTCGAGTGGAGACCCCCGCTACCCTTGAGGGTCTCATACAACTCGCCATTCAACTTGATAGACGTCTGCGGGAGCGACGCTCGGAGCGTCTCCAAACATTCCGGTCTACCTGGATGCTTCCCAAGATCTCTTCTGCTTCACTTGCACCTCCGGTCTCTTCCCCCATGGCAGCATCTGAAGGGGAACCTATGCAGCTGGGCCTGGTCCGTTCCTCCCTGACTCCTGATGAGAGACTACGACGTCGGCAGGCCAACCTATGCCTCTACTGCGGCGGGGCTGGACATTTTCTTCGGAACTGCCCCGTGAGACCCAGTAAGCCTTACTCTCAGCCCCCATTTAACTGCCGAGTTTCTGAGCTTTCGCTCTCTCACCTTATTCTTCCGGTCTCCTTACAGGTGGCAGAAGGGGAGGTCCAACTTCGAGCCATCGTTGACTCCGGGGCCTGCAGCTGTTTTCTGGACATTTCTTTGGCCAAGAGACTCCATATTCCTCTTTTCCCTAAGACACAAAGGCTCGAGGTCCATCTCGCCGATGGGTCCCTACCCAGTTCCGGACCAGTTATCCTAGAGACTGGACCCATCCTCACCACAGCAGACTCCAGTCATCAGGAGTTCATCCGTTTTGATGCCCTTTGTTCCCCCATGTTTCCCATCATACTGGGACTTCCTTGGCCGCAAGCCCATAACCCCCAAATCGATTGGGCCAAGAAGGAACTCAACTTTTCTTCTGCCTACTGTCAGCAGCATTGCTTCCCTCAAAGACCTAGTGGGCCTGCTAGTTGCTTGTCTGTTCAACCAACACCTGAGCCACTCCTGGATATCCCACCTGCTTACCAGGACTTCAGGGACGTCTTTGACAAGAAAAAAGCCGAGGTCCTTCCTCCCCATCGGCCTTACGATTGCCCTATAGAAATGCTTCCCGGAGCCGAGATCCCATTTGGAAGGATATTCCCCCTTTCTGAAAAGGAACTGGAGGCCCTACGGGTCTATATCGATGAAAATTTGAAAAAGGGGTTTATTCGCCCATCTTCTTCTCCTGCAGGTGCTGGTATATTCTTTGTGGAAAAGAAAGATGGCACCTTGAGACCCTGTGTGGACTATAGAGAGCTGAATAAGGTCACTATCAAAAACCGGTATCCGCTCCCCCTTGTCCCCGAACTCTTCCAGAGGTTCCGGACCGCCCAACTCTTTACCAAGTTAGACCTGCGGGGAGCTTATAACCTTGTCCGGATACGGGAGGGAGACGAGTGGAAGACCGCATTCAGAACTCGTTTTGGACATTATGAATACCTAGTCATGCCCTTCGGCCTGTGTAATGCCCCAGCCACATTCCAGCACCTGGTAAATTATATCTTTCGGGAGTTTCTTGACCACTTCGTCATCGTATACCTTGACGATATCCTCATTTTTTCTGCCTCACTGGAACTCCATCGGGTTCACGTTAAAAAAGTCCTTTCTACCTTGAGAAAACACGGACTCTATGCCAAGGCGGAGAAGTGTGACTTTGAAAAGGGGTCCATCCAGTTTTTGGGACTCATTATTTCCACCGATGGGATCGCTATCGACCCACAAAAAGTGAAAGCGATCCTAGATTGGCCTGCTCCTTGTGACAAGAAAGGCGTTCAGAGATTCGTGGGCTTTGCTAATTTTTACAGGCGTTTTGTGAAAAATTTTTCTTCCATCATCTCCCCCATCACCCAGTTAACCCGCCATCAGTCCCGATTTCTGTGGTCTCAGGAGGCCCAATTGGCATTTGACAAACTTAAACAGCTGTTTATTTCTGCACCCGTCCTACAACACCCTGATCCGGCTCTGCCCTATGTGTTGGAGGTTGATGCCTCGGAAGTGGCCACCGGGGCAATCCTGTCGCAACGTCAAGGGCCCAAATCTCTTCTCCATCCTGTGGCCTTCTTTTCTAGGAAAATGTCACCTCCGGAGAAGAATTATGACGTTGGCGACCGAGAACTGTTGGCCATTAAATTTGCACTAGAAGAGTGGAGATATCTATTGGAAGGAGCCACTCATCCTATTATGATCTTCACGGACCACAAAAACTTGGAGTACCTCAGGACTGCCAAACGGTTGAGACCCAGACAAGCCCGATGGGCGCTGTTTTTCTCCAGGTTTAACTTCAATATTTCTTATCGACCTGGCTCCAAGAATGGAAAAGCAGATGCTCTCTCCCGGATGTTTCCGGATACCCCAGAAACAGCAGAACCTGATACCATCCTTTCTGCCCATAATTTTCTCCTTATCCAGCCTGACCTGATGACGGCAATCCGACAGGCCTCAGCCCTTTGCTTGGATCCTGAAGTACCCTCCCTGAAAAAACAGGAAGGGTTGCTGTGGCATCAGGATAAAATCTTTGTCCCTCCCCAAGTAAGACCTCAAGTTCTTAAAATATTTCATGACAGTAAACTTGCTGGGCATTTTGGGGTGCGGAAGACCTCGGAGCTTATCCAACGCTCTTTTTGGTGGCCCAACCTTGGGCAGGATTGCAAGGATTACATCGGCTCTTGTACCATCTGCCAACGTAACAAGGGGTCAAGTACCAAGACTTGGGGTTTGCTAAGACCACTTCCCATTCCTGAGCAACCATGGAAAAAGATATCTATGGACTTTATTGTTGAACTACCCCCTTCAGAAGGATTTTCCACCATCTTGGTGGTAGTGGATCGCCTTTCCAAAATGGCCCATTTTCTACCCATGGTTGGCACACCTTCAGCCCTGGACACAGCCAACATATTCATAAGGGAGATAGTCAGGCTACATGGCCTTCCAGACAACATTATCTCAGATAGAGGAGTGCAATTTACCTCCAGGTTCTGGAGGGATCTCTGTAAATCCCTGTCCATTGAAGTTTCTCTTTCTTCTGCATACCATCCTCAGAGCAATGGGCAAACAGAGAGGACTAATCAAACTTTAGAACAATACTTACGATGCTTTTGCACCTGTTCCCAAGACGACTGGGTCTCGCTCCTCCCCTGTGCGGAATTTGCTTACAACAATTCTCTTCATGCATCCACCAACCAGTCCCCTTTCTGGGCAAATTATGGATTTCATCCCTCCTTTCTGCCTAACACCCTTCCGGAAGCGTCAGTTCCTGCTGTCCAAGATCGGATCAGCTTCATTCAAACCAACTATCAAACCCTACAGGAAGCCATGCGTAAAGCCCAGGAGGTCTATAAACGGTTTCATGACTGTAAAAGAAAGAAGGGTCCGAATCTCAAGATTGGAGACAAAGTCTGGCTGTCAGCCTTGAACCTTAAACTCTCATGCCCATCCAGGAAGCTCGGGCCAAGGTTCATTGGTCCGTTTGAAGTCAAGAGGGTGATCAATCCTGTGGCTTTTGAGCTGGCACTTCCCGACTCCTTTAAGGTACACCCAGTTTTCCATATCTCCTTACTCAAACCAGTTGTCCCCAGTCCATTTCCTGGGAGAGACGAGCTACCTCCACCTCCTGTCTTGATCGAAGGGGAGACGGAATTTGAAGTTGAGTCCATACTGGATTGCCGAAAGAAAGGGAGACAAACTCAGTATCTTATTAAATGGAAAGGTTACCCCCCTGAAGACAATTCCTGGGAACCCGCTAGTAACCTGCATGCCCCCAGGCTGGTACAGGAATTCCACAGGAGATTCCCGGGAAGCGTGGCCCGGTTGGGCATCCGGAGGCTGCCCCTTGGGGGGGGGCACTGTCAGAGAAACAGCCATGCTGCAACTGGCGACTCTGCCAGTACTTCTAATGGCCGCAATGGACTCAGGCCATAGACTCATTGTCAGTGAAATGGCTGTGCTGCAAACTGGCAACTTTGCCAGTACTTCCCATGGCCGCAATGGACTCAGGCCATAGACTAATTCACTGGCCTATAAAAGGGCTCTGCTCAGCCCATCAGATTGCTGGATTGTCTTCAGCTCTTCCTGTTTCCTGTGCATTGCTACTTCCTGGATTCCAGTTTGACCCGGCTTGTTCCTGACCTGTCTGCTCTCTCTCCTGGCTTTGACCCTCGGCTCCGTCTGACCATCCCTGCTCCAGTTTGGCTCTCCCGTTATCTGATCTTGGCTTGGCTCACGGACTTGCTTCCTGTCTACCTGCCCTCCAGTACCTGATCTTGGCTTCTCCACGGACTTGTCTGCTTCTGGCTTTCCTACTATACGTTTGGCTTGCACCTGTTGCAGCTTCCTGTGTTTGACCCCCGGCCGGTCTTACACCTACTGCCTGGTTGTTCCTGGTTCCTCCTTGGACTGACCGGTGTATTCCTGCCCAGCACTCTGCTAGAGACCGCCTGTCTACCATCTGGACTCTGCCGGCAACCAGTGCTTCTGTGGGCGCTACACCCTCTGTCTCAACCCCAGGGGTGTGCCGCACTCAGCCGCAAGGGGAGCCCTCTCTGCATCTCGGCCTCGGATCAGGTACGTGACAAGGTCATTGTTCTTGGGAAAATGCGGAGAAAAAACAAAAAAGTGGAGAATAGGCCGTCATGTAGACGTCTGTCTGTAGGCACGGCAACGGGCCAATAGTAAGGCATAAGGCATGGGTAAGGTCCAAAACATTGTTAAAGACAAAACTTGAAGTGTCTAATAACACAAGGAGTTCGAAGTCCAGTGAAACAATAAAAATAGAAGAACCAAAACAAAAAGAAAAATGTAAAAAGAAAGGTTCTTTGAGAACCTTGGGTGCAGCTGATGCTGCTCACGTCACGGGGTAAGGAGTACGGTGACACATACTCTTTGGAGATTAAGTAGCTTGTGACCTAGTCGGGAATCCTATGTCAGAACGTTGGTTGATTTTTGCGCGCAGAAGATTTAGTCTTCCGTGTGACAACTTGCCAGTCCGGCGAGACATGGTGAGGTTGTTGGCGTTGAAGTAGAGGAGTAGAGAGTGTGGTTGGCAGTCAGGAATAATTCCCCATTGGCGTAAGAAACGGATGCCGTCTTCTCTTCTAGTGTGTCTATTGTGGCAGATGTACCATTATGAGACACGCATAATCTGGCAGGGTACTTCCACTTGTAAATAATTTTGTTGTTGCGCAGAGCTTTAGTTATGGTGTTCAGATTTCGATGCCTCTGTAGCGTCTTGGGAAAAGTCCGGGAGTACAGTAAACCCCCGCTCCATCGCGGTTCAGTTTTTGCGGTCCCGGTATATTACGTTTTTTTTGTAATGTTATTTTACTATATAAATCATTAAAAATGAAATATCTTTGTGTTTTCCATAGCTCTTGCTATGTCTCTCAATATCTTTTATGTGTTTAAATGAGTTTCTATTGTTTTAAAAGTGTGTTTAAAGACCCTAAAATGCTTTACACGTACAGTGACAGTAAAAAAAACATGCCCACCATGCATTTTAGTAGGGTTTTTCTTTTTCGCGGCTGGGTCCGGAAAGGGTTTACTGTACTTGTATATGTGCAGCTTGTTCAGGGAGTTGATCAGTGCGCCGGAAGGACTCTAGGATTTTTTCCTTCACTTGGAAGAAGTGAATCTGCAATAAAACATCACAGGGTATTTCTTGGAGAAAAAAGGAGGGCTTAGGAATGCAATGTATCCTGTCAATGGTGAGGTCAGTGGAGGTAAGATTAGGCAGGACAGTTGTGAATAATTCAAGAACATAGTGTGGCAGCTGGTTTGGCAGTATTGTTTCCAGGATACCCCTTAGCTTAAGGTTATTGCGACGTGACCTATCCTCAAGGTCTGCTAATTTGTTTTTGATACAGGTCATGTCTTCTTGGCAGGAGGTGTGGGAGTCCACTAAAATGTTATAAGAAGTAGTAACTTCACTCAATTTGCACTCAACTCGATCGACTCTGTCTCCAAGATTATGTATTTCTTTCTGGCAATGAGTGATTGAAGCTAGCATATCAGATTGAATGGATGAGCGCAGGGAGAGCAACATCTATTTTAAGGTGGTGTCAGAGACTGGCTGACCAGTGATGGGGAACAGGGCAAAGGGATCAGGGGCTGGAGAGGATTTTGCTTTATGTCCACTCACCTCCATAGAGGAAGCATCTCCATTGTCACCGTCCTGGTCTGTTCTGGCCCGTGACTTAGCTGGGCTTTGGGTGGATGGGGTGGAGCGGCCTGAGTGTGAGAGGAGATTGTCCTCTGTTGCAGCTGTCTCCTCTGTGAGTCTCTGTGCAGTATCAGCGTAGGAATCGCTCACTAGAGGCAGAGGGGCGGCATTGCGGATCTTGTTTCCGCCGCCCTCTTGTTGTAGCCCTCCAACATAAGGGACTTTGAGATTTATAGAACTTTGATAAATGGTAAGGTGTTATTTACCACCTTGTGATTAATTTTTGCGATTTTTCCCAGTGGTTGACACAGTGGGACCCTAGGTAGACCGATTTAATCGTTGTTTGCCATTGTGTATCAGAAAAGGATTTATGGAGGTCTGTTTCCCATTTTAGCATGAGTGGGGTTTTGGAAAAATGGGATTTATTTTAGAAGAGATTGTAGAAGAGAGAGATACCTTTAGTCTTGGGGGTCTTGGAAGACAGGAAGAGCCACACGTCCCTATTTATATTTATTTGTGGTGGAGGAAGTTTGGATAGCAAGCTGATCAGTCTAGTATGGGTGAAGAGGGCTGATTTGTTAAGGTTATATTGCAGTTGTAACTTTGCAGAGATTTGTGATTATAAACTTGATCTATAGATATAATGCCCCTGTCAATCCAGTTTCGGAGGGATATTGAGGGGATTAGAAGTTCTAACACCCGTAGTGGGATTGTGAAATGTTGTTGAGCGAGGGCAGTTGTATTTTGGGTCGTCAGTTTTCTCCAAGCAAGAATAGTCGCTTAAGATGGAGGCGGAAGGGAGGAAAGGGTTAGAGGTTTCCAATAGTCTGCTAGTAAACAGTGGACCAATTTGTCGGAATTGAAGAGGGTCGATTCTATGTTTATCCAGGGTTTTTTTGAGGTGTGGTTGAACCATTGTCGTGTGGAAGTAAGTTGACAGGCGTAATAGTAGTCTGAAAGATCTGGGAGGCCAAATCCACCAACTTTTCTATGTTTTATGAGATGGTGGTGCGAACATCTAGCGCATTTTTTGAGCCAAATAAAGGATTTCTAAAAAGCTTGTAAGGAATGTAAGTAGTGTTGCGGAATTGGGAGTAGTAATGTGCAAAATATGTACAGGATTATAGGAAGACTAATCATTTTGAAAGCCTCAAGTCTGCTGGCCCAGGATAATTCCATTTTGGAGTATGTGTTGATATCTTTTTTTAATGTATTAAGGGGGGGTTTCATGTTGGTTTCAATGATTTTAGAGGTTGGGAATGTCAGTTTGATCCCAAAATATGGAATATCTTGGACAGTCCAGGTGTAGGGATATTGCTTTGAGAGGTGTTTGAGGGTATCTGTATGTAGGTTTGAACTGAGTATTAGGGATTTGGAGAAGTTTACTTTATAATATGAAATAGTACTGAATTATTGGAGGATATCATGGGCTATCAGGAGCAAAACAATATAGTTTGTGACTGTCAGGAATGGATGACATCATCCGCAAACAGATTGATTTTGTGCGCATGTTTGCCGAATTTGAAAACAGATAGAAGGGGGTGTGAGCATACAGATGCAGCAAGGGGTTCTATGATTAAATTTAAAATTGAGGGGGAGAGGGGGCAGCCTTGGTGGGTGCCATTTGTAACCATAAAGGGTTTGGATAGGAGTCCGGATGCTAGAACTTTGGCAGAGGGGGTTGAGTAAAGGGCCATAACTGCCGACAGAAGGGGACCCCTGAAGTCAAATTTAGATAGGACCGCTTTCATATAGCCCCAGAGAAGTCTGTTGAATGCCTTCTCTGCGTCAATTGAAAGAAGCAGAGAAGGCATTCGACTTCGCTCAGCGTGGTACATAAGGTCTATCAGTAATTTTGTGGCATCTGGCACCTGTCTGTCTTTGATAAATCCCATTTGATCCAGCTGTATTAGGGACGGGAGATTGGTGGACAGTGCTTTAGCGTATACTTTCACGTCAGTATTCAAAAGGAATATGGGTCTAAAGTTGACCGGTGAATCTTGTGGTTTTCCCGGTTTGGGTATAGTAGAAATGTGTGCTTGGAGCATTTCTTGTGGGAAGGATGAAGATTTTACCGTGTTGGAGAACATTAGTAGGAGGAAGGGAGTAAGGATATTTTTAAGCGAGTGCAGGTATTCATTCGTTAGACCGTCTGGTCTGGGGGATTTGTTTAGGGGAAGATGGTCAATCGTTGTTTTAAGTTCTTGTTTCTGTAAAGGGAGCATTGAGAGTTTCTAGTTGGGCATCTGTCAGCTTGGGTAGGTTGAGATTAGCTAGAAATTGTGATATATTCGTGTCTGAGTGTTGAGGTGTAGAGGAATCGTTGGTCAAGGTATAGAGGGAGTGATAATAGTCGGCGAAGGCATCTGCAATTTCTCATGGTTTCAGGAGTGTGGCATTGGTGTGTGGGTGGAATAGGGTAGCAATTTTAGCTTTGGACCGCTAGGCTTTTAGTTTATTGGCTAGAAATTTAGCAGCTTTATTATGAAGTGCGTAATAGTTCATCTTCAGTCGGGCTATATATTTGTCGTGTTGTGTAGATAGTAGGCTGCTGAGGTCATTTCTTAACGTGGACAGAGAGGCAGCAACAGTTTGGGATGGAGTGGCCTTGTTCATCTGGTCAAGAGAGTGTATCTCTGCTAAAAGTGTGTCTAATTTATTTGTGTAGTGTTTTTTGGCTCTGGCACCCAGCTGAATAAGTATACCTCTAATGAACGCTTTGTGGGTACACCATAGAGAGAAGGATCAGTGTCAGGGAGATTGTTAATGAAAAATTCTTGGAGACGGTCAGATATGTATTGTTGGTGGTGGGGGTCTGAAAGTAAGGCATTGTTGCAACACCATACGTATGAAGTGGGGTGTGCTGTAGAATCGTTAATGGTTATGCAAACAGGTGCGTGGTCGGACCATATGATGTCCGCAATTAAAGGCAGGGATATTTGTTGGAGCAGGAGTTTGTCTACTAGGAACATGTCTATCCGAGTATACGTGTTATGTCTAGGTGAAAAGTATGTGAAATCTCTTTCACCTGCGTGTTGGCAACGCCACACGTCATAGACATCCTCCGTGTGAATGAGGTTGCCTAGGGAGGGTAGGCGGGTGCGCACCCTAGTGGAGGTGTCCATGACATGGTCCGCTACCAAGTTGAAATCACCCCAGACTTTGAGGTGGCCTTTGCATATGTTGGAAATTTTGGCAAAGTATGTAGGAACTTTAGTTGGTGGGAGTTGAGGGCATAGATATTGACAATGGTAAACAAACAATTATTAATATTACACACAAGAATAATATATCTACCCTCTTCATCTCGGATCTCATTGGAAAGGGAGAATTGAATCGAGTCTTTCACCGCTATGAGCACACCTCTCTTCTTAGCTGGCATTGAGGCCAGAAAGATATGAGGATAAAGTTTATGTTCAAAACGAGGAGTGTGGTCCCTGTGGAAATGTGTTTCTTGAATGGCAACAACATCCGCGTTGGTGTTTTTAGCTTCCTTCCAAAGGGAGTGTCTTTTTGCCGGGTGGTTTAGGCCACGAACATTCAAAGACATAAATTTAATGGTCATTCCGGCGAGAGTTGAAGATGTGGTTGTACCAGGGGATTGGAGGAAGGCTAACGTGATTCCGATATTCAAAAAGGGCCAGAGACATATCCCGGGAAATTATAGGCCTGTCAGTTTGACATCAATAGTATGTAAACTTCTGGAGGGGATGATAAGGGACTATATCGTAGAGTATGCTAAAGACAACAACATCATCAGTAGTAACCAACACGGGTTTACAAATGGGCGTTCTTGTCAAACCAATCTCTTAGCATTCTACGAGGAAGTGAGCTGTGAGCTAGATAGGGGCAGACCAGTGGATGTGGTGTACTTGGATTTCGCTAAGGCGTTTGATACAGTTTCCCACAAGCGCTTAATTTATAAAATAAGGTCTGCAGGTATCGACAGCAGGGTTTGCTCTTGGATACGGAACTGGCTAAAAGGCCGTGTCCAAAGGGTGGTAATAAAAAGCGCATACTCAGACTGGGCTGAGGTAATAAGCGGGGTGCCCCAGGGCTCAGTCCTGGGACCAACCTTGTTCAATTTATTCATAAACAGCATTGAGGACGGGATCAGTAGTTCGTTATCAATTTTTGCAGATGACACAAAATTGGCCAGGGCAATAACTGCACAGCATGAAGCAGATATCCTACAGAATGACCTGGACAAAATTACGGAGTGGGCAACGACATGGCAAATGAGGTTTAATGTGGAGAAGTGTAAGGTTTTGCACTTGGGGACCAAAAACATAAAAACACAATACATGTTAGGAGGGGAACCCTTGGGGGACTCAAAAATGGAGAAAGATCTGGGAGTCTTGGTTGATGATAGATTAGGCAACAGCATGCAATGCCAAGCGGCAGCTTCCAAAGCCAACAGAATATTAGCATGCATAAAGAAAGGGATGTATTCCAGAGATAAGACTATAATCCTTCCACTTTATAAAACTCTGGTCCGACCGCATCTGGAGTATTCTGTCCAGTTCTGGTCGCCAGTCCTCAGGAGGGATGTGTTGGAGCTGGAGAGAGTCCAGAGAAGGGCAACTAAACTAATTAGGGGATTGGAGGACCTTACCTATGAAGAGCGGCTGCAATCGCTCGATTTATTTTCCCTGGAGAAGAGACGTCTGAGAGGGGACATGATAGCAATTTATAAATATCTTAATGGGGATCTCAGCTTAGAAAAAAAGCTGTTCATTCGAAGGAATTGCATGAGGACTCGAGGACATACAATGCGATTAGAGGAGAAGCGTTTTAACCTCAGGCAACGTGGGGGGTTCTTTACTGTTAGGGCTACAAGATTGTGGAATTGTCTACCACAAGAGGTGGTTTCTGCGGGTAGTATGGTGACTTTCAAAAGACTCTTAGACTTACATCTCAAGGATCAGGAGATAAAGGGCTATGTTAGATGATTACAGTCACACACACCTACACAGGTTGAACTGGATGGACTATTGTCTTTATTCAACCTCACCTACTATGTAACTATATATGTAACTATGGTTCACGAGAGGGCATTCGAGAAATGGCAAGGATAGTATTGTAGTAGTTAGTCTTGTCAGATAGGGAGGAGCGATACAGTGGGTAGACGGATTCAGGCAGGAGAAGGTTGTTCATGGCGAGGTGAAGGAGGTCATTGTTCTTGGGAAAATGCGGAGAAAAAACAAAAAAGTGGAGAATAGGCCGTCATGTAGACGTCTGTCTGTAGGCACGGCAACGGGCCAATAGTAAGGCATAAGGCATGGGTAAGGTCCAAAACATTGTTAAAGACAAAACTTGAAGTGTCTAATAACACAAGGAGTTCGAAGTCCAGTGAAACAATAAAAATAGAAGAACCAAAACAAAAAGAAAAATGTAAAAAGAAAGGTTCTTTGAGAACCTTGGGTGCAGCTGATGCTGCTCACGTCACGGGGTAAGGAGTACGGTGACACATACTCTTTGGAGATTAAGTAGCTTGTGACCTAGTCGGGAATCCTATGTCAGAACGTTGGTTGATTTTTGCGCGCAGAAGATTTAGTCTTCCGTGTGACAACTTGCCAGTCCGGCGAGACATGGTGAGGTTGTTGGCGTTGAAGTAGAGGAGTAGAGAGTGTGGTTGGCAGTCAGGAATAATTCCCCATTGGCGTAAGAAACGGATGCCGTCTTCTCTTCTAGTGTGTCTATTGTGGCAGATGTACCATTATGAGACACGTATAATCTGGCAGGGTACTTCCACTTGTAAATAATTTTGTTGTTGCGCAGAGCTTTAGTTATGGTGTTCAGATTTCGATGCCTCTGTAGCGTCTTGGGAAAAGTCCGGGAGTACAGTAAACCCCCGCTCCATCGCGGTTCAGTTTTTGCGGTCCCGGTATATTACGTTTTTTTTGTAATGTTATTTTACTATATAAATCATTAAAAATGAAATATCTTTGTGTTTTCCATAGCTCTTGCTATGTCTCTCAATATCTTTTATGTGTTTAAATGAGTTTCTATTGTTTTAAAAGTGTGTTTAAAGACCCTAAAATGCTTTACACGTACAGTGACAGTAAAAAAAACATGCCCACCATGCATTTTAGTAGGGTTTTTCTTTTTCGCGGCTGGGTCCGGAAAGGGTTTACTGTACTTGTATATGTGCAGCTTGTTCAGGGAGTTGATCAGTGCGCCGGAAGGACTCTAGGATTTTTTCCTTCACTTGGAAGAAGTGAATCTGCAATAAAACATCACAGGGTATTTCTTGGAGAAGAAAGGAGGGCTTAGGAATGCAATGTATCCTGCCAATGGTGAGGTCAGTGGAGGTAAGATTAGGCAGGACAGTTGTGAATAATTCAAGAACATAGTGTGGCAGCTGGTTTGGCAGTATTGTTTCCAGGATACCCCTTAGCTTAAGGTTATTGCGACGTGACCTATCCTCAAGGTCTGCTAATTTGTTTTTGATATAGGTCATGTATTCTTGGCAGGAGGTGTGGGAGTCCACTAAAATGTTATAAGAAGTAGTAACTTCACTCAATTTGCACTCAACTCGATCGACTCTGTCTCCAAGATTATGTATTTCTTTCTGGCAATGAGTGATTGAAGCTAGCATATCAGAATGAATGGATGAGCGCAGGGAGAGCAACATCTATTTTAAGGTGGTGTCAGAGACTGGCTGACCAGTGATGGGGAACAGGGCAAAGGGATCAGGGGCTGGAGAGGATTTTGCTGTATGTCCACTCACCTCCATAGAGGAAGCATCTCCATTGTCACCGTCCTGGTCTGTTCTGGGCCGTGACTTAGCTGGGCTTTGGGTGGATGGGGTGCAGTGGCCTGAGTGTGAGAGGAGATTGTCCTCTGTTGCAGCTGTCTCCTCTGTGAATCTCTGTGCAGTATCAGCGTAGGAATCGCTCACTAGAGGCAGAGGGGCGGCATTGCGGATCTTGTTTCCGCCTCCCACTTGTTGTAGCCCTGCTCCGGCGGCGAGGAAAAACTCTGACAGCTTCTTTAGCAGGATTGATTCGGCTCTCCTCCTCCTCATCATTCTGCAGTGTTGCTGGGGTTCTGATGGAGCAGGGGTTGCAGGTAGAGCTCCTAGAGCGTTGTAGATATACGGAATTCCCGGTGGTTCACAGGCGCTCCTGAATCAAGCGGCCATTAGCTCCGCGGTCGCCACGCCCCAGATAATATTTACTTTTGATCATAGTACAGTAATCAGTTCAGGCAGGCTCGAACTTTGGACAGGAGTCCAAACCCACCTTTTTACACCCTGCTGCACTCTGATCTGATCCGCCTAGACAGAGAATGAATCCCCTTCTATTTTTTTTTTTTTTAGAGGACCGGATCAGATAGGGTGTAGGTGGGTGTAAACGGAAACAATTCCGTTTACATCTGCCAGTCCATAGGGATACATGGACCATCCAATCAGGTCCGCCTGAAAAACTCATAGGTGGGTCTGAATGTATCGCCCCTTTAAAAGAGGCCTAAATGGAATCAAGCAATGTTCTCTTGTCTCTAACGAGCTGAGCAGCTGAAATTTCCAGTCTATGTCCAGACATAATAAAGGAGAGCCTTTTTGGCTGCATTCACACTTGCGTTTTTACCGCGATTTTACCGCGATTTTTTAAACCGCGATTTTTACCGAGATTTTCAGGCGTTTTTGGAGGCAGGCATTGACATCTATCAAAAACGCTGGTAATCAGCCCAAAAAGAAGCTCATGTACTTTTTTCAGCTACAGGCATTTTGCTTCAGGTGTTAAAACGCTCAGATGTGAACAGGGGCCATTTAAATTAATGGGGTTTTACTTGTTGGGCGTTTTGGAAGGTTTTTTTTTAGCGTTTTTGGAGCTGAAAAACGCTCAAACGCCCAGGTGTGAATGGAGCCTTAATGCTAACCTGCATGGACTGGGAGGTGTCCTGTTCAAACTTCTATAACAAAGATCATTTGTTCCTTTAGGAGGGTGGCCTCCTGTCTGAGGGCCTCTATATCACGCAGGACTCTTGGCATGTTCTGCAGGGCCTGATGGCTATTTTCTATAGGAAAAAAAGGAACACCAATCATCAGCTTTTCCATAAAATATTCACTACAACTTAAAAAAAAAACAGCTTTATTATAATACCTTCAACTAAGTTGTTCACCCCCTGGATGAAAAGCTGTAGTTTCATAAATAAGGTTGCAGCGTGTACATCTACCTTTCTGGGAGCATCTTTCTGTACTGACTAAAGGCGGCGTTCAGGGCCGCTGATAGGGGGGGGACCACCAGCCCTCTTGTAGGGGGCCCGAGCACACAGGGGGGCCCACACAGAGAGGGGGATTAGTGATGGACAACAATTACAGAAATCTTCCTCCAGCACCTGAATCTGATCTGTCCCTCTCCCTGCTATCAGCTTTTATCTGTTGAGAAAGAGAGTCGTCCCTCACTAATCCCCCTCCCTTGTGTGGGCCCCCCTCCCAGCACTTATCTCTGCTCAGGAGTTTATTTGTAAATTGTAACTTTGTTTCTCTCTCTCTGTCTCTCTAATCACTGAGCTCCAACTGCCCAGCCTGTATATTTTTCTCAACTCATCTTCTTTTTTATTTAACATAGTTTTTTTTTTTTTAGATCTAGCAGGAATTATGCGAGTTATGTTATATTTGTGTCTGCTAATAGTGATTTTGTTGTAATTTTAGCTAAATATATCTTTAATATTTTCTTGAGGGGGCCCTGCCAGGTAGTCTGTACGGGGCCCCACGATTTCTAACAGCAGCCCTGGTGGCGTTCACCTAGTTCTTCACCTCCAAGTCATCTACTAGAAAGCAGGAGAAATCCACTACACAGGACACAACTGGGAGGGGCCATGAAATCACCACAAACAAGGGATAACAGATAATTTATAAATGAATGGCTAAGTGGTTAGCACTTCCACCTAGTAGCATTAGGGTTGTTGGTTTGAATCCCTACCACAGTACTACCTGCCTTGAGTTGGCATGTTCTCCCTGTGCCTGCGTGGGTACTCCCTTTAACTCCAAAGACATGCTGGTAGGTTAATTGACCCTAGCATGTGTACGTATGAATGTTAGTTAGGGACCTTAGATTGTAAGCTCCTTGAGGGCAGGGACTGATGTGAATATACAATTTATACGTATATACGTAAAGCACTGCATAAATTGACAGCGCTATATAAGTATCTTAACCACTTAAGCCCCGGAAGATTTTACCCCCTTCCTGACCAGGGCCTATTTTGCGATTCGGCACTGCGTGACTTTAACGGACAATTGCGCGGTCGTGCGACGCTGTACCTAAACTAATTTGACGTCCTTTTTTTCCCACAAACAGAGCTTTCTTTTGGTGGTATTTGATCACCTGTGCTATTTTTTGATCATGCGCTATAAACAAAAAAAGAGCGTCAATTTTGCAAAAATAACAATATTTTTCACATTTTTTTATATGAAATTCTCAAAAAAAATGTAAAAATCAAGATTTTTTAACATTTTCGGCCAAATTGTTTTATGCTACATATGTTTGGTAAAAACAAATTTGCAAAAAGCATATTTTGATTGGTTTGCGCAAAAGTTATCGCGTTTACTAACAAAGGGAAAGATTTTTGCCATTTTTGTTGTTTTTTTTTTAACGAGTAATGGCGGCGATCTGCGATTTTGTTTGCGGGACTGCGACATTGCGGCAGATAGATCGGACCCTTGACTGACATTTTTGACATCAGGTCCGCGGGCACACGCGCAGGGAGGGTCTGCGACCGCGCGGGAGCGCCCCTCCGGCGGCGCGCGCTCGCTCCCTAGACCCTCACAGGCTAGCGACGTAGCCCTACGTCGCTTTGCCTGTGAGGGGCTGACTGCTGACGTAAATAGTCGTGCGGCAGTCGGCAAGTGGTTAAACAAATAAATAAAAACGACACATTAATGTGAAATTAAAGTTCCTTTCCCCCTCCTCCTGCTCACCTTGTGTAAAAAAAAACTGTATACCTACCTTACAAAAGTCGATCAATAGATTTAGTTTATCTATTCTATTGTCAGTCTATTGTTTGTGAATGGCTATGGATTTATCAAAATGTAGCTGGTCCAAGCTGAACCACTCGAATTTCGATCCATCTATGACTAGCTTTACAGCTGACACATTTCCTTATGGACTGCTAAAATAACAGGATTAGCCACCTAGAAGCTGTATACTTTGCACAGTATGTGCACATCAAGCACTTCTCTTCTACATTAACCACTTGCCGACCGCCGCACGACGATCTACGTCGGCAGTCAGCCCCGGCCAGGCAAAGTAACGTAGATCTACGTCATCACTTCCCGTCCTGTGCGTGCTCCCGCGCCTCCCCCTCCCCCCCCCCGCCGCCGCCGATGGCTTGATTGGGTTCAGAACCGATCAATCATCAGGTCCAGGCCAATAATTTTTGGCCTGGACCTGTAGATCGGTTCTGCCCAATCAGATTACATGCTGAGCCTGTGAAATGTAAACACAGGCTCAGAAAAGATATGTCCTCCCCTCCCATGATCCTTTTTGGATCCAGCGTGAGAGGAGAGCACATCTAACTGTGAGTAACTGCACAAGCACACACTTGTACACTTAAATAGGCACATTTAACCCCCGATCGCTCCCCCAGTTAACCCCTACACACCCTGTCTCAACACACACTGTATACAGCATATAGCATTTTCCTATATACCTGTATAAGTGTGATTTGTGACCAGGTGTAGCGCTTGCGGCCCTCCCTTTTTCACTTAAAATACCCGCCACCCCCCCATAAAGATCCCCCTGATCCCCCCCGATCACCCCCAGTTAACCCCTTCCCCCCTGTCACATTGCACACTAATACAAAGGTAATATACTGTGTTTTTGTATTTTGTATTAGTGTGTTTGTGACCTGAATTAGCGCTAGCGAGTTAGTTTCTGTCCCAAAGGAGGTTTAGGGTCCCCCCAATAAAGATTTAACCCCCTGATCCCCCCTACACCCCCCTGTCACAACACACACTGTATACAGTATATAGCATTTTCTATATACCCGTATAAGTGTGACTTGTGACCAGGTTTAGCGCTTGCCACCGTTCCTTTTATCCTTAGGATACCCGCCATCCCCCTCCCAATAAAGATTTAACCCCCTGATCCCCCCTGATCACATCCAGTTAACCCCTTCCACCCTGTCACATTGCACACTAATACAAAGGTAATATACTGTGTTTTTGTATTTTGTATTAGTGTGTTTGTGACTTGTTTGTGCTAGCGAGTTAGTTTCTATCCAAAAGGAGGTTTAGGGTCCCCGCCACCCCCCAATAAAGATTTAACCCCCTGATACCCCCCTGATCACCCCCAGTTAACCCCTTCCGTACCCTGTCACAGTGTCACTTTTATAGTGTACAGTTTTTTTTCTGATAACTATTATTAGTGACACAGGTGACCTTAGCTAGTTAGAAATAACCCCTTGATTACCAAACGCACACACACACACACACACATACACTTCCATTACTAGTATAGTGTTTGAACAGATCAATATCTGATATGATCAGAACTATACTAGGGTCCCCATAGTTTAGGGTTCCCAAAACGCAGTGTTTGCACGATCAGCACTGATTCCAGCCAGCACCTGTGTTTAACCCTTTCACCCAGGCAAGTGTAGTAATCAATAGATTACTGTCACTTACAAAAAAACACAACACACAAAACCGCTGTGTTAGCAGAGTCAGGCCTGATCCCTGCTAGCATTTGCAGTTTTTTTTGGTAGCACTTGAAATATTCCTTGACAACCAGGTGCTTTTATTACCTGTGAGTCGCACTACTGTACCGGTAAATTTAGTTACCAAAATGACCAAACGTTGGTACAGTGGTGAAGAGGTATATAGTATACTGGCCATGTCAGATCATAGCGATGGGGAAGCTACACTGGCAGAATCAGGGTCAGTATATGAACCAAATGACGGCAGCGGCTCCCTGACAGATAGCTCCGACAACGGATGGGCCCCTGTTAGACCCAGGCGTATCCAACCCCATTCTGGAGTTGTTGAGATGCAGGAATCGCAGGGTGCTCGTATGGAGCAGAGTGTGGTTACTAGTGCCGCTCATCCTTCTGGCGACCTGGCAAGCGCCAGCGGCCTAGTACACCCTGGACCTAGTACAACCAGCACTGCAGTAACACTTGGTGACGTGGCGAGTCCCATAAGTGCAGTTGAAGCTGGTGCGGTGGCTAGCACGAGTAGTGGCCCGCAGCCACCGCATATTCGAAGACAGGCCCGTAGAGCCCATAGTGCCCTCCCTGATGCGCTGGCATATCCTAATTGGCAACCCACTGATTCTACAGCGCCAGTACTTCCCCCATTCACTGCCCAACCTGGAATCCACGTGGAGACAGCTGGTTTTACGCTCCTGAACTTTTTTGAGCTGTTCTTCATGGAAGATCTTTTCAGATCTATTGTGGATCAATCAAATTTATATGCACAACAATTGATCGCCGCCAAACCAAATTCGCCCCTTGCCAGACCATTCGCCTGGAAATCAATAACGGTTTCCGAATTTAAAATCTTTCTGGGCCTTTCCCTGGACATGGGCATAACCAAACAGAGTGAATTATAGCGGCTATATTGGTCCACTAGCCCAATTCACCATATGCGCATGTACTCTGCCTCCATGTCCAGGGCGAGATATGAGCAAATTCTGCGATTTATGCATTTCAGCGACAATGAAATCTGTCGTCCTCGGGGAGACCCTGCATATGATCGGCTCCACAAATAGACCACTTCAATCAGCGGTTTGCAGCCTTGTTCACCCCCGAACAAGTTGTCTGCGTTGATGAGTCGCTGATTAAATTTACTGGCCGCCTTGCTATGAAACAGTACCTCCCCAGCAAGCATGCCAAGTACGGGGTCAAGCTGTATAAACTGTGTGACAGGGCCACAGGCTATACAGTTAGTTTCCGGGTCTATGAGGGAAAAGATAGCTGTGTGGAGCCCCCCAACTGCCCAGACTACATAGGGAGCAGCGGCAAGATTGTTTGGGACTTGGTGTCACCCTTATCCGGAAAGGGGTACCATTTGTACGTGGACAACTTTTACACAAGCGTGCCACTATTTAGTCACCTGCTCGAATTACAAATTGGCGCATGTGGCACCATGCAACCTAATCGCCGGGGCTTCCCCCAATGGCTTGTAACATCCCGACTTAATCGGGGGGCGAGAGCCTGCTTGAAAATGGACAAATTGCTTGCGGTGAAGTGGAGGGATACACGGGATGTTTTCGTTCTGTCCTCCCTTCACGCAGACACGACAATCCAAATTCCTACGGCAACTGGCGTTATGGAGAAACCCCTCTGTGTCCATGAATATAACCTTAATATGGGAGGGGTGGACCTTAACGACCAGCTTTTGGCGCCGTATTTAGTTGCCCGTAAAGCCAGACGCTGGTACAAAAATGTGTCTGTTTATTTATTCCAATTGGCTATGCTGAATGCCTTTATCCTATACAGGGCATCAGGACGAACTGGATCCTTCCAGGAATTCCAGGAAGAGATCATCCTTGCCTACCTGTACCCAGGAGGCATGCCTACCCAACTTCCCCTTCCAGATGCAGTGAGCCGGCTGCATGAGAGGCATTTTTCACATGTCCTCCCGAGTACCCCTACCCAAAGATACCCCCAAAGAAGATGTGTCTGTAGCAGGCGAGGATTTAGGCGTGACACCCGTTATTATTGTCCCAAATGCAACCTGGTCTCTGAATGTTTTGAGCGCTACCATACACTAGTGGAATTTTAGTGTAGGGTACAGCACGACACAGTGTAGGGCACACAAACACAGGGTCTCGAAAGATGTTGGATGTCCATCAACATTTTGAGAGACCCAAGCTGGAAAATCTCAGTCCCAAATCGAGAAACAACAGTTAGAAATATAAAAGAATCCAAAAACAGTTGTTGTGTCAGTCATTTTATATATTCTTCTACTCTTCTTACTGTACTTTTACTGTACTTTGTTTGTTTTTCATTCTTTTGTGATCTGTTTCAGCGTTTGCGCTCAGCATATATGGATACCTTTGCTGGCAGCAGCTGTGGTGATTTTCTGATTTCAGCACTGCAGTTAAAATCCTATTTTGGTATATGTGGAATAGTGTCGTGTATACCCATCATTAAATTAAGTGAGTGGATTTTTGGGTGGTTAATGGTGGGTAATACTACACATTATTCCTGTGCTGATTTCTGATAGGTTCTCTTTTTTTTCGTTCAGCCCACAGGCTGCATGAAAAAAAAAAAAACCTACACTATATGCTAAACAAGGAACAGCAATGTACTGGTACGTTGCTGGACTTTGAGTGGTTATACCAGGATGATGCCTGCAGATTTAGGCATCATCTTGGTATCGTTTTTTACAGCCAGCGGTCGGCTTACATGTAAAAGCAACCCTAGCGGATAATTGGCCGCTAGACTGCTTTTACATGCAGTGGGAGGGGACTTCCCCCCCCCCCCCCCCACCGCCGCCTTCCGTGATTTTTCTCTCTCCTGTCCCACCGGTTAACCCGAGAGTGCAGCCGGTGGTTCAATTATCTAACCATAGAGCTAATTGGAGATGGCTCCAATCATCTCTACGGCCTAAGATACCCGGAAGCTACGAGCATTTCATGACTTCTGTTTTGCCAGAAATAAACAGGGCCATTGGGAAATTGGGAAAGTATTTTATCACACCAATTTTGGTGTGGTCAGATGCGTTAAGGTCAGAGGAGAGATCTAGAGTCTAAAAGACCCCAATTTTTTTAAAAAAGTGTACCTGTCACTACAGATTGCTATCATAGGGGATATTTAAATTCGCTGTGATAACAATAAAAATTATTTAAAAAAAAAATAAATAAAATGAAAGGAAAGGTGTCAAAATAACATAAAAAAGCAAAAAAAAAATCAAGCCCCCCCCCCCTGCCCCCCGTGCTTGCGCGCAATGGCGCACGCAAGCGTTGGTCTAGTGTCATATGTAAACCGCAATTGCAGCATGCATGTGAGGTATCGCCGTGAACGCCAGGTCGAGTGCAGTAATTCTTGCAGTAGACCTCCTCTGTAAGTCTAAAGTGGTAACCTGTAAAGATTTTTAAAGGCTTTTAAAAATGTACGTACTTTGTTGCCGCTGCACAGGCGTGCGCAATTTTTAAAGCATGTCATGTTTGGTATCTATGTACTCGGCATAAGATCATCTTTTAAATTTTACCAAACAAATTGGAATTATATAGTGTATTTGTGCAATAAATTTTTAAAAAAAATTATTTTTTTTGCAGAAATTGCGTTTGGAAAATCTGTGCGCTAATACGTGTGCCAAAAAAAATTGAAACACCACCATTTTATTCTATAGGGCCTCTGCTTTAAAGAAATATATAATGTTTGGGGGTTCAAAGTAATTTTCTAGTAAAAAAAATATATTTTCTCATGTAAACAAAAAGTCACAGAAAAGGCTTGGGTTTCAAGTGGTTAGAAGAGTGGGTGATGTGTGGATAAGATTGAGCATAAAATGCCGGGACAGTTCAAACACCCCCCAAGTGACCCCTTTTTGAAAAGTAGACACCCAAAGCTATTTGCTGATAGGCATATTGAGTCCATGGAGTATTTTATATTTTGCCCTAAGTTTCGGGAAGATGACAATTTGTTTTTGTTTTTGTTTTTTTTTACACAAAGTTGTCAGTAAATGATATAATGCTCACACATTCCATGGGTATATGTGAAATGACACTCCAAAATACATTCTGCTGCTTCTCCTGAGTACAGGGATACCCCACGTGTGAGACTTTTTGGCAGTCTAGCCGCGTACAGGACCCGGAAAACCAATGCGCACCTTCTGGCTTTCTAAGGGCGTAAATTGTTGATCTCACTCCTTACTACCTATCACACTTTTGAAGTCCATGAAATGCCAAGATGGCACAAAACCCCCCAAAATGACCCCATTTTGCAAAGTAGACACTTCAATCTATTTGCTGAGAGGCATGGTGAGTATTCTGCAGCTCTCATTTTTTTTGGAAAATGAAGAAAAAACAGGAAAATGCGTTTTTTTTCCTCTTTTTTCAATTTCCAAAACTTTTTGACAAAAAGTGAGATCTGCAAAACACTCAACATGCCTCTCTGCAAATAGCTTAGGGTGTCTACTTTCCGAAAAGAGGTCATTTGGGGGGGGGGGGTTGTGCTGTCTTGGCATTTCATGGCCTCCGAAACTGTGATAGGTAGTCAGGAGTGAAATCAACAATTTACGCCCTTGGAAAGCCTGAAAGTGGGGATTGGTTTTCGGGGTCCTGTACTCGGCTAGACTGCAAAAAAGTCTCACACATGGGGTATCCCTGTACTCAGGAGAAGCAGCAGAATGTATTTTGGGGTGTCATTTCACATATACCCATGGCATGTGTGAGCAATATATCATTTACTGACAACTTTGTGTAAAAAAAAAAAAAAAATATATATATATATATATATATATATATATATATATACTGTATATATTTCCCGGAACTTGTGGCAAAATATAAAATATTCCATGGACTCACCATGCCTCTCAGCAAATAGCTTGGGGTGTCTACTTTCCAAAATGGGGTCAATTGGGGGGTGTTTTGTGCTATCTTGGAATTTTAGGGCCTCCAAAACTGTGACAGGTAGTGGAGAGGTGACATGCACATTTTACGCCATTAGCAAACCTAGGCTCCCAAAAAGTCTCACACATGGGGTATCCCTGTACTCAGGGGAAGCAGTAGAATGTATTTTGGGGTGTCATTCTACATATACCCATGGCATGTGTGAGCAATTTATCATTTAGTGACAACTTTGTGTTAAAAAAAAAGAATTAAAAAAAATGTAATTTTCCCGAAACTTGTGGCAAAATATAAAATATTCCATGGACTCACCATGCCTCTCAGCAAATAGCTTGGGGTGTCTACTTTCCAAAATGGGGTCATTTGGGGGGGGGGGGGGTTGTGCTATCTTAAAATTTCAGGGCCTCCGAAACTGTGATGGGTAGTGAGGAGTAAAATCAAAAATTTACGCCATTAGAAAACCTGAAGATGGTGATTGATTTTTGGGGTCTCGTACACAGCTAGGCTCCCAAAAAGTCTCACACATGGGGCATCCCCATATTCAGGAGAAGTGGAAGAATGTATTTTGGGGTGTCATTCCACATATACCCATGTCATGTGTGAGTAATTTATCTTTTAGTGACAACGTTGTGTAAAAAAAAAAAAATAAAAAAAAAAATTGTAATTTTCCCAAAACTTGTGGCAAAATATAAAATATTCCATGGACTCACCATGCCTCTCAGCAAATAGCTTGGGGTGTCTTCTTTCCAAAATGGGGTCATTTTGGGGGGTTTTGTGGTATCTTGACATTTCAGGGCCTCCTAAACCGTTTTAGGTAGTGAGAAAATGCAATGAAAAATGTACGCACTTTGAAATTCTGATGGTGGTGATTTGTTTTCGGGCTCCCGTACACTGCTAGGCTCCCAAAAAGTCTCACATATGTGGTATCCCTGTACTCAGGAGAAGCAGCAGAATATATTTTGGGGTGTAATTACACATATACCCATGGCATGTGTGAGCAATATATCATTTCAATGACAACTTTGTGTAAAAAAAAGAAATTTTTTTTTTAGTCATTTTTCAAACACCTGTGACAAAAAAATGAAATATTCAATGAGCTCAACATGCCTCTCAGAACATTCCTTAGGATGTCTACTTTCCAAAAAGTGGTAGTTTGGGGGGGGGGGTTTGTACTGCCCTGCCATTTTAATGAGATAGGCATTCTGAAATTAAAGCTGCGTAAATTTCAGTATTTACACCATAGTTTGTAGACGCTATAACTTTTGCGAAAACCAATAAAAATACGCTCATTGAATTGTTTTTGTCAAAGACATGTAGCTAAATATATTTAGGCCAAAAAAATGACATAAATTGAGTATATTGGATATTTTTTAAAAGACGAAGTTGAATATGTCATTTGTTCGCAAAATTCTCACACATGGGGCATCCCCATATTCAGGAGAAGTGGAAGAATGTATTTTGGGGTGTCATTCCACATATACCCATGTCATGTGTGAGAAATTTATCTTTTAGTGACAACGTTGTGTAAAAAAAAGAAATAAAAAAAAAAATTGTAATTTTCCCAAAACTTGTGGCAAAATATAAAATATTCCATGGACTCACCATGCCTCTCAGCAAATAGCTTGGGGTGTCTACTTTCCAAAATGGGGTCATTTGGGGGGGTTTTGTGGTATCTTGACATTTCAGGGCCTCCTAAACCGTTTTAGGTAGTGAGAAAATGCAATGAAAAATGTACGCACTTTGAAATTCTGATGGTGGTGATTTGTTTTCGGGCTCCCGTACACTGCTAGGCTCCCAAAAAGTCTCACATATGTGGTATCCCTGTACTCAGGAGAAGCAGCAGAATATATTTTTGGGTGTAATTACACATATACCCATGGCATGTGTGAGCAATATATCATTTCAATGACAACTTTGTGTAAAAAAAATAAATTTTTTTTTTAGTCATTTTTCAAACACCTGTGACAAAAAAATGAAATATTCAATGAGCTCAACATGCCTCTCAGAACATTCCTTAGGATGTCTACTTTCCAAAAAGTGGTAGTTTGGGGGGGGGGGTTTGTACTGCCCTGCCATTTTAATGAGATAGGCATTCTGAAATTAAAGCTGCGTAAATTTCAGTATTTACACCATAGTTTGTAGACGCTATAACTTTTGCGAAAACCAATAAAAATACGCTCATTGAATTGTTTTTGTCAAAGACATGTAGCTAAATATATTTAGGCCAAAAAAAATGACATAAATTGAGTATATTGGATATTTTTTAAAAGACGAAGTTGAAAATGTCATTTGTTCGCAAAATTTTCGCTTTTTTTTTATTAATATCGCAAAAAATAAAAAGCACAAAGGTGATCAAATACCACCAAAAGAAAGCTCTGTTTGTGGGGAAAAAAAAGGACGTAAATTTTGTTAGGGTACCACATTGCATGACCGCACCATTGTCAGTTAAAGTCACAAAGTGCCAAGTTGAAAAAAGGGGTCTGGTCAGGAAGGGGGAAAAATCTTCCGGGGCTTAAGTTGTTAAAAGCTTCCTACCTTTCTGCTAGCACGACTTTAATCCTTTCGTTGCTGGGTCCTGACAACCATTTTTTTTACTTCAGCTAGCTGGGTCATTTTTTTTTTAATTTTTCACTTCTATTTTATAAGCCTTGGAAGTTTGTAAAACTACCCCCACCATCATATAGTTTCTGGAAGCACAGGTTGTGTAAAATGAAAGATGCTGCTGTTTCTTTTGTACATTCCATGATGCTTACGCAGATATTTATAAGAAGAAAATGTTAAAAAAAATACAAGTTATTTTTAGCATACATAAGCCACACAAAATGCCCAAAATTCCTCCTAAACATAGAAGACAAAACTAATCTAAGTGAGAACATTTTCAATATTTGCAAATTTAAAATTATGCCCTTTTTACAAAACAGTTGAATAGTATGTATGTAAAACTGATGTAAGGTACATTAAAAACCCTTAGGGCTCGTTCACATCATCTCCATAGAGCTGCGTTGATCTGTGTAGATTAGGGATGATCGAATGGTTCGGGTCCACCATTGGTTCGACCCGAACATTGGGTGTTCGAGGTTCGGCCGAATTTAAAACTTTTTGCCCAAAAAGTTCGGAATTCGGCAACCAGAACCGCCCAAAATGCAATGCTTCAGGAAATGGGCTTTAAAAGCCCGTGATTGGACCAGAACCATTAGCAAAAGCCAATTGAAGGGGCAGGAGAATGCTAGGAATGTGATTGGAGTGACTAGGGGGTCCCTAGACCAATCATTAGTGAATACGCCCCCCCAGTATATAAGATCGCCCCCGCCATATTCCTAGCATTGTTATACTGGACATGGAAGAGAATGGAAGCAGTTCTGTTAATTTTACTTTAAAAGTGTCATTTAGCTATTTTTAGTGTGAGGAAAGGGATATCTAGTGTAGTTAGAGTGCTCCTTTACACTTAAGTTAGCTTCAAAAATTGAGTTTCTGTAGGGAAAGTGTTAAGTGTAAGGGGACCGTAGTGTAGTGTAGGGTTAACTGGCAGTGACTGTTATGGCAGGGTGACAAAACCCTTCCATAGCAGGGTGACCGCTATAGAGAAATGATCATTTCTCTGAGTTGCTTCGGGACAGGATTATGGCTTCTCACCAGCAAGCATTTTTTATGCTGCAGGGGCTGCCACTGCCAGTGCTTTTTTGAGGACATGTTTGATGTCAGACATGACATCTGAACATGTGTATAGGGGGTATATATAGACATATATGTCTGAATATATACCCCTAGACATATATAGGTGTGATAGTAGCAGAAATAAATGCTTGCGCTAATGAAATCATTTACAGGAATATATTTCTGCTACTATCACACCTATATATGTCTAGGGGTATATATTCAGACATATATGTCTATATATACCCCCTATACACATGTTCAGATGTTTTGCCTGCCTCAAAAGAACCCAAAAAAACGCTAGCGTCAAAAAAAAAATGCCCAGGTGTATTTTTGCTGGCATTTTTTGGGGGGTTTTGGAGGCAGGCAAAACATCAGAACTTGTGCACAGTACCACTATACACATGTTCAGATGTTTTTCCTGACTGCAAAGAACCCCAAAAAATGCCTGCTATTAAACCGGGAGAGAAACTAACTACCTGTCCTGAAAGAAAGTGTTCTAATACAAACGATCTTTTTTTTTCTGGTTCTGGACATGCTACAGAGCTGAAACTTCACAGGTACACCTTTTAGACCCCCCAGACACCAAATCACACAAAAAAAGTTCTTAAAAATTGTAATTTTTGATAAAAAAGCCAATTATTGAAAAAATTAAAAAAAAAAAAAAAAAGATCGTTTGTATTAGAACACTTTCTTTCAGGACAGGTAGTTAGTTTCTCTCCCGCATTTTTTGGGGTTCTTTGCAGTCAGGAAAAACATCTGAACTTGTGTATAGTGGTACTGTGCACAAGTTCTGATGTTTTGCCTGCCTCCAAAAACTCCCAAAAAATGCCAGCAAAAACACACCTGGGCATTTTTTTTTTGACGCTAGCGTTTTTTTTGGCATTTTTTTGGGTTCTTTTGAGGCAGGCAAAACATCTGAACTTGTCTATAGTGGTGTATATACACACATACATATATTTATATACACACCTAGACATATATAGGTGTGATAGTAGCAGAAATATATGCTTGCGCTAATGAAATCATTTACACTAATATATTTCTGCTACTATCACACCTATATATGTCTAGGTGTGTATATAAATATATCTATGTGTGTATATATACCACTATAGACAAGTTCAGATGTTTTGCCTGCCTCAAAAGAACCCAAAAAAATGCCAAAAAAACGCTAGCGTCCAAAAAAAAATGCCCAGGTGTGTTTTTGCTGCCATTTTTAGGGGGTTTTTGGGGACAGGCAAAACATCTGAACTTGTGCACAGTACCACTATACACAAGTTCAGATGTTTTTCCTGACTGCAAAGAACCCAAAAAAATGCAAAAAAAACCGCTAGCGTCCAAAAAAAAATGCCCAGGTTTGTTTTTGCTGCCATTTTTTGGGGGTTTTTGGAGGCAGGCAAAACATCAGAACTTGTGCACAGTACCACTATACACAAGTTCAGATGTTTTTCCTGACTGCAAAGAACCCAAAAAATGCCTGCTATTAAACCGGGAGAGAAACTAACTACCTGTCCTGAAAGAAAGTGTTCTAATACAAACTATCTTTTTTTTCTGGTTCTGTACATGCTACAGAGCTGAAACTTCACATGTACACCTTTTAGAACCCCCAGATCTGAAATCTCTCTTTTTTATTTTTTTAATTTTTTCAATAATTGGCTTTTTTATCAAAAATGACAATTTTTAAGAACTTTTTTTGTGTGATTTGGTGTCTGGGGGGTCTAAAAGGTGTACCTGTGAAGTTTCAGCTCTGTAGCATGTCCAGGACCAGAAAAAAAGATCATATAGGTGTTAAAATTAAAGGAGGGTCCCGACCCACATCCCTGTTCTACTGAAAAATTATGTTTTTTTTTTCATGGTTCTGGACATGCTACAGAGCTGAAACTTCACATGCACACCTTTTAGACCCCCCCCCCCCCAGATACTAAATCTAAAGTCAAAATCAAAAAATCTCTTTTTTTTAAAAATTTTTTCAATAATTGGCTTTTTTATCAAAAATGACAATTTTTAAGAACTTTTTTTGTGTGATTAATAGTTAAAGGGGCATGACCCAGAACTAGGGATGCACCGAAATGAAATTCTTGGCCGAAGCCGAAGCCGAATAATAATAAAATGTTTGGCCGAAGGCCGAAGGCCGAATACCGAACGCGGTGTTTTGCATTTTTTCCATTTATTTTGCCAATTTTTTGTCCTCTCTCTTGTCCTCTCGTGTCTCTCTCTCTCTCTCTTGTCCTCTCACTCTCTCTCTCTCTTGTCCTCTCATGTCTCTCTCTCTCTCTCTCTCTCTTGTCCTCTCATGTCTCTCTCTCTCTCTCTCTTGTCCTCTCATATCTCTCTCTCTCCCTAAATGTTACTGTAGGGAATGGGATTCAGTGCACACTGCAGCCTTGTACCATAGGGTTAATGTTAGTGACACTGTAGGGATTGGGAAGGATGCTGGGAATGGAAATCAGGAAGCATGCAGGCAGCCTTGTAAATTTTAATTGCAGATACAGGGCACTGGGCAGGTCAGGGTTAATGTGGTAACATCAATTACTCAGTGACAGTCAGTCAGTGTCAGTGTGGACTCGATCAGATTATACAGTGACAGACAGTCTCTCATAGTGGTGGTAGTAGGAGGCTGGAGGTGGACTAGTAGTAGCCTGGAAAGGAGCACAGCCGCATACATACATTACTCACTCGTGCACTGCAGCCCGCCCCACACATTCAGTGAGTCTTACTCTCCTCCCTAGTTTTTTCAATGGCACATTCAGGAAGCCAATCACGCCGTGAGTAGCGGCACAGCGGAACCAATCAGGTGTGCAGGCACGCGTGATTGGTTCGCTGTGCAGCTAATCACGGCGTGATTGGCTTCCTGAATGTGCCATTGAAAAAACTAGGGAGGAGAGTAAGACTCACTGAATGTGTGGGGCGGGCTGCAGTGCACGAGTGAGTAATGTATGTATGCTCACCGCTGAAGTGTCCCGGCTTCCCCTACCTAACACGGAAGTCTGTGAGTCCTCCTGTCCTCCTCCGAGTCCCTTCCCCCTGTAAATATCGCCTACGGCCACAGAACGATAGTCAATATCATATCGACTATCGTTCAGCCCTATTATTCGGCACAAAATTATTCGGCCTTTTGACTTATTCGGCCGAACACCGAAAGTGCTATTTTTTCTATTTTCGGCCGAATAATGTTCGGCCGCCGATTATTCGGTGCATCCCTACCCAGAACCCTGGGCACTTTTTAGGGGCGTTTATTGGGTTTTAGGGCTTAAAAATGGTGTTTTTTGATTACCGAAGTTCGGGTCCCATTGATTTCAATGGGGTTCTGAAATCCGGGCCGAACTTTCTGGAAGTTCGGGTGTTCTGGTCGAACCGAACTTTTCAAAAGTTCGATCATCCTTAGTGTAGATCACAGGCTCAACTTTGCCTGTTGACACTGCAATGCAGGTAGGTTCTGTAAAAATGCAGACATGCTGCGTTGCTATCCAGCACAACTCTCTGCATGTCTCTGCATTCAAGTTGTTTTTTTAGAGGTAACTGACTGGTGGAGAAGAGGCAATGTGACACCTTCTCACTGCCCGTTTTAACCCCATTTTTGCCAGCAAACACACCACATCCATCTGCACTGCACGTGGTGGCAGGCAGTGGCGGCTGGTGAAGTTTTAAGATGGTGGGGCGCAAGACCCCGCCCTTCCATTTGACCCCTCCCATTTCTCAGAAGCCCCACCCCTTATAGACTCCACCCATTTTGTCCCCTGTATTTTGCTTGTGTGAACAAATTCTCCCAATATATCACATATTAAGAGGTCCATCAGTACTAGTATATCCCATAATAGGGAGCAGGGGCCCTATTATGGGATAAACTGTGAGAGACACTCTATTATGGGATACACTGACTGAGAGTGGCACAAACCCCACAGTACAGACCCCCTAGCACAAACCCCACAGTACAGACCCCCTAGCACAAAACCCACAGTACAGACCCCCTAACACAAACCCCACAGTACAGGCCCCCTAGCACAAACCCCACAGTATAGACCCCCTAGCAAAACCCCTCAGTACAGGCCCCCTAGCACAAACCCCACAGTACAGGCCCCCTAGCACAAACCCCACAGTACAATCCCCCTAGCACAAACCCCACAGTACAGTCCAACTAGCACAAACCCCAGAGTACAGGCCCCCTAGCCCAAACCCCACAGTACAGGCCCCCTAGCACAAACCCCACAGTACAGGCCCCCTAGCACAAACCCCACAGTACAGGCCCCCTAGCACAAACCCCCCAGTACAGACCCCCTAACACAAACCCCACAGTACAGGTCCTCTAGCACAAACCCCACAGTACAGACCCCCTAGCAATAATCCCACAGTACAGACCCCCTAGCACTAATCCCACAGTACAGGCCCCCTAGCACAAATCCCACAGTACAGGCTCCCTAGCACTAATCCAACAGTACAGGCCCCCTAGCACTAATCCCACAGTACGGGCCCCCTAGCACAAACCCCCCCAGTACAGGCCCCCTTTCAATGCAGTGACAAGCGTACATGCCCCCTTTCAATGCAGTGACCAGCGTACATGCCCCCTTTCAATGCAGTGACCAGCATACATGCCCCCTTTCAATGTAGTGACCAGTATACATGCCCCCTTTCAATGTAGTGACCAGTATACATGCCCCTTTCAATGTAGTGACCAGTATACATGCCCCTTTCAATGTAGTGACCAGCATACATGCCTTCAATGCAGTGACCAGCGTACATGCCCCCAATGCAGAGATAAGCGTGTGTGCCCCCAATGCAGTGACCAGCGTACATGCCCCCAATGCAGAGATCAGCGTGCGTGCCCCCTTCAATGCAGTGACCAGTGTACATGCCCCCAATGCAGTGACCAGCGTACATGCCCCCAATGCAGTGACCAGCGTACATGCCCTCAATGCAGTGACCAGCGTACCATGCCTCCAATGCAGTGACCAATGTACATGCCCCCAATGCAGTGACCACCATACCATGCCCCCAATGCAGAGATCAGCGTGCATGCCCCCTTCAATGCAGTGACCAGCGTACATGCCCCCAATGCAGTGACCAGCGTACATGCCCCCAATGCAGTGACCAGCATACCATTCCCCCAATGCAGTGACCAGCGTACATGTCCCCAATGCAGAGATCCGCGTGCGTGTCCCCTTCAATGCATTGAACAGTGTACACATGTCCCCAATGCAGAGTTTAGCGTGCGTGCCCCCATCAATGGAATGAACAGTGTACATGTCCCCAATGCAGAGTTTAGCGTGCGTGCCCCCATCAATGGAATGAACAGTGTACATGTCCCCAATGCAGAGTTTTTAGCGTGCGTGCCCCCATCAATGGAATGAACAGTACACATGCCCCCAATGCAGAGTTTGGCGTGCGTGCCCGACTGAGAGCAGTGCACTTACCTGGAGGCCGCTGGAGCCCTGTGAGTCACGGCGGCTTCTCCTCCGACTCCGTCCTCTTCATTCTGCGGGAACCAGCGGCAAGGTGAGCGGTTTCTCCCTCTCCTCTTCTTCGTTCGGTGGTGGGCGGCGGGAAGGTGAGCGGCGCTTCTCCCTCTCGGCCTCTCCTCTTCTGCGGCGGGCGGCGGGAAGGTGAGCGGCGCTTCTACCTCTCGGCCTCTCCTCTTCTGTGGCGGGCGGCGGGAAGGTGAGCGGCGCCGGCTTCTTGACTCCTCTTCGGCGGCGGGAAGGTGACTGGGCGGTGACGGTGAGTGACTGATGCACGCATCGGCACCGCCCCCAACGAGGTCAGCATGGATGTCCTGAATCATGATTGGTCCAGGCTGGAGTATAGACCAATCATGATCCAAGACATCACAAAAGGGGGGTGGTGTAGCGCAGTGCTCTGCGCCACAGTTACGCCCCAGAAGGCCGCCAATCGGCGCCTCTTCCGGGTGGAAAACCCCACCCCCCCCATAGGCACCAATGAGGCGGGCGTCCCTAGTGGGCAAAAAAAATACTGTTCATTCCATTGATGGGGGCACGCACGCTGAACTCTGCATTGTGGACATATATACTGTTCATTCCATTAATGGGGACACGCACGCTAAACTCTGCATTGGGGACATGCATACTGTTCATTCCATTGATGGGGGCACGCACGCTAAATTCTGCATTGGGGACATGCAGTGGCGGCTGGTGCTCAAAATTTTTGGGGGGGGGGCGCAAACAGAAAAATTTAATAGGCATTGCTTTGCAGAAAAAAACGCTGTAAAAATTGCGTGACTTTGAGGTTGCAAAAGTGTGAAACGGGCCTTCAGTAATTAAGGTATAGTGTGCCCCCTTTCAATGCAGAGAGACCAGCGTGCCCCCTTTCAATGCACAGTGACCAGCGTGCCCTCTTTCAATGCACAGTGACCAGCGTGCCCTCTTTCAATGCACAGTGACCAGCGTGCCCCATTCAAAACACTGACCAGCGTGCCCCCTTCAATGCAGAGACCAGCATACATGCCCCCTTCAATGTAGTGACCAGCGTGCATGCCCCATTCAATGCAGAGACCAGCGTACATGCCCCCTTCAATGCAGTGACCAGTGTACATGCCCCCTTCAATGTAGTGACCAGCGTACATGCCCCCTTCAATGTAGTGACCAGCGTACATGCCCCCTTCAATGCAGTGACCAGCGTACATGCCCCCTTCAATGTAATGACCAGCGTACATGCCCCCTTCAATGTAGTGACCAGCGTACATGCCCCCTTCAATGCAGTGACCAGCATACATGCCCCCTTCAATGTAGTGACCAGCATACATGCCCCCTTCAATGCAGTGACCAGCGTACATGCCCCCTTCAATGTAGTGACCAGCATACAAGCCCCCTTCAATGCAGTGACCAGCGTACATGCCCCCTTCAATGCAGTGACCAGCGTACATGCCCCCTTCAATGTAGTGACCAGCATACATGCCCCCTTCAATGCAGTGACCAGCGTACATGCCCCCTTCAATGTAGTGACCAACATAAATGCCCCCTTCAATGCAGTGACCAGCGTACATGCCCTCTTCAATGTAGTGACCAGCATATATGACCCCTTCAATGTAGTGACCAGCATATATGACCCCTTCAATGTAGTGACCAGCGTACATGCCCCCTTCAATGTAGTGACCAGCGTACATGCCCCCTTCAATGTAGTGACCAGCATACATGCCTCCCTTCAATGCAGTGACCAGCGTACATGCCCCCTTCAATGTAGTAACCAGCATACATGCCCCCTTCAATGCGGTGACCAGCGTACATGCCCCCTTCAATGTAGTAACCAGCATACATGCCCCCTTCAATGCAGAGACCAGCGTGCATGCCCCCTTCAATCCAGTGCACTTACCCGGATCATCAGCAGCAGCAGCAGCGGTGCGGTGCCTCTGGCTCTAATCAGGTGATGCAAAAAAAAAATTCTATCTATCTATCTATCTATCCAGTGCCTTGAAAAAGTATTCATACCCCTTGACATTTTTCACATTTTTTTCATATTACAACCAAAAACGTAAATTATTTTTATTGGGATATGTAATAGACCAACACAAAGTGGTACACAAATGGGAAGTGGACGGAAAATTATAAATGGTTTTCCAAATGAAAATAGTTTGTATGGTTTGCCCACAGTTGTCCAAAAGCCTCCATCCCTTAGTGTAAATGTGTAAAAGCAAGAAGGATTTGTGGGACTTTAATTGAGGACAATTGGACATAAAAATATTCTTTATTTAATACCATGGATAATATAACATAAAACAACACTGTAGCATTATTGGATACAGGGATCAAATACACAGTAAATACAGCAATAAATAAGACATCCAAAGTAAATACAATTTTTTCTAGGACCAAAAATGGATCACTCAAGAAAACAATGGGTCAAATATGATACATGCTCTGTGTGCTCACGATATTCAAATATATTATAGTTAGATGAAATATGAGTAATTGTAGGCTCGACGCGTTTCGTGGACCTCCGTCCACTCATCAGGAGCTTTGAAAATTTATCTAAGAATGAAAATATAAATTATATTGATATAATGGTGTATGAGCTATAATGAGAAATATTTATGGATTGGACACTACCTTAAGTCGTGTCATGTATCCAGGAGCCGTCCAGTCTAAAACGGTAAGATCAAAGCCGGTCACAGGAAATGCCTGACCCGGGGCTGAGGCATGGATCACAACTGGTAACACAAGGGCGAACAAGGAGGAAAGGACCATGATGGCATATGAATGAACCAATAGAGAGGCTTCAAGGATATAAATCCAGGAAATGATGATAAAGGCGCTTGGGGAGCAATAGTCCGGGGAGGACTGTATGAAATTGGAACACCAAAAGTGATATGTGGAGAAAAAATTAATTGGGTGCATATTGGGAATATGCGTGCAACAAGTATATCCAAAATGAAAAGTGAAGTGCAATAAGACCCTCAAGGTGAATAGGAAAGTTTAACAACCACCAAACGAAAAGAGAAAGGGGAAAACCAGTGAGGCTAGAGATAAAGGAATCATTATATTGGACGAGGCACGGCTCCTATGGATAGGGTGCCAAAAAGTGCTATGAGTATCACATATCACCACATATCACTTTTGGTGTTCCAATTTCCTACACTCCTCCCCGGACTATTGCTCTGACCATATGCATTTAAAACCTCTTTTGATCCAAGACTTTATGATGATTATTTATAGGCACTTCTCTTTTGGCTCATCCGTCTGACCCTATACACTCTATTTATTTATAGATATATTTCTGAGAATGTTTCTTCTCAGTAGATCTATTTTAAAGATTTATGCAAAAAATATTATAAATATCTTTTCAGACTGTATATGCTCCCCAAGCGCCTTTATCATCATTTCCTGGATTTATATCCTTGAAGCCTCTCTATTGGTTCATTCATATGCCATCATGGTCCTTTCCTCCTTGTTCGCCCTTGTGTTACCAGTTGTGATCCATGCCTCAGCCCCGGGTCAGGCATTTCCTGTGACCGGCTTTGATCTTACCGTTTTAGACTGGACGGCTCCTGGATACATGACACGACTTAAGGTAGTGTCCAATCCATAAATATTTCTCATTATAGCTCATACACCATTATATCAATATAATTTATATTTTCATTCTTAGATAAATTTTCAAAGCTCCTGATGAGTGGACGGAGGTCCACGAAACGCGTCGAGCCTACAATTACTCATATTTCATCTAACTATAATATATTTGAATATTGTGAGCACACAGAGCATGTATCATATTTGACCCATTGTTTTCTTGAGTGATCCATTTTTGGTCCTAGAAAAAATTGTATTTACTTTGGATGTCTTATTTATTGCTGTATTTACTGTGTATTTGATCCCTGTATCCAATAATGCTACAGTGTTGTTTTATGTTATATTATCCATGGTATTAAATAAAGAATATTTTTATGTCCAATTGTCCTCAATTAAAGTCCCACAAATCCTTCTTGCTTTTACACATTTACACTAAGGGATGGAGGCTTTTGGACAACTGTGGGCAAACCATACAAACTATTTTCCTTGTATACATTGGGGTGGAAGACACCCGTTTTTTGGTTTGCCACAGTACTTTAACTAATTATTTTTTGAGGCATATATGATTATTATATCTTTTATATTATGTATACCCTTATAATAACTAGTTTTGGTTTGTAATTCATATATAACATTTATATAAACCATTTTTTGAGCCTTCCATATTACGTCTGGATCTGTTGGATTGGAGCCTTCACGGGTTTCCTGACCGGGGCTGCGATGGACGGCCAGTCACCCCCTCCCGATGCCTGTCTCTGTTTTTACATCCGGGCTGGGAACGGGTTGCCACGCCCTCCATCGGCGCCATGCAGTGGTTGCATGGTACAGGACGCCTTCGGGCGTCCTGTTGCCAAGGCAACCCTTCCACCTTCCGGGACGTCAGAGGCGGGCTGCTTCTACCGACATCCGGTCTGGATTACCGGATGCGGGGGATACTTCAGCTGCCTATATAATGACGCCAGTATGGCGCTGGCATGATATCACTCCTGCACCTCGGGCACACATTTTGGACGGACCGCTGATCACCTCTATTCGGGACTCTACATTTTCTGGTATTTCTGACCATTCAGTTTCTCAATATCCTTGTTGTCTATGATATGCTATATTACCAACATAGTCTGTCTCCTTGCAGCAATGTCTTTCACTAATTTGCACTGTTTTTCTCTCTACTCATAGCACTTTTTGGCACCCTATCCATAGGAGCCGTACCTCGTCCAATATAATGATTCCTTTATCTCTAGCCTCACTGGTTTTCCCCTTTCTCTTTTCGTTTGGTGGTTGTTAAACTTTCCTATTCACCTTGAGGGTCTTATTGCACTTCACTTTTCATTTTGGATATACTTGTTGCACGCATATTCCCAATATGCACCCAATTTATTTTTTCTCCACATATCACTTTTGGTGTTCCAATTTCATACACTCCTCCCCGGACTATTGCTCTGACCATATGCATTTAAAACCTCTTTTGATCCAAGACTTTATGATGATTATTTATAGGCACTTCTCTTTTGGCTCATCCGTCTGACCCTATACACTCTATTTATTTATAGATATATTTCTGAGAATGTTTCTTCTCAGTAGATCTATTTTAAAGATTTATGCAAAAAATATTATAAATATCTTTTCAGACTGTATATGCTCCCCAAGCGCCTTTATCATCATTTCCTGGATTTATATCCTTGAAGCCTCTCTATTGGTTCATTCATATGCCATCATGGTCCTTTCCTCCTTGTTCGCCCTTGTGTTACCAGTTGTGATCCATGCCTCAGCCCCGGGTCAGGCATTTCCTGTGACCGGCTTTGATCTTACCGTTTTAGACTGGACGGCTCCTGGATACATGACACGACTTAAGGTAGTGTCCAATCCATAAATATTTCTCATTATAGCTCATACACCATTATATCAATATAATTTATATTTTCATTCTTAGATAAATTTTCAAAGCTCCTGATGAGTGGACGGAGGTCCACGAAACGCGTTGAGCCTACAATTACTCATATTTCATCTAACTATAATATATTTGAATATCGTGAGCACACAGAGCATGTATCATATTTGACCCATTGTTTTCTTGAGTGATCCATTTTTGGTCCTAGAAAAAATTGTATTTACTTTGGATGTCTTATTTATTGCTGTATTTACTGTGTATTTGATCCCTGTATCCAATAATGCTACAGTGTTGTTTTATGTTATATTATCCATGGTATTAAATAAAGAATATTTTTATGTCCAATTGTCCTCAATTAAAGTCCCACAAATCCTTCTTGCTTTTACACAATGGTTTTCCAAATGTTTTACAAATTCCTGAAAAGTGTGGGGTGCATTTGTATACAGCACCACTGAGTCAATACTTTACCTTCATGATGCTGTTTGTTCACTAAGGTTCTCGAACAAACTTCTGAAGGCTTCACAGAACAGCTGTGTTTATTCTGAAATTTAATTACACACAGGTGGACTCTATTTACTAATTAGGTGACTTCTGAAGGAAATTGGTTCCACTAGATTTTAGTTAGGGGTATCAGAGTAAAGGGGGCTGAATACAAATGCACGTTTTCAGATATTTATTTGTAAAAAACTTTGTAAACCATTCATCATTTTCCTTCCACTTGACAATTACGTCCCACTTTGTGTTGGTCTATCACATAAAATCAATTTACGTTGTTAATTGTACGTCTATCTATCTATCTATCTATCTATCTATCTATCTATCTATCTATCTATCTATCTATCTATCTATCTATCTATCTATCTATCTATCTATCTATCTGTCTATCTTGTTAGATTGATATATCTATATCTATCTTTTTATCACCCATTTGGTGCTAAAGCATGTTAACACTAAAAATTCTAAATTAACCCTTTGCACAGTGCTATAAACCCTTTCCAGCAAACTTCGTATTAAAATAGGGATTTTTAGTTCACATGCATTGCAATACATGTTTAAGCTGGCCAACTGCGTCAAAGTAATCCCTCTCTGGCCAGGCCCTACACTACACTACGCTATTTTTCTTTTACTCTAACTTTTTTCTAGCCTGTTCTACTATAGTCTACGCCTATTTATTCATTTTTTTAAATTATTTTAATTTCTGTTTGTATTACTTTATTCCTACTCTAGTCTAATCCTACTCTAGTTTGCTCTACTCTGCTGTAGTCTACTCTATTCCTACTCCAAGTCTACTTCTAGTCAACTCCTCATCTGATTTTCTAGTCCATTCCTATTCTACGTCTACTCCTTTTTCTCTTCCTTTTTTTTTAAATATTTAAATTTTAATTTTTATAACTTATCTAAATTTTTCTATTTTTATTGAATTCTTTAAATTTTTATATTACTCTATTTTTGCTCTAGTATGCTTTACTCTGCTGTAATCTTCTCTATTCCTACTCCTCATCTACGTCTAGTCTACTCCTAATCTACAGCTAGTCTACTACAGCTAGTCTACTCCCACCCCCCCTACTCTTCTACTTCTACTCCTCTCCTCCCCTACTCCTCTTCCTTTCCCTTTTTTTAACCACTTAAGCCCCGGAGGATTTGGCTGCTAAAGGACCAGGGGTTTTTTTGCGATTTTTTACTGCGTGACTTTAACGGACAATTGCGCGGTCGTGCGACGCTGTACCTAAACGAATTTGACGTCCTTTTTTTCCCACAAACAGTGCTTTCTTTTGGTGGTATTTGATCACCTGTGCGATTTTTTGATCACGCGCTATAAACAAAAAAGAGCATAAATTTTGCAAAAATAACAATATTTTTCACATTTTTTATATGAAATTCCCCAAAAAAAAAGTAAAAATCAAAATTTTTTAACATTTTTCGGCCAATTTGTTTTATGCTACCTATGTTTGGTTAAAAAAAATCGCAAAAAGCGTATTTTGATTGGTTTGCGCAAAAGTTATCGCGTTTACTAACAAAGGGAAAGATTTTTGTCATTTTTGGTGTTTTTTTTTTTAACGCGTAATGGCGGCGATCTGCGATTTTTTTTTCGGTACTGCGACATTGCGGCGGACAGATCGGACCCTTGACTGACATTTTTGACACTTTTGGGGGTACCAGTGACATTACTGCAGTAATCAGTGCTATACATATGCACTGTTACTGCAAAAATGACACTGGCAGGGAAGGGGTTAACTTTATTGGACAGGGAGGGGTTAAGTGTGTCCTAGGGGCGTGATTCTAACTGTGTAGGGACATTCCTATTGGTGTAAAAGCAAAGATCAACCGTTCTACATAGTAGAACGGACAGATCTTCACTTTTACACAGGGAGAACTGACAGGCAGCTTGTTTACACAAGCTGCTCTGTCTTTCTCCCTTCACAGGAGCGATCGCAGTGTGACTGGCGGACATCGAGTCCGCCGGTCACACGCACTGACTTGTCTGTGAACGAGCCGCAAGTCAGTGACAGGCGAGTGACGTACCGATACGTCACTCTGCCTGGCCGGGGCTGACCGCCGCAGTATATAGTCGTGCGGCGGTCGGCAACCGGTTAAATTATTAGCATTTTTTATTTATTTTTTTTTCTACTCTATTTCTACTCTAGTCTAATCCTACTCTAGTTTGTTCCCCTCTGCTGTAGACTACTCTATTCCTACTCAAAGTTTACCTCTGGTCCACTCCTCATCTAATTTTCTAGTCCATTCCTATTCTATGTTTACTCCTCCTCCTCTCCCTTTTTTAAAAAATATTTAATTTATTATAATTATTTAAATTTTTCTATTTTTATTTATTTTTAAAAGGTTTTTAAAATATTCTATTTTTACTCTAGTATGCTTTACTCTGCTGTAATCTTCTCTATTCCTACTCCTCGTCTACCTCTAGTCTACTCCTTGTCTATGTTTAGTCTACTCCCTCCCTCCCTACTCCTCTTCTTCTTCTGCTCCTCCCCTACTCCTCTTCCCCTCCATTTTTTTTAAATGATTAACATTTCTTATTTTTTATTACTCTAGCCCTACTCTAGTCTAATCCTACTCTAGAGTGCTGTAATCTACTCTATACCTGCTCCAAGTCTACCTCTGCTCTTCCCCTACCTCTAGTCTGCTCCTCCCATCCCATACCTGCAGTTTGCTCCTCTTCCCCCCCCTACTTGCAGTTTACTCCTCTCCTCGCCTGCCTGCAGTTTGCTCCTCTCCTTCCCCTACATGCAATTTGCTCCTCTCCTTCTCCTACCTGCAGTTTGCTCCTCTCCTTCCCCTACCTGCAGTTTGTTCCTCTCCTTCCCCTACCTGTAGTCTGCTCCTCTCCTCCCCACCTCTAGTCTATTCGTCTTCTACTTCTTCTCCTCTCCTCTCCTCCCCTACCTCTACCCCTTCCCCTCTTCCTTTCCCTTTTCTTTCAATATTTAAATTTTTAAGTATTTAAAAATTATTTAGTTTTTATTTATTTTATTTTTTATCACTCTGTTCCTACTCTAGTCTGCTCTACTCTCCCATTGTCTACTGCTATTCCCATTCCTAAGTCTTTTTCTACTCCCACTTCTCTTCTATCCCTACGCCTCTCCAACTCCTATGCCTCTTCTACTCCTCTTCTACTTCTACTCCTACTCCTATTTTACTTCTAATCCTTCTCTACTCATTTTCTACTACACTCCTACTCCTCTTCTACACCTACTCTGACTCCTCCTCTTCTACTCTGACGTCTCTGATTCTACTCTGATGACTCCTCTTCTACTCCTCTTTTACTCCTACTCCTCTTTTACTCCTACTCCTCTTTTACAACTACTCCTACTCCTCTTCTCTTCTACTCCTACTCCTCTTTTACTCTTACTCCTCTTCTACTCCTACTCCAACCCCTATTCTACTCCAATTTTTACCTCTTCTCTTCTCCTATGCCTCTTCTACTTCTTTTGTACTACTCTTACTCCTCTTTTACTCCTACTCCCACTCCCACTCCTCTTCTTCTCCTACTCCAACTCCTCTTCTTCTCCTCCTCTACTGCTACTCCTCCTCCACATTTTCTTCTCCTCTTCTACACCTATTTTTACTCTTCTTCTACTCCTCTTTTACTTTGTACTACTTCTCCTCCTCCTACTTTTCTTCTCCTCCTCTTTGACCGATTCATCCTCCTCCTTGTCCTATTCATCCTCCTCCTATGTATCCTCCTATTGATCCTCATCCTATTCCTCCTCCCCTTTTTTATCCTCTTTCTCCTTATCTTATTCATCCTCCTCCTCCTTCTCCTATTCCTCCTATTCATCATCCTCCTCCTCCTTCTATTCATCCTCCTCCTATTTATCTCCATCCCCTTTCTCCTTCTTCTATGTATCCTCCTCCTATTTATCCTATTTTATCCTCCTCCTATTCATCCTCCTATTCATCCTCCTCCTTTTTCTATTAATCCTCCTCCTCCTCCTATTTATCCTGTTTCTGTGTATCCTCCTCCTATTTATCCTCCTCTTCCTATTCATCCTCCTCCTATTCATCTTCCTCCTCCATCTCCTAATATGTATCCTCCTCCACCTTCTAATCATTCTCCTCCTATTAATCCTCCTCCTCCTCCTCCTCCTCCTCCACCTCTAAGCAAATTTTACCTCCTTATGTCCAGAAGATGATTTTTATGGTTCAATCAAATTTATGCTCAAGAGGACTGCTGCTGTAGACAACCCACAATGGTATAAGATGGAAATAAATGTAATATAAAAAAATTACCAACAGTGCATGTCTCAAAGAAAAAAGGGGGTAAAAAAAATTAATAATGGTGATAATATGTGATAATAAGCCTGTTGACCAAGCTAATATGAAGTAGGTGTGGTTAAGTCTTTTTTTCTTTTGAGACATGCGCTGTTGGTAATATTTTTATATTACATGTATTTCTATGCTCTTGTGTGTTTGGGTTTTTTTGGTGATGGACGCATGTGTTTAGGAAATTTGGTAAATTCCTTATTTTCTAAACACTGCATAAAATGGGGCCTTAGGAGCTTTTTGACATACACACACTCTGGATTACCTCCAGGAGTCAAAAGCTCAACCATATTTGCAGCAGAGTACATTACACAACTGTAATCATCTCCTGCCTGCTGCTGCACATTTAAAAATGTAATGTGCTTAAGAGGGTCTTTAAGAAGAAGTCTATAACATTTCTTAATCTGTTGAAAGGCAGAAGATGTGTAATGGATCTCTCGTTGACCGCTGTCCGCCATCACCACCCATTTACCATTGCAGGCAGTTACAAAAACGTGTCCAGAATCAATGTGCAAATGAATAGTTGGTCTTACCACTGGCATTACACGTGAGCCAACCCATCTTATGAGCATATCCTGTGTATGTTTAAATTGATTGTTTAGTATGGCGACTACTGCCTTGGCAACAGCATGCCTGACAGGCTCACCATTTTGAATTTCAGCCTTGTCCTGCATGCTGAGTCCCAATTCTGGTATCCAGGCTGCAGTAGGTTCAGGTGTTTTAATCATCTTCCTGGACATGTGATACTCACTGTCTTCCCATGCTGGTCTCTTCCTTTTCTTCTCTTCACGATGCTGCTGACATTGGAAATCATGCTGGTCCTCTGTCGAGTTGGTTATGGTTATCTTCATATCTAAAGAAGATACAACAACTAAAAGGTTATTGTGTGCATTTCTAATTGGAGATATATATATAATGTATATATGAATAAAAAGGTGCAATCCATATATATATATATATATATATATATATATATATATATATTAGGGATGCACCGAATAATCGGCGGCCGAACATTATTCGGCCGAAAATAGAAAAAAATAGCACTTTCGGTGTTCGGCCGAATAAGTCAAAAGGCCGAATAATTTTGTGCCGAATAATAGGGCTGAACGATAGTCGATATGATATTGACTATCGTTCTGTGGCCGTAGGCGATATTTACAGGGGGAAGGGACTCGGAGGAGGACAGGAGGACTCACAGACTTCCGTGTTAGGTAGGGGAAGCCGGGACACTTCAGCGGTGAGCATACATACATTACTCACTCGTGCACTGCAGCCCGCCCCACACATTCAGTGAGTCTTACTCTCCTCCCTAGTTTTTTCAATGGCACATTCAGGAAGCCAATCACGCCGTGATTAGCTGCACAGCGAACCAATCACGCGTGCCTGCACACCTGATTGGTTCCGCTGTGCCGCTACTCACGGCGTGATTGGCTTCCTGAATGTGCCATTGAAAAAACTAGGGAGGAGAGTAAGACTCACTGAATGTGTGGGGCGGGCTGCAGTGCACGAGTGAGTAATGTATGTATGCGGCTGTGCTCCTTTCCAGGCTACTACTAGTCCACCTCCAGCCTCCTACTACCACCACTATGAGAGACTGTCTGTCACTGTATAATCTGATCCACACTGACACTGACTGACTGTCACTGAGTAATTGATGTTACCACATTAACCCTGACCTGCCCAGTGCCCTGTATCTGCAATTAAAATTTACAAGGCTGCCTGCATGCTTCCTGATTTCCATTCCCAGCATCCTTCCCAATCCCTACAGTGTCACTAACATTAACCCTATGGTACAAGGCTGCAGTGTGCACTGAATCCCATTCCCTACAGTAACATTTAGGGAGAGAGAGAGACATGAGAGGACAAGAAAGAGAGAGAGAGACATGAGAGGACGAGAGAGAGAGAGAGAGAGAGACATGAGAGGACAAGAGAGAGAGTGAGAGGACAAGAGAGAGAGAGAGAGACACGAGAGGACAAGAGAGAGGACAAAAAATTGCCAAAATAAATGGAAAAAATGCAAAACACCGCGTTCGGCATTCGGCCTTCGGCCAAACATTTTATTATTATTCGGCTTCGGCTAAGAATTTCATTTCGGTGCATCCCTAATATATATATATATATATATACACATGTTGTCGCAACTGAACATCATCAGGGAGCGGTATGATCTTGACATCCTCCGCTCTCTACAATCAAACTGTTTGTACCCAATATTATAACCCGTAAAGCGCTATCTAAGAAAGTTGGTCATTCTATTGCTGTCTAGTGTTGGTGTTATATTTAACCATCATCACAAATGCATATACAATCTAGTGCCATCTAGTGGCAATTTATGATATATCCCCAGCCTGTTCCTACTGTCATTAAACTTTCTTTGTACCTGTTTCATGGAACAAATGTTAAAATAGAACAAGTCAATGAGACATACAGTATCCTTCAGTTGCACTTTTTTCACTATTTTTGTTTGCATGTTATTAGGATCTCTTGTATATATGACTTTTATTTTTCTTTATTTTGAAGTTAAGATTCATATATGTGGTTTGCTCTTCAATCTAGTAAACTATATTCTAAAGATGAGCAATTTTTTACACATTCACATATTTATAGGTGGTGCTGTTTTTTTTTTTTTTCTAAGAAAATTTTTGTCTTGTTTAAGGGGTTACATCTAGAAGCAGCTTCTGAGTTCATTCACTATTACCACAGTGATAAATATAGATTCGAGCTATAAATTAAGAGTGTTTTCAGAAATAGAAGCGTTACTATTTGGCGTGGCCACCCTTTGCCTTCAAAACAGTACCAATTCTTCTGGGTACACTTGCACACAGTTCTTGAAGGAACTTGGCAGGTAGGTTGCTCCAAACTACTTGGAGAACTAACCCCTGATCTTCTGTGGATGTAGGCTACCTCCTTCTTTCTCTTTATGTAATCCCAGACAGACCTAATGATGTTGAGATCAGGGCTCTGTGGTGGCCAAACTATCACTTCCAAGACTCCTTGTTCTTGTTTGGGGTCAATGTCCTGCTACAGAATAAGTTTGGGGCCAATCACACGCCTCCCCGATGGTATGGCATGATGGATAAGTACCTTCTTCTATTTCTCAGCATCGAGGACATCATTGATCCTGACCAAATTTCCAACTCCATTTGCAGAAATGCAGGAACTTTCACAATTCTTCACTGTTGCCTGCAGACACCTATTGTTGTACCGCTCTCCAGCTCTTTGCAAACAAGTGGTCTACTGCTAGTGCCAAATATTTCAAAATTTGACACATCAGTCCAGAGCACCTGCTGCCATTTTTCTGCACCCCACTTCCTATGTTTCCAGGTGTAGTTGAGTCGCTTAGCCTTGTTTCCACATGGTTTGCATGAAAACAAGAAGTGGGCTGCAGAAAAATTGCTGTAGCAGGAGACAGTTTTTGGTAAAGGTCTGGAGAACGGTACAATAATCAGTGTCTGCAGGCAGCAGTGATGCATTGTGAAAATTCCTTCTAAGTTTGGAGCCTCATTTCTGCAAATGGAGTTGGAGATTTGGTCAGGATCAATAGTGTCCTCAGTGCTTAGAAATGCAGGCAGATACTTATCCATCATGCCATACCATCAGGGAGGCATGTGGTTGGCCCTAAATTTATTCTGCAGCAGAACACTGACCCCAGACACATAGAAAATGTCATTAATACCAATCATCAGCTTAAAGTTAATCTACATCCCTGTTATACGATGTTACTATTAACGATTTTGTTCCACTCTGTATTTTTATACAACAGTTGAATGATTCATTGTTACTGATTTCATATCGTTGGTACCTACTGCCATATGTTGTGCTCATTGTCGCACATGATTGTTCACCCTTTATTCTAAATAAAAATTTTTGAACAAGAAAGAAGAACAAGGAGTCCAGGAAGTGATGGTTTGGCCCCCCGCAGAGCCCTGATCTCAACATCATGGAGTTTGTCTGGAATTATATGAAGAGACAGAAGGATTTAAGGCAGCCTACATTCACAGAAGATCTGTAGCTAGTTCTCCAAGATGTTTGGAACAACCTACCTTCCGAGTTCCTTTCAAAACTGTGCGCAAGTGTTTTCGCATCTGGAAAAATTGATGCTGGTTTAAAGGCAAAGGCTGGTCAAATCAAATAGTGATTTGATTTGGGCTTCCCCTCTGTTTATTTACTTTCCATTTTGTTCATTCATAAAAATAAAATATTAAGACCCCTTTAACACTGGCTTTCCAATCAGGTCCGCCTGTCAGTTTTTCAGGCGGACCTGATCGGATGCTTTCTACACCTCTATGGAACAGCGGATGTCAGCGGTCACATGTTCGCTCTCCGATCTGATGTGGTCCATGAAATCCAGATGGATGGAAACCCTATTTTCCATCCCTCTGGAAGTTTGGATTGGATAGGATAGGATGAAAATGGACAGGCGGTCTGCAAGTGTAGACAGAGACAGTAAGCGGAGTAAGTAAGCAGAGACGGAGCTGTCATCTGCCTGCTCATCAGGGATCGGCGGATCGATCCCTGATGAATAAAACGGATTCCGCCAGGCAGAAAGCACGTCTGAGGGGACTCTAATACTTCTGTTGCTTAAAACATTCCTAATTTACAGCATTTTTTCACACCTGCATAAAACTTGTGCACAGTCCTGTGCGTGTGTATACTAGTATATATATTAAATGTATTACAATTCTTTTATTTTCTCAGAATAGGTACCCCCCCGCCCCTAGGTCACGCTTTTTCCACTCCCCACCCAACTCCTAGCGCCACACTCAGTTCCTTGCACTACTCTCTTTAAAGAACATAGAACCAAGTATCATTTTGTAGGGATATGTATTGATAATAAAAAAGGAAAGCAGTTAAATATACAAACATTTGAAATATACACTTGCCAATATAATCTGCGAGGAACTGTGCTGCTAAATATTAAGGCTTTATTCAGACGGGGGCTTGCATCTGTACTGTGTGAAGGAGGCTTTTGTTTTAATTTCTGCATCTATCTCAAGCTGCATGCAAGCATCCTATAGAAGTGGATGTAGACGCAGGGGCTGCACAGACACAGCCGCATGTCAAAATCTGACAGCCATGCAGGAGCATCTAAACAGCCCTGTATGCACACCATCAGCATTTTGGGCTGTTTAGCCGGGCCTTCACGGTTGTCAAATTTTGACATGCTGCTAATCGGTGCAGGTGCTGCATCTGCATCCACTTTTATAGTCCAACGGTCAGAATGAAATACATTATTGCACCTGGTACTTGTGTTCAATGACTTATGTGTATAGGGACATATGCTCTGAACACAGTCTGCACTCAGGGCATATATTGCTGTAGGCCAGCGATCTCAAACTGGCGGCCATCCAGCTGTTGTGGAACTACAAGTCCCATCATGCCTCTACCTATGGGAGTCAAACTTGTAACTCTCAGCCTTGCAATGCCTCATGGGAATTGTAGTTCTGCAACACAGCAAGGACCACCAGTTTGAGACCACTGGCCTACAGCGAAATATGCCCTGAACTCAGACTGTGTTCAGAGCATATGTCCCTATACACATAAATCACTGAACAGAAGTACCAGGTGCAATAATGTATTTCATTCTGACTGTTGGACTATAGAAGTGGATGCAGATGCAGCACCTGCACCGATTAGCACCATGTCAAAATTTGACAACCCTGAAGGACCGACTAAACAGCCCCAAATGCTGATGGTGTGCATACAGGGCTGTTTAGATGCTCCTGCATGGCTGTCAGATTTTGACAGGTGCAATAATATATGGGTACTGCTGCTGTGTATTTCAGCTTGCTATTGATTTCTACTAGCTGCACGCAAGCTATGCAGACCTATAATTTGCTAGCATAGAAGCATGCCCAGTTTTTACACTGTACAACTTTAAGCCCCCTTGTGACAGTGTGGCAGATGGGGGGCAGTGTGATGGGGGGGACAATATGACGTGGGCATTGTATTAAAAGGGTGGCTGTGTGACGAGTGGGGGGGGGCAGTGTGATAAGAGGAAGGCAGTGTAACAGGTGGGGGGTTGCGTGATAAGAGAGGAGCAGTCTGACAGGTGGAGGGGGCAGTATGACAGGTGGGGGGAAAGTGTGATGAGAGGGAGGCAGTGTGACAGGTGGGGGGGAATGTGACAGGTGGGTGGGCCAGTGTGACAGGTGGGGGGACAGTGTGATGAGAGGGAGGCAGTGTGACAGGTAGGGGGGGAGTGTGACAGGTGGGTATTGTTACAGTAAGACACACAGCATGCTCAGGTGCTGGGCTTACTTTACAGGAGACAAGCCTAGAAGCAGCAGCCCTAGTACATACTGCTTCCCTGTGATGTCCTCAGGATGTCCCTCCAGCTAGCAGTTCATTTCCCGGGTATCAGTGTATACAGTGGAGAGTGGAGGGGACTCTGACCCGGGCAGGTATCGGCAAGAGTGTACAACCAGAGCGACTCACTTGTGCCCTGGTCAGAGGCCCCTCCCCTCTCCACTATATACCCTGACACCCGGAAAGTGAACTGCTAGCCAGAGGGATATCCCACAGACATCATAGAGCTGCCGATCTCCCCCTTCACTGTATAGTTAGCTGCCAGCCGGAGGTACAGCGGGAGATGTCGGGTCTTGGGGCTCCCCCACAGTGGCGGAACGCCAGGGCCCGGTGCGACTGCTGCGATCCTAGTAGTTCCCCCACTTCCCCCCAGCATAAATTATAGACCCTTTCCAGCAAAAGTATTTAACCCAGTAGTAGCACGAATACTTACCTCAGCAACAACAGTAAATACATCATCAACAACAATAATTACACCAGCATCAATAATAGATACTCCAGCAGCAAAAATGACACCCCCTATTTGCAATAATAGATCCCCATATTGTACCTCAGCAGCAACAATACATCCATATTCCCTATGCACCATGAACAATAAAAGAATTTAGAAAACTGTGCACTCATCCGTGAGGAGTCAGGACACTAAGAATGGGCACAGGCAGTGGAACTTTCTCTCAGTCCCTGCAGCCTGCTACTGGCTCTCCTATCAACACCTATCTACTATCCTATACAGGGAGAATAAAGCCCTGGGTGTGTGTATATGTCTGTGTGAGTGTGTGTGTGCGTATATATATATATATATATATATATATATATATATATATAGATGTGTGTGTGTGTGTGTATGTATGTATATATATACATATATATATATATATATATATATATATATATATATATATATATATAAATATACACAAACATACTCTACACATATATTATATATACAGTATATATATATAATAAAATATTATGTTAATTTTTAATATATATTTTTTTACACATGCATATTTTTCTTAGTTTAGCAAGATTATATAGATATATATTATGCATATCATCTTGCTAAACTAAGAAAAATATGCATGTTTAAAAAAAATATATATTAAAAAATAACATAATATTTTATTGAAATAAAAAAAATAACATAATATTAAAACGTTTTATATATATATATATATATATATATATATATATATATATATATATATATATATATATATATATATATATATATATATATTACACATTAGCATTTTTGTAATTCTTTTTAATATTATTTATTTATCTTTAAACAAATTCGTATTTTTATCAGTTTAGCATGATGTGATTTAAGCCTCCACATCAAAATGCCTCTTTGGTGAATAGAGCTTAATAAAATGTCACTTGTGTCATTTCAATAAAGTTCTGGGAAAATAGTAAACAGCGCGATTCACCTAAATTGTGCATATAGGGGTAATAAAGGTGAATATAGAGGGCATTGTATGATAAGAGGGGAACAATGTGGTTATTTTCCCACCCTGGAGCAGCTCTGACCGGTAGAATCGGACTGGTTGCAAGGGGCAACAAGGGATTTCTTTCACAGCACACTTCTTCTACATCATCCCCAGACTGAGCTTTCAGTGAATGCTGCTTAGGGGTGATGTCAGGCTGTATATAGGACACTGTCCTGATATCTAAAGATGCTGGGACTTGTAGTCTACAAAGGCCTCAGGCCTAGAACTATCACCCTCCATCCTACACTGATATATGAGAGGGGCCTGTGAATCTGAGGGCAGGGCTACCACAACAAACCCCCCCAGGGAGAATAACTGGTCCTCTAGAGGAGGGGTAAGCCTGGTGGGTGGGGCTAACACTGTAATTGGGAATATTGATGGGATCCAGTCATTCACATTCCCAGGGACACTGCTGGGGACAGGCCTATCAACACCAGGACAAATGGTAACCATAGTAACGGTTTAAAATTTAGTTAAAAATACTTACTAAGTCTCTGTGGTCGTCTAGCCATCTCCAGTCCTCTCCGAATCTCTAAAATATCGCTGTGGGTATGACTAGAATTCACTAGCCAAGTCTCTCGCTTCCTTCCTCTCCGTCCGCTGAAAGCCGAGTGATTTTCTGGTGGGAGGAGCCTCACATCATAACTGACATGATGACCTCACAGTGAATAAAAAGACACACACTGACCTAGGTCAGTGAATCAGCGCTCACTGGACCATTTTGGAGGGGACCACATGACCAGTGGTACCACAGATGAATCACCAATATAAATAAAAAAAAAAAAAAAAAAATTAAAAATATAAATGGATAAATAATTAAATTAAATTGGGTAACAATGAAAATATTGAGAATATTGCAGGGCAAACAAGATACAAGAACCTCAAGTGTGTAGAAGTCCTAATCAATCATGCGATGATCCCGGATGGATCCTTGCTGATGAAAGAGTACAAAAAGTCCAAATCAGGGTACTGGGGTGAAGATTGGACAGGCAGCTCCTCAAGAGGTAGGGATACCCTCCAAACATGTAACAGAGAAAAGAAACAAGAGCGCCAAGTCATAAAGGTAGATGAACAGCTGTGTAATTTAATGTAGTAACTTACATGTTAAAAACAGGTATTCCAATGAAACAGCATGCATGGTGTAAAAGGACAGTCCCCACAGTAGATCCGATGGAAGATGCAAATGAAGGACAGTCACATCTGGGTCCTGTGTGGCGCGTCCTGTGTAGTGGTGAAGGAAGTCCTGAATACCGGCAATGCCGGGTGATGCTGCAAATGGCGTGGGCTCCCTGGCTGGGCAGCCTCACCGCTGTCTTCCGTACAGCAGGAAGGTAATGACCCGGAACCAGAAATAGAAGGACAAGTCTGTCGGTTCCTCCACGGAAGCCGACTGGAACGTACACTGAACCGAGAGTGGAGGAGGACCTCCTCCTTCATCAGGCAAGCCCACCCCTCCACCATAGAAAGTATTTATAATCCTGAGAAACAATTGCACTGCTGAGGATTGGACAAACCTCAGGTGTCACCAATAAAAAAGGGAGGGAAAATTAACAACAAGAAAAAAAGGGGAGGGAGGGGGGGGGAGAAACAAACACCTCCCAGCAGCAACAGAGGCAATCATTATTAAAGGAACATCACATTAATAGACATTATAAAAAAAACCTATATAAGAGCAGAGTAACTAACTCATCACAATAATTGGCATATGTAGAACCCTATATAGGAGCGGAGTGACTAGCTCAATGCGGATATCTCCCCATTGGATTCATATAAAATTATAAATATATAAATACATAAGATATAATTAAAACATTAAATTAATATAACCTCTGCTTTAAACGAGGTATAACCTATCTTGTGTGAACGTGTCACATATATAAAATATGTAGGTATATATGAATATAGCTGTAAATATGGGACTCTATTAAAAACCTAAATATTATATAGCATTAGTGGATGAATAATAAAATATAACTCTATAAAAACAATCAATAAAATACATAAAAGGCAAACAACCTCACTGGGGGTTAACCAATTAACCGCTGGCAAGGACAAAAATAGGGGGGGGGGATGGAGGGAAAAAACAGCAAATATCAGCAGGACTCGTTGTAAAAGGAAGGGAAATGCATAAAATTACCGAAAGTACCAAAATTAGCAACGATACATAATCACATCCATAGTGCTCACTATAAAATGGTGTTGATTTCGAGCTCCTCATTTAACCCCCTGGGGGCCAAGGAATTGAGAGTGAAAATCCAGAAAGTTTCCTTATGGCAGAGGGTCTGGAAACGCTCTGCCACTGAATCGCAAGGGGGGATGGTCTCGATGACCCAAACCCGTAGTCCCTCGGTCGACTGATTATGATGGAGACGGAAATGTCTGGGAACACTATGCTCCACAGACCCCTTTTCAATTAATCTCCTGTGGTCTCCATAACGGGCACGCACTGTGCGGATGGTGCGTCCCACATAAAGGAGACCACAGGGACACGCCAGGCAATACACCACAAACTCAGTGGAGCAACTGTAGAAATGTTTATGGATGTATTTTTTCCCCAATGGACCCTGAAACCACTTCTGTCTGTGCGTAACAAAGGGGCACATCTTGCATAAGATTTTTTTACATTGGTACATGCCCACTAAGTTACAAAAGGTAAGAAGGGGCTGTGTGGAAATTTTGGGCTTATTGAACCTGCTCGGGGCTATTATGTTTTTTACATTTCTGGGCCTCCTATAGATGACTCGCGGATACTTGGGTAAAACAGGAGCCAATTTTGGATCCTGCATTAAAATCCCCCAGTGGCGTCTAATTATATTCTCCATCCTCTTGTGAGCATAATGGTATTGGGTTATGAATTTAACCTCCCCAAAGGCTGTCAAGTCAGATGTAGATTTAACGGAACAAGGATTTTTACATTCTTCAAAGGCCGCCTGGACCAAGGTGGAGTCGTACCCCTTGTCCAGGAACCTATGAATCAAAACTTGGCCCTGCTCCTCATAGTCTTCTCCACGGGTGCAATTTTTTCGTAATCTGGAAAATTGCCCCTTGGGGATGTTATGTATCCACTTTGGATGGTGGCAACTTCCAAAGTGGAGGTATGAGTTGCCTGCAGAGGGCTTGAAGTGTGTCCTAGACACAATCCTACCCTCTCTGTGGGACAACTCTAAATCCAAGAAAACCAAGGAGGTTTGATCGATCACATGTGTGAAAGCTATACCCATGTCATTGCTGTTGCAATACTCGATGAAGGGAGTTGCGGTGGAAATGGGCCCATCCCAGATGATTATTACATCGTCGATGTATCGACCGTAGTAAATCAGATGGGCCGCGAAGGGATTGTTCCTCCAAATGCATTTATCCTCCCACCAACCCATGGTGAGGTTGGCATAGGAGGGAGCAAAGGACGCGCCCATGGCTGTCCCATGTATCTGGAGGAAGTAGTCACCTGAAAATTTAAAATAATTATGTTTTAAGCAAAACTGGGTACTATTGGTGATAAATTGGGCCTGCTTGTGGTGAATGTCGGAGTCCCTGGACAAGAAATAACTAACAGCCGCAATACCTATGTCATGGGGGATGGAGGTATAGAGAGACGTCACATCTAAAGATAACCAGGTGTAAGTATCACTCCAGTAGTAATGAGGATATCTAGAAGATGGATAGAGTCTCTAATATAAGATGGTAGGGCCTGAACCAGGGGCTGCAGGAAGGAGTCTATATATAAGGATAGACTGGAGGTCAAGCTATCCATTGCGGCTATAATGGGTCTACCAGGAGGACAAGTGGAATTTTTGTGCACCTTGGGTAGGTGATAAAAATAAGGATGTTTGTATAGTTCCTTAAAAAGGAACTGATGTTTCATTTTATTTATGATGTTCTCCTGTAGGGCCGGATCCAAAAGAGATTTCAATTCTAATTTGAAGGAATCTAAAGGATCACCCTTCAATTTGATGTAAGTTGTTCTATCCAACAAGAGTCTATTAGACTCTTTGAGATAGTCAGCAACATCCTGAATGACCACCCCTCCCCCTTTGTCGGCCTGTCTTATAATGATATCCGAGTTGTTGCCCAGGGAACTAAGGGCCAACTTCTCCCCGGGGGTGAGGTTAGTGTGCTGATGTGAACCAGACTGCACTGAGGAGCACAGCTCCCGTAATTCATTAAATGTTGTGTGGTAAAAGGCATCTATGAATGAACCTTTAGCCTGGGTGGGATAGAAGGTGGAAGTTGGTCTGTAGTTGGAATGTCTGATGGGAGCAAAAGATATCGGGGTCGGGGTAGGATACCCCTCTCCATCCCCCCCAGCTTCTGCGTGTAGTGACTCCAGGATCTCCAATATCTTCAGGTCATCCTCACTATAATTCTCCAACAGGGGTACATCCGAGGGCCCCCGTGGAGGAAGACTGTTGTTGTTGGCCAATTCCTTAATGTAGAAGAATCTCTTCAGAGTCAACTTCCGGATGAATCCGTTGAAGTCTCTGAAGAGAGTAAAGGGATTGGGAGGGTTACTGGGGGCAAAATTGAGACCCTTTTGGAGAATGGACATCTCGTCATCACTCAGGGAGTGGGATGAGAGGTTATAGATTCTGATGGTATTGAAGGACTGTCTATGTATTGCCTTTTGTTTGGATTTCCCACCTCGTCTGCCTCTTCTGGTTTTTTTCTTTTTATGGATGTTTCCATCAGGCAGACGGGTGGGGTCTGCACCAAAAAATGATGATTGTGGTCCTCAATGGGAGTATGGACACTGGATACAGAAGGGGAATTGGACTGGGACGAGTCCTGCAATGGTATGTGTATATTAGGTACTAGAGCCACTCCATTCACAGTGACTGTGTGGTTAGGCGAAGGAGAGTGGGCTGGCAGAGGAACCAAGCCTAAACAAGACTGGATCTCATCAGTGCTAGTAATGTCACTCTGTTCCACTTCCAAAGGTAAAGACACAGTCCCAGGGGGAACACAAGCGGAGGGCACAGTCGCAGGTGGAACATCAGGAGAGGGTACGGGGGGAATACCCACCCGACTAATGTGTAAAATGCCCTCCTGACTGGGGATCCGCTGGGGCTGCGTCTGAACGGTGGATCGGGTGGAACGTGAGGTCAAACCTGTGTGTGATCTACGGGAACGAGGGGGTAGGGATATGCCTGTGGAGGGGTGTGGCAACTGTTGAGCCAACCTCCCCCGGCGTTTATCAGTAGCCCAAGTGTGGGCTCTGTTTAACTGATAATCCACTAGATCTCGATTCAATTTGCTAATTTTCTTGTGGACCATCTGCCTCTCTTTCGTGCAAATTTTATCTAGAAGATGGCTAAACCACCTCTCTAGAAAACAAAAGGAGGAATGTTTGAAAATAAGTTCAACAACATGGTTGATTTGGGAAGCATATTTGCTTATCCTCTGCTCTCTTTGTCTAATAATTACTTTGATCCATTGTGTAGTACAAAAATCTGAAATATGTCGCCATTCGATCATAAGATCCGGATCTAAGAAGGAACACCCCTTGTAGACCCTCAGGCCTCTAGGGGTGACCTTCAGGTCCAAGTACTTGTACAAGAAGGATACGTCCCACCATTTTCAGCAACCAATAAATCTTCCAATTGGTGGAACAATTTGCGCATATGATGTTCAAGTTTGGGGGTGTGTGGAGAAAACAAAGGAAGAGGTTTAAACTTCACTGAGGGTATATCAGGGAAAGGGGAGGAATCCTTGACAAATAAATTACTGAATCTCCTATCTCTGTATGATAGCAATTCTCTAATAGTGTCCATAATGGTTCAGGTGCAGCTGACAAACCCAAAACAAATTAGTGAATAAAAAGACACACACTGACCTAGTGGATTTTCACTCTCAATTCCTTGGCCCCCGGGGGGTTAAATGAGGAGCTCGAAATCAACACCATTTTATAGTGAGCACTATGGATGTGATTATGTATCGTTGCTAATTTTGGTACTTTCGGTAATTTTATGCATTTCCCTTCCTTTTACAACGAGTCCTGCTGATATTTGCTGTTTTTTCCCTCCATCCTCCCCCCCCCCCCTATTTTTGTCCTTGCCAGCGGTTAATTGGTTAACCCCCAGTGAGGTTGTTTGCCTTTTATGTATTTTATTGATTGTTTTTTATAGAGTTATATTTTATTATTCATCCACTAATGCTATATAATATTTAGGTTTTTAATAGAGTCCCATATTTACAGCTATATTCATATATACCTACATATTTTATATATGTGACACGTTCACACAAGATAGGTTATACCTCGTTTAAAGCGGAGGTTATATTAATTTAATGTTTTAATTATATCTTATGTATTTATATATTTATAATTTTATATGAATCCAATGGGGAGATATCCGCATTGAGCTAGTCACTCCGCTCCTATATAGGGTTCTACATATGCCAATTATTGTGATGAGTTAGTTACTCTGCTCTTATATAGGGTTTTTTTATAATGTCTATTAATGTGATGTTCCTTTAATAATGATTGCCTCTGTTGCTGCTGGGAGGTGTTCGTTTCTCCCCCCCCCCTCCCCTTTTTTTCTTGTTGTTAATTTTCCCTCCCTTTTTTATTGGTGACACCTGAGGTTTGTCCAATCCTCAGCAGTGCAATTGTTTCTCAGGATTATAAATACTTTCTATGGTGGAGGGGTGGGCTTGCCTGATGAAGGAGGAGGTCCTCCGAAACAACGTTGCAGCCCGCCCTCCACTCTCGGTTCAGTGTACGTTCCTGTCGGCTTCCGTGGAGGAACCGACAGACTTGTCCTTCTATTTCTGGTTCCGGGTCATTACCTTCCTGCTGTACAGCAGACAGCGGTGAGGCTGCCCAGCCAGGGAGCCCACGCCATTTGCAGCATCACCCGGCATTGCCGGTATTCAGGACTTCCTTCACCACTACACAGGACGCGCCACACAGGACCCAGATGTGACTGTCCTTCATTTGCATCTTCCATCGGATCTACTGTGGGGACTGTCCTTTTACACCATGCATGCTGTTTCATTGGAATACCTGTTTTTAACATGTAAGTTACTACATTAAATTACACAGCTGTTCATCTACCTTTATGACTTGGCGCCCTTGTTTCTTTTCTCTGTTACATGATGACCTCACACCCACAGGTGCAGGTCACATGATGCACCCTAACTGCTGGAGACTTTTTTCTGCATTTTCTGACACACAGGCTAAACTGCACAGTTTTGGGCTGACAATTACTTCACATTCCCAACAAATTATATATTTTCTGAAAGCAGAGACTCTGGAGAATAAAATGATGGTAGTTGCAATTTTATATGTGTTAGTATATTAGCGCAGCAGTTTAAAAAGTCTGTTTTGTTAGTAAAAAAAAAATACTTTAAAGTTAGTTTTAATGTAGACAAACATAAAAAATTCAAATTTTTTTTTGGTAAAATAAAAAAGATAAGTTCCACCCAATCAGATAGCAACATGTCAAGCCATTAAAATTCAATAAACCGCAAAATTTGATACCCAAAATTGTCCATAGGCAATGCTTTAACTACTTTACCGCTGAGTACTGGAATAGTACTGCGGCAAAGTGGCTCTTCTAGGTCTGACGACGTAGACCTACGTCGCCAGACTCCTCCCCTGTAGGCGGCGCTCGCGCGCCGCCGGAGGCGCGCTCCCACTGTTTTCATTCACAGCGGGAGTCGGGCCAGGGGAGGAGCAGCGGCGATCGCCGCTGCTCTGCCCCGATCGTCGGGGATCTAGTGTGGAGATCCGCCCGCCTGTGTAAACACAAGCGGGCGGATCTCCTCAGTGACAGGGAGTGACAGATCGGAGTGTTCAGCATAGCTGAACACTCCGATCTGTCCCTGGCTCACACAGTCACCTCCCCCCCCCCCACACGTCAGTAAGCACCAGGCATACATTAACCCCTCCCTCTCCAATAAAATTAACCCCTTCCCTGCCAGTGTCATTTACAGTGCATATATATAGCACTGATTACTGCAGTAATGTCACTGGTACCCCCAAAAGTGTCAAAGGGTCCAATCTGTCCGCCGCAATGTCGCAGTCCTGCAAAAAAAATCGCAGATCGCCGCCATTGCTCGTTAAAAAAAAACACCAAAAATGACATAAATCTTTCCCTTTGTTAGTAAACGCAATAACTTTTGCGCAAACCAATCAAAATACGCTTATTGCGATTTTTTTTACCAAACATAGGTAGCAGAAAACAAATTGGCCAAAAATTTAAAAAAAAATGGTTTTTACATTTTTTGGGGGGGGAATTTCATATAAAAAAATGTTAAAAATATTGTTATTTTTTCAAAATAAACGCTCTTTTTTTGTTTATAGCGCAAAAAGTAAAAATCGCACAGGTGATCAAATACCACCAAAAGAAAGCTCTGTTTGTGGGAAAAAAAGGACGTCAATTTCGTTTGGGTACGGCGTCGCACGACCGCGCAATTGTCAGTTAAAGTCGCACAGCGCCGAATCACAAAAAGTGGCCCAGACGTAAGACAGCAAAATGCTCTAGTGGTAAAGTGGTTAAAACCCCATTGTAGGTAATCCGTTTTTTATTTATAGATATGTTATAATAAAGAAGTGGTTTTATCGGATGACAGTCATCCATCCATTTTCTATGTGTTCTTCAGTTATGAGCTGGATTAGCACCTGATACGCATGGCAGACAAGGGTGGACTAACCTGGAGCCGTACTTTTGGTGTTATTCAGTTTAGAGTTACCATGAATAGTGGCCTTAGAATTGTTACTCTTACTCTTAGGGTGTCCACATACTTTTGGTTTTACAAAGTATGTTTAAATATTTCAAGCTATGCATTTACCTTATTTATTGAAATATCTGTTAAATATCTGTCCTGCGTGCATTAGGTTACAGAGCCCTGTGAGGCACGGCCATCTTGGAGATGTCTAGCACCCCCAGCAGACAGAACTGTTACACCCTTTACATCATTTCTACTAGCTGTGTGCCAGAGCGCTCCTGCAATCAGCCTCAGCACTGTTATCATACAATGGTATGCTGGGTGCTTCTCACTCAAAGAGATGACATAGTGGCTGGAGAGAGGGAGTGCTGAGTCTCCTAGAATCCAACATTTCTGTATATATAAAAATAATAAAATGCAAGCCATAGATATATATATATATATATATATATATATATATATGTTAATTTGAAATTAATAACTAGTATGTAACTCCGCTTACATAAGGTGCAATCTTATCCCTCTAATGTGGGAACTATCACAAAAAATACTGCTTAGATGGTACATGACCCCCTTATAGATTGGCCAAATTTCATCCCAGACCCCCTCCCTATGCTGGAGGAACTGCGGAAACATAGGCACTCTAATGCACACCCTATGGACTTGTCCAGTAATAACCACTTTCTGGACAGCAACTTTCTGAATATTCTCACAGGTTCTAGGAATAAATGTCCCACTATCACCTGGACTAGCTCTCCTATCCTTAGGGATAGAATCAATCCCCGATGAACTAAGAACCACAGCTATACACATTCTACTGGGTGCTCGTCTTAGCGCTGGTTAGAAATTGGAAGGGAACTAAAGCTCCATCTATTAGGGAAGTGACAAACTTGATACACATCCATGCAACATATGAAGTGATGTTCGCCTCATCATTAGGCAACTACCAAAAGGCTAATCTGCTTTGGAAGCCATGGTTTGAATGGTATAAGATAGCACATCCTGCCTAGCCAAAATCCCTAATATAAAGACTCCATTACCACTCTCTGTATAGATTGTGATGTCTCATGGTGTTTCATGACAACTAAAAAGTCATAAAAAGCTCTTCTTCTTTTTTTTCTCTTTTTTTAAAATCTTTCCCTTTCCGGTTTATTAGTTGCACACAGGAGTGGGTGTGGGGGGAACTCTCCGCCTTCCCACATCTAGTCGAAATGAACATATTACATCTTAACATAGCTCTTCAAGGTCATAAGCAGCTCTGCATGTTCCAAGGCTAAAATTGTTGAATGAAGAATGGAAAGAAAAGGGGGTTCAATAACCCCCTTTTATCGATGGGATAATGACAGGTCTAGCTAAAGTAAATTAGAGCTATTTTGACGGGCTTAGAGTGTGAGGAGACCTTGTTGCTGGGGTAGAAAAGTTCTGTAGCGCTCTGTTAGGTGAGAATAAGCCCAAATCAGCTTAAGCCTGTCCCTGTAGATAGGAAGATTAGGTAGCATACCTGTTTTTTCCTGTATTTCCCGCCTCCAGAGCTCGACCGGACCTCACATCACCTCACAGAAGCCAAGCCGTGTTGTTCCATGCCTCAAGACTCCATCTAGGATGAGTATTCTTCGGCGCCTATTTGAACATGCAGGGGAAGATGGAGAAGTATGGATGCACCATTGTCTAGACTTACCTCTTCTGCGAGTCAAGCGGAGCCGCCGGGAGCCATGTTTTCATGTGTCACCTGCGCTGGAGCCATCGGCCAGTCGGTGCCGCAGACCGGATAACGCAGCCATCGGAAGAGGAAGAGCGTCGTCAGCACCGGAGCTGGACTGGGAGCAGCGGCCGTCGGCGGCATTACACAGTCGCAAACCCACGGGACCTTCTGCGATAGATGCCGGTGTGGCGAAGAGGAGACGTGCACCCGCCGCTGATCCCCCCGCAGGTTTCCGGTCGCCTGGATGGTGCTCATCACCGGGGGGAAGAGAGGGAGGCAGGACGGCTTCCTCCTGCGCTGGACGGCTGACCGAGTCCCAGGCAGCCTCTGCACAAGCCCCACTGATGCCGGAGCACCCCTCCCACTCCAGACATAGGTGAGGAAGCTAACCTGTCATGTCAGTGTGCAGGGTTTCTAGACCCTGCCAGCTCATATCAGCACAGAAGAATTGCTGCAGCTAGGACTGATCGGAGAGGTGAGTATTCAGCCTTCTCCTCAAGTGTTGTACTTTCGAATCTGTTACTAGGGTTTATGAATGCTTTTAAGTCTGCTTGTGGTACACAGCCTATGCCTGCTGCTGTTTAAAAAAAAAAAAAAAAAACGGAAGCAGCAGCCTCTACTTCTCCTATTGACAGCTGGGGCGCCATCTAGTGGCCCTTTAGCAATAGGCACACAAATGCACAAAATAATTTCATTGAATGGTGCTTATATACAGCCTTGTGGTGTCTTTTCTTTCTTTAGGTTTGTTGCAGGAATAGTCCCAAATTCACTGCAGGAAAATAATTTATTTCTGAGCAACGCATTGAGAGAGTTGTCCATTCTTACCACCACTTTAGCACAACTAGAATTTACACCATCAGAGTTCTATTTCCCCTGCAAACCAATGTTTTATTAATTACTGCATATCCATGAGCAGCATGGTATAACCTTACCTGCTCATTGCGCATGGCGGGGGATGTTTTCCTGTATAGTGGTGGATATTGATTGTGTTTTACTGTTCCTTTCTCTATGGCAATTGATCAGCTCAGATTTCCTGGAATTAACAGACTCTAGAGTGACTCAAGGAAAGGCTGAGGATGTAGACTCTATGAAAACTCATGAGTAGCTTTAGTTAAACTACTACATCCGCAAACATAAGTACTCACTAAAAAACACAACCGGTTTATGTTCAAGGCTAAGTCCCCTTTTAGAAAATAAATAAATGAAAGAAAAGCCCTCTTTTATCTATGGGATAACGCCAGTGAGTCTCGACAGACGCTCCCGAATAGGATTCAGCTTTACCCCTTCAGGGTGAAGGCTTTTTTGATCACTGTAGTTAACAGTTCCCCTTTGCCTAAATTGTTAGGTTATGGTGTAAACTTATTTGAAACCTAAAAACTGTTTATCATTCAGAGGGATTCGTTTTTGATATAATTAATACGGAACTCCTGTCTGGAAGGTTTGCTGGTTCTTTTGTTCATCCCCCAGATACGAACCATATACATACCGGCTTATTCACCTTTTGTTTTTCCCCCTTTTGAGGGAATCTTTCAATGATGTAATAGGCAAGGATTTAACATCTATCATTATTCCACTTTTGATGGTTCCATAGTGTTATCACGTCTGCCTTACACGCAGAAGTTCCTGGGTTTTTTAATGCCTTGGTCATACTGCGGCGGTTAGGTAGGGGGGAGCTGATGGAAAAAAGGGATATCAAGTCCGTTTTTCTTTTTCTGTCAGCTCATCCTGATTCCTTTTACTCCTTAGGTTTTTGTTTATGACCCGTTATTATTTTGACAGGTAACCCCCCCCCCCCCCTATGGGCTGCTCCCTTTCATGTTTTATTTTCATGTTTTTCATCTTTTTAGAGGGGTCATTTCCTATGAGTCCAAATCTACTGCCATTGTACATTATTTAGATGATTTTGTTTTAGGTAAGGGGGGATTTTAGGACTGTTTGCATCTATGCGAACATTTCCGCATTCCTTTGGCACATGTGAAGACGGAATGGCTTTCTACATGCGTCCAGTTCTTGGATATTACCATCGACTCCATGCTGATGGAATTCAGATTAACTCAGGCTGATGATGATCCGTGGGCGCAAGGTATGTTTGAGTAAGTACAATCGTTGTTTTTCTTAGCTTTTGCATCCAGGAGGACCATCCATTTCGGTTAATTATTCACTAGTAACTTCTATTTCAGCATTTCTGGTTTAAAATCTCACACAGCTCATATCGGATTGTCTCATGTCATTGGAGAGGCTGTGTTGTTATAGGTCCAGTTTCTGATTTATTTTACGATAGGTCTATTTAGCAGTAGGAATTTATCCTTGTTAAAGATTTTGCCTTCTTTACAGACTTACAGTCTGCTCAGTGGGTTTTGCTGCTATCTAGCGCACCCATTGGTGCGCTGACTCTTGGGACAACAGCTGGGTACAATTGGGCTCACTAGCAACAGTTTTCTTTGGATTTTTTTCCCATAGTGGTTGCACTAGCAATTTGGGGACATTACTTTTAGAATAGACGCATTATGGTGCGGACCGATAAGTTCTGTTCGCATTATTTGTTGGTCCTCCAAATGCCCCCCCCCCGTGATCGAATTATTGCAGTATCTTGTATCCAGATGTCTACTTTTTCATATCTGAATTAAAGCTACTTTTGTCACAGGCTGAAACGACATTTTGGCAGACTCCTTGTCTCGTCTACAGATGGAGAAAATTTTTCTGTTGTTTCCCAGTGCGGATCGGACAAGTTTTTCAGTGCCCTGTCCTTCTGCGGAATGTAGTTTGAGTCTCGTTTCCAGCAATATCTCTAATTATCTAGCCTCAGCTATTATGGCCGGATATCAATCGGCATGGTCATTTTGGCTGTCTCATTTGCGTTTACTGGGGGAGCCGCAGGAGAGTTTTTTCTGTACTTTTGGTCTTGCTATTTTTGTATTTTACTTTTGAATCAATACGCTTGGTCTCGCATCACTCAGATAATAGCTGGTGTTTCCTTTTTGCCAATTTGCATAATTTATTCCCCTGTTCATCATTCTTCTCGATACGGCAGGTTTTTTAAAAAAAAAAATAAAATGCTGTGTGCTGCCTCGGTGGATGTCTGTTATTCATTTTATGAGTCGGCCCTGTTTAAGGCGGCTTTTTTCTCTAAAGTTTTTCGCTGCCCTGAAGATTTCAGAGCTTGTGCCTGATGGGAGGTATAGTGATTCTGATTTATTGCTATCGGATGTTGTGCTTTCAAATGCCTCAGTCAGTATACTATTGCGTTACTCTAACACCGACCAATTGGGTGTGGGCAAGTGGATGCATCTACATGAGTATAAGGATTATGTAATATACCCTGTATTGCTGTTTTACTAATTTTCTGTTTATTAGGTTTCCTGACTCGGAGCTTTTCATTTCTCGGTCAGGTAAACTTTTATCCAAGTTTCAATTTAATGCTGTGATTAAAATGTTTAAATTTTTTTTCAAAGTTTGACCATCTTACGCTGTCCTCACATTCATTCGAGGTCTGCGCAGCTACGGAAGCTGCTAGGTTGGGCATTAATGCTGAAGTTTTCAAGACATTTTGTAGTTGAAAGTCGAGTGCTTACTTTTTATTACATTCGCCCTAATTCTCTTTATTGATATTTCACGACCCAGGTTTTAGGTTTGGATCGTTGGCCATTTATTCAGGGCCCGGTCGAGAGCTGATAAAAAATTGGTCTGGATCCTCAGGATTTCAAGGTTCCATGGTTCAGTAAGCGGGGCGTGCACTGGTCTGAATTCATTTTGAAGTTTATAGGTTATTGCAAGTCCTTTACCTCTGGACGTTCTTCTAGTTCATCTGGGGGGTATTGACGTCAAAGGTTAAATTAAATCTTTAGACTTAATTTTTCTGAATCAAGGATGTTTTTCCATTTCCTTAAGTGTTCCATCCTCGGATGGCTTTGTTTTTCTTTGAAATTATACATGGGTTAACGTGTTTCTGGAACTCACATCTGCAACCATTGAGAATGATCTTGAAGTGACTTAACAGGGCTTTAGGAAATTGTTAGGCAGCGCTGGGATTTTTTCCTTTCAGACATTTTGAGCTAAAGGGAAGAATTAACAGCCTATACAGAAGCGATGACACTCACTTGTATCAGTTAATGGTTTAGATACTGTACCTTTAATGCTAATCGTGGCACTTGTGCCGAACGGGCCGCGCTGTGGGGTGGTGACAGGCGGGCGTGAGCCGCCTGTCTGGTGGATAATTGATTTATGTATTATTTATTTGTTTTAACCTGGGCCGTAGTGGCCAGGTTATTTTGAATACTTTGAATTGATGTTTTCAAGTTACAAGTGTTTTTTAAACAAGTAATATACGGCCGCGGCCTTTTTAAATCCAACAGTAAATGTGTAGTGTCATCATTTTAGTATACGTTTTAGAGTATAAGAATTCCTGTCTACTATCCCATGTATAAATTACTTTTTAATGTACTATTTTCAATAACTTTAATAAAGAAGTATTGAAATGAGAAAAACCCAGCATCAAATTGATGCAATATAGAGAGTTGTAGGTCCTTGAGTAACAGTTGTATTATGCTTCCATCGGATGAAACTCACGCCAGAGGTCGTACATACCCAATTCGCCACATAGCTTCCCCAGGGGGCTTAAGTGGTCTGCATCAGCCTGCTTGGGTGAAGAAAACCTATCCTGTTTATTATTGAAAATATTGTTAAAAATCACCCACCAGGAGAACAGAAACTTCATAAACAAATTAATTACTTCATGTATGGAGGCGGGATATACACATTAGCAATCACAAAACATCTATCAAAAAAGTCTGCAACACAAAAAGACATATCTCCCATATTTGTTGCAGGCTTTTCATTCTGGGTGCCAGATCATGCACCAGGCAATGCGAGTGCATAAGGTTATGTTTTTACATGGGTTTTAACAATAAAAAGATGGTAAATGATGGGAGATCTTCCCGGTCTATGGCTTCACATATCCTTTATAAAGTGACTGTTTAGTGGCCTGCTCTAGGTGTCTGATGGTTAAAGAAAAGGAGACCCCTTATTGGTACAGATATTTTTACCTTCTGAGTGTGGGGAGGAGTAAGGTAGAGTGAAACAACAGGAAAGGGTGGATATCCAAAGTACACTCAGACCTAATTATTATTAATATTATTAAGGGCTCCATACAGTCTGGTGAGTGAGCATTTTAAAGGGGAATAAGCACCAAACACAAGTGTTTTTTTTTTTTTTTTTTTTTTTTTTTTTAGGGGGGAATTTGGCAATGATTATGCGATGCATACTAGCTCATTATGTCTTTGTCTTTAAGGTTTTTTTTTTTTTTTTTCTGAGGTTTACAATGAAAAGGGTATATATTACCAGTATGCAGTGTTTTACTGCTCAAACAGAGGGGTGCAGTCAGAGCTTAGGCTTTCTCTCCGGCTCCCCAGGGAAAGTGTAGTTGGAGAAATGCAACTCCATGGGATTAATTATGCTTCCTGAAATTTTTGTCAGGGTGCCAGGAAACAAGACCTCACAAAGATGCAAGTAAAAAAAAAGCAGTTTATTAGGGCAAAACAATAAACGCACAGCAAGAGTCAGAAGCGAAATCAGGAACAGCCAGGGGTCAAGTCCTGAAGCAGGTTGTCATACAGTAGCGAATAGTCTGCCGATGCCGGATCATCTGCCAATGCAGGGTCGTCTGCCAATGTGGGATCGAGAACCAGGAAAGTCATCAGCCAAGCCAGGTCATGCACGGAGGAACACAGAGAAAAGAAGACTGCTAGCAGTGATGCACCTTGGAGCACAAACACAAGGGCAAGAACTGAAAGCCCTCAGATGATATATATATAGTCAGGTGTGCAGCATCATCACTGAGCGACGCCCAGGCAGCAGGCAAGTGATGATGCAAACATAGTTTATAAGAGACAGCAGTCTGCACATGTCCAAGATGGCTGCCGACAGGAAGGCAAAGTAAGACCTTGACAGTACCCTCCCCTCAACAGCCCCACCTCCACGGAGCAAAAAACTGTTTCTGAGGAAAGCGAGCATGTAAAGCGCTGAGAAGAGTGGGAGCATGAACGTCAGTGGAGGGAACCCAGGAGTGCTCCTCAGGACTATAACCCTTCCAGTGCACCAGATATTGAACGTGACCTCGGAACAGATGAGAATACAAGATGCTGCTAACCTAAGCTGACTAGATTTTTAAAATTAAATCCGGGGACATATTTTTTTCAGGGTTCGTACGGTCCTGGAAATCCTGGAAAAGTCATGGAATTTTTAGATGACACTTTCCAGGCCGGGGAAAGTCATGGAAAATTAGTAAACACCACTAGGTTTTGGAAAAGTCATGGAATATGAGAACTGTGGAGGAGCGGGGAGCGGATGCTTAATGATTTTTTTGTTTAATTATTTTATTCCCTAATGATTTTATTGCCACATACTGTATTTACATCGGTGTAAGCGTCCTTCCGGGTCCGCGGTATGCGCTTACTGTCACTGGCAAGCAGCAGAAGCAGCCGAGGAGATGAACCAATCAGGCAGTGGGGAGGGCCAGCCGCGGTTTGCCTGGAGACTGTAACTGGCCAGCAACAGCCGGGAGATTACAACCAATGAGGCAGCGAAAGCGTCACTGGAGGGCGGGCCGGCCGCATAAACGTGATGACGCGGAAGGGGGCGGTAACCGTTTCGGTTACCGCACCCCCACGTCATCACGTTCATGCGGCCGGCCCGCCCCCAGTGACGCTTCCGCTGCCTGATTGGTTGTAATCTCCCGGCCGTTGCTGCTGGCCAGTCACAGTCTCCAGGCAAACCGCGGCCGGCCCTCCCCGCTGCCTGATTGGTTCCCAGACAGCAAGATAGCGGCCAGCTTTGCATGCGGCGAACGTAAGTACTCATATTTATGCACTTTTGGACTGGCTCCTTTTTTTAAGAAACTGACTTTGACAGATGTATCGAAGCAAAGCTTCTATGTTATACTCTTTGATGAAAGTCTCAATCACTATTTACAGTCTAAACAGTTAGACATGCATGTCAGGCTGTGGAACGGGTCCGAGGTGAAAACTAAATACATCGGCTCAGAGTTCATGGGCCATTCATCAGCTCAAGACATCGCTGAAAAAATGAATAACTTGCTCTCAGAGATCGGAATCAAGAATCTTGTCCAGATCTCAATGGACGAACCGCACGTCAACTGGAAAGTTTTCGAAATACTCCAGAAGCAAGTGCAGGAAGATGCGGGAAAGTCCCTAATTAACATTGGTTCGTGCAGGTTGTACATACTGCGCAATGCGTTCAGAGATGGATGTAAAGCCACCGGATGGGAAGTTGAACACGGACTCTCTAGCTTGTATTGGCTGTTCCATGATTGCCCTGCACGTCACGAGGATTTTATGACAGCAACCGGTTGTAAAACTCCCATGCTTAAATTTTGTAAGCACCGGTGGATTGAGAATGTCAACGTTTCAGAAAGAGGATTGCAACTCTGGCCACACGTCAAACAATACATTGAGATGGTAGAGAGAGGGAAACTACCCAATCCAAAAGTAAAGTCATTTGAAGCGGTGAAGATGCGCTGTGCTGATCCTCTCTTCCCAGTGAAAGTGGGAATATTCAACAGTATTGCAAGAGAAGTTGACCCATTCCTCACCATGTATCAGTCTGACCAACCAATGCTGCCGTTTCTCTCCAGTGATATGTACAAGCTGATTAAAGGTAAGGATAAACAAACATTCTGTTTTTGCTAATGATGTTTATTAATATAACGATATACACTGCAGTGCATTACAATTTGGCTTGTAAATTAGCAAAAAACACTTAATTTTACTTTTTCATAGGCATCATGGGACGATTTCTAAAGGAAAAGCATCTGGAAGAGGCCACATCCACTCTAAAGCTCCTCCATGTCCCTTATCAAGACAGCAGTCTGCACAAGGACAGTTCAAAAATTGACATTGGGTTTACAGCAGAAACCACCCTGACCCAACTCAAGTCTTTCAAAAAAATTTCAGATAGGCAAAACCTAGAGATTAAGATGGACTGCAAGAAATTTTTGATCACACTCCTTGACAAGTTGCTGAAAAAGGCTCCAGTGCATCACATGTTAGTGAGCAGCATGCAGTGCCTTGACCCGAGAAGCATGGCTGGAAGTAGTAAGGAACTCTGCGTAACTCAAATGAGAAGGATGTTGCACATACTTGTTGAGGCTAAACATGTAAATGAGGCAGTGTGAATACGATATCCTTAGAGAGTTTTGTGATTTGGCTGCTCTTCAGGTAAAGTTCAGGGAATTTGACCCCAAAACTGCTTGAGTGGACACCCTACTGTATGAGAAAATGGGAACAAAACCATCACTTTCCAGAGTGTGGAATGTGGTGAAGCTTCTTCTTGTGTTATCACATGGTCAGGCAAGCGTCGAAAGAGGTTTTTCAATCAACAAATAATTAATAGTTGAGAATCAGAGGGAAAGATCTCTGGTGGCTCAGAGGCTCATTGTTGATGACCATGTTAGATCTGTAGAGGGCATAAGCAAGGTAGAAATCACAAAGGAGCTGCTCCTTTCAGCTGCAGGAGCCAGGCAGAAGTACCATGGGTACCTGGATGAAGAGAAGAGAAAGAAAGAACAACAAGCTGTTGACTTAAAGAGGAAGGCTTTCACAGATGAGCTGGAAGATTTGAAAAAAAAAGAGGGCTAGGATGGAGGCGGACATTTGTGCTCTCGAGAAATCAGCGGATGAATATGCTGAAAAGGCTGAATCTTCAGGCAATCTGACCTTTATCAGCAAATCCAACAGTTTCTGCCGTACTGCAAAAGAAAAGAAAGATTCTCTGCTCAAAATTGAAAAACAGATTGATGAGAAGCTTTCAGAAATGAAAAATTAAATGGTGTTGATTGTTTTTTGGCAATGTTTAAGTTAACTTGTTAAAGACTGTTATCGGGTCAATTTATGGCACTTTAAGTTCAGAACGGTGTTGCTGGACACTTTTATTTACTTTTTAGTTGCTTCCCCTTGATTTATGTTATCTCTCCTGTGGATTACGTTAATCCATTTCTAAGCGGTTCTCAGGGTTTATGTTATGAAACGTTGTTACTGTGCAAGCGTTATTTAAATAAAGATTTCATATTGCACTGTACACTACAAAGCTTGTCATTTATATTAGTAAAAATATGCTGGGTGTGACATGGATTTTCTTCTTATTTAACATGTATACATAGACATTTCATGAAACATTAGGTGAATATTTATGTGAAGTCATGGAAAAGTCATGGAATTTTATTGGTGAAAATGTGTGTGAACCCTGGTAAACACAGGAAACCATTGTTCTCTCAGTAATTATCACAGGGCTCCTGTGTTCCTCCTATTTAGGAACACAGGTCCCTGTGATAATTTCATAAGCCCATCCCCCTCCACAGTTAGAAAACACCCCCTAGGCTCACATTTAACCCTTTGATTGCCCCTGGGTTAACCTCCTCACCGCCAGTGACATCAGTACAGTAACAGTGCATATTTTTAGCACTGATTACTGTAGTAATGTCACTGGTCCCCCCAAAAGTGTCAAAAATGTCAGTCAGGTGTCTGATATGTCCGCCACAATGTCGCGGTCCTACTAAAAATTGCTAATCACCGCCATTACTAGTAAATAAAAATGCCATAAATCTATCCCCTAGTTTGTAGACGTGATAACTTTTGCGCAAACCCAATCAATATACACTTATTGGGATTTTTATTGCAAAAATTTGCAGCAGAATACATATTGGCCTAAAATGATAAAAAAACATTTTTTTTTTTTTTTTATTGGCTGTGTTTTTTATAGCAGAAAGTAAAAAATATTGTCTTTTTTTTTACAAAATTATCGCTTTTTGTTTTTGTTTATAGCGTAAAAAATAAAAACCACAGAGGTAATCAAATACCACCAAAAGAAAGCTCTTTTTGTGGAGGTAAAAAAAGGACATCAGTTATATTTGGGTACAGGTTTGCATGACCACGCAATTGTCAGTTAAAGTAACGCAGTGCCGTACCACAAAAAATGGCCTGGTCATTAAGGGGGTAAAACCTTCCGGTGCTGAAGTGGTTAACTAATAATTAGTTAACTAATATTAATTTATGATATTATCAATTTTAACTGGTACCATCTCCATTAGTGTCTCAAATAGCTTTTTTAGGTCCACCAGAGTCAGGTTCCCAATTAAAGGAAGAGGTTTAGGACCTGGGGACATCTTTCCATTGCTCTTTTTTGATCCATTGATCCAGTACAGACATATTACAATGCATGTTTAAAACAAAACAGCAAATCAATCCTTGTAAGAAGATAGTTGAGAAAAGTCATAGTCAAATTTTATACGCATGGTGTTAATTCTTAACATATTAATCTTTACTAGGACACAGATAAACCTTTTACCTCATCTGGCTCATTGGCCAGTAATTCCTTAGTTTGTTATTGCATAATATTGTTTTTGCTTGAATGCTATGGCTTGTACTGCACAAACCTTTATAACCCTGTGTTTTTTTTACTTATTTTTTGGCAGAAACTAAAAGAAATTTATTATCTGCAATGTAGCTGTTTTGATGCCAGGACTTAAAGTGCACACATTAAGGGTATGAACTATAAATAATTCAGTATGTAGTGGTTCAGAATTAGTTAGGAAACTGTGCAACTTAATCATTAATCAGTTTAGCAGATTAGAATGGCAGAAATAAAAAAAAAAAAATTCTAGACAATGCAATAATATCTAAAAGTGCGGTAGGATACATGTTCAATGCTGGTATGAGCACCACTCACTGCAGCATGGCTGTGTGGCCAGTTCTGCTTCTCTATTATTATGATTAATAACAATACAAATGTCCAATGTACAAGCTGGTATTATCAGCAAAAGGCCCAACAAGAGTCCTAGTGGAATTGTGCACTTATACCTGGGTTTAAAAAGTTATTAATAAGAATACCTTCAGATCAATGTTGCAGCAAAGTTCAGTTGCAGGGGCACCAGTGGTTGATTGTGATGGGGGGGTCCATCTTTGTTTTGGAGCACTGAAGACAAAATCAGCGATCATGGGGAGATCCTCCAACCACTGTCCAACCAGCCTGGAATACAGATTCTCACAAGCCAAAATCATGGTGTCGCACAGGAACTCAGAGTCGACTTGCCTACACTGCATCTAAATCCCCAGTAGTTTCTAATCGCTCATGCAACCTAAACTCTAACTAACAGAAGTGGCCATTAGATGCTTAACTTGGCTCTAGCTTATGCTGGTTATTGAGCTCTAAGCTAAAACTATCCATGGAATCCCAGACCAGAAAGGACAGTGACAACCAAAATACCTGCTGCATATGAAATCTTTTTCAGCCTATTAATATACAGCAAGATGACCATTAAACACACAAACACCATATCAAATACAGATTCAATTATCTATTATAGTGCATGTACAATAGCAGCAGGGAGACAGATATACTTGTCCCCTGTCTATAAATTTACTGCTGGCATATTGCTCCCCCATGCACTGTGATGTACCCATATGCAACCGCTGTGCCCATTAAACACAGCAGATTGCAATGCTCCGTATAAGGCCACTGTAAACGCCAAGTTACCACATGATCACTGTGCGATCACATGGCACGTAGTAAACAATTGTCCTGAACGAAATCCATTCATGACATTGTTTACAACTGTGTGTGATCTGTGATTGGTTGCCAGTGATTACATGGTACCTGGGCCAAACACAGAACCCTACATCATATAAGAGCTGCGGGCCAATCATCAATGTAACACGCAGACACAGTGTAAAAAAAATTAAAAATCCCCCCCCCCCCCCCGGAGTAGTACAGTGTCATTATGGTGACACTTAACTACTCTGATGGGAGTATGTATAGAAAAAAATGTGAAAACGAATCCTAAAAAAGAAAAAATGTTTTTGTTTTCACAATTTTTTGGGAAAATAAAAAATTAAATAATTTTTTTTTTCTGTTCATAATTTTTTTTTTTACAAACTGTCACAAGTCAGTATCCCTAATCACCACCCCACCAGTCATATGATGATGCTGTACTGCACTGGTGACAGTATGTAAAAAAAAAAAAAATTTGAAAAAAACAAACATTTTATTTAAATTTGTAATTTTCTCAAAAAAATTGAGAAAAAATGACCCCTTCAATAAACCTTTTACTTATTACCTTGTACTGTCTACTTTCCAAAAATAAGTAAGTTGGGGGGGAATTTGTACAGTCCTGGCATTCAAGACCTCAAGAAAAGAGATAGGCAATCAGTACATCAGGACTGATCAGTTTTCAAATATATATACCATAGTTTAGAGACGTATATAACTTTCACACAGACTAAGGCGACCTAAGATCCGACTTGTGAAACCCAAAGTCATTGGACATGTGAAATGCTATGCATCCCTATGAGAGTCATTCCAATTGACACTACTAAAGTCGCTCCGATTTCAGAAAAGGCTCCTGCATTACTTTGATATGACTTTGATATGGCTTCAGTGCCAGAGAGTGTAAAAGTCACATCAAAGTCACATCAAAGTCATATAAAAAAAGTTGTACTCCAAAGGCGCATAAAAGTCGTACTCCAAAGACTGAAAATTGCTTGACTTTGGAGTCGACTAGTGTGAACTGAACCTAAAAAATTTCACTGATTTGGGTTGTTTTTACCAAAAAAATGTAGCAGACTACATTTGGCCTAAATTTATTAAGAAAGATTATTTGTCTGCAAAACAGAAACTAAGAAAAAACTCTTTTTTTTTTCTTTTTTTTAATTTTATGTATTTATTTTATTTATATAGCAAAAGATAAAAAAAACACCCTGTGGTGATTACATACCACCAAAAGAAGCTCTATTTATGTGAAAAAAAAGATATAAATTTCCTTTGGGTACAGTGTTGCATGACCGAGCAATTGCCAGTTAACCACCTAAGGACCGCCCGCCGCCGCCGCCCTCCTGCTCAAACCGACGTAGGTATACAACGGTCACGCGCCTGCAGCTGAGGGACTCAGATGCACGGGGCAGACGGCTCCGATTGCCGCCTGACACCCGCGATCGTTCCCCGCTGAGAGAGAAGGACGGGCAGCTGTTGTAAACACAGCTGACTGTTCTTCTTTCTGTAATGATCACAGAGTGCCTCTGATCCTTCTATATAGGAACACAGGTCTCTGTGATCATTTCACAAGCCACGCCCTCATACAGTTAGAAACACACCCCTAGGTACACAACCCATTGATCACCCACAGTGTTAACCCCTTCCCTGCCAGTGTCATTATTACAGTAACAGTGCATATTTTTAGCACTGATTACTGTTGTAATGTCACTGGTCCCCCCAAAGTGTCAAAAATGCCAGTTAGAGGTCCGATCTGTCCGCTGCAATGTAGCAGTCCCACTAAAAATCACAGATCGCCGCCATTACCAGTGAAAAAAAAACCCAATAAAAATGACATAAATCTTTCCCGTAGTTAGTAGACGCAATAACGTTTGCGAAAAACAATCAAAATACACTTATTGCTATTTTTTTTACCAAAAATATGTAGCAGAAAACAAATTGGCCTAAAATGTTAAAAAGTTTAGATTTTTACTTTTTTTTTTTGGGGGGGGGGGGATGTTATATAGCAGAAAGTGAAAAATATTTATTTATTTTTTTTCAGAATTGCTGCTCTTTTTTTGTTTGTAGCGCAAAAAATAAAAATCGTAGAGGTGATCAAATATCACCAAAAGAAAGCTCTATTTGTGGGAAAAAAGGGACATCAATTTTATTTGGTCATGAAGGGGTCATGAAGGGGGTAAAACCTTACTGGATGTGAAGTGGTTAAGGAGGTGAAGGAGCACTTGCCTAATAATCCCTTCTGGCCTGGAATTAACAGCTGCTTTTTCGTGGACAGGACATGTGGCCTCAGACTTCCTCTCTCTCTCTCTCTCTCTCTCTCTCTCCACTTCCTCCTGGGGTTTTCAACCCAACAACCCAAAGACAGGAAATGCATATATTAGATACGTATGAGCAGCTCAGACATTTACAAAGACAAACAGAAGAGGGCAGAAGATGCCTACAAAATACAAAATTTTACTTTTATACCTGGGCTCAAAGGATGGGTTGTGTGATGCTGGATGTCAGACCATGGAATTTTAGTCTGACGTACTATGGTAAATAGCTCAGGGTTGAAATTAAATATTGCAGCAAAACCTTTTTTTAACTGTATCTTTTAATCAGTTATTAATTTGTCATGCCAGCTAGATTAATTTAGGATGCCCAGCAGAGTAAAATAATTGCAGGTTTTTTCCTCTCCCCTGGTGAGTGACAGGCCAGCAAGAAAACAGGACTTTGGGGGCTTTTAAATAGCTGTTGCCACAACCAAGTGCTGGACCCACCCATAGCAATGGGGCAAGGATCAGAGAGACAGATTGTAATTGACTGCAGGTGCAGCCATGGATTGTTATTTGCTGCTGCCCCCACCAGTGGATTGTACCACACCTAACAATGAACAATGGGGAAGAGAGACCATATTCCACTGGGTCAGAAGAATCTTCCTGTGGCCAGTAGTCTGCCAGAAGACATATCTTCAGCGACCTGCATGGAAAGCAGGCTGCTTGGGGAAGTGTTTCTAGAGCCCTGTGAACCCTTTTGAAGATCAGGAGCGTCCAGCTACTGTAGTTAGCCTTGAGGACTGGGCTTGAGGTGGATAGTTACACTGAGTTTTACTGCATCCCAGGAGTTTGTGTGTACAGGGGCTCAGGGTTGATGCCAGGACTGCTGCCTTTGAGTTTGCCATGTTCAAGTCCTCAAGTGTTGCCTAAATAGGGTGGGTGTGCTTAAAGAACCCCAAGGCCACATGTTCCAGTGTGTGCCATTGTTCCAGTCTTCCTGCTGCTCCAGTACCCTAATGGACCACGTGCTACTGGAGACTGAGTTGCTGAACACAGAGAGAGGATCACCATCCAATACAGGCTTGACAGATAGGCTCCACATCCAGTGGGTTAATATTTGCTTGACTCCACTCAGAGGCTGCACTTTGGTTCAATTCCACAACCACCCTAAGTGTTAAATTGAATCCAGGACTGGACAGTGACCAAGAGGACTTTGCCATAGTGCCAATTTGGTTAGAGGCCCGTTAGCTTGTATTTGTTCCTGTTGTATGGTTGTAAAGAGTTCTAGCACAAGCAGACAGTGTTAAAAAAACTCCAGAACCGGGTGGTAGTGTTCCACCGCAAGCAAAGACCCCAACGCCAACAAGGCTAAGTTCATATTTTATTGATCATTGATTTAGTCAGTGCCTATTGCTCTTAGACAGGTCTTACTAATACCATTATTGTGCCCAATTTTAAACTGTGATATTCTTACATCGTTGTCTTTCTATTTTTTATCACCTAACCTTTTCCTTTTTTGGAATTTTGCTTTTAGTATAGCACATTGAAATGTTTCTAGCTGTGTCAGTGGTCACTTGGGTCCAGATACAGGACAGGTGATCACATTTCAGTGTCTCCTCCTGGATAACCGCTACACATTTTTATCCTGACGTTTTGGCTGGATTTCTGGTTTAAGTTCTGTATATTATGGGAGTGTTAGTCTGAATGTGGTGGGTAATCCCTGCAGGGAAATACATCATATTTACAGTAAGAGACACAGTAACCTAATGGATTACAGGTTAGCCCAGTTAACTGTTTTATTCAGAGAAATTGCATCTTTACAAAGTACAAAACTGACATTCAAAGTGACATAGCATACGGCTAAAATGTATAGTTTACAAAACAAAAGTTTTGCTTTTTAGTTGTCCTTCATTAGTTATTCAGCTTTGCACATACTAAGTGTGGCAAAGGGACTAAAGTGAACCCAATGCCAGGCTTCAGAGTTATATCTTCTCTGGAAACTCCAGGAGGTGGGTTGAAGGTAAATGTTTGCAGAAGACCAGTAAAAAATAGAAAAAGTTCCATTTTGGCTAAACTTTCTCCAACACAAGCTCTTCTTCCTATAACAAAAAATATAGTAGAAAGAAAGTCAACTGAGTACTGCGTAAAAGAAGATGTGCTCTGCAGTCTGTAAGTACTGTAAAGAAATTAGACCTCTATGCCACTCTATGGATGGCATAGAGTGGTAAATTGGACCCGCTTCAACTGTGATGTGGCCTTCTTCTACTAGATACATATCAAGTATTCCGAACAGCAAAATTATTTTCAGTATTTTTTTTTTTTTTAATTAGAAATTTGATAGCGATCCCCTTGATTTCCATGACAAATACTTCAACATCAAGCAAAATAGTTAGAAATTGAAAGGCGCTTAGTGGAGAAAAGAATTAAAGCCAATGGTAGTCTGGTTCATGTCCTTGAATATGTGATTTACTGTCATAATATGCAGCTAAAGATAATCTACCCATACTTGGATAAATAAGGTTGATCAATTCAAAGGAATAACATGCAATGTTTCCCAATGTCTATAAAAGATGTAGTCACTTTAAAGTGACTGTGGTGGTTGGATGCGGCTACAGTCTGACTGCTGATAGATTTATCTTACAAAAGATGTTTCTATAAACATTCTGTCACTATTGATTGCCTTCAGAACTAATCTGTGCCACTGTTTGCTGTTGTCCATCCTGCAAATGAGTCTTTGCAGTATCAGTCAGCTGTTTTGTACCTAGGTCTCACACATGTTTCATGTTAATCTGTGGAGCAACTTTCTAAATTTTGAAAAACTACCATAGGTCTTTTCGAGTCTGTGTGTTTAGATGTTCTCATACCCTCTCGGCTGGTTCCTGGTAATGACTTCTGCATGTTTCTTGATGATCCTTGTTGTCTGCCTGACCTGTAATTTTGCCTGTCAGTCCTGGTTATCTGCCTGCCCTGACCTTTTACCTATGTGACCAAAACCTTGGCTAATGATTTTGTACCACTCTTCATTTTTGCATGCTGTCAGTTGTTTCCATTCTGTGACTGAGAGCTGCAACCTGGTAGCAGTCCAAAGCAAAGCCCACCATCCCTTGTGGTGTGCTTTGGTAAATACTAGGCAGTTCCTTAAAACCTGCACGCCAGGGCTAACATTTTTCTGGCAATGTAGAGGGTCTCCTACCTCTGTAAAACATTCATGCTTGGATCATCCAAGAGCACATGTTTATGCCAAAAGAGGGGGGAGCGGGTAAAATTAAAGAGCCATTCTGGTATTGGCTTCTTTACAAAGATGCTCATCCTGGAAAATCCAGCACAACTGATTGATTTTTTCTGATTTGTCCATAACTGTTCGGATTGACTCACATGTAGATATCTTAATGTTATTATATCCTCACAGTACCAAGGCTTTTGATAACAAAGATTTTCCCCTGTCAGAATAGCTTTAAAGATAATTGTTGTTTAAGAACCAATTACAGTCCAGTAGTAGGCTGATTATGTGCTGCCAAAGTAAATGGGCAATAGGTGTTTTTTACCCATAACGTGTGCTTTACACAGCCTGTACTCAAACTGGCCAATGCAGCATTAACATTCTCTAAATGCTGCAAGAGGAGCCATAAAAACAAGGGCAGGGAGCTGTATCTGGTTGGCTTGTAGTAAAAGTGGTTTTCCCCTAACCTATATTTGGAGTTTCCAACTCGCAAAATAAATTATTACTATATCATGTAACCATAGTGACCTACCTGCAGAGAAGGGCATAAATGCATCTCGTTTTACAAACTTCCCGTTAGCATCCAAAAAGTGATTTGGGTTAAATTCATATGGAGTCTTCCATTGTGTCTTGTCATACAAAACAGATGTAAGGAAAGGGATGACCTCTGTACCCTGCAAGGAAAGTTATATTGTACAATGCTTGATATTAAAACACAGTTAGCCTCGGTAATTTAAAAGCTAGTTCTTGGGGATTTTACTTTTACAAACAGTAATTGCCAAGATAGTGCCAAAAAAGCCAGTAAGTTCAATCAATGTTTGGACTAGAAGCATGGAGCATTTTTATAACAGTAATAACTGTGTGGTGATAAAAGTGAGTAATGTCTGTATACAATGGCAGTATCATTCACGTGGCTAGGGCAATGATCATTCTGAATCCTAATTTAAAGGAATCTCCATTGAGAAAAATAGGTAGGCTAACCATTGCTGATCTCTCACTTTGAAAAAGCTAGTTGCCTGGCTGACATGCAGATAACACAAAAATAAATACAATTTGATAGATATCAAATGTGATATGGATTTTATGTAGGGCTTTTCAGAAAGGGTATTTATCCTTTCAGCTTTCTGCACCTCATAATACTGTATAGGTTTGTCATGACGTCCTCTCAGATCAACAGTGGGGTCATATAGGCCTGTGTCTGACATTTATGCTGCGACTGGAATGAGGGCATGTGATTTTTGAAAGCCTTCTTTGTGTCTGTAGTTGACTGATCAATTTAAAGATTTGTCACTGACTTTTGAATTTTGAAATAAAGTTTCAGCACAACTCTTCGTCTCTCTTATTCAGTTTGAGGTTCATCATACCTTGTTATTGTCACACTGGATATTTCTAAAGCATAGGTTTGGATCCTCAAATCTGCTGGAGAACATAAAGCGGAAGTAAACCCATCGATTTAATAGTTTCAAAAAACAGTTACATTCCCGGCATGCAACACTCACATTGGTTGTGCTCTCAACCAAGATGTCAAACCACCCAAAGGGTGGTGTATTAACTGATCACATGTGCAACATCATGGCAGTTGAAGATTAAACAAAGGCCAAGATGGCAGCTTCCTTGGCTGAAAACGATAGGAGGGTTTACTTCCACTTTAAAGTCGAACTATACTCACCTCCACTCCAGCATTGCAGTGTCCCAAAACTCCTTCACCGGCTGCTGACATCTTTGGCCAGTCTCCTTCTGAGTATCTTTGGCCGTTCTCCTTGGTGGGGCCAAGATGTTGTCACTCTTGCACATGTGCAGAAGTTTCTAATTTTGTCTGATGCCAAAATTGTACACTGAGCTGTGTTTGAGCAGCTCAGTGTACAATGCAGACAGGCAGGTAAGAAAATTAAATACAGGAGAGAAATAGTAAGTCTCTTCTACATAAATAAATCCCATCTGTTTACATTTTTTTACTCACAGCGCCGCTTTAAAGGCTAAGTTAGCATTTTTCAGAAAGTCTATGCAGTCAGGGGACCCGATAGTTTAAGCTGGGCAGTTTAGGGGGTACGGTTTCTGTGCTCAAAGTCAGTGATTGACCCTGAAGGCCGGTTTGTTGTTTTATCCTGTCAGCTAGAAAGCCTTAGGTGTATACTTCTGGCGGTTTATGTGCCCCCCCCCCCGTATTCTGCAGGGGTGCTTAAACTTATTGTTCCACATATTGCTCAACTTCCTGATGTGCCCTTGCTGATGTTGGGGGATTACAATGCTGTACTTGATACTGCCTGGGATAGGTTTTCCTCTCATTCTGGTGGACCTATGCTGGCCGGGGGGGGCCACGCCCCTTGCTCGGTTGGTGGGTGAACTCGGACTGACGGATGTCTGGAGGATGGGCCACCCTGATGTACGAAAGTTCTCGTACTTCTCGGCGTCTCACACGGGATTGTCTAGAATTGATATGGGGTTGGGTAATGGTTCACTGCTGCCTAGAATTGATATGGTGGTTGTGGCGGATTATGCTCCCTGGGTGGTGTCCGATCATTCCCCCTTTTGGGTCCGTCTGTCCCTCCTAGATAATAGGGGAAAAACTGGGCAGTTTAGTAAAATGTTTATTAATTTTTATTGTCATACCTATAGTCCATTTTGGCCTCCCTGGGAGCCTTGCCAAAAAAAAAACTCCCAGTTAAAAATCTCCATGTCCTGGCTTGTTGCTAAGATGATAAAAATGTTGGTTTTCCACCCATAATTCAGGTAATGAGCACCCAATAGATTTTATGTCCTAGTAACAAGGCATTATCTTGGGATCGCTAACTGAAAGCTTTCAGCCAGGCTTCAAGAGGGACCCAAATGGCCTACAGGTATAACAATAAAGTTAATAAACATTTTTCAAAGTTGCACAATTTTTTTAATATCTGCTGGGGCCCCTTGGAGGAGTAGGCTAGTTTCTGGAAAAGGAAAATGTAGCCGTTAATAAATATATGAAAAAAAAAAGCCAAGTGAGCCCATTCACATGATCTTTAAACATCACGGGACTGACTTCTCCTTCAAACACAACTTCTCTGCAGCGTTAGCCAAAGTACCCATACTGCGGCTTGCATTTTTTTTGAATGGGATGTAAAAGGCAGGCCACAGTTTAAAGTAATATTTTCCAAGAGAGAGCAAATAGCTTTTTCTGTCCATTGTAAATAGGTCCTTTACCACAGCACAGGACTCTATTGATAAATGGGAAGGAATTTCTGGAACTCACCTTTGGTATGCAGTATCCCCGAAAATACACATCACTTGGAGTTGTGTGTGACAAATTCAGAGGAACAATATTAGCAAACCTCTGAATTTCATGTATTACTGCTTCAGTATAAGGCATATTCCTCCGATCTTCCACTGTAGGCATCTGACCTTGTTTAATATGTGTCCTGATTTCCTCTTGTACCCTTTCTAGAAAAGAAAAATAAGTACATTACATCAGGATCTCCAAAAATATGTGAACATAATCATAATCAGATCCAGTCTGATAATCCTAGTGTGAAGAGTGGAGCACATAAGGCTGTAGGTTGAGCAGGACTATCCATATAATGTACTTTATTTGAACATAGACATAAAGTTATAAGAAACCCTCACAATTCAAACAGATCTTATCATGAAAATGCACAGGTAGAGATTATCTTTGGTAATAATCACATGCCAAAACAACACACTTGTATAAAGTACTCGAAACCCATACTTGAGTAAAAGTACAAGTGCTCGATCAAAAAGTGACTTGAGTAGAAGTGGAAGTGCTCTATCAAAAAGTGACTTGAGTAGAAGTACTAAAGTATTCAACATTTTTTTGTACTTAAGTATTGCAAGTAGTTTTTTTTTTTAATTTTGCTACTCAAGTACTGAAAGTAAAAGTACCAGTAGTTTTTTAAAAAAAAATTGCTACTCAAGTACTGAAAGTAAAAGTACAAGTACTATGTTATGTAGTTATTAAAGAAAGAAGTCAAAAGTTTGAACATGAGAAAAAAAAATCTACTCCAGGAAAGTACAGATACCGCCTTTCAGTACTTAAGTACAGTAGTGAAGTAGTTCTACTTAGTTACTATACATCTCTGCAAAAAAATAATGAGACCTAAATATTTATATCTTAATTTCTCTAGAAATCAGTATGTAGCTACTGTGAAACTCTGCAAAAAATACACTTTAAAATGTATCTAGACCCAAGGACAAAAAAAATCAATATATTGCAGCTTACTAGTCCTTACCGGTGGTGGCAGCATTTGTTTTCTTTTTCAAGCTATGTGCATTTTCTGCATGTACAGAAAGGATAACATCCTGTTGATCCTGCCAGAAATTCAGTGTGTCCCACTCAGGCCAGTTGTAAGCAGGTGCATCAATGTTAAATGTATTTTGCACATAAATGGTTAATGTTTTGTATCTCATGGTTTAATAGGGTGTGCTGTGCCTTCCACTGCATGAGTAAATTCCTGTCTTCTGGGAGAAGATAAATTAGATAAATGCAGGAGGAGGTCAGACCTAATGGCCAGTCAGATATGTAAAGTGAGTAGTGAGGACCATACATGTAAGATGTGATTGGGAATGTATCCATGGAATTACATCACAGGTAGACCCTGGCATGGGTTGGAGGACTGAGTTATATTTAGTCTTGTAGGGACATTAATGCATTGGAAGATGTGAGCAGCATAGCAAAGCACGACACTTACATAAGGAAGGGAAGATGAGAATGTGTTCTGTAACTGGATGTAACACATGTTCTGCTGAAAATATTTTAAAACAGCCACAACTCTGTACAGCAGTTAAAAGGACAGCATAAAAATGTGATGATTATCTGCTATGTTATACTAAATGTAACCCTATGGAAACTGTTGAAAAGAAGATATCTGGTCTGATTTTCTTTTGAGGAGTAAATGCGAGAGTGCTTTCACAGTGTATTGATGAACTACAGAATGAAGTGTAAAATTGCAAGCAAAACGCTTGATTCTAGGAAACGAGGAGTACAAAAGAAGGAGCAACAAGTTGGGGAGCGGGAGCAATGGTGGCTGGTGACGAGGTTTTCGTAAGTAGAGGTGGATTGGTACTTTGTGCACCCCACGGAGTGGCTGGGTCTCTATGTTAGTGCCCACTGCAGTACATAACCCTCCTAGGGACTGGGCATGATACCATGTATGTGCAAGGCCTTGTAAAGTAAATGCAGTGGCTCCACTTTTTCCCTTCAGGCTGGGAACCATGTAATGGTGTATGGTATGAGAAGAGCTGGCGGAGAGACTCAGCCTTCAGTGTTGTATCTCTCAAAATGCCTTTGTGTGAGGACAACTGGCAAGATTAGGGATGTTACCAGTTTGTTTGCGAGAGCAAGACCTCAGTGAAGTAGTTTAGCCTCCAGCCATGAGGTGACGCTAAACTACATGTGAAATAATACAGATTTGTCAGCATGCAGTTCCCCCATGCTAACACAGTTGTTAGGGAGCCAGCTGCTGCCAGCTTCCTAACAACCAGTGATATTTCCTGCCCAGTCCATTCCAAATCCCTAGCTGACAGGTAAATGTAAGCAAAGGAGTGGGGATTTTATAACATTTTGTTTTAAAATGATGCGGGCCCCAAACTTTATACCAGTCCACCACCACTAATAGATTTATACACTGAAGATTTTCAATTAATGGAGGACTATTAATTTATGAAATACATCAAAGATTTAATTTTATATCCTACATTGAGGACTATTATATTATCACAGACTAAAATGGATTTAATCTGTCCTTAGACACTTTATAAAGAATAAAGTATAACTATTACTACTATCAACTTTATACCTGCTCAAAAAAATTAAAGGGACACTTTGAAAACACATCAGATCTCAATAGGGAAAAATATCGTGCTGGATATCTATACTAATATGGACTGGGTAATGTGTTAGGAACAAAAGGATGACACATCGTTTGATGGAAATGAAAATCATCAACCTACAGAGGGCTGAATTCAAAGACACCCCAAAAATCAATGTGAAAAAAAATTATGCAGCAGGCTAGTCCATTTTGCTGAAATTTCATTGCAGCAACTCAAAATGGTACTCAGTAGTTGGTATGGCCCCCACGTGCTTGTATGCATGCCTGACAATGTCAGGGAATGCTCCTAATGAGACGATGGATGGTGTTCTTGGGTATTTCCTCCCAGATCTGGACAAGGGCATCACTGAGCTTCTAAACAGACTTTGGTCCAACCTGGCAGCGCCGGATGGACCAAAACATAATTGTCCCAGAGGTGTTCAATTGGATTTAGGTCAGGCGAGCGTGGGGGCCATTTAACTGTATCAATTCCTTCATCCTCCAGGAACTGGCGGCATACTCTCTCCATATTAGGCCGGACATTGTTGTGCATCAGGAGTAACCCAGTACCACAGCACCAGCGTAGGGTCTGACAATGGGTCGAAGGATTTCATTCCGATACCTAATGGCAGTCAGGGTGCCATTGTCTAGACTGTAGAGGTCTGTGCGTCCCTCCATAATTATGCCTCCTTAGACCATCACTGACCCACCACCAAACCGGTCATACTGAACGATGTTACAGATAGCAGAACGTCCTCTATGGCTTCTCTAGACCCTTCACATCTGTCACATGTGCTCAGGATGAACCTGCTCTCATCTGTAAAAAGCACAGGGCACCAGTGGCAGGCCTGCCAATTCTGGCGTTCAATGGCAAATGCCAATCGAGCTCCACGTTGTCGAGCAGTGAGCACAGGGCCCACCAGAGGAGCATGGGCCCTCAGACCACCCTCATGAAGTCTGTTTCTGATTTCTTGGTCAGAGACATACACACCAAAAGCCTGCTGGATGTCATTTTGTAGGGCTCTGGCAGTGCTCATCCTGTGCCTTCTTGCACAAAGGAGCAGGAATTAGTCCTGCTGATGGGTTAAGGACCTTCTACGGCCCTTTCTAGCTCTCCTAGAGTAACTGCCGGTCTCCTAGAATCTCCTCCATGCGCTTGAGACTGTGCTGGGAGACACAGCAAACCTTCTGACAATGGCACGTATTGATTTGCCATCCTGGAGAAGTTGGACTGCCTGTGCAACCTCTATAGGGTCCAAATATCACCTCATGCTACCAGTAATGACACTGACCTTAGTGGGATAACAGTGAGTAAAGATGAGTAGGAAAAAAAAAGGCCGGGCCCTTCACCTGTAAACCATTCCTGTTTTGGAGGTCATCTCATTGTTGCCCATCTAGTGCACATGTTGGTAATTTCATTAACACTAAAGCAGCTAAAACTGATTACCAACCCCCTCTGCTACTTAACTGACCAGATCAATATCCTAGGAGTTTAATTGACTTGATGCTATACTGTGATTAAAAAGTGTTCCTTTAATTTTTTTTGTGCAATATATATATATATATATATATATATATATATATATATATATATATATATATATATATATATATACATATATATATATACATATATACACAGTATATATACACACACACACACACATATCTCACAAAAGTGAGTACACCCCTCAACATTTTTGTAAATATTTTATTATATCTTTTCATGTGACAACACTGAAGAAATTACACTTCGCTACAATGTAAAGTAGTGAGTGTACAGGTTGCTGTCCCCTCAAAATAACTCGACACATAGCCATTATTGTCTAAACCGCTGGCAACAAAAGTGAGTACACCCCTAAGTGACAATGTCCTAATAGGGCCTGATTAGCCATTTTTTTCCTCCCCGGTGTCATGTGACTCGTTAGTGTTACAAGGTCTCAGGTGTGAATGGGGAGCAGGTGTGTTAAATTTGGTGTTATCGCTCTCATTTTCTCATGCTGGTACCTGGAAGTTCAACATGGCACCTCATGGCAAAGAACTCTCTGAGGATCTGAAAAAAAAAGAATTGTTGCTCTACATAAAGATGGCCTAGGCTATAGGAAGATTGCTAAGACCCTGAAACTGAGCTGCAGCACGGTGGCGCCAAGACCATACAGTGGTTTAACAGGACAGGTTCCAATCAGAACAGGCCTTGCCATGGTTGACCAAAGATTTGAGTGCACGTGCTCAGCATCATATCCAGAGGTTGTCATAGACCAGTGTTTCTCAACCTTTTTTCAGTTGAGGCACTCTTTAAAATTATGGACAATCTCAAGGCACCCCATTCTAAAATGTAAAAAACTATTCTAATAGTTTTACATAATGCGGCAGCATCGACACGTAGGACACCCATTAATAGAGGTGATTTATTCTTCCAAAGCAAATACACTTTTGCACACTGGTACCGACTAGTATTCCAGTGGTTCTCCTCTCCTTCAGTTTCTCTCCATCACTCAGCTAATGTGACCCCAGTGTTGATGTTGAGGGGCCGGGGAGGGTCAAACAAGGACACTGTGCAGGCATTCAACACCCTTCTTATCAACACTGATGACATCACTGGTTGTTAGGATGCCAGTGGTTGGAAGGTTGAAATGGTGCACAATAAAAACCTGTGGCTTTGTGTAACTAAAAGGCAGTCTTGACCCACCTGCTGGCTTGTATACATTTTTGGGCAATTTTTAGGCATTTTGCCAAGGCACCCCTAAAGAAACCTCAAGGCACCCTGGTTGAAAAAGGCTGTCATAGACAATTGAGTGCTGCCAGCATTGCTGCAGAGGTTGAAGAGGTGGGGGGTCAGCCTGTCGGTGCTCAGACCATATGCCGCACACTGCATCAAATTGGTCTGCAAGCCTCTTCTAAAGATGATGCACAAGAAAGCCCGCAAACAGTTTGCTGAAGACAAGCAGACTAAGGACATGGATTACTGGAACCATGTTCTGTGGTCTGACGAGACCAAGATAAACATATTTGGCTTAGATGGTGACAAGAGTGTGTACAGCAACCAGGTGAGGAGTAGATAGACAAGTGTGTCTTGCCTACAGTCAAGCATGGTGGTGGGAGTGTCATGATCTAGGGTTGCATGAGTGCTGCCAGCACTTGGAGCTACAGTTCATTGAGGGAACCATGAATGCCAACATGTACTGTGATACTGAAGCAGAGCATGATCCCATCCATATGGAGACTGGGCCCCAGGGCAGTATTCCAACATGATAACAACCCCAAACACACCTCCAGGATGACCACTGCCTTGCTAAAGAAGATGAGGGTTAAGGTGATGGACTGGAAAAGCATGTCTCCAGACCTAAACCCTATTGAGCATTTGTGGGGCATCCTCAAATGGAAGGTGGAGGAGCGCAAGGTCTCTAACATCCACCAACTCCGTGATGTCGTCATGGAGGAGTGGAAGAGGACTCCAGTGGCAACCTGTGAAGCTCTGGTGAACTCTATGCCCAAAAGGGTTAAGGCAGTGCTGGAAAATAATGGTGGCCACACAAAATATTGACACTTTGGGCCTAATTTGGACATTTTGACTTAGGGGTGTACTCTCTTTTGTTGCCAGCGGTTTAGACATTATTTGCTGTGAGTTATTTTGAGGGGGCAGCAAATTTACACTGTTATACAAGCTGTACACTCACTACTGTAACGCCGCCGAGTGCTCCGGGTCCCGTGGCTTCCCCGGAGCACTCGAGGCGTCCCGCGGGCTGTTCCCCCGCATCTACACAACTTACCCGCCGGGTCCCGTCATCCCGGCCGCTCGGTACACGCCGGGTGCCTTCCTCCTCCCGGCGCGCGCGGCCCCGCCCCCTAGGGCGCGCGCGCGTGCCGCTGCTTTGAAATTTAAAGGGCCAGTGCACCATTAATTGGTGCCTGGTCCAATCAGTACCAAAACATATAAAAACCCACTTCCCCTTCCTATCCTTGCCAGATCTTGTTGCCTTTGGTGCCTTGAGAAAGCTTTCGGTGTATAGTTCCCTGCCTGTGTATCTGACCTTCTGCTGTTGCCCCTGACTACGAACCTTGCCGCGTGCCTTGACCTTTTGCTCCGTCTGACCTTGCCTTTGCCTTGTCCTTCTGTACCACGCCTGAATCAGCTGTCTTTGAGGTTGAGCCGTTACCGGAGGATACAACCTGGTTGCTACCGCCGCAGCAAGTCCATCCCGCCTTGCGGCGGGCTCTGGTGAAAACCGGTAGTAACTTAGAACCGGTCCCCTGGTACGGTCCACGCCAATCCCTCATTGACACAGAGGATCCACCTCCAGTGCAGTCACCTGCCGCTAGTCCGGACCCTGACAACTATTTTACATTGTAGCAAAGTGTAATTTCTTCAGTGTTGTCACATGAAAAGATATAATAAAATATTTACAAAAATGTGAGTGGTATACTCACTTTTGTAAGATACTGTATGTATGTATGTATATATATATATATATATATATATATATATATATATATATATACACATATATATATTACTGTGCAAAAGTTTTAGGCAGGTATAAAGAAATGCTGTAAAGTAAGAATGCTTTTAGAAATATACTGTATATTTTATTTGTTTATTTTAATTCCAATTTAGCAAATGCAAGCAAACAGAAGAAACATCTAGATCATATCAATATTTGGTGTGACTACTCTTTGATTTCAAACAAGCAATAATTATTACACTTGCACACTTTGTACACTTGCACAAAATCAAGGATTTTGTAGCATTAGAGTTAGGTGTATGAATAATCAATTATACCAAGCAGGTGCTAATGATCATCAATTTCATATGTAGAATGAAACACAGTCATTAACTGAAAACAGAAACAGCTGTGTAGGAGGCTTAAACCTAGATGAAGAACGACCAAATTCTGCTACTAAGGTGAGGTTGTGGAAGACAATTTCATGTCACAGGTCATACACCATGGCAAGACTGAATGTAGTTATAATGTATTAGCAAAGTCCCTCCAGGCAAAGTAGACAGGGGTTTTAAGATGAAGAAGCACAAAGAAACAAGCTATGCTGCACTATAGATGCAGTGGTTGGCCAATAAAACCTAATGCAGCAGATGAAAGACACATCACGCTTTCTTTCTTTCTTTCAACATCGGAAAATGCCCAGCAGTGCTATCAGCGCAGAACTGGTGGAAACCAGTGGGACCCAGATATCCCCATCTACTGTCCAGAGAAGTCTAGCCAGAAGTGGTCCATGGAAGAATTGTGGCCAAAAAGCCTTACCTCTGAGGTGGAAACAAGGCTAAGTGACTCAACTATTCACAAAAATATAGGAACTGGGTGCAGAAAAATGGCATTGGGTGCTCTGGACTGATAAGTCAAAATGTGAAATATTTGGCTGTAGTAGAAGGCAGTTTGTTTGCCGAAGAGCTGGATAGCAGTACAATAATGAGTTTCTGCAGGCAACAGTGGGGTATAATGAAGGTTACTTGCAAGTTTGAGGCTGCATTTTTGCAAATTGAGTTGGAGATTTGGTTAGGATCAATGATGTCCTAATTGCTGAAGAATACAGGCTGATACTTATCCATCATGCCATACCAACAGAGAGGCTTGAGATTGGCCCCAAATTTGTTCTGCAGCAGGACAATGACCCCAAACATACATCCGATGTCATTAATGACTATCTTCAGTGTAAAAAGGAGTCCTGAAAATGATGGTTTGGCCCCCGCAGAGTCCTGATCTCAACATCATTAAATATGTCTGGGATTACATGAAGAGACAGAAGAATTTGAGGCAGCCTACATCCACAAAAGATCCATGGTTAGTTCTCCAAGATGTTTGAAACAACCTACCTGCCGAGTTCCTGCATAAACAGTGTGCAAGTGTACCTAGAACAATTGTTGCAGCTTTGTAGGCGAATTGTGGTCAAACCAAATATTGATTTGATTTGGATTTCTTTAATATTCATTTACTTTTGTTTTGTTAATTGATAAAAAGAAGTGATTAACACTTGTATTTCTGAAAGCATTCTTCATTTACTGCATTTTTTCACACATGCCTAAAACCTTTGTACAGTAATATATATATATATATATATATATTTTTTTTGTTACATTTGTTATATAGTAAAGGTTTACTAGAAGCAAATACAGTGCACCTGTAAAGTACTCACAGCACTTTTTAACCACTTCAATACAGGGCACTTTCACTTTCACCCCCTTCCTGCCCAGGCCAATTTCAGCTTTTAGCGCTGTTGCATTTTGAATGACAATTGCGCGGTCATGCAACACTTTTTTTCCCCATAAATAGAGCTTTCTTTTTGTGGTATTTGATCACCGCAAGGTTTTTTCTTTTTTGCTAAACAAATAAAAAAAGACCGAAAAGTTTGAAAAAAAAAAGTTTTTTTGTTTATGTTATACAATTTTGTAAATGAATACATTTTTTCCTGCACTGATGAGCACTGATGAGGAAGCACTGACAGGCACTGATGAGGAGGCACTGATGGGGTGGCACTGATGAGCTGGCACTAATATGTGGCACTTATAGGCAGCACTAATAGGCAGCACTGATGGGCACTGATATGTTGCACTGATAGGTAGCACTGATATGCAGCATTGGTGGGCACTGATAGGCGGCACTGCTGGGCACTGATAGGCGGCACTGATGGGCATTGATAGGTGGCACTGATGGGCACTGATGGACGGCACTGATGGGCACTGATAGGTGGCACTGATGGGCATTAATGGGTACTGGTGGGTGGCACTGTTAGATGGCAATGATGGGCATTGGTGGGCAGCACTGATGGGGAGGGCACTGGTGGGCAGCACTGTTAGATGGCAATGATGGGCATTGGTGGGCAGCACTGATGGGGAGGGCACTGGTGGGCTCCCTGAGCCCTGATTGCCATCCCTGGTGGCCATGGTGGGCATCCTTGGGGTCATGGGTGGGCATCCCTGGTGGTTCTAGTGGCACCCCCCCCCCCAAGGGTCTGTACTGGTAATCAATGCTCTGATTACCAGTGCAGACCCCCCCTGTCAGGAGAGCCGCAGATCGGCTTTCCTCTACTCCTACCTGTCAGGCACGAACTAAGGAAAGCCGATCAACGGCTCTTCCTGTGTACTATGTGACCAGCTGTGATTGGACACAGTTGGTCACATGGTAAAGAGCCTACGTCAGTAGGCTCTTTACCGAGATCGGAGATGCGGTGTGTCGCTGTCATATGACGTCTAGTGTTGAGCGAACACGGACTGTATTATTCGTGTTCGTACCGAATAATTGGATTTTTTGTACCCGAACACGGACACGGACACTTTACTGTATGTTCGGGTAAAAATCCGTGTTCGGTCGTTTTATTTCCGGGTTTTGCATGCTTTGGCGCTCTTTTCATGGCGGGCTTTCAACAGCCAATCAACAATCGTTTAACTGGTGTGCCTTAAGCCATCCCAGCCATGCCTGCAAATGTCTCAGTAGCTGTGATTGGCCGTCTGAAGCATGTGACCAAGTCTTTATAAGTTCGAGGCAGCCGCAGCGGCGTCATTATGCTGCTTAGATTCAGGGACAGAGCACACATCAACGTGCTGGCTGCTGATTAGGGAAAGATAGGCAGGAAAAAAACATTTGTGTCCGGATAGAATTGAGGGACAGGTCGGAGTGTTTAGGCAGGGCGAGTTGTAGGCATTTTAGGGATAGAGTCTGCTGAATTATAGGGTCAGTGTCTTCTACAAACTACAATCGATATTGCTGTGTGGGGGGTGGGGTCTGCACTCAATCCTGATCTACGATCTCTTCTCAATCCTGTTAGGGACAGAGTCTGCTGAATTTTAGGGAAACTGTGTTCTACAAACTACAATCGATATTGCTGTGTGGTGTGGGATTGGAGATAGGCAGGTGTCAGTGATCCACATCCATTTTTCTGTGTGTGAGCTGCAGTGAACACAATCTTTTTGGGCTGCAGTGAACACAATCTTTTTGGGCTGCAGTGAACACAATCTTTTTGGGCTGCAGTGAACACAATCTTTTTGGGCTGCAGTGAACACAATCTTTTTGGGCTGCAGTGAACACAATCTTTTTGGGGTGCAGTGAACAAAATCTTTTTGGGGTGCAGTGAACACAATCCTTTTTGGTGTGCAGTGAACACAATCTTTGTGGGGTGCAGTGAACAAAATCCTTTGTGGGGTGCAGTGAACACAATCTTTTTGGGGTGCAGTGAACAAAATCCTTTTTGGGGTGCAGTGAACAACATCCTTTTTGGGGTGCAGTGAACACAATCTTTTTGGGGTGCAGTGAACAAAATCCTTTGTGGGGTGCAGTGAACACAATCTTTTTGGGGTGCAGTGAACACAATCTTTTTGGGGTGGAGTGAACAACATCCTTTTTGGGGTGCAGTGAACAAAATCCTTTTTGGGGTGCAGTGAACAAAATCATTTTTGGGGTGCAGTGAACACAATCTTTTTGGGGTGCAGTGAACACAATCTTTGTGGGGTGCAGTGAACACAATCTTTTTGGGGTGGAGTGAACAACATCCTTTTTGGGGTGCAGTGAACAACATCCTTTTTGGGGTGCAGTGAACACAATCTTTTTGGGGTGCAGTGAACACAATCTTTGTGGGGTACAGTGAACAGAATCTTTGTGGGGTGCAGTGAACACAATCTTTGGGGGGTACAGTGAACACAATCTTTGTGAGGTGCAGTGAACACAATCTTTGTGGGGTGCAGTGAACACAATCATTGTGGGGTGCAGTGAACTCAATCTTTGTGGGGTACAGTGAACACAATCTCATACTTCTGAAGGTTTGAGGGTGCTGCCTGTTCCATACTCCCCCTACTCCTCATCTAGCCTTTTAGGGGTACAAACAATAGTAATTGGGGCCTAGTGTGGTTGTGTACGTGTGATATACATACACTTTTTTGGGATCATATTTTCTATTCCGCTATTTAATCAAAAACCTTTGGGGATCAGTTAAATTGGGGGATAGTCTGTGTTGGTACGTGTGAGAGAGATCCACCTTTCCAAGTTGTTGGGGTTCATCTCATACTTCTGAAGGTTTGAGGGTGCTGCCTGTTCCATACTCCCCCTACTCCTAGCCTTTTAGGGGTACAAACAATAGTAATTGGGGCCTAGTGTGGTTGTGTACGTGTGATATACATACACTTTTTTGGGATCATATTTTCTATTCCGCTATTTAATCAAAAACCTTTGGGGATCAGTTAAATTGGGGGATAGTCTGTGTTGGTACGTGTGAGAGAGATCCACCTTTCCAAGTTGTTGGGGTTCATCTCATACTTCTGAAGGTTTGAGGGTGCTGCCTGTTCCATACTCCCCCTACTCCTAGCCTTTTAGGGGTACAAACAATAGTAATTGGGGCCTAGTGTGGTTGTGTACGTGTGATATACATACACTTTTTTTGATCATATTTCCTATTCCGCTATTCAATAAAAACCTTTGAGGATCAATTGAATTGCGGGATAGTCTGTGTCGGTACGTGTGAGAGAGATCCACCTTTCCAAGTTGTTGGGGTTCATCTCATACTTCTGAAGGTTTGAGGGTGCTGCCTGTTCCATACTCCCCCTACTCCTCATCTAGCCTTTTAGGGGTACAAACAATAGTAATTGGGGCCTAGTGTGGTTGTGTACGTGTGATATACATACACTTTTTTTGGATCATATTTTCTATTCCGCTATTTAATCAAAAACCTTTGGGGATCAGTTAAATTGGGGGATAGTCTGTGTTGGTACGTGTGAGAGAGATCCACCTTTCCAAGTTGTTGGGGTTCATCTCATACTTCTGAAGGTTTGAGGGTGCTGCCTGTTCCATACTCCCCCTACTCCTCATCTAGCCTTTTAGGGGTACAAACAATAGTAATTGGGGCCCAGTGTGGTTGTGTACGTGTGATATACATACACTTTTTTGGGATCATATTTTCTATTCCGCTATTTAATCAAAAACCTTTGGGGATCAGTTAAATTGGGGGATAGTCTGTGTCGGTACGTGTGAGAGAGATCCACCTTTCCAAGTTGTTGGGGTTCATCTCATACTTCTGAAGGTTTGAGGGTGCTGCCTGTTCCATACCCCCCCTACTCCTCATCTAGCCTTTTAGGGGTACAAACAATAGTAATTGGGGCCTAGTGTGGTTGTGTACGTGTGATATACATACACTTTTTTTGGATCATATTTTCTATTCCGCTATTTAATCAAAAACCTTTGGGGATCAGTTAAATTGGGGGATAGTCTGTGTCGGTACGTGTGAGAGAGATCCACCTTTCCAAGTTGTTGGGGTTCATCTCATACTTCTGAAGGTTTGAGGGTGCTGCCTGTTCCATACCCCCCCTACTCCTCATCTAGCCTTTTAGGGGTACAAACAATAGTAATTGGGGCCTAGTGTGGTTGTGTACGTGCGAGATACATACACTTTTTTTGATCATATTTCCTATTCCGCTATTCAATAAAAACCTTTGAGGATCAATTGAATTGCGGGATAGTCTGTGTCGGTACGTGTGAGAGAGATCCACCTTTCCAAGTTGTTGGGGTTCATCTCATACTTCTGAAGGTTTGAGGGTGCTGCCTGTTCCATACTCCCCCTACTCCTCATCTAGCCTTTTAGGGGTACAAACAATAGTAATTGGGGCCCAGTGTGGTTGTGTACGTGTGATATACATACACTTTTTTTGGATCATATTTTCTATTCCGCTATTTAATTTAACTGGGCCTCCATGCGAGACCTGTGTGCCTTGTTGCGCTGTTTTGAGTACTCCACCAACATGGCCAGTGGCAATGACGCCGTTCTCAGCTTAACTATCCCACTTTGCTATCCCACTATGCCTCCTTGAAAAAACAATTCGGGCGATGATGGAAGAGGATGTGGCACAGGATGAGGAGGAGGAGGAGGATGAAGAGGTAACATTTCCAAGGCTTTCAGGGCAGTCATTCGCAAGGGGCTCCGAGGGTGGGTTCCTGCACACGCAAACGCCAGGGACGCAATTGTCCAGCAGGGGCACAGTTCTGGAGGATGAGGAGGATGAGGAGGAGGAGGAGCTGGAGGAGGAGATGGAACCATGTTCACAGCAGGGTGGCACCCAGGCCAGCTCATGGCCATCACTGGTGCGTGGCTGGGGGGATACAGAGGACACGGACGATACACCTCCCACAGAGGACAGCCTTTCGTTGCCTCTGGGCAGCCTGGCACACATGAGCGATTACATGCTGCAGTGTCTCCACAACGACCGCCGAGTTGCCCACATTCTAACTTGTGCTGATTACTGGGTGGCCACGCTGCTGGATCCCCGTTACAAGGACAACGTACCGTCCTTAATTCACTCACTGGAGCGCGATCGCAAGATGCGCGAGTACAAGCGCACGCTGGTAGACGCCATGCTGCTGGCATTCCCATCTGACAGCGGGGCCACAGTGGAAGCACAAGGCAGAGGAGGAGGAGGAGGAGGTCGCCAACGCAACCAGGGCACCGCCAGCACCTCAGAAGGCAGGGTTAGCATGGCCGAAATGTGGAAAAGCTTTGTCAGCACGCCACAACAAACAGCAGCACCAGCAGCTCAGATGGAACGTCTTAGCAGGAGGCAGCATTTTACCAACATGGTGGAGCAGTATGTGTGCACACGCCTACATGTAGTGAATGACGGGTCTGCCCCCTTCAACTTCTGGGTCTCCAAATTGGGCACATGGCTTGAGCTTGCCCTTTACGCCTTGGAGGTGCTGGCGTGCCCTGCAGCCAGTGTATTATCTGAACGGGTATTTAGCACGGCTGGGGGCGTTATAACAGACAAGCGCAGCCGCCTGTCCAGAGACAATGTGGACAAGCTCACGTTCATTAAAAAGAACCAGGCATGGATCCCACGGGACTTTTCCGTACCTTATGCAGAATAGCAATGGATACCGACCTTACCCACCCATTGTTCCATTTTTGCTCTTTCTCACTCTTTTGGGGTGTACCCTCATTTAAAATTTTTGAAAAGAAGCAGTGTTGGCTACCTCGTCCTCCTCCTCAGGGCCAGATTAATGTAGGGGCTATTGGAGCTGCAGCTCCAGGCCCCTACCTTTTATATAGGCCCCGGGTTGGCCATATTCACTGTTACCGCTCTTCTGTCACTTGTAAACACAGAAGTCTGGCTTCTATGCTCGCTTCCCCAGGCAGCACCCTCAGAACCTCCCCACACAGCGTGAAGGCCGGACAAGGAGGGACAGTTGGCGATGCATGGATGTGTTTATGGGCTTCAGAGACAGCATCCCATGTTGAATTAGGCATGCATGGCTGCACCCTTCCTCCTCTGGGTGCATGGCAAGGCACGGCCCTTAAGGCCCTTAAAAATCCTCAGCACCAAGCCCATGATGCTGTTAATCCGGCCCTGGTCCTCCTCCACCGCCGCTTCCACCTACACCGCCCATAGGTGTGCGCAGCCTATTGCATTAAGGTGTGCACCCCAAAGTTGAAATACACATGCATGTGTTTGCCAGCAGGGAGAGTAATGTATCGGGGCCATGTACCTGTAGGCAAGGAGAAATAGAGCAGAGCAGGTCCCAGGGAGATCTTTCCCATCTCCTCACTGGCAATGCTATGTGCCCTAGGTGATTAGGGTGTGCCCAGGCACACCCAGCACACCCTGTGCGCACGCCTATGTCACCGCCACATCCACCACCACCTCAACCTCCCTCCTACTCCATATGGGCCTCGTCCTTCAGAGATGAAGAAGAACATTGTTTTATTTTTCTGTTTTTTTTTTGTTGTTTTAAGTTATTTCCCTATCCACATTTGTTTGCAGAGCACTTGCCATGCTCTTAATTACGTTTTGCTGCCATTTGCAGCACTCTAGCCCTTTCCTTTGGTGTTTTAGAGCCATTTTAGTGCCTTAAAGTTCGGGTCCCCATTGACTTCAATGGGGTTCGGTGTCCGGGAAAAGTTCGGTAAAAGTCCGGGACACGGACCCGGACTTTTTTTTAAAGTTCGGCCGAACCCGTCGAACACGGACATCTAGGTGTTCGCTCAACCCTAATGACGTCCAGTCAGGATAATGCAGGATAATGCAACCACCTTCTCGCCGTCATTTGCCTATAGGGCGGGCGGGAAGTGGTTAAACATTTTGATATGTTGCAGCCTTATTCCTAAATGGATTAAATTAATTATTTTTTCCTCAAAATTCTACAAACCATACCATGTAATGACATTGGTACAATGAAAGAAGTTTGTTTGAAATCCTTGCAAATTTAAAAAAAAATGAATAACAAAAAAATCACATGTACATAAGTATTGACAGCCTTTGCCATGACACTCAAAATTGAGCTTAGGTGCATCCTGTTTCCACTAATCATTATTAAGATTTTTCTATAACTTGACTGGAGTCCACCTGTGGTTAAATCCTCCGAGACAGGATTGTATGGAGGCACAGATCTGGGGAAGGGTACATAAACATTTCTGCAGCATTGAAAATCCAAATGAGCACAGCGGCCTCCATCATCCATCAATGGAAGAAGTTTGGAAACACCAGGACTCTTCCTAGAGAGGGCCACCCGGCCAAACTGAGCGATCTGGGGAGAAGGGCCTTAGTCAGGGAGATGACCAAAAACCGGATGATTACTCTGATAGAGCTCCAGTGTTTTTTTCTGTGGAGAGAGGAGAACCTTCTAGGAGAACAACCGTCTCTGCAGCACTCCACCAATCAGGCCTATATGGTAGAGTGGCCAGACGGAAGCCACTCCTCAATAAAAGGACCTGAAGAACTCTGACAATGAGAAACAAAATTCTCCGGTCTGATGAAACAAATATTTACCTCTTTGGCCTGAATGGCAAGCGTCATGTCTGGAGGAAACCAGGCACTGCTCATCCCCTGGCTAAAACCATCCCTTCAGTGAAGAATGGAGATGGCAGCATCATGCTGTGGGGATGTTTTTCAGCGGCAGAAACTGGCCTGGGAAACTAGTCAGGATCAAGGAAGAGATGAATGCACCCTTGATGAAAACCTGCTCCAGAGCACTCTGGACCTCAGACTGGGGCAAAGGTTCATCTTCCAAAAGACAACGCCCCTAAGCACACAGCCAAGATAACAAAGGAGTGGCTATGGGACAACTCTGTGAATGTTCTTGAGTGGCCCAGCCAGAGCCCAGACTTGAACCCGATTTGAACATGTGAGATATGAATCTGGCTGTGCACCAACGCTACCCATCCAACCTGATGGGGCTTGAGAGGTCCTGCAAAGAAGAATGGGAGAAACTGCCCAAAAATAGGTGTGCCAAGCTTGTAGCATCATACTTCAATACTTGAGGCTGTAATTGGTGCCAAAGGTGCGTCAACAAAGTATTAACTAGTTAACGCCCGCGCTATAGCCGAATGACGGCTACAGCGTGGACCTAAATTGCCCGAAGGGCGTACATTGACGTCCTCGCGGCAACGAGCGGCCTGCGCGCTGATCGCGAGACTCGCCTGCTCACAGATCGGAGATCGGAGGCGATCTCGCCCACTTATCACGTGATCAGCTGTCAGCCAATGACAGCTGATCATGTAAAGTAAACAGCAGCTGGCGATCAGCTGTTTTTTTCTCCTCACACTGTCAGAGGGACATCGGTCCTAAAGAGGAGAGGGATTATTTGTGCCCCCAGTGCCACCTATCAGTGCCCACCAGTGTCACCCACCAGTGCCCACCAGGGCCACCTATCAGTGCCATCTGCCAGAGCCCACTAGTGCCACCTACCAGTGCCCACCAGCGCCCCCTACCAGTGCCACCTATCAGTGCCCCATCATAAGTGTCCCCTACCAGTGCCTATCACTGCCCATCAGTGCCACCCATCAGTGCCAACTATTAGTGCCCATCAGTGCCCATGCGTTCCAGATATTAGTGCCCTTCAGCACCACCTACCAGTGCCCTTCAGTGCGGCCCATCATTGCCCATTGGTGCCACCCATCAGTGCTGCCTTATCAGTGCCGCCTTATCAGTGCCCATCAGTGTCACCTTATCAGTGCCCATCAGTGTTGCGTATCAGTGCCCATCAGTGCAGCCTATCAGTGCCCATCAGTGCAGCCTATCAGTGCCCATCAGTGCCTCCTCATCAGCGCACATCAATGAAGGAGAAAAATTACCTGTTTGCAAAATTTTATAACAAACTATAGAAACAGTTTTTTGTTTTTTTCAAATTTTTCGGTATTTTTTTGTTTGTTCAGCAAAAAATAAAAACCCCAGTAGTGATTAAATACCACCAAAAGAAAGCTCTATTTGTTTGAAAAAAAATAATAAAAATTTTATTTGGGTACAGTGTTGCATGACCGCGCAATTTTCATTCAAAGTGCGACAGCGCTGAAAGCTGAAAATTGGCCTGGGCAGGAGGGGGGTTTAAATGCCCAGTAGGCAAGTGGTTAAGCAAAGGCCGTGAATACTTATGTACATGGGAATCTTTCTGTTTTTTTATTTTGAATAAATGTGCAAATATTTCAAACAAGTTATTTCATGTTGTCATTATAGGGTATTGTTTGTAGAATTTTGAGGAAAATAATGAATTTTATCCATTTTGGAATAAGACTGTAACATAACAAAATGTGAAGCGCTGTGAATACTTTGCAGTTGCACTCCAGTGTGTAGCAAATGAGGTGAAGCTTTACTTTTCAAAGAATACCCAATTACATGCATGGAAAAAAAAAAACAGCATTATTTTCTTAGACATGGTTAGATAATGGAAGTCAGCAGGGGCAAGCCTGGGTCAGTGTAACTCTTGACATCTGGGTCTAGGGAGTGTCATGGACATGCAATAGTGTCTGGCAGCTTACCTTCTCCTCCATGTCTGCATTAGAGGCCAGACTCTCCTTCTGGCTGCTTTTTATCATCTCTCCTCCCTGTTTGGCTCCACCCCATGCCATTCCAGGAAGTCTATATTAACCAGTGCACTGCAGGTCTGCTTTGCTGTTTAACGGTGTTTGTTAGTTTGTGTTCCTGTCTGCCATGTGCTTCATCCATCTTTCTGTGTACTGACATTGGCTTGTCTCTGACTACTCCTGTTTGCTTGTGACCCTGACCTTTGGCCTGTCCCTTGGTTACCCTCGTCTACCTGTTGCACCGACCTCGGCTTACCCATCACTATCCCTTGTGTCCTGAGTGGCTGCTTCCCCTCTCCCCTGGGGTGCCTTGAGGCTTCTTAAGGGGTGCCTTGGCAAAATGCCATTACAACTTTCCAGACACACCGGCATTCTAACAACCAATGATATCATCAGTTGATTAGGAATATGTCTGTCCCCTCCACAGCATCCCTGTTTGACCCTCCTCTGCCTCTCTCCCTCTGCACTGGGGTCACATTAGCTGACTGATGGAGAGAAATGGAGGAAGAAGAGAAACAGGGGAAAACTAGTCAATACAGTGGTGTACTACCTGTGTGGATGTTGCTGCATTATGTAAAACTATTAGAATAGTCTTTTACATTTTAAAATGGGGTGCCTCAAGACTATCTATAATTTTAAAGGGTGCCTTGAGATTGTCTATAGTTTTAAAGGGTGCCTTCAGATTGTCTATAATTTTAAAGGGTGTCTTGACTGAAAAAAGGTTGAGAAACACTGCACTAAACAATGATTTAGAATTTTAGCATGTCTCCCAGTAACTAGAGGTGGAGAATGGTCAAGCAGACATTTCCCATAAATGGCATCACTTTGTAAACCCACAAAATTACTTTGTATTTCTGGATACTTCATCATCAGCAACATGCCCCAGCGTAGTGTTGTGGATGTTGTTTCGGTCCCAGCTGCAAAGAGATCCTGAACCGAGTAGACCAGATTTTCATCATCAAAGTGCTTTTCAGCTTTGGCTGACTCCTAAAAATACAAACATCAAATTGAAGTTAGGCCCGGTCCACACTGGTGCGACATACACTCCGACATTGGGAGCACATGTCGCATGACGTGTACACATCAATGCTTTCTTATGAGATTATGAGAGCCATCTTAACTGGTCTGATATAAGTCAGTTCAACTTTGAAAAGGGTTCCTGCACTAGTTTGTTCCCACTTTGGTCCGATTCAGCCCATTCAATATCGTTGAAGTCGGATCAAAGTCGGATCCTCGTCCTAACCATTCGACTTGTGACACCCGACATAGTGATTACAGCAGCAGGAAAAGGAATTTATGTCACGCTGAGATTGTTTTATTTGGTCAAAGGACAAGTTGGACTATCTCAAAGTCGGAGCAAAATCGTATCCTGTTCATTCAAGTCAAGTCAGATGGAAGTAGGACTGATGTAGGACCAATGTCGCAGAGCAATGTCAGATCGACAGTCGTACAACAGTTGTGTCGTACCAGTGGAAACCCAGCCTTACTCTTTACTTTGTCATTATCATCTCAATATAAACCAAAGCAAAAAGTTTGTAGTTTTTAGAATTCAATTTTATAACATATAAACAAACGTATGCACTTGTTGACTTGCATTTCTGAATGGAATCTGAGCATTAAAATAAGTGTCAATAATTGTAATATTTGCTTATCGATGAACTTAAGGCAAATATATTGATGAAATCTGCTAAAGAGTTTATATTTCAGCCCATCTAGTCCTTAGATTTACACAGCTCTGTCTGGCAGGGTGGGATACCTCCTTTTTATTTTTATTTTTTTTGCTGCAGTTATTTAACATTTTAAAGCCTTGTCCTGTCCCCAATCTGTAACTGGAGAGAAAAAGGAGAAGCACCAGACTGATGGGCTCATCTCTCACCTCCTATCAGCATTCACCTTGTTAGCACATGAGTACTGCAGCACAAAAGATTTGCTCCAAGTGTTGGCTTCTCCATTCCCGAGTTCTACTATACAGGGACTGCAAGAGGCTGATACCAAGTGAATTTTTTTTTTTTTTTAAAACAAACAACCATTTATTGAGTTAAGTACATCACATATGAAAATACAAACAGGTATAGGCACTGTCATTGAGAACATTGCTTAAGCATATGGTACACAAGGTGAAGTCATGTAAACTGACAATATCGAGCTAACCCCCCTTCACATGAAAAGATCCAAGGAGCCGGGGGGGACATCATGGTAAACAAATACAGGTAACAGCAGTAATAAGGGCCCACAGCAGGAGTCTGCAATAGCAAGTCAACAACTGTAAAACTTCAGGCTGGGCATGTGCTGCGAGTATGGGTGAAAACCTGAAGGCACAGTATGGTTGGGCCACCTCCAAGACAAACCACCATAGTTAGGTGGTGCACGAGGCAGGGGCTATGAGCCATCTGTCCCAGATCTTATGATACCTTTTAGGGCACCTCCTATTAGCATATAGGACTTTTTTGTAAGGGAGAGTGACATTGACAGCCGCATTCCAGGAGGATAGAACAGGCAAAGCCGGCTGCATCCACTTTTGGGCTATCAATTTCCTGGCGATGAATATAGTTCACGGAGAAAGTGAAGCGTGTATTTATCCACGTCTTCATTCTGGAAAATCTCAAGGATGCATAGCTTGGGGTCCATGGAGACAGGGCAGCCCATGCGGTCATAGAGGAACTGGACCACCTGGGTCCAGAATCCCTGCACGTTCGGGCAATGCCAGATCATGAAGCTGAACGTTCCTGAGGAGCGCAGGCATTTGGGGCATGCAGAGGAGGGAGAGGAGTCAAACCTGGCCATCCTCACCAGAGTGAGGTACGATCTATAGGTGATATAAATTTGTGTGAGCCGGTCCGACAGCTTTGGGGAAACAAGTGTGCAGGCCTCCAAGGCGTCACTCCAGTCCTCCTCCTCCAGCTCCCCAACATCCCCCATCCAGGACTCCCGAACACCAAATGCCAGGTCAGTCACCTGCTTGATACCCAGCATATCATACAATTGAGAAATTAGTTTGAGGTGATCTTGACCTCTAAGCACATCCAGTAACTCAACTGAAGGTAGGGCAGGGACATTGTTAAGAAATTGTGCCCGCAGGGCGTGGGTGTTCTGCAGATAGTAAAAATGCATGGAGGCTGGGAGCTGAAATTCCTCCTGGAGTAATGGAAAGGGCTTGATGGCTCCGTCTGAAATAATATGTGATAACAGGTATATACCCTTGGTGATCCAGATACCCGGGTCAGGGATACTAAGAAATTTTGATAGGTGACGATTATACCAAAAGGGGGTCATGGAATGGAAGCCAGCGTTCTCGGTTTTAGAAATCGCCAAGTCCCAGATCCGTCTGTATTGAAACAGAAGACTACCACGAGTGGCCGACGCCATAGAGCCGCCAACCCCCCGAAGCAGATCACAGAGCCGTGATTCCTCCCCACGACAAACCAATGCCATGTATTTACCCAAGTCCTGTTTGTCCAAATTAAAAAAATGGGATAATTGAGCCGCAAGATAATATCTTGCAAAGTCCGGGACAGCCATGCCTCCCAATTTAGTGGGTTTCTGGGTATGTTTCCAAGAGAGCTTATGTCTAGAGGTGCCCCATATAAACGTCTTCAAAAGTCTATCTAGAGTCATAAAGTACCTATATGGAATGTAGGTGGGGGAGTGCCACAACATATACAAAATCTTAGGGAGAAGGATCATTTTAATGAGGCCCACTCTACCCATGACACCCAATGGCAATCGAGCCCAGATCTGCGTTTTGGTCTTGACCAGGGCAAAAAGAGGTTCAATATTCAAGGGGATATAGTCAGGGAGGGACCTGGTAACATATACTCCCAAGTGCTTGAAGGTGGCCACCCGGGATAGGGGAAGAGCTGCCTGGTCTGCTGTCGGGGGGAAGCTGTCAAGAGGAAGGATAAGGGACCCGTCCCAGTTAACCGAGAGACCCGAGAAAGTACCAAATTGCTGTATTACGTAAAGGGTTCGCTGAAGTGAGGGCCCGGAATCCACCAGGTATAGTAGCATGTCATCCGCATATAGACCAATGCGTTCCTCAAGGTCCCCCCAATGGAAACCTTTTATGCCTGGGTCTGAGCATATGGCTATCACAAGGGGTTCAACCGCTAGAGCGTACAACAACGGGGAGATGGGACAGCCCTGATGCGTGCCACGGGACAGGGGGAACAGCTGGGAAGTCCAACCGTTGGCCACCACCCTGGCCCGGGGGTGATTGTACAGAATGGTGAGCCATTTAACAAAGTTAGGGCCAAAGCCAAATCTACGAAGGCAATGCCAGAGGTAGAGCCACTTGCCCGAGTCAAAGGCTTTCACGGCATCTAATGTCACCACGACCCTCGTGCCCCCATAGTCATGGGTGGCCTGGAGGTTCATGAACAGGCACCTGGTATTGAAGGCTGTGTTTTTAGCTGGCATGAAGCCCGTTCGATTGGGGTGTATGAGGGATAGGATCACCGTATTGAGCTGCAAAGCAAGTATCTTGGCCAAGATTTTGATATCTCTTTGAAGCAAAGAAATAGGCCTATAGGATTCCGGGTAACCTGGATCCTTGCCGTGTTTGGGAATTAAGATGATCAGAGCCTCTCGCATCGAATCAGGTAATGAACCCGCTTCAAAGGCCGCCTCATAAACTGCGAGCAAACGGGGTACTATGGTCTCGGAAAATTATAAATAAAACTCTATTGGTAGACCATCAGAGCCAGGAGCCTTGGCCCTTGCAAACCGAGAGATAGCAGTGACTATCTCGTCTGCCGTGATTGGGGCCCTGTGCAAGGGTTAACGTGGGAAATTCAAGGGTGTCCAACAAGCTGGTGAGATCTGACGGGTCATAATCAACTTTGGAGGAATAAACCTCACCAAAGTAGGATGTAACAATTCTGCCGCGGCCGATGGGTTTGAGGAGTCCGCCAACACCGATGGGTGAAGTGTGACCACCACAGGGGGCCTAGTGTTCAAATACCCATTGTCTGCTAAAAAAACAACTCTGCTCCTGGCAAAGATTATCTAAAGCCCTAGTCTGAAGACGGAGTTGGGCGAGTAGGTCCGACAAGGGAGATTGGGCATACCTGGCTTCTATGTGGCTAGTTGTTGTTCAGCGAGCCGTACGTCAGTCCGCAACGACCGTTTGTGTCTGGCTATACGCGACGACAGAAGCAGTGGAGCATGTCCTTTGAAGGTTTCCCACAAGGCCGAGGGGGTCGCAGTGTCAGCGTTAGCAGCAAAGAAAAAGTCCCATTCAGTGGTCAAGGAGTCAATGTCAGGAACGGTCTTAATCCAGAAAGGGTTCAGACGCCAATGATGTTGCAGGGGATCTGTGAACGGGGACATGATCCAAGAGCAGCAGTGGTCCAAAATGGGCAGTGCAGAGTCTGGGCAAGAGGGCCTGGAAGATCCAGATGGAGTCTATCCTGGACATGGCAGAGTGGGTGGCCGATGGGGGTTGGATACCATGTTAAAATCTCCCATCCATATAGTAGGGACCGATGGGAACCTAGACATAAAAGCCATTCCCTCCGCCAAAAGTACAGCGTACCAGGCCAGCAAAAGGATAGCGTGCCCACTTATCCTACCAGACACAAAGACATACCTGCCCTGGGGGTCCGTTACCACCTCCTGAACATCAAAGGCCACTGATCGAGATATAAGCAGCGTGACACCCCTGGAATACGAGGAGTGTGACGCGTGGAAAGACTAGCCTAACCATGGACGGCGAAAGGGCACCTAGCAGGTTACCCTCACTATGAGTTTCCACCAGGGCAATAATGACCGCCCTCTGCTCTTTTAGATAGGATAATACAACCGTGCGTTTGACTTTATCTCGGAGGCCACGCACATTCCAGGTGAGTATAGTCAGCCCTGCCATAGCATCAGATCAGAAATAGCTAGTGGCATAGGATGATCATGGTACCCCAGGACAGGCATGGCCCACACCCGCAGCGCAAAGCCAAAAGTACAATACCACGGTAAGTTAATGATATAAAACATGACAGTGGTAGCATATGCGAATGTAAGATGTACAGTACAAAACTCAAAAACATAAATCCCATCCCCCCACCCAGCCCAACACACACCCCAACTCGTGTGGGCATACAACCCATAACCAGGTAAAAATGAAAAGTGCCAAGGTCGGGATATGTTGGTGAGCAGACTTCCGTGGGATATAACACAGTTCTGTACGTGGGCATAGGGGCCCTCCGGCCCTATAGCAAGGGAATGTTCCAGTGCGGTACAATGGACAACCTCCAAACGAAGAACCGTATAGAGCAGGGAAGTGCACAGTCATGGGGGAAAGGAGGGCATCAGGTAGGGAGCCAAGGATGGTACCGAGCCCCACGGGTAGTGCAATCAGTGGATTTCAATCAGTGAATGGATATCCAAAGTCCAGGGGGAAGCGTGGTTGGGGGTGCACCGACCCCCAGGACGAGGGCAAATCTTGTGCAGCAGGATCCATAGAAGGGGCTCAGGAAGGCATAAAGGGGACATACAGGCCTAGAGCAGGCATGAGTTCATACCAGGGGGGTAGGGTGGAGTACAAGAGATGCATAAGGTAATCACAGCAAGCGGTCCAGCCATGCTGCGGCAGCGTCTGGATCCTCAAAGAAATGGACCCTGTCCTCTCCGATCACATGCAGCCTGGCAGGGTACAGCATGAAGTACTTGATGTTGCGGGTCCTAAGGCGCCCCTTGACATCACCAAATCAACTGCGTTGCTTCTGAACTTCAGTGGAGAAATCCAGGAAGGCCAGGACATGGTGGTTGTTCAGAGGGATGTTGCTGCATTCTCTGGACAGGAGAAGAATGGCATCTCTGTCTCTAAAGTTCATGAAACGTGCAATGAAGACCCGAGGGGGGGCACCCGGAGGGGGTTTTTTTGGCAGGCATGCAATGAGCCCTCTCCACCACAAAGGCCTGGGAAAAGGCCTCTCTACCATATGACTTCACCAGGAGGTCCTCCAGAAAGGTAGCAGGGGAGGCTCCCTCGGTGTCCTCCGGCAGCCCTATAAAGCGAATATTATTGTGTCTAGCTTTATTCTCAAAGTCGTCTTGCTTGTGCAGTAAATAGGTAATAACTCTGGATGCCTGCTCCACAGCATTCTGGACCGGGGGTAAATCATCCTCCACCCTGGATATACGGCCCTCTGCTTCAGTCACACTCCCACTAAGTTTCTGGAAACCCTGAAGCAATAGGGATATGTCAATTTTGATTTCCTCTATTTTCGTGGTCAGGGATGCCTTACAATCCATGCCTGATCAATCCCTGGTGCAGCCGCAGCGGGTGCGGAAGGCGGCGGTCCGCCATCTTGGGCCTGCACGCCTCCCTCCAGGCGCCTGAATTTATCGAGTTTCGCCGCTGTCTCGGACGGTTTCTTTGGAGGAGACATGGTGAGGTAAGTATCGGGAGGGTGTCCGCGGGTGATAGAAGGGGTGAACACTCGATTTCGTGGTTGCAGGATAGAAGAGTCGGATGTCGGCCGGGAGAGCTCCTCTCGCACACGTCCGCTCACATGAAGCTTCAGGCCACGCCCCCCGATACCAAGTAAAATTTAGATGCCTCAGATACACTGTTTGCACTGAAAAAAAAACTCTGTATCGACTGCCTGGAGTTCAACGTTGTCAATTTCATCTGCAGTCTATTGGCAACCAAATTTTTTTATGTCACAAAAAAGTGTGCCAGTTTACTCAAAGGTAGAAATGCATACAAAGAAAAATATGCTTATGTAAAAAAAAGGGAAGATTGCAGGTTCTTATGGGGAAGACAGAGGTACTGATGAATGGGGAAGGTCACATGTGCTCATTTGTATACTTGCCAGATTTCAGAGTAGGAGAGAGATGAAGAAAAATAGACTGACTTGTTGGAGTAAGCTTGCTGTGTGTTTAAAGCTGAATGCACACTATACAATTCTTTTTAGAGTTTTTCCTTTAGATTTACCAAAACCTAAACACTTTCAATTTGTATGCATTCAGGCAGGCCTTTGCACTACATAGTTGGAGGTAAATCTAAAGGAAATCAAATAACAAAAGTTGTATAGTGTATATCAAACTTAAGAGAGATTGTTATGTAAAAGAGAGAGAGATTGCTGTGTGAACAATTCCCATGTGAGACTGTTTGAGTGATTTACATATGATTTTGGGTGTCGCATAGGCCCAGCCTATTCACTTGAATGGGCCGCTCTATGCCTGTTTGTCACCCAAAAAGAAGCTCCTGCTCCTTTTCAGGCTTCATGCGATGTTTAAAGGAACGGTTTGCCACGATTCTGTCACGCAACAATCATGGCAGAATTGCATCACGTTTGGGGTGCCATTAAGCGATAATGGCACCCAAACACACATTTCCATTCTGCAGCGATCGTCATGCGATTAGAAATTGTGGATAGGATTGTGTTGATTCTGCCCATGATTCCAAATCGGGAAGTGTGAATGAAACCTAAGAGTAAGAAAGAGACGCTGCACTGGTAAAGAGAGAGACCATGATGTTGAAGGCTCTGTCAGACAAGGAATATCATATTAAACCCTTTTGGAAAGAGAATGTACTTTTGTAGAGAGTACCTTGTTAAAAATTGACAGATCTGTTAAAGTAAGAATGCACTGTCAGGAATAGACTACAATTGAAGAGACTTTCTAATAGTGAGTGCAAAAGCAGGATGTAGAAAACATTTGGATTGGTCCAAGTGACCTCCCATGGAATACCAGTCAGTTCTCAAAATACGAAGCATCATCCAAATAAAACAACTCATTCAGTTTTTATAGCCTAAACCAGTGTTTCTCAACCTTCGTTTAGTCAAGGCACCCATTAAAAATGATGGACAATCTTGAGGCACCATTTAAAAATGATGGACAGTCTCAAAGCACCCAATTCTTAAGTTTAAAGGCTATTTTATTAGTTTTACATAATGCAGCAACATCCACAAGTCCAAATAGGACACCCAACATTAGAGGTGATTTATTCTTCCAGAGCAAATACACTTTTTGCAAACTGGTACTGACTAGTTTTCCAGTGTTTCTCTTCTCCCTCAGTTTTTCTCTATCACTCAGCTAATGTGACCCCAACGCTGATGGAGAGGGGCGGGGGAGGGTCAAACAAGGATGCTATGCAGGCAACTGACATCCTCCTCATAAACTGATGATGCCATTGGTCATTAGGATGCCGGCAGCTAGAAGGTTGTAATGGTTCACAAAAAAAAACCTATGCAACTAAAAAGGAAGCCTTTATCAACAAGTCAGCTTGTATACAATTTTTGGGCAATTTTTAGGCATTTTGCCAGGGCACCCTGAAGAAGCCTCAAAGCACCCTGGTTCGAAAAGACTGGCTTAAACAAATAACACGTATACATGGGGAAAGTACTTACCTGCTTCATAAGGTATGCATCAATATATCCAGAGATGGCATTTGCATCAAACTCCTTTTTCTGATATTTAATGCGTTTTGAAACAAACTCACAAATATCCTTTATGTTTTGCTCGGCTTTATTATGTATGCCAAAAAAAGCTGAGATGCGAGGAAAGCAATTAAATATCTGGGGGGAGAAAATTAAGCATTACTTAAAATATCAGCTTGGTGCACACTTGTGTTTTGTTCACAGTTATGCCAAAGCACATCCAGCTTAACTCTATGTTCTGTTTGGAGAGTATACTGTGTATATATACAAAGTATATATATATATATATATATATATATACTGTATATCCTGATGTGCATTCATTTCTGCATTATATAAGGAATATACAGGACTGTTTTTAAAAATATTTTTTTAACATTAAAGGATTTGTAAAGGCAGAAGGTTTTTATCCTGGAAGAGAGGGTACTCACCTTGTCCCACGGGATCCAGCGATGTATCCCGGCAGTGTGCGGCGGCCGGATCCCACTCCCGATGCTCTGTACCCCGGCTTCTGTCTCCTGTGACGTGACGCTCGCAGGGGGGTGGAACCGGCAGCAAATTCAAACAGTAAAACACACCAAACACACTGATACATTACAAAATAAAATAAATTCACATTAGTTTGCCCCTCAGTGCCCTTTCCTGCAGTTTTACTGTACTTTTTATGTATATACAGTATATATATATATATATATATATATATATACACGTGTATATCTATATATATATCTATATATATATATATCTATATATATATATATGTATACACACATATATATATATATATACAAACCCAATTCCAAAAAGTTGGGACACTGTACAAACTGTGAGTAAAAAAGGAATGTATTCATTTACAAATCTCATAAACTTATATTTTATTCACAATATAATATAGATAACATATCAAATGTTGAACGTGAGACATTTTGAAATGTCATGCCAAATATTGGCTTATTTTGGATTTCATGAAAGCTACACATTCCAAAATAGTTGGGACAGGTAGCAAAAAGAGGCCGAAAAAGTTAAATGTACATATAAGGAACAGCTGGAGGACCAATTTGCAACTTATTAGGTCAATTGGCAACATGATTGGGTATAAAAAGAGCCTCTCAGAGTGGCAGTGTCTCTCAGAAGTCAAGATGGGGAGAGGATCGCCATTTCCCCCAATGCTGCGGCGAAAAATAGTGGAGCAATATCAGAAAGGAGTTTCTCAGAGAAAAATTGCAAAGAGTTTGCAGTTATCATCATCTACAGTGCATAATAGCATCCAAAGATTCAGAGAATCTGGAACAATCTCTGTGCATAAGGGTCAAGGTTGGAAAATCATATTGGATGCCCGTGATCTTTGGGCCCTTAGACCGCACTGCATCACATACATGAATGCTACTGTAATGGAAATCACAACATGGGCTCAGGAATACTTCCAGAAAACATTATCAGTGAACACAATCCACTGTGCCATTCGCCGTTGCCGACTAAAACTCTATAGGCCAAAAAAGAAGCCATATCTAAACATGATCCAGAAGTGCAGGCCTTTTCTCTGGGCCAAGGCTCATTTAAAATGGACTGTGGCAAAGTGGAAAACTGTTCTGTGGTCAGACGAATCAAAATTTGAAGTTATTTTTGGAAAACTGGGACGCCATGTCATCCGGACTAAAGAGGACAAGGACAACCCGAGTTGTTATCAGTGCTCAGTTCAGAAGCCTGCATCTCTGATGGTATGGGGTTTCATGAGTGCGTGTGGCATGGGCAGCTTACACATCTGGAAAGGCACAATCAATGGTGAAAGGTATATCCAAGTTCTAGAACAACATGCTCCCATCCAGACGTCGTCTCTTTCAGGGAAGACCTTGCATTTTCCAACATGACAATGCCAGACCACATACTGAATCAATTACAACATCATGGCTGCGTAGAAGAAGGATCCAGGTACTGAAATGGCCAGCCTGCAGTCCAGATCTTTCACCCATAGAAAATATTTGGCGCATCATTAAGCGGAAGATGCAACAAAGAAGACCTAAGACAGTTGAGCAACTAGAAGCCTGTATTAGACAAGAATGGGACAACATTCCTATTCCTAAACTTGAACAACTTGTCTCCTCAGTTCCCAGACGTTTGCAGACTGTTATAAAATGAAGAGGGGATGCCACACAGTGGTAAACATGGCCTTGTCCCAACTTTTTTTTAGATGTGTTGATGCCATGAAATTTAAAATCAACTTATTTTTCCCTCTAAAATTATACATTTTCTCAGTTTAAACATTTGATATCTCATCTATGTTGTATTCTGAATAAAATATTGAAATTTGAAACTTCCAAATCATTGCTTTCTGTATATATATATATATATATATATATATATATATATATTGTAACAGGAAGTCAGCTAAATCTGGGAATGTAGTCACAGGAAGGAGATACATTTCCACCTGATTTAGAAAGTCCATTAATTAATTTAGGGTGTTGGCTACAGAGCTAGCCAGCAGGAAGTTGAAAGGCCTTCACCTGTTCAGAATGAGGGAGTTAAGGCTCTATAATTTGTTCAGAGAAATTCCTATTGTTTGCTGCCTCCAGAAGCTGTGTCCTGAAGCCATGTGGGCTGGGAGCAGGAGGACAGTCAGCGTGTGCCTCCCGACAGGATGTGTGGGCCTGGGAGAAGACCCCCCGGAGTGATGTGTGCCCGGGACGGTAACCAAGGGTGAATACGTCTCAAAGGTGAGAAGACGAACTGTTGATGTGAAAGAAACAAAGGACTGTGTTGCCCTGTGAAGCTATTATAAAAGGACTATTGAGTGTCCGCTGTAGGACAAGGAAGTCTGCCCGACGGTAGGTTGGAGACAGACACTTAGGCAGGTTCCAGTTGTGAGAAGGTAGCCGCCCACAGAGGCAAGGATTTATTTTCTGTTTTATTTTATTTTGGATGTTTTGCTGCATACAGCCTGGTGAAGAAAACACCATTTAATAAACCACACTGTTTGTTTGCAAGCACTTGTCGGCTACCTCTCTGGGAAAACGCACCCCCCAAGGGGTCATCCACAACCGCCACCGAGCTAATCCCTCACATATGGTGGAGGTATGCAGTGGGCATAAGCAGAGATCCCTGCAAGGAAGTGCAAATGTTTGATGAACTTTATCTGGTGCATGAGATTGCACAATCTATGTGTGCAGGAGAGAAGATCCTGACAAAAAAAAAAAAAAAGTGTTTTAAAGAGACAGGGGTCTCAAAATTTTTTGATGAACTTTGTTGTGTCTGGTGCAAGTGACTGCACAAACTGTGTGCGCAGGAAAAGAGATCCTGCAAGAGAGAGAAAAACTACATGTGTTGAAGAGACAGTGGTCTGAAAATTGTTTGCTGGACTGTGAAAAATTTGTTTGTGGAGTTATTGAAGATGGGGCGGTCCAAACGCCTGAAAAATGCAAAGATAGATGAAATGAGAGACCGGATTCTATGGATGGAGGGGATGTTGCCGTCTGAACCAGCCCCATCCATGCCTAAAGAGAGTCTACTAAAGAGGAAGGTTGTTGTCCCTAGCAACACTGATGAAACTGCTATGGAGACGCAGTGTGCTCAGATGAAAAGTAAACTCAAAATGGAGGAGATGTTGAAACATCTGATTATATCAAATGCAGCTCAACAGCAAGCAAATGCAGCTCAACAGCAGGCAAATGCGGATTTTCAGCAGAGCTTTGCAGCTCAACAAAAGGCTCATCAAGAGAGCATGGCAGGCTGGAAACAGAGACGCCAGCAGCCAATGGAGGCCATCGGTTTGGAGGAAACCGAGTATGTGTGCAGGGCTGAGTTGGATGCCTTGCAACGGAAAATGGAAGAAAAGGAACAAGCCTTGGAATTGCTTAAAATGGAGCATAGAAACTTGCAGGAAACGAATGAACTACTCAAGTCTCATGTGTCACAGTGGGAAGAATCCACTGCTCTTCTTTTGGTCGAGTTGCAAAAACGCAGAGAGACTATAATGGAGAAAGATACCATCCTCATGGAAAAGGAAAGTGAAATTCAGACTTTGCAGAAGCAAAGTATGGCTGATATGTTGGAGTTGCGTAATCAGCTGAAAAAAAGTCTTCAGTGTTTGGAAGTTACAAAAATAGACCTGCAGGAGTCGCAGGAACAGAATGTCGCTCTGAAAACGACATTGTCTCTCAGCGACAACGAGAAAAGTGAAAGAGAGGCTAAATTACTGAGTACTGTGTGTGAGCTCACCACTTTGAGCAATGTGGTAGATGAATTACGTGCAGACTGTGAAAGTTGGAAAGGTGAAGCCCAACGTTTCCAGCAGCAGTTAAAGGAGAAAGAAGCCTGTGTGGCAGAATTACAGTCTCATTCCCAGAAACTAGCCAATGAGGTGAAGGCTCTTATGCAGGGAAAAGGAGATTGTGAACATAAGAGGGAAAAAGTAGAGGCACAGCTTCTGGAATCGCAAGTCAAGGTGTCAGAAGGTGACCGATTGTGTGCTAAGCTGTCAGAGAAGGCAAACCGATTGCAGGTTGAGTTGGACAGTGTCACAAATCGGCTTTCTCAAGCAGACAGCAAATCTAGAGAAATTGCGGAAGCTTTTTCTATCTTGGAATCGCAGCTGCAAGACACGCAGGAACTCTTACAGGAAGAGAGGTGTCAAAGGCTGAGTTTTAGCACAAAGCTCAAACAAATGGAAGATGAGAAAAATGGCTTCCTGGAACAATTAAAAGAGGAGGCGGAAGCAAAGAAAAACCTATCAGAGCAAGTCACAACATTGCAAGCTCAGATAGCGGATATGAAAAAACGCATGGAAGAAAGCGTTGGTTCATTACAGTGTGTTGAAGAGGTGAAAAAGAAGTTTGATCAGATGCTTGGTGAAGAGAAGACTGTGTCTGCAAAATATGCAGAAGAACGCGCCCGTGCAGAAACGGAGGTGCGTGATAACGAGAGCAAAGCCCTGTTCTTGGCTCGCTCTTTGGAGGAAGCTCTAGAGTGTAAGGTTGAACTAGAAAGAGTTAACCAACAGCTGTGTACAGAAATGGAAGATTTGGTCAGCTCCAAGGATGATGTTGTGAAAAGCGTTCAGGAGCTAGAAAAGTCTAAGCGAGCCTTAGAACAGCAAGTAGAAGAGATGAAGATTCCGTTGCAGGAACTGGAAGAGGAATTCCAGGCAACAGAGGATCTGTCCCAAAGAGGGGATAGTGTGCCTGATGCAGTTTTTAAAAGGATCAGTGTTTTGGGGTCTGTCCTGAGTGAGCCTCAGAAATGTGACGACATGTGGCTTGAATCACCCCTTTGGAATAAACCGTTCCTTCAAAAACTTCAAGCATTGGAAAATGTATCATTAGAGCTTCAGCAAACAAAGGAGCTGAGTAAGAAATGTGGTGATTTCTCAGTTCAGGCTGAAAACCTAGTGGAGAAAACTAAGGCTGTTGGTGAAAACGTGAAGCAAATGAATAAGTGCCTTTCAGGGAGTGTTTCCAAAATGGAACTGGTGAAAGACGGGTGGCAGAAGTTTGATCGTGATCTTGAGATGCATTCCATGTGGAATTCAGATAGAGAAAAAGAACTAGGTGACCTTGAGCGGTCAAATAGTTCAGCAGAAAGTGCATTGAAGAAACCTGTAAAAGAATGTGTTGCAGTTCCATGCTTCTTCACTGATGCAGAGAGGAGGTCTATAATGGATACCACCCAGATCGCTGGGTTCAACTGTGTTGTTGCCTTTGACCCCTATGTTGGTGGAAGGAAAGTTGATGATGTTCTGGTTGGCTACTTCTGTGAAGAGTTTGGCAAGAAATATAAACTGAATATCAAATCAAATAGTAGGCCTTTACTGCGACTCGCTCAGGAGGGCGAAAAGTTTAAGAAGTTGATGAGTGCAAATGCTTCAGATCTGCCTATGAATATGAAATGTTTGAATGATATTGATATCTCTGGGAAAAGGAACAGGGGTCACTTTGAAGAAATGTGTGACAGCCTGTTGTCTCAATTGGAAAATCCTCTGCACAGCATCTTAGAGCAAGCAAAGCTCAAGAAGGAAGATCATTCCCTTTTACAACAAAAAGTCAATGATTGTGTACAGCTGTATGGAGAGGCAACTCAAGTCACAGAGGGATGTCAAGAGTCCCTACTTGGAACAAAGCTTAGTGAAGCAAAGGTTCTCAAAGTTTTGTGGAAAACATTTATGGATTGCAGAGAGAGGCGTCTTAAGAATGTTGAAGACATTAAGACTAGCCCAATTGAGTTGCCTATGGATCACGGTCCTCCGTGGTGGATTGGACAGACGGTTATGAGGGACAAGCTGTCTGACATTTATGAGAAAGCTGTCAATGAAGATGACAGAAACGAGAAGGAGCGAAATGATGCCAAAAATGCAGTTGAAGAATGTGTATATGAGATGAGAGACAAACTGTGTGGCATTTATGAGAAATCCGTCAATGAAGATGACAAAACAGTTTCATCCGGAAGCTTGAGGATAATAGGAGGCTTATCAGTGAGTCAGCAGTGCTTGACACATGCGTGCCTGGAAATCTGTGTCCCAACCCTAGGGTTGAAACAAGAGGGGGGGGTATGTAACAGGAAGTCAGCTAAATCTGGGAATGTAGTCACAGGAAGGAGATACATTTCCACCTGATTTAGAAAGTCCATTAATTAATTTAGGGTGTTGGCTACAGAGCTAGCCAGCAGGAAGTTGAAAGGCCTTCACCTGTTCAGAATGAGGGAGTTAAGGCTCTATAATTTGTTCAGAGAAATTCCTATTGTTTGCTGCCTCCAGAAGCTGTGTCCTGAAGCCATGTGGGCTGGGAGCAGGAGGACAGTCAGCGTGTGCCTCCCGACAGGATGTGTGGGCCTGGGAGAAGACCCCCCGGAGTGATGTGTGCCCGGGACGGTAACCAAGGGTGAATACGTCTCAAAGGTGAGAAGACGAACTGTTGATGTGAAAGAAACAAAGGACTGTGTTGCCCTGTGAAGCTATTATAAAAGGACTATTGAGTGTCCGCTGTAGGACAAGGAAGTCTGCCCGACGGTAGGTTGGAGACAGACACTTAGGCAGGTTCCAGTTGTGAGAAGGTAGCCGCCCACAGAGGCAAGGATTTATTTTCTGTTTTATTTTATTTTGGATGTTTTGCTGCATACAGCCTGGTGAAGAAAACACCATTTAATAAACCACACTGTTTGTTTGCAAGCACTTGTCGGCTACCTCTCTGGGAAAACGCACCCCCCAAGGGGTCATCCACACCCGCCACCGAGCTAATCCCTCACAATATATATATATATATATATATATATATATATATACTGTATATATATATATATATATATATATATACTGTGTATATATATATATATATATATATATATATACTGTGTATATATATATATATATATATATATATATATAAAATATACATATATACATACTTTATCTTATTTATAGTTATTTATTATATTATAATTTATGATTTTGTGTTTCAAACTTTATCATACCCGAGATGTTATAAAGAAGAACGCACGGGAAAAAAAATCATATGTAAATAGTTGGTTTGGGCTGCTCATTCTTACGAATTACATGCAAAATAATGGTACTGCTTTCAGCACCTAAAATCAGAAAGAATCATACCGCCAGGGAGGTTAAAAAAGGCATGGACTCTTTCCTAAATGTACATAATATAACTGGATACTAACATTTATAGGTAAAGTTAGTCCAGGGAATGTCCGATTGCATCTTGGGGGATCAGGAAGGAATTTTTCCCCTGCTGCAGCAAATTGGATCATGCTTTGCTGGGGTTTTTTTCCTTCCTCTAGATCAACTGTGGGTATAGGATTGTGTATATAGGAATGTATCATTCTTTCCCCTTTTATTGGTCGAACTAGATGAACTTGTGTCTTTTTTCAACCAGATTATGTAACTATGTGTGCTGGTAAATGCTGTCTCTGGAATGGAAGTGAGAGAAATTCCAAAATTTTCAGTAGTGAGAAGAACAGTTATAGGGGAGGGAATCTTCCAATGGGGATACTTGTTCTGGAGGGGTTTCCCCTACTCTGGAAAGATTTCCATTTACTTCTGTTGTGTCTATAGGACAGGAAAGGAGGGTAAATAAGAGAAAGGTGGAAAAAAAGCCTGAGTAGGGATTTAACCATGCACTATGCATTCAAAATAAAAAACAATATACCTTTTGGCTTTCAATATACCTAGAAATATGGACATATACATTTTGAGATAGAAAAAACGCACTTTCAATGAAAAATATGCTACTTTTTTAACCAAAAATATGATTGGCAGAAAATCATATCTTAGCATTGCCACACTTATGAAAACTGATAACCCTCAGTTTGGTACTACAGGCTTCTGCACACCATTGCTCTTTACACCTTAAAAAACAATAAAAAAATTAAAAGAATGCTTACCATAACCTTGGGTGTGCCTACCAGCTTGGCATTTTCACCCAAAATTTGAATTAGTTTTTTAAACACTGGGTCATCATATTCAAACCTTTTCCCAAAAATGATAGAGCAAATGACATTAGACACCGCGCTGTTCATTATGATGTTTGTGTCAAATGGCTTCCCTAGACATTGCACAATAAATGAAAGGGAAAAAAAAAAACAGAGATCAATTTTAAGCCATAAAAGCAAAATTTCTACTAAACTGTAGGTTGGTCTAATTTCGGATTAGATATGACATCAGCAAGGAAAACTGGGATTGTGAATATCTAAGTGTCAGCACAAAGAACTGAATAGACAACAGTCATATTGAAATTTACTATTAAAAAAAGAAGTTCCAACATGAAAAACTGCTTTTAATGGAAGCCTTAAAGAATTTGCTACCCTTCTATTTCATATTCCTAATATGTGCCCACTGTACCATATGAGAAAGTATCCTGTTCTCTTTGTATTGCTTCCTTTGTGTGAAATCACTGGCATTTCTGCTAGTCCCCTTACTTTTCTATTAAACAAATTTACCACACTAAGCAGGAGAGGTCAGAATGGTCAGTTCTTTAGCTGTGCTGGGAACACAGCCTGCTCCCTTCCAATGATCAGACTTGCCCTGACACACCCCCACATACACAGTAATGCTGATCCTCTGGCTTTACTACTTTGCGAGTCACTCACTCAGAAAACATATGCAGAGCGTTAAAGACATATTTCCTATCAACTGCATACTGGTTCTAAGTTAGTGGTTTATAGTATTAAAGCAAGAGGGTAAGCGCCGCGGACGAAAAAAAAAAAAAAAATTTAACTCTGCAATAACTTTATAATAAAACTTACTACACTATGAGAGGTATTTTTCACATTTCTCGAGATCTAAGTACTATTGGATTGATGTGACCCTAACCAATACCTAGAAGGAAGTGGTTCCCAAGGAAAGAGGAGTCCTCTAAAGGCACTTTAGGTCCCAGAAGCCTGAGTGCTTCTGGTGAGTGGCCACTACTTACTAGGTGGAGGATCAGAGATCTGTGACACTATTGAATCACACCAAGGGAAGAAGGATAACTCACATTTCTTTGCACTACTTTTATGGACACTATTTTTTATGTTTTTTATATACTGTATGTATTGTTGCTTTGCACTAAATCTTAAGAAATATTTTTTTATTTTTTATGATATCTGGATACAGCACGGAGCACTTTATATCACGTTTACATTATTGATTTATATAAGGAGAGCTCTAATACACTTCATATATAGCCCCTGTATTATTGTGAAATTTGGTCCTTTGGCACTTATCATGTGCATGACACTATTTATTTGATATATCTATCATTGTACATATTTGCATTCAGCACGTTTCAAGAAAACAGCACGGTGTGTCACAAGCACTTTATTATTTATTTTCAATTATATATTGCTATTTATCTTGGTCATTCTGGGGGCCCGGAAAAAAAAGGAACGATCCAAACAAATGGAAAAGCTTTTGTCCGATATTAAAATTTTGGAAACACAACATAAACTCTCCCTTTCGGCCAAATATATAGAGGCATTAGAAAATAAAAGAGACGAGCTCCGGTCGCTCCTAGATCTTGAGGATAATAAGACCCATGCACATAAGATCTCGCGTGTAATCTACGAGTGGGGAGACAAGCCTGGTAGGCAGCTCGCTCGGTCCCTGCAAAATAAACACATTAACTCTTTTATACCCCGGGTTAAGACGCGGGTGGGTACATGGGCACATACTACTCCGGAGATCGCCAAGGTCTTTCAAGAATATTATGCGGACCAGTACAATGTACAAGGTGGTCTGCCTTTTATCTCAAAGGAAGTCAAAATTGAGAAAATTAATTCTTACTTGACACTGGCAAATCTCCCGAAACTACCTGTTCAGATGCTTTCAGTTCTGGAGGAGGACCTTACTGTGTAAGAATTCATGATGGCATTGAGAAATACACCAGTAGGGAAGGCCCCAGGACCAGACGGCTTCTCCATAAATTATTATAAGACATTTGGTCCTATACTTCTCCCAAAATTAACTGCATATGCTAATTCTACATCTACATATCCAAAACTTCGGTAAGAAACACTTGAAGCTCACATCGTGGTTTTGACAAAACCTGATAAAGACCCATCAAGTTGTACCAGTTATCGTCCAATATCTCTGTTAAATGGGGATGTTAAGTTGATGGCGAAAGTTTTAGCCACCCGCCTTATGCCATTGATACCTAAATGGGTCCTACCGGAGCAATCGGGCTTTGTACAGGGACGAGAAGCTCGGGACAATGCGTTGAGAGCCGTATCTCTGATTCATTATGTTAAAGTAAGTTCCCAGCCCACCCTACTCCTCTCAACAGATGCTGAGGAGGCGTTTGATAGGGTGGACTGGGACTACTTAAGAGTCACTCTTCAGCACCTTGGAATTGGATCCAAGATTCTGAATAGGATATTTTCACTATATTCTTTGCCAACAGCTCGGGTTAAAATTAACGGTTCAGTTAGTGATACTTTTTGTTTGCATAATGGAACCCGACAGGGTTGTCCCCTGTCCCCTTTATTATTTGTTCTGTCTCTAGAACCTTTCTTAGCTACAGTAAGAAATAATGTAGATATCAAGGGGGTGCACATAGGCCAGTTTACACATAAATATGCCGCTTACGTGGATGATATCCTCTTTTTCATTCAAAACCCCCATGTTTCCTTGCCCAACTTAATCTCAGCATTATCAGACTTTCAACAGGTCTCTAATTTTAAAATTAATATGAATAAGTCTGAAATTATGAATATAAATATGTCGCATTCAGAAGTTGCCTTAATTAGATCATCTTTCGCTTTTCGCTGGCAAACAAACAGCGTGAAATATCTGGGTGTCTATCTCACACCCAGAGTCACTATGTTATATAGACATAATTATATCCCACTGTTGAATAGGATTAAAGATTTACTTCAGCGGTGGTCATCTATACCACACTCGTGATTAGGAAAAATCAATATAATTAAAATGTCTATATTGCCCCGTATCTTGTTTGTTTTCCAGATGTTGCCACTGGGAGTGCCAATGAGTTTTTTTTCAACTATACAAAGATTATTGTCTAAGTATATTTGGAAAGGCAAACAACCTAGGGTTGATAAAACGATCCTTTACCATGTTAAAACAAAGGGAGGCTTTGCCCTCCCCCAACTGAAATTATATTATCATGCAGTAGCATTAGCCAGAATAGCAGATATAGTTAGTCCGAATAATGTGAAACTTTGGGTACAGGTGGAAAGGGACTTAAGTGGGGTTCACCTATCTAAATCCCCCTGGATTCCACACAAATATAGGTAATTTTTACCCACAGTCTCACCAATTACCATCTCCACACTGGTCATATGGGATTCTATACATAAAAAAATATAAGTGGGCATATAATTCTCCACTAATGCCCATATTAGGGCATGCCATGTTTCCCCCAGGCCTTATGGATAGGGATTTCAGGCAACGGAAACCAGGAGACGAGCTCCGTATATATCATATTATTAAAGATAATCAGATTAAAACATTAGGAGAAATTATATATCCACAAGAAGCAACACGGATGGATGAATGGAGATATAGCCAAGTGGTGAGTTTTCTAAGTTCTATCTCGCAACCTATATGTGAAATGACAGACCTCAACCCTGTTGAAACAATATTACAAGCACCCCAACCGCCCCGACATGCTATATCTGTATTTTACAAAACTTTGTTGTGCATGTACTACCCGGATTACCTGAGATATTTGGCGAAATGGGAAAATGATTTTGCTCTACCCCTGTCAGATAAGCAGAGGTCTAAGATCCTTCAGTTGGCTGTGTCTTCATCTCTATCCACTAAAACAGCAGAAGTAAACTATAAATTATTAACAAGATGGCACTATATGCCATCAAGATTGCATGTCATGTTTCCGTCCCAATCACCACTTTGTTGGAGAAAATGCAGCCAAGTGGCAAACCATGCACATATATGGTGGCTGTGCCCAGTTATAAAACCATATTGGGAACTTATTTTGGCCACTATCACAAAGATTACGGGCTCCCCTATACCGAGAGACCCATGGACGGTTCTTTTCCATTGCACAGTACAATCTTCAAAGACATATAAGCATTCTATTTTACCCCACCTATTAAACGCAGCGAAGGCTCTGATTCCAGCAAGTTGGGGAAACCCGGAACCACCCTCGCTGTGCCAATGGTGTCACAAGGTTGATTCAGTGGCATTGATGGAAGATCTTACTTATATCTCAAAGGGACAGGTAGATACGGGCCATAAAACCTGGGTTAAATGGAGAGAATTTAAGGCTAATCTATACTTAGAGTAAATGCTTATTCTCCAGCCAGGGGAAACTTGTCTTAGACATAAAAGAGAATCAAACAGTGCAGGATTATATACTAATATCTCCACGTCGCCAATGATGGACATAGTTAATGGTTTGATAAATGTCTGAAATGTTGAAAATATTTGAGAAATACACTGGAATCCTTTTTTAATTTTTTTTTTCTTTTTCTTCCTCTCTTCTTTTCTTTTTTTTTATTTTTAATTTATATTCGAATATGTTTAATTTTGTATTTATATATTGTGCAATGTTGGAAAATCAATAAAAACTTATTAAACAAAAAAAAAAATAAATAAAATCTTGGTCATTCTTGAGTGAAAAGTCATATCCACTCCAGCACAGGAGTTGGAGTCACCTATTTAAGATTGCACAAAGTGTATACCCATTTCAGTTATAGGTACTTATATGTGATAATATACCAGTAGCAGCGCCTCACTTTTTACCCTATTACACATTTAAGTATCACTACTTAAATTGAAGACAGCTCTACATAATACATTGGTATTACACCAGGAGAGGCACCGTTCTCCTTATACTATCTCACATGTCCATGGATCATTCATTATGTACACTCCAGTTATTTCCCTGATATACTTGTGTACTTTTTGCCAATAGTCATGGATCTTTGGAAAGTCCCACCAGATATAGTACATTGTGCCTCGCATGTTACAAATCCTCCAGCACAATTCCGAACTTTTCGAAAGGATTTTATGTGCTTTTACCAATGTTATATACCATCTCGGTATGCTTTTATAATTCATTTTAATGGTATTCACATCCTCCATAAAACAGTATACGGCTCTCAGTATAACACTTACTTTGTGCTCCTCTAAACATGATCCATTCTCTTCTTCCCAAGTATCAAGGAATGGAGGTCTCCCCAGTCCCGCCATCTCTGTTAACAACTTGTATATCTGAGATATACCGTGTTTTTTATTTTTGTTAGTGGATTGCAAAGTTTTTCCACTATATTCAAATTATTCTTATTTCTGATTGGTTGTGGCAGAGATCTCACAAAGTGTTTTAACTGCTGATATCTCCATTCTTTTAACAATAGCTTCCCACCCCTAGCGTTGAGTTCATTGTATGGTCTTATCTTTCCTCCTTGTGTTATATCTTTTAACTGCATATCCTTTATCCAGTGCCCAAATTGTATTTCATCTCCAGGTGTAAAATATTTTGTGCCGTTTATTGGTATTAATAGGAGATTTATATTCCCATTTTGCCTGTCTATATATAATAGCCTATATTTTAAATACCACTCTCGTCTATTCATGTGTATCTTTGTGTATTTCCCTATATTTTGGTAGAATCCAAATGTTTTTATGTAATTGTGTTCTACTAGTGTATTTTCAATCCGAACCCATCTTTTATCTGAATTTATTTTTGTCCACTCTAACATACGTGAAATTATAACTGCTGTGTAATATCTTTTAATATTTGGTGCAGCTAATCCACCCTATGATCTGTCTCTACTAAGAACCGCATACTGTATTCTAGGTTTTTTTCCCCTGCCAAATACACTTCAAAAACATCTTCTTTATTCTAAAATATACCGATGGAATAGCAATTGGTAGCATTTGAAATTTATATATGATTTTAGGTAATACTATCATTTAAATTGCACTTATTCTCCTCCCCAACCACGAGAGTGGGGGGCTCAATTTTTTTTTTTATATCTCGTTTAACATGGGTATATCATTTTCTGAGTAAAGATTTTTTATTGAGGCAGTTAAATTTATTCCAGGATATTTTCGTTTTTGCTTTACCCAGGTAAATGGGAATTCCCTCTGTAATACCATTCCATCCTTATTATTGAATCCCACACATAAAGAAAGTGAGCGCTGGTGAAAACCAAATGTAGCAGCAGCAGCTAGCACACAAAGGTGAATATATAACCCTCAGAAAGGCATGTAAACAAAAAGTGCAGTGCTAAAAAATCTAAAATTATAATGAGTGTCCAAATCAGTGCTATAACTAAATATAAATATAACAAGAACAATAGCCACATCTCAAACTATAATGAGGCTAGTCCATCTGCTAAGGATCCAGTCAAAGAAATTGTGAGTCCTTGGAGAAGCGTGTCATTCAAACGCAATAATGAATATAGTTATGTAGGTTAAATGAAAAACCACGAGTGCACTTCCTATATATAAAGTCAACTCAAATAGTGCTCCCAATCGTGATAAACACCTGTGTCCATGACTATTTCTACGAGCGTTCCAAGCAGCCTGTTTTGAACTCTGGGTACGATCTGACTGGATCCACCAGCTATCCTGTTTATCCTGAATAGCAGTGGATGCAAGAGGGTTAAGGACACCAGGTTCTGACTGTGGGAACGATTTGGGGTGCGGTGACAGACATCTGGTAAGTGCATAAGCACGGTGGAGGGGAGCACTATTTGGGTTGACTTTAACAATATACAGTATGTCAATAGTTTTAGGGAGTTCATGTCATCTTTCCTTCTCCTCTTGCCTCCTGAAGTGTTTTATTCCTCCATCTCCTATCCTGTCTAGGCCAAATACAAGGACAAAGGTGTCCTTCAACAATCCGTAATGATGGCTTATTCATAAATTTGGAAGGGGGAGACAACATCAACAAACATTGACATGAAATCGGCACAACATTGTTCCCTTTTTTTATCCCCCCCACCCCTCTCTCCCCAATTCCAAAACCCCACCTCTGCACCGGGCATGTTGTTGGTTTGACCCTCTCATGGTCTTGGAGTTAATGAAAAAAATTATACTGGGGTCCCCCTTGCCCCACTACTTCTTCCCTCTGGGTGGTGCTCTATGAGTCCGCATGTGAGCCTCTTCCACTTCATGGAATATACAATCTATTCCTCGCTAGAGTATCATCCCATGTTTACTGACATTTTTCCTTCCCCCTCCCTTCCCGTCCATCCAAACACACACCCCCCCCCCCCCCCCAGTAATCCCTCACTAGAGACCCACTATTCTTTGTCATTATTTAATAATTTCTTCATTTAGCTTTTTTTCTTGGATACTAAACGCTACTGTTCCTTTTCTTGCGTTGTTTCTTCTATGTCTGTATCTTCAGTCCAGCCTGGCATTTTAGGAGCTGGAATTTCCAATTTTCTACAAAAGTCTTGTTTCTCCTCTGGGAATCTCAGTCTTGCTATTCGGCCATCTCTTCTTCCTATTAGGCAGGCTGGGAACCCCAAATTGTATTGTATTCCATGCTTTTGCATTAAATCCACCAGCTTTTACTGTTCTTCTATTGAAAGCATACTGGCATACTGTTTTTCATTTTGGTATGTGTTTGGCTCAGTGACAAACAGGAAATGAATAACACTGCACATAGAATTATTGGTTATCAGCATCCCTCCATGGATGATATTTTGAGTTCCTGTTGTTTCTTTAGAGCAAAATGCATTGTGAAAGATCCCTCACTCACAGGCCATTACCTTTTAGTTCAGTCAGAGTTTATTTGCAATTTTAAGGTTGGCAAGTACAAGGTACAGTGCATGAAAAAAAAAGGGTTAGGGCATTGCCCTTTGACCTGTTGCCCTCTGGTAGATAGTATGGGAATATTAAGGTTTGGATGAACAAATTCTGGGATAGTTTCTTACCTAGGGCTATCAGCGCACTTAAGCAAATACATTATTGGGATCAGAGCAATATTGTGTGGCTATTATAAGAGTAACTGGAGAGTAAAAATGTGTCAAAGCCTGGTTTTACAATTTTAAAAATTTTAGTTTCATATATACCATTGAGTAACTATATATTTTTTAAGATGGTTGGTTTTTGTGGTTGGTTGGTTTGTTGTTTTTTTTCGCAATGTTTGAAGAGTGGCAATCAAAAGTCATTGTATTTTAAAACAATGACAATTAATTCTTTCTTCTAAAAGAAAGGAATCTCTGTGTTTCTCTCTAAAAAGTTTCCTTTAAAATAAAAAAAAATTAAAACTGAAGTGTCATAAGTAAAACAAAGCAAATTAGACAAATTCAAGTGCTTCACAAGGTAACCGTCGCAAAGATGATCAGGAATTCAGAAGGGGTATATTATTGTTGAATATTAAACTTAGAGGAAGTCCACATTTGGGCTGATTGGAGATTCCTGACTAATGAAAGTCAGCTGTTTTCTGCACAAGAGTAGTGATGAGGCCCCCCCCCCCCCCGGTTTGGTTTGGTCCGCACCAGAACACCGCGAACAGAGGAAAAGTTTGTTCGAACAAACGAACCCCATTGAAGCCTATGGGACTCGAACCTCGAAAATCAAAGGGCCTCATTTTGAAGGCTTAAATGCAAGTTATTGCCCTTAAAAAGTGTATGGGGTTCCGGGTACTGAACTGTAGCAATAAATAAAACGTTTTTAAAAAACAATCGTTTTTAAAGCAGCAGTGATTTACTGATTTTAATGAGGCTTAAAGTGAAACTATAAAAATGAAAAATTCCTTCAAATATCGTGCTTGGGGGGTCCTCTTAATGTGCCTGTAAAGTAGTGTATCTCTACGATGTATGTAGCCTGCTGCAGCAATATTGACATTTCTAAAGCAAAAAATGTTATGTACAAATATACATACAAATTTCAAATTGCATGTACTTGTCATACAGATTCCGAAAAAATAGGCCTTGGTTGTTGGTGGTGCCTGAACACCATAATCCCTCGCAGTTACTCTTGCTGGGCACTGGAACGGGCCCTGCTGCTAAAAATTCCATAAATATTTGAAATCTTATGTACTTGTCATACAGGTGCAGAAAAATTGGGCCTTAGTTGTTGGTTGTGCCTGAACACCGTAACCCCTTGCAGTTACTCTTGCTGGGTGCAGGAATGGGCCCTGCTGCTAAAAAATCCATACAAATTAGAAATCGCATGTACTTGTCATACAGGTGCAGAAAAATTCGGCTTTGGTTTTTGGTGGTGCCTGAACACCGCAACCCCTCGCAGTTACTCTTGTTGGGCGCAGGAACGGGCCCTGCTGGTAAAAATTCAATACCAATTTGAAATTGGCAAAGATCAAGTGTTTTATGTGTTCTTATCAGTGATCTAGTGGGGGTGCTGTGCTGTCATCTGACCTAGCCAGGGTTGGGTGGCGGCTATGCAAACTAGCTGGAGTGATGGGGACCTGAAAAGTTAGCATCAGGAGGAACTGTAACTGAAATTGGGCCTTGGTTGTTGGTGGTGCCTGAACACCGCAACCCCTCGCAGGTACTCTTGCTGGTCTCAGGAATGCGACCTGCTGGTAAGAATTCCATACAGATTTCAAATCGCATCTACTTGTCATACAGGTGCCAAAAATTGGGCCTTTGGTGTTGGTGGTGCCTGAACACCATAACCAACCCCTCGCAGTTACTCTTGCTGAGTGCAGGAATGGGACCTGCTGGTAAGAATTCCATACAAATTTGAAACTGCATGTACTATACAGGTGCCACAAATTGGGCCTTTGCTGTAAGTGGTGCCTGAACACCGTAACCAAGCCCTCGAAGTTAGTTTTTGCTGGGTGCAGGAACGGGACCTGCTGGTAAGAATACCATACAAATTTTAAATTGCATGTACTTGTCATACATGTGCTAAAATATTGGACCTTTGGTGTTGGTGGTGCCTGAACACCATAACCCCTCACAGTTAGCAGGGCACAGGGACTGGGCCTTCTATTAAAAAATGACATAGCATTTAAATTGTATGCACCTGTCATACAAGGGCAGAAAAATTAGACCATGGGGGTTGGTAGTGACCTAACCCAAAAACATTGTTGGAAGCTAGCAGAATCAAGGTAGAGGAATAGGATATGCAGTCTTCAAGGGATGGCAGACCCCTAGCAAATTAAATCAGTTACATCAGCATCAGGGGCTTAATAGCTCTTGTTGATCCAGGACTGGTTCATTTTGATAAAAATCAGCTGGTCAACAGAGTCTGTGGACAGACGCACTCTTTTGTCCATCACAAAACCTCCAGCAGCACTGAACGTCCGTTCGGAAAGCACGCTGGAAGCAGGACAGGCCAGTAGCTCCATTGCATATTGAGCAAGTTCTGGCTAGTGGTCCATCCTCAAGACCCAGCAACCCAGTGGATGCTCAGCTGAAAAGGTCTCCAAGTCTGCTCTTGCGCCTAGATAGTCATGCACCATATGATGGAGACACTGCCAATGGTTGCTTAAACCTAACAGCCCTGGGTGCTGCTGAGGACTAAAGAACTGTTTAAAGGCATCGGTCAGCCGGCTGCCTTCTTCACCACTCCTCCTTTTGCTGAACGATGCCTCAGAAAGACGTCCAGAGAATGTTGACCTCCTAGTGTCTGGAAAGGTGGTACACAATTTTTTTTCAAGGCCTCCTCAAGATGTTTCATCCTCTGCTCCCTCTGTGAAGGCAGGATGAACTCTGCAACATTACCCTTGTAACGTGGATCAAGAAGGGTTGCCAACCAGTAATTATCCCTCTTCTTGATAGCATGAATCCTTGGGTCCTTTCACAGGCTTTGCAGAATTAGGGAGCCCATGCAACATAAGTTGGGGGAGGCATGAGCTTCTGAGTCCTCTGGGTCACTAAGGATGACATTGTCAGCAGAAGCAACCCCTCCCCAGCCACGTACAACTCCTGGGGTTTCTGGGGAATCAAAACCATCCCATAAAGACTGCTGTATGCTATCCTCTACATCCATGCTGCCAAAATCCTCCTCCTCCTCTTCCTCCTGTGTTTTGTGGCCCTGCAGGAATGATATCTGCATAAAGGGGGCCTTGTGAGGAAAGGAAGTCCTCCTCTTCCTGCCGCTGTTCTGCCTCAAGTGCCCTGTCCATGATTCCACACAGTGTGTGCTCCAGGAGATAGACTAGCGGAATAGTGTCACTGATGCATGCATCGTCCCGGATCACCATCCTTGTGGCCTCCTCAAATGGTGACATGACGATGCATGCATCCTTTATCAAAAGCCACTGGCATGGCGAAAAAAAGCCAAGCTCCCCGGACCCTGTGCTTGTGCCGTACTCACACAGGTACTCATAGATGGCTCTCTGCTGCATGTGCAGCCACTGCAGCATTGCCAATGTTGAGTTCTACCTGGTGGGCATGCCACAAATGAGGCGTTTGGTGGGCAGGTTGAATTCCCTTTGAATGTCAAATAAGCGAGCACTGGCATTGTACGAACGGCAGAAATGGCCACAGACTTTTCTGGCCTGCCTCAGGAAATCTTGGAAGCCTGAGTATCTGCTCAAGAAACGCTGCACCACCAGATTCAGAACATGTGCCAAGCATGGAACATGTGTTAAGTGTCCCTGCCAGAGGGCGGAGAGAAGGTTGGTGCCATTGTCGCATACAACCATTCCTGGCTCAAGCTGTCATGGCGTCAACCATCTCTGAGCCTGCCCCTGCAGAGCTGACAGAATCTCGACACCGGTGTGACTCCTAACCCCTAGACAGACCAACTGAAGCACAGCATGGCATCTTTTAGCCTGACTGCTTGCATAGCCCCTTGACCACTTAGGGAGCCATGCTGCTTCAAAGGACAATTGAGCAGAAGAGGTCATGAAGGAGGAGGAGGAGGTGGTAGAGTAGCCAGATGTGGCAGAACCAGCACAAGGTTTTTGGAGGCGTGGTGGCAAAACAAGCTGCAACACCGAACCCTGTCCTGCATCCTTCCCAGCTGCCAGCAGAGTTACCCAGTGCGCCTTGAACGAAATGTAACATCCCTGTCCATGCCTACTGGACCAAGAGTCAGCAGTAATGTGCACCTTCCTGCTGACCGCTTTGTCCAATGACGCCAAAACACTACCTTCCACATGACGGTAGAGAGCCGAAATGGTCTTACGCCTTTTTGAGACCTGCCACTGTGGTGCAGAACATTCCACAAATTTGCGAAAGGGAGCAGAGTCTACCAGATGTAAAGGCAGAAATTGTAATGCTAGCAATTTGGCCAAGCTAGCATTAAGATGCTGAGCATGTGGATGGCTGGACAGTATTTCTTTCTACAGTTCAGAAACTGGGGTAGTGAAGTTTACCTGCTGCACAAATCAAGGTGTACTGCTAGCAGATTAGGTGCAAGTCTCTGTGCCACCCATTGCTATACCATCATCCCTCTCAATGCTGGTATTTGAGAAGGTATGAGGTATAGTAGGGTTAGAGATAACAGATGAGGAGCAAGGTGATGTATGCTTGTTTTGATCTGGTGTTTCTTTCAGGTGCTGTTGCCAACGTACTGCATGGCAGGTCGTGATATGCCTTGTCAAGCATGTGGTGCCCAAGCGGCTGGTGTTCTGGCCATGCTTGATCTGCTTTAGACAGGTGTTGCAAACAGCAACGCTGCGGTCTACTACACATGTGCTGAAAAAAGCCCACACTAATGAACTTTTGTGAGTCCGTGGGGAGTTTGCAGCACCCTGCACCTGTGGCGCTCTGTGCTGTGAGGCAATAGGTTGGCTACTGCTATGGCAGCCCCTGGAGAACATCCTGCCTCATTGGAGTAGTGAGTCCCCCTCATCCTCCCCCTCCTCCTCCTCTATCCTGTCAGGCACGCAAGTACAGACAGTGACCTCATCATCCCCTCCCTCCTGGTCACTGGAGCAAATTTGGCAATATACTTCAGCTGTGGCAACATGACAGCTGGTTTCTTGTCCGTCATTGTCACCCCCTCTCTCCTAAGCTCACTTTATTCCCTTCATCAACCTGGGAACCAACATCACAGGTTTCAAATTGCTGAGCATCCTCCAGCAGCATGTCACTGACACTATGATCAAATAGTTCAGGCGACTCCTCCGTGCATGATGGTGGGGCGACAGAAGGAGTATCTGTGGAGAAGGAGCCTGTGGAACAGGCCGCTTTGGCAGCTGCGGTTGAAGGCAAACTACTGTTAGCGTGGGTGTCAGAGGATGAGGAGGATGAGGAAGGCTTATTGATCCACTCCACCAACTCTTCCACATGTTGTGGCTGAATAACACGAGCAGCACGGGAAATAAAGGACGGGCATAACCTGCCAGCAGAGGATGCACATGTTGACTGTAACCACCACTTTTTCCAATGGACACAGAGGCTGCTTGCCCTCTTTTCCTGGCCTGTGAGCGTCTGCCTCTCCTTGTCGGCCTTTCGGACATGATGTTGATACAGATGAATATAGGGTATATGCAACTGACCGATAGATACTCAATGACCTGATATGATGCATTCAATATCCCTATATATAGATAGAGATGTGGTGGTTATAGGATGTACGCAAGTGAGTGATTAACCGCTTCCATACAGAGCAGTTAGACACCCTTCCTGCCCAGACCAATTTTCAGCTTTCAGCACTCTCACACTTTGAATGACAATTGCTCAGTCATGCTACACTGTAACCAAACAAAATTTTTATCATTTTTTTCACACAAATAGAGCTTTCTTTTGGTGGTATTTGATCACAACTGGGGTTTTTTTTTTTTCGTGATATATGCAAAAAAAGAGCAAAAATTTTGAAAAAAAAAAACACTTTTTTTTAGTTTCAATTATGAAATTTTGCAAAAAATATAATTTTCTTCATACATTTGGGCCAAAATGTATACTGCTACATGTCTCTGGTAAAATTAACCCAAATTAGTGTATATTATTTAGTCTGTGTGAAAGTTATTGAGTCTAGAAGCTATGAAGCTATCTGCTGCCATAACACCGGTATTTAGGTTTAAACGGAGGACGTATATAAACCTTTTTGGACTTGGACATGGTGGCTGTATGAAGGGTGACAGGTACTCGGGTACTTTGTTGGGCAGGTGACAGGTACTCTGGTACTGATGAGCAGGTGGCAGGTACTCGGGTACTCCGATAGGCAGGTGACAGGTACTCGGGTACTCTGATGGGCAGGTGACAGGCAGGTGATAGGTACTGATGAGTAGTACTCACTGACTGATAGGTGATAGGTGATACTGTACTGATGGGTACTGATGATCAGTACTGATACGTGATAGGTACTGATGAGTACTGATGAGTAGTGATGGGTACTGATGAGCAGGCGGCAAGTACTTGGGTACTTCAGGCGTCAGGTACTCTGATGAGCAGGTGGAAGGTACTCGGGTACTCTGATGGGTAGGTGACAGGTACTCAGGTACTCTGATGATGGGTACTCCGTTGACAGGTACTCAAAGTACCCGAGTACCTGTCATCAGAGTACCCGAGTACCTGTCATCAGAGTACCCGAGTACCCGTCATCAGAGTACCCGAGTACCTGTCATCAGAGTACCCGAGTACCTGTCAGAGTACCCGAGTACCTGTCATCAGAGTACTCGAGTACCTGTCATCAGAGTACCCGAGTACCTGTCATCAGAGTACCCGAGTACCCGTCATCAGAGTACCCGAGTACCTGTCATCAGAGTACCCGAGTACCTGTCATAGTACCCGAGTACCTGTCATCAGAGTACCCGAGTACCCGTCATCAGAGTACCCGAGTACCTGTCATCAGAGTACCCGAGTACCCGTCAGAGTACCCGAGTACCTGTCATCAGAATACCCGAGTACCTGTCATCAGAGAATCCGTCATCAGAGTACTTGAGTACCTGTCATCAGAGTACCCGAATACCTGTCACCAGCCCATCAGAGTACCCAAGTACCTGTCATCTGAGTACCTGATGGGCTGGTGACAGGTACTCGGGTACTTTGATGGGCTAGTGACAGGTGCTCTTTATTGGGGGGGGTGGCAATCAGTGTGTTTAGGGTGCACTGTAGTTGGTAACTAGCTGTTACCACAATCTCCTCCTCACACAGGATCAGTGTGTGAGGAGGAGAACACGGTGACAGCTAGTTACCGTGTTCTCTGTTGACATTTGTGACCGGCTGTGATTGGACACAGCCGGTCACGTGGTAAAGAGCCAATTTCATTGGCTCTTTACCTAGATCGGGGATCGACTCTGTCCGAGGGACGAGCCTCGTCCCCGATCGCTGCTCTGCGCGCCCCCGGGGGCGCGCATTGCAGAGAGAACGAGCGGCTCGTGCTGGAGCCGCTCATGTGATCGGCTGTGATTGACACAGCCGATCACGTGGTAAACAGCCAATTTCTATTGGCTGTTTACCTTGATCAGGGATGGGCTATGTCCGAGGGACGAGCCTCATCCCTGATCGCGCCGCTGCGCGCCGCCGGGGGCGTGCAGTAGCAGCTAGAACAACCACTTTGCCGACGTCATTTTACATGACTCGGTATGGAAGTGGTTAAAATACTCTAACTATCACTTGATATGATGTAATCAATAGCCCTATATATAGGTAAAGATGTGGTGGTCATAGGGTGTACGCAAGTGAGCGATTAAAATACTCTGTGTTTAAACAGTGATTTAAAAAGATTAGTAAGAAATAACATTGATACCACAAATCAACATACTCCCTCAGAAACGTTTCTTTAATTACCGCATAGTAACGTACCGATACGTCGGTACACTTTGCGGGTTTATACCGGGATGATGCCTCTAGTTAGAGGCATCATCCCGGTACCGTGGTTTGAAGCCGACGGTCGGCTTTCCGTCGGTAACGACGGATGCGGCTCGGGAGCCGCTCGATCGTTACCCGGGGGGGCGGGAGGGGACGTCCCCCCCCTCCCGCCGCCTTCCGTGGCTTTGCCCGGGGCTCCCGTCCCACCGTCCGCCGGCTGGATGGAGTCCCGATGAATGCCGGAAACGGCATTGATCGGGGCTCCGATGACGTAACCCGAAGGCGGCGTCCATGACGTCACTTCCGGCTTACTGTGCTGCAAAAGGCGGCAAATTTAAAAAACGGCTGTATGCAAAAATGCCCGTTTTTGGCGTTTTGCATACAGGGAAGTGTAGTGGAGGGGTCTAGGGTCTTTTAGACCCTCGATCCCTCCATAAAGTGTACCTGTCACTATATATTAGTGTCACAAGGGATGTTAACATTGCTTGTGACAGCAATAAAAGTGATCAGATTTTTTTTTTTTAAAAAAACCTGTAATAAAGTTTAAAAAAATAAAAAATAAATAGGAAAAAAAAAAAAATTTGCCGCCCCCGTCACCATTAGCTCGCGCACAAAAAAAAACGTATACGCAAGTCGAGCCGCGAATGAAATCGCTGTTCAAACCCCACATGTGAGGTATCGCCGCAATCGCCAGAGCGTGCGCAATAATTAAAAAAAAAGAGCTACACTCTACCTCTAAACTGGTAACCGTTAAATAAACTTAAAGCGTCGCAGATTGAGATCTCTATTGACCGTAGTTTGTCACCATCCCACGGGGGGGGCGCAATTTTAAACCGTAACATGTTGGGTATCTATTTACTCAGCGTGACATCATCTTTCACAATATACAAAAAAATGGGCTAACTTTACTGTTTAGTATTTTTTAAATGCAGTGAAATGTGGTTTTTCAATTTTTTTCCAAAAAAATGGCGTTTTAAAGACCGCTGCGCAAATACCGCTTGACAAAAAGTTTTGCAATGACCGACATTTTATTCTCCAGAGTCTTTGCTAAAAAAATATACATAATGTTTGGGGGTTCTAAGTAGTTTTCTAGGAAAAAAATACTGGTTTTAACTTGTAAACAAAAAGTGTCTGAAATAGGGCTGGGGCTTAAGTGGTTAATGAACCCACCTAGCAGTGGTAATCATCATATCAACGTGCAGCGGACGTTGCTTCACTTTACACGAATATAGCACACAAGGATGGGTATGAAGCAGTAAAAAGATATCTGGATCAAAGTAACATTCTAAAATTACAACAGGAGTTCATTTTACATCTATTAGACTTCTCGATGCACCACAACTACTGCTGGTTTAATGGTACATATTTTCTTCAGGCAAAAGGAGTTACCATGGGCACTAAATTTGCCCCAAGCCTAGCCAACCTTTTTATGGCAAGTTGGGAACTAGAATCTATCTTTGGCAAAGATTGGAACAATTTAATATTTTACAAACGCTTTATAGATGACATCTTGTTATTGTGGAGGGGCGATGAGAAGTCTTTGATTGATTTCATGTCCCATCTCAACAATAACCCACTCAATATTCAATTATCATTCACTTACAGTAAAAAAGAAATACATTTTTTGATCTAAATTTGTTTAATGTGAATGGCAGAATAGGCACCAAATCCTTTTCCAAAAGTACGGATCAAAATAGTTACATCCCTATAGACAGCTGCCCTCATTCCACGTGGCTTAAAAATGTTCCTAGGGGACAGTTCCTTCGCAAGAGACTGAACTGCCAAGATATTAGGGATTATTATCAACAAGCATCCATTTTGGAAACAAGATTTTTGGAAAGGGGTTATGATGCTACAATGCTTAAGCAGACGATTGAAGAAGTGTCTCTTTTAAATAGAGACTCTTTATTAACACCTACTTCACGCCCAAAAAAATCAGTCTTCTGTCCATTTATTACCAATTTCTCCATTCAACACTATCAAATCAAATAAATAATACAAAGAAGATGGAACATCTTACAAGCATATCCTGTCCTTAGAACCTATCTGCCAGGCAAACCTGAAGTCTTTTTTAGACTTGCACCAAATATCAAAGATAAAATAGCTCCGAGCGCTATTAACCCTCCTGTGAAACCTACTTTCTTTACCGAGCTTACAGGTTTCTTTCCCTGCAATAGATGCATAATTTGCACAGCCAATAAAAGCAGAAAAAGAAAAATAAACAAATTATCTTCCATTTTTACAAACAGGGAGTACACCATTGAGGATTTTATATCTTGTCTACCCACGTAGTTTATCTCCTTGAATGCCCTTGCCAGCTACAGTATATAGGCAGGACAACCAGGAGATTGTGGGATAGACTTAGGGAACTGTAAGATTCTGGTACCTCTGGTGCCCTTATTTTCCGTTTTCTTTTCAAATATGCGTTCCACCTTTCTAATTGGGTGGTACGCATACACCTTTAAGATGGATGACGTCATCGCCGAGCGCCGCAGAGCGGCTATTTCAACCGCCGGCGTTCTCTCTCACGTTGTTCGTTCAACCTGCCTGTGTGTCCACATGCTTACAAGCTTGTCTTGCTACCGGAACCTCCAGCTATTCTCTTTTACTTGGAAACAGACCGGAACCTCGCTACTGATCCCTTTATCTCGCTACTGGATCACTCCCTCACTACTGGACCCTTCTACTACTAACCTTACTAGTGATAAGTACCCCACAGGGGAATCCTCCATAACCTTACTTACACTATCTACCTCTGCACATTAAGGACTGTTACTATCTATGCATACTAATTCTATCATCTGCACTGTTACATAGATTGCTAGCTCTTGAGTCTACTACCATCTATCCTTGCACTGGGTTAGTCTATCCTGTATTTGTCATCTGCTGTCCTTACCACCTGTTACCATACTCGATTACTAACCTATCTGCATTCTACCTAATACCATCTAATACTCTCCTGAACATTTCTATCAAGTGCTTACCATCTCTGTCACTGTTCACACCTGTCCCTTCAGCACATCATCTTCATACTATCATATACATCCTATCACTCCAGGAACATCTTATTGAGTGTGTATATCTGTATGCTGAAGCTGACAGGCCCACAGTGATGAGTCTGGAGAGTTGGATATGGTTATTCAACACATCTCTACATGACTACTGAGTGGAGATTCTGCAGCTGCAAATCCAGCCTACTACAAAAACGCAGGAGCGTTACAGGAACATGCCTATAATATCAGAAAAGGTTATAGACATCATAGCCTTTCCATGCATTTGTAAGATTCTGGTACCTTTGGTACCCTTATTGCCCATTTTCCTTTCCATATTGCGTCCCACCTTTTTAGTTAGGTGGAACGCATATACCTTTAAGCCGTATGACATCATCACTGAGCACCGCTCTGAGCGGCTATTTCAATCGCCGGCTTTCTCTCTCAGGTTGTTCGTTCAGACCGCATGCTTACAAGCCTTGTCTTATGCTGCCGAAGCCTCCAGCTATTCTCTTTACCTGGAACAGACCGGAACCTCGATACTGATCCCGTATCTCGCTACCGGATCACTCCCTCACTACCGGACCCCTCTACTTACTAACCTTACTAGTGATAAGTACCCCACAGGGGATTCCTCCATAACTAACTTACACTATCTACTTCTGCACATTAAGGACTGTTACTATCTATGCATTACTAATTCTATCATCTGCACTGTTACATAGATTGCTAGCTCTTGAGTCTACTACCATCTATCCTTGCACTGGGTTAGTCTCTCCTGTATATCATCTGCTGTCCTTACCACCTATTACCATACATGATTACTAACCTATCTGCATCCTACCTATTACCGTCTACTACTCTCCTGAACATTACTATCAAGTGCTTATCATTGCTATCACTGCTCACACCTGTCCCTTCAGCACATCACCTCTATACTGTCATATACATCCTATCACTCCAGGAACATCTTATTGAGTGTGTGTATATCTGTATGCTGAAGCAGGCGGGTCCACAGTGATGAGTCTGGAGAGTTGGATCTGGTAATTCAACACATCTCTACATGACTACTGAGTGGAGATTCTGCAGCTGCAAATCCAGCTTACTAAAAACGCAGGAGCGTTACAGCATTATAGAACGTGTCACAACAGGGATACCAGCTCTCTTAAATTTGTGGAGATAGCGAAGATAAAACCACATTGGAGAGGGTGCCATAAGATGCGGGAAATCTCATGAATGGAGATGAAATGGTTACATGAAATAAAATGTTTTGCCCCAATAGGACTCAATGTAGAGTGGGATGTTAACTGCTTCATTGACACCCGTAGAACAAATAGCCATTCTCCATTATTGCTGACTGTGTTGTATATTCCTGTATTTCTGATCTTTGTGTGTATATGTGGATTTACATTGTGTACATGTGTGTGTATATATATATATATATGTGCCCTTTACATATGTGTGTGTTTCCATGCATTCCCATGCATATATGAGCTATTCTTCTCATTTTCCACATATACTTACAAGTTTTTCATCTGTTCATTGACATTCGCTGGATAAAATAGTCACTCTCCAGTGTATGTTGTATTCTTGATCTCCATATGTGTTTGTGTGTTTATATATGTGCATATGAATTTCCGTGTGTATGCGCACAGTATGTATATGTGTATGTACTGTATATATATATATATATATATACACACACACACACATACATATACATACAGTGCCTTGCGAAAGTATTCAGCCCCCTTGAACTTTGCAACCTTTTGCCACATTTCAGGCTTCAAACATAAAGATATAAAACTAATTTTTTGTGAAGAATCAACAACAAGTGGGACACAATCATGAAGTGGAACAAAATTAATTGGATATTTCAGACTTTTTTAACAAATAAAAAACTGAAAAATTGGGCGTGCAAAATTATTCAGCCCCCTTAAGTTAATACTTTTTAGCGCCACCTTTTGCTGCGATTACAGCTGTAAGTCGCTTGGGGTATGTCTCTATCAGTTTTGCACATCGAGAGACTGAAATTTTTGCCCATTCCTCCTTGCAAAACAGCTTGAGCTCAGTGAGGTTGGATGGAGAGCGTTTGTGAACAGCAGTTTTCAGTTCTTTCCACAGATTCTCGATTGGATTCAGGTCTGGACTTTGACTTGGCCATTTTAACACCTGGATATGTTTATTTGTGAACCATTCCATTGTAGATTTTGCTTTATGTTTTGGATCATTGTCTTGTTGGAAGACAAATCTCCGTTCCAGTCTCAGGTCTTTTGCAGACTCCATCAGGTTTTCTTCCAGAATGGTCCTGTATTTGGCTCCATCAATCTTCCCATCAATTTTAACCATCTTCCCTGTCCCTGCTGAAGAAAAGCAGGCCCAAACCATGATGCTGCCACCACCATGTTTGACAGTGGGGATGGTGTTTTCAGGGTGATGAGCTGTGTTGCTTTTACACCAAACATAACGTTTTGCATTGTTGCCAAAAAGTTTGATTTTGGTTTCATCTGACCAGAGCACCTTCTTCCACATGTTTGGTGTGTTTCCCAGGTGGCTTGTGGCAAACTTTAAACAACACTTTTTATAGATATCTTTAAGAAATGTCTTTCTTCTTGCCACTCTTCCATAAAGGCCAGATTTGTGCAGTATACGACTGATTGTTGTCCTATGGACAGAGTCTCCCACCTCAGCTGTAGATCTCTGCAGTTCATCCAGAGTGATCATGGGCCTCTTGGCTGCATCTCAGATCAGTCTTCTCCTTGTATGAGCTGAAAGTTTAGAGGGATGGCCAGGTCTTTGTAGATTAGCAGTGGTCTGATACTCCTTCCATTTCAATATTATCGCTTGCACTGTGCTCCTTGGGATGTTTAAAGCTTGGGAAATCTTTTTGTATCCAAATCCGACTTTAAACTTCTCCACAACAGTATCTCGGACCTGCTTGGTGTGTTCCTTGTTCTTCATGATGCTCTCTGCGCTTTAAACTGACCTCTGAGACTATCACAGTGCAGGTGCATTTATATGGAGACTTGATTACACACAGGTGGATTCTATTTATCATCATTAGTCATTTAGGTAAACATTGGATCATTCAGAGATCCTCACTGAACTTCTGGAGAGAGTTTGCTGCACTGAAAGTAAAGGGGCTGAATAATTTTGCACGCCCAATTTTTCAGTTTTTTATTTGTTAACAAAGTTTGAAATATCCCATAAATTTCGTTCCACTTCATGATTGTTTCCCACTTGTTGTTGATTCTTCACAAAAAAGTACAGTTTTATATCTTTATGTTTGAAGCCTGAAATGTGGCAAAAGGTCGCAATATATATATATATATATATATATATATATATATATATGTGTGTATGTATATGTGGAAGCTATTCCATCTGCTTAGATAGTTTTTTTTCTGCTTATGATACATTCCTCCATTATACATATATTTTTATGCTTATATTTTTTTCATATCATGAATTTTGTACTGGGACTCTTCACCTGTTTCACAATAATATATTTCAGATAACCTTTAAGGTTATGGAGTCTTCTAGTTTTCCCCCTGTTTTCTCTTGTTTACTGAGTTAATCCCGGTTAACCTGGGAGTGCTGATTGGTTCCTAGTAAACAACAGGAAGTAGTGTCATCAAGATGGCACCGAACAGGAAATGATTCTGTTTCTTAGTAAACAGGAAGCAGTGTCATCAAGATGGCACTGAAACAGGAAATGACTCTGTTTCTTAGTAAACAGGAAGTAGTGTCATCAAGATGGCTCCGAAACAGGAAATGATGTTCCGGCCGCTGTTCAGTGAAAAAAACCTACCCGTGAAAATTCCCTACCCTCGTCACTTCCGGTGCACCTACGTCATTGAACAGCTGAGCTGCTTAGCAGTGCGCATGCTCGAAGCTCCGGAGGGTAGGGAATTTTCACGGTAGTGTGTTGTAACGTTACACCGCATCAGCTGTTGCCGCGGTTACATTAAAACATCTCGGCTGCAACATGAAATCATCTCCGCTCCTAACCCTGTCACTTCCCTGATCTCGGCTACTAAATGTAAAAGCGGCAGCGGGTCTATGAAAATATAAATCACGGAGCCGAGATCTCCATGATTTATATTTTCATACATGCGCCGCTTTTACATTTAGTAGCCGAGATCAGGGAAGTGACAGGGGTAGGAGCGGAGATGATTTCATGTTGCAGCCGAGATGTTTTAATGTAACCGCGGCAACAGCTGATGCGGTGTAACGTTACATCATTTGTCTACCTTTCTTCCGCCACTTCCATTTCTGAAGGGTTGGTAACAGCTCCTTCAGTTGGAGTTTCGGATACTAAATTAAGTTCCCATTTGAAGACTTTAGACGTATTATAGTCTTCCAGGTCCCGGAAATATTTTTTCCTCTTTTTAATTTTCTGCTCTTCTTCTTCCATAGCGAGAATTTCTCTTAACTCTTGATTGTAAACCTTATATGCTTCCTCTTGCATAAAGGGAGTTAGTTTCTCTCACTGAACTCCAAGTTCCAGGGAATGTGATAATGGTCACAGCCGACGTGGCCTCATTATATACCGTTATTCCCCACGAGTTAGGCTACGAGGCTGTCAGCACCTTTTTTGACCAAGATTATCACATCCCGTTAAATCAGAAGAAATTCATTTTAGAACTTCTCCAATTTGGTATGGAACACAACTATTTTTACCATAATCAACAATTTTACCTACAGCGGACTGGCGTGGCTATGGGGGCCAAATTTGCCCCCAGCCTCGCCAACCTGTTTATGGCTCTATGGGAAAATAGGAACATCTTCGCGGAGAAAACTAACGAGCTAGTGATGTGGCGGCGTTACATTGACGACGCCCTAATCATATGGAAAGGAGAGAAAGCAAGCTTACACCAGTTCATGGGGAAGCTAAATTGCAACAACTGGGGTATACGTTTCTCCTACCAATGGAGTACCACCTCTATAAGCTACCTTGACCTTGTGATATGGAGGAAAGGAGAAAGATTCATTACCAGCTCATACCAAAAACCGACAGACCGAAATGGCTTCATCTCCATCGACAGTTGCCATCACCCCATGTGGTTAAAATCTGTGCCCAAAGGGCAATTCAGGAGAATTAGACGCAACTGTACGGAAGATGAAGACTTCAAAACACAAGCTCAGCTTTTGAAGAATCGGTTTATTGAGAAGGGATATGACCGGAATGAATTAGAAGGAGAGATACGTGAAATTGCAACTCTCAAACAATCCGAATTATCTGTCCCTAGGGAGAAAGATAAATCAAAAGATGCTATGGGGAAATTTGAGTTTGCCTTCACAACTCAATTCTCCAGCCACTATCGACTGCTATGGGGAAATTTGACCCATTTCCTTCATGTTTCCTCTATTAGTTAGAAGTGTGTGGGTCTCTGCATGGAGCTACAATATTTGTGACTAGGATCTTCTTCCACATTCTAATAGCTAGTTTTGAAGAAATTCAAATCCAAAAACTTTTTCCTCCTTTTTAATTTTAATTTTATTTTATTTTTTGAGTATACTATTTTAATTCCAATTCCACTTTTGGTAGGAATTTTTATTCATTTTTCTTTCAGAATTTCGTGTTTAAATACACCTAAGCTGGCGGGAAGCTTAGTAGTTACCCCACAGCTTTTTTATGATTTTTTATAAAAGCATTATACACCATCATACACTAGAAAGGGTTAAGTAGCCCGGTCAATTCAATGGAATTAAAAGTTTGTATGTTTTAATGTTTTTTTCAATGTTCCTCAAGGCTCCTATTTATTTCGCTGCAATGATATGAAAGTTTGTAGAAGATATGCGGCATAACAATATTCTGTATATTAAGTAGTAGGTGGGGATCGTCCGCTTCCTCTTCCTATTGGCTGTTATGCCTGTGGGGGAGAGGAATACATACTCTGCTTACACAGGAAATGCCCTTGTCATCAGCACAGGAAGCAGCATCATTTCCTGCTTACACAGGAAATGCCCTTGTCATCAGCACAGGAAGCAGCATCATAGATATGAGACGACAGGAAGTAAACAAAGCAAGTACTTCCGGTGGACATCCCGACCTTCCAGACTGTAACCACACATCATAACAATATTTGGTGATGCCCAAGAGTCCTCTTATCCCCTTTTGGTTGATTTGGACTTTGCTATTAAAGAGTAAGATAAGTGGCCAGTCTACAGGTAAGAAGGGGAGGGTCCCGAACCCCGGAAGTACTTGCTACAGGGCATATATAATGGCGGTAGTGATGGCGCTGGCTCTACCTCCTATCTAAGTGGATGCCCTATCGGGAGAAGCGCGTCAGAGAGGAGGCGCCGCGTCATCACATCTAGACCAGGCAGCGGCCCGCACTGCAGGCGGACCCCGCCATACAGCTCCTCCGTGAGGGAACTCGCTATTATTGTCTTCACAACTGTAAGTGCAACCATTTGTTTTAATAAAAATCTACTGTTGGTAATGCACTATTGCGGTCCCCTCTGTTGTGTCCCCTATTATTGAGGTCGACCAGACTAAGGAGTTACAGCAGCCAATCAGAGTCTAGCCACCTTTGGCAGGATCTTCTTTCGTCAGGCTTTCTGACTGGGTCTGTTCCTCTTGGACACAAGCAACTACATCAGCCATCCTAGAGTCCAGTAACCCCCGGCAGGACCACTCATCACCATAGAACCAGGCTTCTTGTTTGGCTTTTGTCCGGTAAGAGTCTAGGGAGCACGAGTGTGTCAGAGTGCCTTCTGTATTTCTGGGAACTTTTCTACCTGGCTGCATGACCTTTGGAGCGGTCATATTCATATATGCCCTTAACGTTTAACTTCTGGTAAGAGGCCAAGCTGGTGGTGGGACTTTGCACCTTCCAATCACAGTTCACCTTTCCCCAAGCTGGAAGTTTTTGTCACCATTTTTTGCACTTTATTTATGGACTTATAATATGGACGTTTATTGCACATTGGTGTATCACTAGTCACCTTCTGGACATTTTTTGTTTTACACGATTTGCATACGTTTTCATTTTTTTGCATTATTATTGCATTTTTGGTTTATTTGTTTACATCATTTTGTATGTTGCACATATGCACTAGGGCAGCGCACCTGATTTCTTTACCTATTTGGATCCTTATCAGATGTTTTTATCAAGTTTTAAAGTTGCTTGTCATGCATTTGTTTTAAATAAATACTACACTATGGGAAGATTTGTTCTCTCCTATGTCTGCTGATTTACACCTGCTACGCTGGAGTATTGGAGGAGATATCCTCTGGTGTGAACCCCCTTATGTCTGGCTCCGCTCAAGACCTGATACTACACTAAAACGCAGTGGCTGTCTTGATTAGTGTTGAGCGAACACGGACTGTATTATTCGTGTTCGTACCGAATAATTGGATTTTTTGTACCCGAACACGGACACGGACACTTTACTGTATGTTCGGGTAAAAATCCGTGTTCGGTCGTTTTATTTCCGGGTTTTGCATGCTTTGGCGCTCTTTTCATGGCGGGCTTTCAACAGCCAATCAACAATCGTTTAACTGGTGTGCCTTAAGCCATCCCAGCCATGCCTGCAAATGTCTCAGTAGCTGTGATTGGCCGTCTGAAGCATGTGACCAAGTCTTTATAAGTTCGAGGCAGCCGCAGCGGCGTCATTATGCTGCTTAGATTCAGGGACAGAGCACACATCAACGTGCTGGCTGCTGATTAGGGAAAGATAGGCAGGAAAAAACCATTTGTGTCCGGATAGAATTGAGGGACAGGTCGGAGTGTTTAGGCAGGGCGAGTTGTAGGCATTTTAGGGATAGAGTCTGCTGAATTATATAGGGTCAGTGTCTTCTACAAACTACAATCGATATTGCTGTGTGGGGGGTGGGGTCTGCACTCAATCCTGATCTACGATCTCTTCTCAATCCTGTTAGGGACAGAGTCTGCTGAATTTTAGGGAAACTGTGTTCTACAAACTACAATCGATATTGCTGTGTGGTGTGGGATTGGAGATAGGCAGGTGTCAGTGATCCACATCCATTTTTCTGTGTGTGAGCTGCAGTGAACACAATCTTTTTGGGCTGCAGTGAACACAATCTTTTTGGGCTGCAGTGAACACAATCTTTTTGGGCTGCAGTGAACACAATCTTTTTGGGGTGCAGTGAACAAAATCTTTTTGGGGTGCAGTGAACACAATCCTTTTTGGTGTGCAGTGAACACAATCTTTGTGGGGTGCAGTGAACAAAATCCTTTGTGGGGTGCAGTGAACACAATCTTTTTGGGGTGCAGTGAACAAAATCCTTTTTGGGGTGCAGTGAACAACATCCTTTTTGGGGTGCAGTGAACACAATCTTTTTGGGGTGCAGTGAACAAAATCCTTTGTGGGGTGCAGTGAACACAATCTTTTTGGGGTGCAGTGAACACAATCTTTTTGGGGTGGAGTGAACAACATCCTTTTTGGGGTGCAGTGAACAAAATCCTTTTTGGGGTGCAGTGAACAAAATCATTTTTGGGGTGCAGTGAACACAATCTTTTTGGGGTGCAGTGAACACAATCTTTGTGGGGTGCAGTGAACACAATCTTTTTGGGGTGGAGTGAACAACATCCTTTTTGGGGTGCAGTGAACAACATCCTTTTTGGGGTGCAGTGAACACAATCTTTTTGGGGTGCAGTGAACACAATCTTTGTGGGGTACAGTGAACAGAATCTTTGTGGGGTGCAGTGAACACAATCTTTGGGGGGTACAGTGAACACAATCTTTGTGAGGTGCAGTGAACACAATCTTTGTGGGGTGCAGTGAACACAATCATTGTGGGGTGCAGTGAACTCAATCTTTGTGGGGTACAGTGAACACAATCTCATACTGAAGGTTTGAGGGTGCTGCCTGTTCCATACTCCCCCTACTCCTCATCTAGCCTTTTAGGGGTACAAACAATAGTAATTGGGGCCTAGTGTGGTTGTGTACGTGTGATATACATACACTTTTTTGGGATCATATTTTCTATTCCGCTATTTAATCAAAAACCTTTGGGGATCAGTTAAATTGGGGGATAGTCTGTGTTGGTACGTGTGAGAGAGATCCACCTTTCCAAGTTGTTGGGGTTCATCTCATACTTCTGAAGGTTTGAGGGTGCTGCCTGTTCCATACTCCCCCTACTCCTAGCCTTTTAGGGGTACAAACAATAGTAATTGGGGCCTAGTGTGGTTGTGTACGTGTGATATACATACACTTTTTTGGGATCATATTTTCTATTCCGCTATTTAATCAAAAACCTTTGGGGATCAGTTAAATTGGGGGATAGTCTGTGTTGGTACGTGTGAGAGAGATCCACCTTTCCAAGTTGTTGGGGTTCATCTCATACTTCTGAAGGTTTGAGGGTGCTGCCTGTTCCATACTCCCCCTACTCCTAGCCTTTTAGGGGTACAAACAATAGTAATTGGGGCCTAGTGTGGTTGTGTACGTGTGATATACATACACTTTTTTGGGATCATATTTTCTATTCCGCTATTTAATCAAAAACCTTTGGGGATCAGTTAAATTGGGGGATAGTCTGTGTTGGTACGTGTGAGAGAGATCCACCTTTCCAAGTTGTTGGGGTTCATCTCATACTTCTGAAGGTTTGAGGGTGCTGCCTGTTCCATACTCCCCCTACTCCTAGCCTTTTAGGGGTACAAACAATAGTAATTGGGGCCTAGTGTGGTTGTGTACGTGTGATATACATACACTTTTTTGGGATCATATTTTCTATTCCGCTATTTAATCAAAAACCTTTGGGGATCAGTTAAATTGGGGGATAGTCTGTGTTGGTACGTGTGAGAGAGATCCACCTTTCCAAGTTGTTGGGGTTCATCTCATACTTCTGAAGGTTTGAGGGTGCTGCCTGTTCCATACTCCCCCTACTCCTAGCCTTTTAGGGGTACAAACAATAGTAATTGGGGCCTAGTGTGGTTGTGTACGTGTGATATACATACACTTTTTTGGGATCATATTTTCTATTCCGCTATTTAATCAAAAACCTTTGGGGATCAGTTAAATTGGGGGATAGTCTGTGTTGGTACGTGTGAGAGAGATCCACCTTTCCAAGTTGTTGGGGTTCATCTCATACTTCTGAAGGTTTGAGGGTGCTGCCTGTTCCATACTCCCCCTACTCCTAGCCTTTTAGGGGTACAAACAATAGTAATTGGGGCCTAGTGTGGTTGTGTACGTGTGATATACATACACTTTTTTGGGATCATATTTTCTATTCCGCTATTTAATCAAAAACCTTTGGGGATCAGTTAAATTGGGGGATAGTCTGTGTTGGTACGTGTGAGAGAGATCCACCTTTCCAAGTTGTTGAGGTTCATCTCATACTTCTGAAGGTTTGAGGGTGCTGCCTGTTCCATACTCCCCCTACTCCTAGCCTTTTAGGGGTACAAACAATAGTAATTGGGGCCTAGTGTGGTTGTGTACGTGTGATATACATACACTTTTTTGGGATCATATTTTCTATTCCGCTATTTAATCAAAAACCTTTGGGGATCAGTTAAATTGGGGGATAGTCTGTGTTGGTACGTGTGAGAGAGATCCACCTTTCCAAGTTGTTGGGGTTCATCTCATACTTCTGAAGGTTTGAGGGTGCTGCCTGTTCCATACTCCCCCTACTCCTAGCCTTTTAGGGGTACAAACAATAGTAATTGGGGCCTAGTGTGGTTGTGTACGTGTGATATACATACACTTTTTTGGGATCATATTTTCTATTCCGCTATTTAATCAAAAACCTTTGGGGATCAGTTAAATTGGGGGATAGTCTGTGTTGGTACGTGTGAGAGAGATCCACCTTTCCAAGTTGTTGAGGTTCATCTCATACTTCTGAAGGTTTGAGGGTGCTGCCTGTTCCATACTCCCCCTACTCCTAGCCTTTTAGGGGTACAAACAATAGTAATTGGGGCCTAGTGTGGTTGTGTACGTGTGATATACATACACTTTTTTGGGATCATATTTTCTATTCCGCTATTTAATCAAAAACCTTTGGGGATCAGTTAAATTGGGGGATAGTCTGTGTTGGTACGTGTGAGAGAGATCCACCTTTCCAAGTTGTTGGGGTTCATCTCATACTTCTGAAGGTTTGAGGGTGCTGCCTGTTCCATACTCCCCCTACTCCTAGCCTTTTAGGGGTACAAACAATAGTAATTGGGGCCTAGTGTGGTTGTGTACGTGTGATATACATACACTTTTTTGGGATCATATTTTCTATTCCGCTATTTAATCAAAAACCTTTGGGGATCAGTTAAATTGGGGGATAGTCTGTGTTGGTACGTGTGAGAGAGATCCACCTTTCCAAGTTGTTGGGGTTCATCTCATACTTCTGAAGGTTTGAGGGTGCTGCCTGTTCCATACTCCCCCTACTCCTAGCCTTTTAGGGGTACAAACAATAGTAATTGGGGCCTAGTGTGGTTGTGTACGTGTGATATACATACACTTTTTTGGGATCATATTTTCTATTCCGCTATTTAATCAAAAACCTTTGGGGATCAGTTAAATTGGGGGATAGTCTGTGTTGGTACGTGTGAGAGAGATCCACCTTTCCAAGTTGTTGGGGTTCATCTCATACTTCTGAAGGTTTGAGGGTGCTGCCTGTTCCATACTCCCCCTACTCCTAGCCTTTTAGGGGTACAAACAATAGTAATTGGGGCCTAGTGTGGTTGTGTACGTGTGATATACATACACTTTTTTGGGATCATATTTTCTATTCCGCTATTTAATCAAAAACCTTTGGGGATCAGTTAAATTGGGGGATAGTCTGTGTTGGTACGTGTGAGAGAGATCCACCTTTCCAAGTTGTTGAGGTTCATCTCATACTTCTGAAGGTTTGAGGGTGCTGCCTGTTCCATACTCCCCCTACTCCTAGCCTTTTAGGGGTACAAACAATAGTAATTGGGGCCTAGTGTGGTTGTGTACGTGTGATATACATACACTTTTTTGGGATCATATTTTCTATTCCGCTATTTAATCAAAAACCTTTGGGGATCAGTTAAATTGGGGGATAGTCTGTGTTGGTACGTGTGAGAGAGATCCACCTTTCCAAGTTGTTGGGGTTCATCTCATACTTCTGAAGGTTTGAGGGTGCTGCCTGTTCCATACTCCCCCTACTCCTAGCCTTTTAGGGGTACAAACAATAGTAATTGGGGCCTAGTGTGGTTGTGTACGTGTGATATACATACACTTTTTTGGGATCATATTTTCTATTCCGCTATTTAATCAAAAACCTTTGGGGATCAGTTAAATTGGGGGATAGTCTGTGTTGGTACGTGTGAGAGAGATCCACCTTTCCAAGTTGTTGAGGTTCATCTCATACTTCTGAAGGTTTGAGGGTGCTGCCTGTTCCATACTCCCCCTACTCCTAGCCTTTTAGGGGTACAAACAATAGTAATTGGGGCCTAGTGTGGTTGTGTACGTGTGATATACATACACTTTTTTGGGATCATATTTTCTATTCCGCTATTTAATCAAAAACCTTTGGGGATCAGTTAAATTGGGGGATAGTCTGTGTTGGTACGTGTGAGAGAGATCCACCTTTCCAAGTTGTTGGGGTTCATCTCATACTTCTGAAGGTTTGAGGGTGCTGCCTGTTCCATACTCCCCCTACTCCTAGCCTTTTAGGGGTACAAACAATAGTAATTGGGGCCTAGTGTGGTTGTGTACGTGTGATATACATACACTTTTTTGGGATCATATTTTCTATTCCGCTATTTAATCAAAAACCTTTGGGGATCAGTTAAATTGGGGGATAGTCTGTGTTGGTACGTGTGAGAGAGATCCACCTTTCCAAGTTGTTGGGGTTCATCTCATACTTCTGAAGGTTTGAGGGTGCTGCCTGTTCCATACTCCCCCTACTCCTAGCCTTTTAGGGGTACAAACAATAGTAATTGGGGCCTAGTGTGGTTGTGTACGTGTGATATACATACACTTTTTTGGGATCATATTTTCTATTCCGCTATTTAATCAAAAACCTTTGGGGATCAGTTAAATTGGGGGATAGTCTGTGTTGGTACGTGTGAGAGAGATCCACCTTTCCAAGTTGTTGGGGTTCATCTCATACTTCTGAAGGTTTGAGGGTGCTGCCTGTTCCATACTCCCCCTACTCCTAGCCTTTTAGGGGTACAAACAATAGTAATTGGGGCCTAGTGTGGTTGTGTACGTGTGATATACATACACTTTTTTGGGATCATATTTTCTATTCCGCTATTTAATCAAAAACCTTTGGGGATCAGTTAAATTGGGGGATAGTCTGTGTTGGTACGTGTGAGAGAGATCCACCTTTCCAAGTTGTTGGGGTTCATCTCATACTTCTGAAGGTTTGAGGGTGCTGCCTGTTCCATACTCCCCCTACTCCTAGCCTTTTAGGGGTACAAACAATAGTAATTGGGGCCTAGTGTGGTTGTGTACGTGTGATATACATACACTTTTTTGGGATCATATTTTCTATTCCGCTATTTAATCAAAAACCTTTGGGGATCAGTTAAATTGGGGGATAGTCTGTGTTGGTACGTGTGAGAGAGATCCACCTTTCCAAGTTGTTGAGGTTCATCTCATACTTCTGAAGGTTTGAGGGTGCTGCCTGTTCCATACTCCCCCTACTCCTAGCCTTTTAGGGGTACAAACAATAGTAATTGGGGCCTAGTGTGGTTGTGTACGTGTGATATACATACACTTTTTTGGGATCATATTTTCTATTCCGCTATTTAATCAAAAACCTTTGGGGATCAGTTAAATTGGGGGATAGTCTGTGTTGGTACGTGTGAGAGAGATCCACCTTTCCAAGTTGTTGGGGTTCATCTCATACTTCTGAAGGTTTGAGGGTGCTGCCTGTTCCATACTCCCCCTACTCCTAGCCTTTTAGGGGTACAAACAATAGTAATTGGGGCCTAGTGTGGTTGTGTACGTGTGATATACATACACTTTTTTGGGATCATATTTTCTATTCCGCTATTTAATCAAAAACCTTTGGGGATCAGTTAAATTGGGGGATAGTCTGTGTTGGTACGTGTGAGAGAGATCCACCTTTCCAAGTTGTTGAGGTTCATCTCATACTTCTGAAGGTTTGAGGGTGCTGCCTGTTCCATACTCCCCCTACTCCTAGCCTTTTAGGGGTACAAACAATAGTAATTGGGGCCTAGTGTGGTTGTGTACGTGTGATATACATACACTTTTTTGGGATCATATTTTCTATTCCGCTATTTAATCAAAAACCTTTGGGGATCAGTTAAATTGGGGGATAGTCTGTGTTGGTACGTGTGAGAGAGATCCACCTTTCCAAGTTGTTGGGGTTCATCTCATACTTCTGAAGGTTTGAGGGTGCTGCCTGTTCCATACTCCCCCTACTCCTAGCCTTTTAGGGGTACAAACAATAGTAATTGGGGCCTAGTGTGGTTGTGTACGTGTGATATACATACACTTTTTTGGGATCATATTTTCTATTCCGCTATTTAATCAAAAACCTTTGGGGATCAGTTAAATTGGGGGATAGTCTGTGTTGGTACGTGTGAGAGAGATCCACCTTTCCAAGTTGTTGGGGTTCATCTCATACTTCTGAAGGTTTGAGGGTGCTGCCTGTTCCATACCCCCCCTACTCCTCATCTAGCCTTTTAGGGGTACAAACAATAGTAATTGGGGCCTAGTGTGGTTGTGTACGTGCGAGATACATACACTTTTTTTGATCATATTTCCTATTCCGCTATTCAATAAAAACCTTTGAGGATCAATTGAATTGCGGGATAGTCTGTGTCGGTACGTGTGAGAGAGATCCACCTTTCCAAGTTGTTGGGGTTCATCTCATACTTCTGAAGGTTTGAGGGTGCTGCCTGTTCCATACCCCCCCTACTCCTCATCTAGCCTTTTAGGGGTACAAACAATAGTAATTGGGGCCTAGTGTGGTTGTGTACGTGCGAGATACATACACTTTTTTTGATCATATTTCCTATTCCGCTATTCAATAAAAACCTTTGAGGATCAATTGAATTGCGGGATAGTCTGTGTCGGTACGTGTGAGAGAGATCCACCTTTCCAAGTTGTTGGGGTTCATCTCATACTTCTGAAGGTTTGAGGGTGCTGCCTGTTCCATACCCCCCCTACTCCTCATCTAGCCTTTTAGGGGTACAAACAATAGTAATTGGGGCCTAGTGTGGTTGTGTACGTGCGAGATACATACACTTTTTTTGATCATATTTCCTATTCCGCTATTCAATAAAAACCTTTGAGGATCAATTGAATTGCGGGATAGTCTGTGTCGGTACGTGTGAGAGAGATCCACCTTTCCAAGTTGTTGGGGTTCATCTCATACTTCTGAAGGTTTGAGGGTGCTGCCTGTTCCATACCCCCCCTACTCCTCATCTAGCCTTTTAGGGGTACAAACAATAGTAATTGGGGCCTAGTGTGGTTGTGTACGTGCGAGATACATACACTTTTTTTGATCATATTTCCTATTCCGCTATTCAATAAAAACCTTTGAGGATCAATTGAATTGCGGGATAGTCTGTGTCGGTACGTGTGAGAGAGATCCACCTTTCCAAGTTGTTGGGGTTCATCTCATACTTCTGAAGGTTTGAGGGTGCTGCCTGTTCCATACTCCCCCTACTCCTCATCTAGCCTTTTAGGGGTACAAACAATAGTAATTGGGGCCTAGTGTGGTTGTGTACGTGTGATATACATACACTTTTTTTGGATCATATTTTCTATTCCGCTATTCAATAAAAACCTTTCTAGGGCAAGATCTTAAATTACAGAAATATGAGGAGACCGTCAAATAAGGGCCGTGGCCTGGGTCGTGGTGCTGCTGGTAGAGCTCCTGTTGCAAGGAGAGGACATGGTCGATCTGTGCCAGCTACACGCACAAGTGAAACACCTTCCTCAAGTGTGAGTAGGCGACAGAACCTGCATCAGTATTTGGTAGGGCATCAAACGCCCCTAGAAGTGATGAGGCCAGAACAAGTTGAGGCGATAGTAGATTGGTTTGCTGCTGACAGTGCCTCCAGTTCCTTCACATTGTCTCCCACCCAGTCTACTGCAGAAAGGTCAGAGTTGGCACCTGCAGCCAATGTCCAACCGTCTTTCACCTCACCCCCTTGCAAATCAGGCCAGCAGTCTGAGCCCCAAGCCATACAGCAGTCTCTTATTCTTTTTGAGGACTCTGTCAGCAGGGTTTCCCAGGGCCATCCACCTAGCCCTGCCCCAGAAGTGGAAGAGATTGAGTGCAGCGATGCCCAACCACTTATTTCTCAAGATGAGTACATGCAAGGATCATCGCAGCACGTCTCCGATGATGACGAAACGCAGGTGCCAACTGCTGCGGCGTTCAGCATTGTGGAGACCGACAAGGAGGGCAGGGGTGAAGACTGGGTGGAAGATGATGTGGAGGACGATGAGGTCCTCGACCCCACATGGAATGAACGTCATGCAGGTGAACTGAGTAGTTTGGAGGAAGAGGCGGTGGTCGCACAGAGCCACCAGCACAGCAGAAGAGGGAGCAGGGTGCAGAAGCGGAGCGGCCGTGCCCTAGACACTACGCCCGCTACTGCCCAACGCAGCAAGGGAACGAGCGCACCAAAGTCAGCTCAAAGGAGTTCTCTAGCGTGGAAGTTCTTTAGAAAATGTGCTGATGACAGGACACGAGTGGTTTGCACCCTGTGCAATCAGAGCTTGAAGCGAGGCATGAACCTTCTCAACCTGAGCACAACCTGCATGATCAGGCATCTAAGTGCAAAGCACGAGCTGCAGTGGAGTACACACCTTCAAAACCAAGAAACGTCTCTGGCTCATCCTGCTTCCTCTTCTGCTGCAGTCTCGGCCGCTCCAGCCACATCTGTAGTGATACCGGCACCTGCCACCCCGCAAACAGACGATCTGTCAGCAACACCACCACCTGGGTCACCAACAACCATCTCCACAATGTCCCGTGGAAGCGTTCAGCTTTCCATCTCCCAAACACTTGAGAGGAAGAGGAAGTACCCCCCTACCCACCCGCGATCCCTGGCCCTGAATGCCAGCATTTCAAAATTATTGGCCTTTGAAATGCTGTCATTCCGTCTGGTGGAGACGCACAGTTTTAAAAACCTTATGTCGGTGGCTGTCCCACAGTACGTCGTGCCCAGCCGCCACTACTTTTCCAGGCAAGCCATCCCTTCCCTGCACAACCAAGTGGGGGAAAAAATCAGGTGTGCACTGCGCAACGCCATCTGTGCCAAGGTCCACCTAACTACGGATACGTGGACCAGTAAGCACGGTCAGGGGCGTTATATCTCCCTAACGGCACACTGGGTAAATGCAGTGGCGGATGGGCCTGAGGCGGATAGCAATTTGGCGCATGTCCTTCCACCACCGAGGATTGCAGGGCGCTTCAGTTTGCCTCCTGTTCCTAACTCCTCCTACTCCGCTTCCTCATCCTCTACCGCCTCCTCATCCGGACAGCGTAACACCTTCACCACCAACTTCAGCACGGCCAGGGGTAAACGACAGCAGGCAGTTTTACAACTTGCCTGTTTGGGGGACAAACCACACACCGCGCAGGAGTTGTGGAGGAGCATGGAACAGCAGACAAATGAGTGGTTGCTGCCAGCGAGCCTCAAGCCCGGCCTGGTGGTGTGCGATAACGGGCGAAATCTCATAGCAGCTCTGGGCCTAGCCGGTTTGACGCACATCCCTTGCCTGGCGCATGTGCTGAATTTGGTGGTGCAGAGGTTCCTTAAAAACTACCCCGATATGTCAGAGCTGCTGCAGAAAGTGCGGGCCGTTTGTGCGCACTTTCGGCGTTCTCACCCTGCTGCTGCTCGCCTGGCAGCGCTGCAGCGTAACTTCGGCCTTCCCGCTCACCGCCTCATATGTGACGTGCCCACAAGGTGGAACTCCACCTTGCACATGCTGGAAAGACTGTGCGAGCAGCAGCAGGCCATAGTGGAGTTTCAGCTGCAGCACGCACGCGTGAGTCGCTCTGCGGAACAGCACCACTTCACCACCAATAACTGGGCCTCCATGCGAGACCTGTGTGCCTTGTTGCGCTGTTTTGAGTACTCCACCAACATGGCCAGTGGCAATGACGCCGTTCTCAGCTTAACTATCCCACTTCTATGCCTCCTTGAAAAAACAATTCGGGCGATGATGGAAGAGGATGTGGCACAGGATGAGGAGGAGGAGGAGGATGAAGAGGTAACATTTCCAAGGCTTTCAGGGCAGTCATTCGCAAGGGGCTCCGAGGGTGGGTTCCTGCACACGCAAACGCCAGGGACGCAATTGTCCAGCAGGGGCACAGTTCTGGAGGATGAGGAGGATGAGGAGGAGGAGGAGCTGGAGGAGGAGATGGAACCATGTTCACAGCAGGGTGGCACCCAGGCCAGCTCATGGCCATCACTGGTGCGTGGCTGGGGGGATACAGAGGACACGGACCATACACCTCCCACAGAGGACAGCCTTTCGTTGCCTCTGGGCAGCCTGGCACACATGAGCGATTACATGCTGCAGTGTCTCCACAACGACCGCCGAGTTGCCCACATTCTAACTTGTGCTGATTACTGGGTGGCCACGCTGCTGGATCCCCGTTACAAGGACAACGTACCGTCCTTAATTCACTCACTGGAGCGCGATCGCAAGATGCGCGAGTACAAGCGCACGCTGGTAGACGCCATGCTGCTGGCATTCCCATCTGACAGCGGGGCCACAGTGGAAGCACAAGGCGGAGGAGGAGGAGGAGGTCGCCAACGCAACCAGGGCACCGCCAGCACCTCAGAAGGCAGGGTTAGCATGGCCGAAATGTGGAAAAGCTTTGTCAGCACGCCACAACAAACAGCAGCACCAGCAGCTCAGATGGAACGTCTTAGCAGGAGGCAGCATTTTACCAACATGGTGGAGCAGTATGTGTGCACACGCCTACATGTAGTGAATGACGGGTCTGCCCCCTTCAACTTCTGGGTCTCCAAATTGGGCACATGGCCTGAGCTTGCCCTTTACGCCTTGGAGGTGCTGGCGTGCCCTGCAGCCAGTGTATTATCTGAACGGGTATTTAGCACGGCTGGGGGCGTTATAACAGACAAGCGCAGCCGCCTGTCCAGAGACAATGTGGACAAGCTCACGTTCATTAAAATGAACCAGGCATGGATCCCACGGGACTTTTCCGTACCTTATGCAGAATAGCAATGGATACCGACCTTACCCACCCATTGTTCCATTTTTGCTCTTTCTCACTCTTTTGGGGTGTACCCTCATTTAAAATTTGTGAAAAGAAGCAGTGTTGGCTACCTCGTCCTCCTCCTCAGGGCCAGATTAATGTAGGGGCTATTGGAGCTGCAGCTCCAGGCCCCTACCTTTTATATAGGCCCCGGGTTGGCCATATTCACTGTTACCGCTCTTCTGTCACTTGTAAACACAGAAGTCTGGCTTCTATGCTCGCTTCCCCAGGCAGCACCCTCAGAACCTCCCCACACAGCGTGAAGGCCGGACAAGGAGGGACAGTTGGCGATGCATGGATGTGTTTATGGGCTTCAGAGACAGCATCCCATGTTGAATTAGGCATGCATGGCTGCACCCTTCCTCCTCTGGGTGCATGGCAAGGCACGGCCCTAAGGCCCTTCAAAATCCTCAGCACCAAGCCCATGATGCTGTTAATCCGGCCCTGGTCCTCCTCCACCGCCGCTTCCACCTACACCGCCCATAGGTGTGCGCAGCCTATTGCATTAAGGTGTGCACCCCAAAGTTGAAATACACATGCATGTGTTTGCCAGCAGGGAGAGTAATGTATCGGGGCCATGTACCTGTAGGCAAGGAGAAATAGAGCAGAGCAGGTCCCAGGGAGATCTTTCCCATCTCCTCACTGGCAATGCTATGTGCCCTAGGTGATTAGGGTGTGCCCAGGCACACCCAGCACACCCTGTGCGCACGCCTATGTCACCGCCACATCCACCACCACCTCAACCTCCCTCCTACTCCATATGGGCCTCGTCCTTCAGAGATGAAGAAGAACATTGTTTTATTTTTCTGGTTTTTTTTGTTGTTTTAAGTTATTTCCCTATCCACATTTGTTTGCAGAGCACTTGCCATGCTCTTAATTACGTGTTGCTGCCATTTGCAGCACTCTAGCCCTTTCCTTTGGTGTTTTAGAGCCATTTTAGTGCCTTAAAGTTCGGGTCCCCATTGACTTCAATGGGGTTCGGTGTCCGGGAAAAGTTCGGTAAAAGTCCGGGACACGGACCCGGACTTTTTTTTAAAGTTCGGCCGAACCCGTCGAACACGGACATCTAGGTGTCCGCTCAACCCTAGTCTTGATAAGGCAGCATATTGGCCTGGTGAGTGTGCTTTCCGATCTTTGGTGAAGGATCACTGGTGGAGGAGTGTTTATTTATACTGGCACTGAATATCAGCACAATTGTGGATTTATTTCTTCCTATTGACTGAATTATTATTATTCTGTCACTTTAAATCACTGTTTAAACACTTTAACTTAATGCTGCAACTTATTTCATATGTACTGTATGTGACATAATTGCCACACACAATATTTTACATTTTTTGATTTGTCACCTTTATCACCACTTTTAGCGCTGCAACCTTATTTTACATGTTATTTTGGTGTTCGTATATTCACACTGTTTGCTAGCTGCTGTTCTATATCTGTAAGGCGCTGACTTTACTTTATTATTTTATGATTAAAATATTCTAACTATCACTTGATATGATGTGATCAATAGCCCTATATATAGGTAAAGATGTGGTGGTTATAGGGTGTACGCAAGTGACCGATTAAAATACTCTAACTATCACTTAAAATGATGTAATCAATAGCCCTATATAAAAATAAAGATGTGGTGGTTATAGGGTATACACAAGTGCCTAATTAAAATACTCTAAACTATCACTTGATATGATGTAATCAATAGCCCTATATATAGGTAAAGATGTGATGGGTATACAGTATACGCAATGACCTGATATGATGTAATTGATAGCCCTATGTATAGATAGAGATCTATGTATGGTATATGGTCTATGGTATGCACTACTGAATATACTTCTCACTATATGATCTCTGAATTTGTTACAAGCACAAATCTCTCTCCGTCACTGCTAGGAATGTCTCGCTGCACTGTCTGACAAACTGCAAAGAAACAATTCTTTCCCTGCCTCAAACACGTTTCTCTCCCTCTCACTGCTCTGTCTGACAAACTGCAAAGAAACTATTCTCTCCCTGCCTCAAACACATTCCTGTCCCTCCCTACACTGCTATGAATGTCTCACTGTGATGTCTGACAATTTCCAAAAAAAGCTATTCTTGCCCTGCCTCAAACGCTTTCCTCTCCCTGTGTCCTCGCCTGCACAATCACACTACACGCTGTGGCTGCGCGAGCAGCCTTTATGTAGTGTGGGACGTGTACTTGGCCCCTGAGCCATGATTGGCTAAAGGCAGTCTGCCTTTTGTCCAATCATGGCAGAGATCATTTGATTGGCCAAAGCATGAGGTCAGGGTGCATGCTTTTGCCAATCACATAATATGCTGCACACGCGGCGTGCGCATGCGCAGTGCAATATGGGATCTCGACTTTCCCGTGAAGAAGCACATTTGTTCGTCCTTTGATGAACGATCGAATGACCGATGTTCGAGTCCAAGTTAGCTTCGACTCGAACTCGAAGCTCATCCCTACACTAGAGAAATGTTGACTCTTGCATGAGTCAGTTATAGCATCTTGCATTCAAAGTCCAACATACTCTATGTTACGCCGTTCACCATATTTTCAAAAAATCTAGATAAAACAGTTTTAAAAAGTCTGGCATGATACCATATCGCAATTTTTGTTATACTCTGGAATAAAATAATTTTATCATTTAGGTCTCATCAGAAAGTCCTCATTTTATTAACAGAATTTATATATTTTGAACAGTTTATATTCAATAGACCTTATTACCTTTGTGTGACTTGAAATTTTCTATAAGAGGAAATAATTCATCTTGTATTCTGGCTTCTACTGTTTTCTTCCCCATTCCAAGGTTTCGAAGAGTTGAGAGTGTGAACCGCCTTAAAGCTTTCCAAGGTTCTCCATTACTAAATATTATACCTAAAATACAGATAATGAAATGTAAGTATGCAATTTGTTATTTAACATTATTGCCTTTATGTAATAGGCCACAAAGTGCTGTAGCCCACTGTAACCAATCAGTAATCTTCCTTTACTGCTCGAAGCTGAAATTCAATTGGTTACTTTGGGTAATTACTTTTGGCACTCTAATAATGCAATGACAGTTCTGCACCGACGCTGAAAAAACAGAGTCATTTGTAAATTGTTGTGGTTGTTGAACTTGCTTCTAATAACCTATGTCCAGTGGCGTTACAATGGTTGGAGTCACCTGGTGTAGTAAAACACCCCTGGGATGACACCATGTTTTTCAGCACCGCCACATTGGCGTGACTCACCCTCCTCTATCCTGGAACATTGCTCTGTCCTGCCACTGCAGTGTGACAGCAGAAACAAGACAGAGAAGTAGACACTGGACAGGTTAGCGCATCAGGCTCTCTCCTGTCTATCCTGCCACAGTGACCTGCATGGCTCTGGGCAGGCTAGTTTTGGGCTGGCTGTGCGTGGTCACAGTGTGCACCTCAAACCAGCCCCTAAATGATGCAGTCGGTATGCTCTGTCATGAATGGGATGGTGTCACCCCTCTGGTGGGTGTCACCCGGGTGCGGTCCGCACCCCCATAGCGGTGGTACTGCCCATGCTCACAGCCTGTGCATGATGCACTTGATCTTTACTGATTTGAGTGAACTGGGTCAAACCTCTAAAACATAAAGGTAGACTAAAATGTTTGAATGATGATTATATTATCACTTAACTAATGCATTGAGGATGTAGTGAGGAACCATATATTTTCTAATTATTGATGAATTAGGTCTTAAAGCAACCTAATTTATACAGTTATTTGGCCTTTGGAACATTCTAAATGAATTGCATAAGACACATAATTGGCACAAAATGATAAACTATACATAAAATGATAAAGCTAACTATACCTCTATTTTTAAATAAAAGCTTGAAGATTGGTACATCAGCTCTTTCTCCAAAATCATCTGCTTGGTTGATCAGAGCATCCTTCACAGCACTATATCCCACGATCACCACAATCTTTTTGGGTCCAAAGTGTACAGTGAAGACTTCTCCATATTTTTCAGAGAGCTGCAATACAATTTGATGTAAATACATTTGCTCCACTGCAGTTAGTTGCATTACAGGGTGAATGTTTCTATTAGACAAAGAGAAATTTTCATCTTCCACGAACCAAGGGTTTCTGGGTAAAGTTATTTTGTACTCCAGTAAAGTCACTTTTATGGCACTTGAAATTTTACGTTGATGAGACTTTGGGACTGGAACAGTCTCTAAGTGAATATTGTTGTCCAGTGCCCTCTGTTTTGTTTTATGGCTTCTAAATATTGTAAACACCCTGTTGATGGGGCATTTTATCCACAAGGTGATAAGTCACTGTTATAAATCAAAACACATACTGTACTTTAAACAGTATTTACCATATGTTTATCACCAGAGCACAAAATAAGACACCTGATCTGATGCATAACGTAGGGATGGAACATGTAAGGGTAATATATTTGCAGCATAAGGGATATAGATTGATAAACATAGAGGCTATATAGTGATGTTGAGGATATACTGTACTTCTGATAGATCATATATTTCTAGTTTTGGGAGGGGGGTATATTTAAGATCATTAGAAATATATTTATAGCTGGGACTAGGTATATATCACTGGGTCAAAAACAGTGCATTGCTTGTTAATAGTGTAAAAGATGTTAAAATGTTGGTTGTTTGCTATTCCCTAAAGTTACACCTGCATTTGGCCACACCCACAATTTGCCACAAAGTGCAGATCAAATTTGCCAACCTGGGTACACCACAAAGTAAGAGACTGGTTTAGGCGCTCAGAGGTTAAAGCGTTCATATAACATGTATAGCTTGAGACAAAAGTAAAACAAAGTGCTGGAATGCACAGAAGGGGCAAAAAACATGCACAATGGGGGATTAAAAGTCCATGTGCCATAAAAAAAAAAAAGTCCATGTGCAAATTGTAACAGTTCTTAGAGGTAATCCGTGGGTGGTCCACAGCTCAGGGTCAGCTGATTCAAACAGAGTGAAGTCAACTCTAAACGGATAAGGAGGAGGGAAGAGCGCCACTTGAGTGCAAGATAATGATTTATTGTAACATAAAATACGTAGTAACTTACATAAAACTCAAGTGGCGCTCTTCCCTCCTCCTACACCACAAAGTAACAACTTCTAAGGAAAAACATAATGGTTTTGGGAAGGTTTTATTCTAAATAATGGTTGTAAACATTGGAAATGGTATTTTTGACAAACTGTCACAGTAGAGCTTAAAATAAGATGGGCATTGTTTATCACTTTCCTACAATTTGGCTGCATAATATTTTTACAGATTTCAGGTGACTACATTTGCCAACATTACAAAATAAGCAAATAATATATGATGTTAAAAGATCTCCAATATAATACATTCAAAAAGGGTGCTTCATTTGAAATACAGTATATATATATATATAAATCTATATATTATTACAACCAAGAAGCCTTATTATAAATATTAATAATAACTGGTACTACCTCCATCAGTGACTCATATGGCTTTTTCAAGTTCACCAGATTGAGGTTCCCAATTAAAGGTAGAGGTTTAGGACCTGGTGGCATATTTCCATTGCTCTTCTTAGATCCATTGATCCAGTACAAAAATAATACAACACATGTTGTAAAATAAAGCAGCAAGTCAATCCTTGTTAGAAGGTAGCTGAGAAAAGTCATAGTGAACAACCGTAATGATGATATCATCAATATGGCAGAACTTTTATATGCATGCTGTTAATTCTTAACATATTAATCTTTACTAGGGCACAAATAAACTATAATACTCCATTTGGCTCATATTTCTTTCATTTGTTATTGCATAACCTTGTTTTTGCATAGATGCTATGGATTGTACTGCACAAACCCATATAACCCTTTGCCAAGAGGCAGTTATTATGTTATTTGCAATGTAGTTGTTTTGATGCCAGGACTTAAAGTTCACACAATAAGGGTATGAACTACAAATAATTCAATATGTAATTGTTCATGTTCAGTTAGGAAACGGTGTAACGTTTAATCATGAAACAGTTCAGCAGATCAGAATAGCAGAAATGTAAATGCATTTTTTTTGTATATGACATAAGATGCATTTTCAATGTTGCTATGTGCACCATGTACTGCATGCAGCACAACTGTTTGGCTGGTTCTGCCTTTCCTTTCCTAGACTGTTCTTTTGCATGATTACAAGAATATGATACTTCTTGTTTACAGTACTCGCATTTAAAATATATTTAATACGTTTTCCCAGAACAAATAGCTGCATATTTTTTTTAATCTGCAGCATTAAAGGGGTAATAAAACGAAAAACAAAAATGTATAATATTGCAACTTACAAAGTCTTACATGTTATGGCTGCATTCATTTTCTTTTGTGAACCTTATTCCTTTATTTCCATTTTTCAATCAAGCCAGTAGGTCTGTTATTTTTGCAGCTTCTTTTAACAAGCCAAATTTAAAGTATTTGAGACAAACCATTTAACCAGTCACTGACCGCCTACCGCAGATTTACAAAGCGATGTAGGCATATGTCGCTCGCTCTCAGGAGGCTAGGACGTGAGTGGGAAGCCGATGCATGTGTCAGGCGGCTCCGATTGCCGCCTGACACCCGCGATCGTTCCCCGCTGAGAGAGAAGGACGGTCGACTGTTGTAAACACAGCCGACCGTCCTTCTCCCCGGGATGATCATAGAGCTCATGTGATACTGCTATATAGGATCACATGTCTATATGATCATCTCAGAAGCCACGCCCCCCCACAGTTAAAAATCACTCCCCTAGGCTCACATTTAACCCCTTAATCACGCACAGGGTTAACCCCTTCCCTTCCAGTGGCATTATTACAGTAACAGTGCATATTTTTAGCACTGATTACTATAGTAATGTCACTGGAACCCCCAAAAGTGTCAAAAATGTCAGTTAGGGGTCCGATCTGTCCACCGCAATGTCGCAGTCCCGCAAAAAATCGCAGATCGCCGCCATTACTAGTAAAAAAGAAATAAATAAAAATGACATAAATCTTTCCCGCAGTTAGTAGACGTGATAACTTTTGCACAAACCAATCAAAATACGCTTATTGCAATTTTTTTTACCATATATATGTAGCAGAAAACAAAATTGGCCTAAAATGTTTTTTTTTTTTTTTCAAAATTGTCGCTCTTTTTTTGTTTATAGCGCAAAAAATAAAAATCGCACAGGTGATCAAATACCACCAAAAGAAAGCTCTATTTTTGGGGAAAAAAGGACATAAATTTAGTGTGGGTACAGCATCACACGATCGCACAATTAATGTAATGCAGTGCCAAATTGCAAAAAAGGGTCTGGTCAGGAAGGGGGCAAATCCTTCCGGTCTTAAAGTGGTTAAAGTGTAACGATGACCAAAATACCCTGTAACCCTTGTAACATTTTTTGATTGCCTGAAGTAGCTAAGCCTCAGGAGATTGTTTTGGGCAGGCTGCTGAAAGGAAAAAAGAGGACAGTACCAGCTGGTGTACCTAGACGATAAAATCATCTTTTTAGAAGAGAATGAGGAGCGTTTGAAAAAAGTTTTGAAGCAACTTTATGAAGAAGGGTTGAAATTGTCTCTTGAGAAGTGCCAGTTCTATCATTCATTAGACACCTACCTTAGGCATGTTGTCTCCACTGAGGGGGTGGCCACTGACCCCAAGACGTTGAAAGCCATCACCACTTGGCGCAGGCCTAAAAATGTGAATGAACTAACATAATTTCTGGCGTTCTGTTTTTACTACTTGAGGTTGACAGAAGGATCCACATAATTAGCCCAACCTCTCATCGAGCTCCTGTGGCCCGAAGAGGATGAAAAAGAGCAAGAGACCTCAAAAAGAGATCATTAAGTCAAAAGGGCTGAGAAAGTCCCAAGAGTCCTTAGAGGGAGAATGGTCAGACCAATGTAAACAAGCCTTTTTTCTGTTAAAATGAAATTTGACCAACCAAGCCCAACTGGATGCCACAGAACATCAATGGTTGATTGTCAGTGGCAGTGTTTGAGAGTATCATAAAGAAAAATTGGCCTATCTTGAGACCTGTTGCCACATTATCCACCATATTACCTAATAGACCTACAGTAAATTCATTGATAAGAGAGCTCCAACTCAAAATTGCCTACCCTGCAATATATCATCTGCAAGTAACTACCTGGCCTCCCTGTGTACCAAATCTGCCCTAATGGCAGGACAGGGCCTCTGAAAACTTAGCATCAAAATCATTAAAAAAAATGAGGTTGAAGGATTATAAGAGGTGCATGAAAGTCAGCCAGCCCCAAGTCTGATGTACTCACCCTCCAGTCTGTCACCAACCAAGTAGACCTGTCTCTTGATTCAAAGAACAGGGGTTTAGTTGACACACATATGCAAACGCATGTGTAAGCTGCAGAGCCACTTCACGGCACCCTGTTATATCTGCAGTCCTAACACTCCTAATTTAGTGTCTCCACACTGGAAGCACTTGGCTGCTAATGGATAGATGGGGGAACATATTGTGTTTAAGCATCAAAATCATTAACTGCCCCTGAGTAAAGCTGTCAGGGTACCTGCAAGAACTGAGGAACCGTTACCCAGACCGTCTTTTTACAGGCAAGTTCCAGTCACTAGGTCTCAACTATATCCTCTTGCTGAAGCAGAACAAGAAGATGGCCTTGATGATTACTTAGCTACGGATTGGTTGTAACCTTCTGAGCCTGCTAATCAGTGTATTCACAATAGCATAGCGGGGAAGATCGGCGCACCAACATCGCTTGTGTTATGTTAAAACCTGTATCTCAAAAGGAAAAAGTATTTCAGTAAATGCTTAAAAATTGTTGGCTGGAATTGGGTTTTACATTGTTAGTCACTTATATAATGTCTATCTAAATCTACTAGGTCATCCAACGCCACCCTCTCCACTGTTTGATAATGCTGCTGTCCAAGGGTGGCTATGTTGCTCCTCCATAGATGCAGTGGAGGAGTGAATGTAGCCACCCTAACGGAAGGTGTGTTACTGACCGATTACCAGGTGAAAATAAAGGAAATAAAGCGTGAAGAAAAAAAAACAAATGCAGCTACCACATTCAATAATTGGTAAACTGCAATATATTACATTTTTGTTTTTTTTGGTTTAGTCACTCTTTAAAGCAGAGCTCCACTCAAAAGGAGAAGCTCCGCTTGTTTTCTTCCTCCCTCACCTATCAGGGGGGAGCGGGTACCTGTTTTTGACAGGTACCCATCCTCGCTTTTGAGCGACCTCACCGCGGCCAGGTCCCCCGGAAGTTCATCTCCCCCTCCTCCTTCCCCCGACACCACGCTATTCACAAAGCACAGCGCGCTTTGTGCATGCACAGTACAGAACCAGTCGCAAGGCTTCACTGACGAATTCCCTTGCAAGAAATGGCAGTAGCAGCCCCTGAGGGCTACCGACATTGCGGGACCCCTGGACAGGTAAGTGTCCCAATATTAAAAGTCAGTGTAGCTGCTGACTTAATTTTTTGGCGGGGTGGCTGGAGCTCGGCTTTAACACCAGCAGGGGAACTTAAAATGGTCAGCTTTTATTCATTTATGTAAACCTTTATTTGAAAACAAAAAAATCATCCAAATCTGCTAGTACGTGTAACCCTAATCCCCCTCCCCCACCCTCGCCAGATGGATGATGCTGTCTAAGAGTGTCTCCGTTGTTTCTCCATCCAAGGTGGAGCCATCCTAAGCCACGAAGTGCATTGCTGGCATGACCACCAGGTGAAAATAATAAGAAAAGAAAAAGCCTAAAAAAAAAACAAACGAATGCAGCCACCACATTTAATAATGGGTAAACTCCAATATATACAATTTTTGTTTTTAGGTTTACTACATCTTTGAAGTGGAAAATTAAGTCCTGCTAGATAACTTCAGGCTGACCCCTTTTGCAGGTATAGTACCCTGTACACTGTCTCACCCTGCTCTGTCTCACCCTGCTCTGCACATGCTCAGTTGTTCTCCATTTCACGCCACTAGAGGTCAATTTGCTCTAGAGCAGCAAGAACCGGCCAACTTTAGGTCAGCGCGTAGAGCTGTCTGTCCAACAAAAGCTAGGCTAACGACCGCCTTTTCTCAAAGGGACATGCTGGAAAACAGACATCTGATCAGCCTTTGCAACCAATGGCTACGAGTGCCAATCAGTGTATTCTGGCAGAATACAATAAGACAAAGGGGAGGATCGCCACACCAACATCATTTGTGTTGGTACGGTGATATGTCAGTTCTTTTTGTTTTTTTTTTTCATTTAAAGGAAAAAAAAAAAGTTCCAGTGTGTACCAGGCTTTAGAATAAATGGTGGTTTGAGTGTAAATGAGCATACAGAAGTGAGGTTCAGACATAGTCTGCTAAACAGACTGATCACTATGCCAAAGTATATTAAAATATAGTTCTGTACCACTAGAAAGGAATCAACACATAAATCAGCAAAGTCAGCAATAAACAGTGCATATACAGTAATCATTAACTGCAATGTGAATAATCATACTATAACTAGTCTGCAGAGCATTCTAGGAAAATAGCAAGGATACAGGGCAATGTTCCTTGATAGATACCTCTTAGCGTAAGCAATAAGTGAAGGTCTCTGCGTAGCAGCTGTAAGAGGACAGTCTTTAGTTCTAACTCTTTAACAATTGGTGCACATGAGAATAGTGCCACTCAAGCCTGCAGGCAGTAATAAGGTTACTAGATGGCTGCATGATCAGTTCCTAGAGGGCTCAGTCTCTCTAGCAGCAGATAGTAAATCCCCACAGCAGCAGCTCACCAGTCCCAGCAATATTGCAGCTCCCCATCTGGTCACACACAGTGAATAATCTACTCTCTGCTCTGCACCCAGCTGACTCTGGCTGTCACTTCAGATGCCACCGATATGCAGCAGTGATGGTGCACACTGGATAGCGATGTGCACTTTTGGGTCTCCCTCATAGCAAGAGGAAGCTGTGTCTTGTACAGTCTAGGAAAATGAAGATCTTTCCCCTCCCTCCTCCTGACAATCTCTCTCTGAGAAATGCAGCCCAAAAGCATTTGATTATAGTAGGATCTCTCTCATCTGGACTAGAGTTCCCACAGTGCAGTGCTGCCTGACTCAGTCTGGTAAACCCTTCCTGCTCAGCAGCTCCCCCCTTTTGCTGTTATAGCTGTTAACCAGTTCAGCACCATAGGAAAACAGCTACAAAGAGCAGCTGCAGCCAGTGTTTCTCTCCTTCTCCATTCTTAGCAATATTCCTAGCTACACTCTCTCCCTGCCAGAGAACCTTTGAGAACCAAAGAGTCCATTGACCTATAATGTCCATAACTTTGAATTATTTCAAATGAACAGCTAAAAGCAAACCTAAAGTGGTTGTAAACCTGAAAAATCAAAATTAAACTAAACATTCCATCTCACTCAGCAAAGCAGGAGAACTCATCTGTCCCCAGTCTGGCCAGGAAAGGAGCAGCCTGTCATCTGTAATCCTCCCCAGTTTCCTATAGTGAAAAAATCTCAACACATTAAAGAAAAGGTGTTGTCACATGCCCTCGCCTGTGACTGACAGACCTAATAAAGACACTCATGCACGAGCAGGAGTGAAGGTCGCGTGACTCCCGCAGTCGCAGCCTGACGGAGCTTGGAAATTAAAGTGCCTGTACTGTCACATCCTTTCCCGTTCGTCTCCACTGGACCTTCACCAGCATAGTTGCCATGCATATATACTGTATTTAATTTTGACAGCTGTCCCGAGCAGACCTTGTCCAGGGCTGAGTCCCAGGAAGGAAGATCTATTATGGACAGTGGACCTGCGGGACGGGTAACACACAAAGCACATCCACACAGATCCCTTCTCCAGCTCCCCACAGCAGTAGGCGCCTCAGTATTGCAGGACTCAAGGAAGTCAGGTGGTGCCTTCCAAGTGTTTAATTGGTCAGGACTCATGAGGGGGCGCAGCCACATGTACACCCGCTGTGCACGCTGCTATGCCATGCTAGGGTGATTTCTGAGGGTGTGTACAGTCGCGGAGGAATGCGGTGATGTCACCACTCCTCCTAAGCTCCAGGCTGTTGACATGCCCAAGGATTCAGAGATATTCAGCCTGCTGTAACAGGAATACACATTGAAATAATGAACTACAAATAATGTGATTTACATGTATATTGTACAAACTTTTACACAAATGTTAGTTTTTCAGACTTACTGAACATGGGGTTTACAATCACTTTAAGTCAATATTTACACAAAACTTACTGATATACTACATTAGCATGAGAATTTGACAAGGGAACCTCCCACCACTTGTCATAAGGAGCGAGGTTGTCTTGTTCATAAGCCACCGATATTGGGATGTCAGATCTAGATGTGCCAGGGGGTGAGTTTGAGTTGCCTTCTACTAAACCTGTAGTAGGAAGGGTTGGCCCTTCATAAGTCCTTTGAATGGTAAATATGGCTTCCTCAGAACTTTCACCTAAGGTATCATAAGCCAGTCTTTTGAGGAGCTGAATCATTCACTTTCTCTTTGCTCATTTAGCTCGGATGGTCTTCTCCCAACTGCCTCTTCCTCTGGTTCTGTATGGGGTTGAGAAGTCTCTGTGTCCTCTGTAGTAGTATTTAGGGAAATTGGAGGGTCTTCTTGACATTCCAAAGTTTGGCTCTGAGTTACAAATTCTGGAGCCTCAGGCCTGAGGATTCCAGTATCTGTCTCACTGGGAGGAGGAGAAGTGACAGACAGTGTAATAAGTCAGTACACATATTCCCCAGCACACCATGAATCTTCAATTGCAGTCCAAAACTTTTATTGCAAAAAGATCACATCACAAAAGAATAAGTGAAATGTTTCAGAGCCACGCAGGACTTGTCTGATAAAGTGGTACTGTGCAGCTCCAAAATGTTGCACTGATTCTTTTGTTATGTGATCTTTCTGCATTTAAAAATGTTTGCAATTGAAGATCCATGGTGTGCTGGCGCATATGTGTATTAATCTGTGATACTGTATATCCAAGCAGATAATTGCTACAGCACCCGCTATAGATGAGCCTGAAATCCAGAAATGTGTGCAATGGAAATATAGACAAGACTGTGACAGTGTAGATGGCCACAACCAGTTCATGTAAACATCTTCCTCCTCATTGCTTTCCCCTTCGTTTGCATCTGGTGGCAAAGACTGAGATCTGGTTACTCGAAGAAGTCTGAGTGAGAAAGTCTGAGTAGGCCATGAATCTGGTTGCTGAGGCACACAAACTGCTTCTGCAAATGGTAGGTTGCGATGCCAGGTCTTTAATGGACCCGTTCTTCCTACTGGGCGAATCTGGTATATTGGCAATCCAGGTAACTGCTTACAGATGACATAGGGAGACTCCCACTGGTGGTTTGAGCATAAATGAGCATGCAGAAGTTAGGTTTAGACACAGTCTGCTAGACAGTATAATCACTACACTAAAGTAAATTAGAATAGAGTTCTGTACCACTAGACTGAAATCAACACATATATCAGTAAAGTTAGCAATAAACAGTGCATATAAGCATTAACTGCAATGTGAATAATAATACTATAACTAGTCTAGAGTACACTGTAGGAGAGTGGCTAGGATATGGTTCAGTATCCCCTAATAGCTACCTCTTAGCATAGGCAATAGGTAAAGATTTCTGTGTAGCAGCTGTGAAGGGACAGTTTTTAGTCCAACTCTTCAGCCGGCTAGCATTGGGGCCCAGTTATACCATTGGTGCACATGAGAATAGTGCCAGCCAAGCCTGCTCACAGCAATAAGATACTAGATGGTTGTATGGTCAGCTCCTAAAGAGCTTAGTCTTTCTAGCAGCCGATAGTAAATCCCCACAGCAGCAGCTCACCAGTCCCAGCAATATTGTAGCTCCTCATTCGGTCACACGCAGAGATTAGTCTGCTCTCTGCTCTGCACCCAGGTGGCTCTGGCTGTTGGCATCCCCAAACTCAGCAGCTCCAGATCCTGCTCAGGCCACCAGTATGCAGCAGTGATGGTGCACACTGGACAGCGATATGAACTCTCCTGTCTTTTTCAGGACAAGAGGAAGCTGTGTCCTGTACGGCCTGAGAAAACTCAGCTCTATGCCCTCCCAGCAATCTCTCTCTGGGAAATGTCTTTGTATAGTCCACCTCCTTATCCACTTCTGGACCGGAAGATTTTCCCCCTTAAAGACCTGGCCATTTTTTGCAATTCAGCACTGCGTTAGTTTAACGGACAATTGCGCGGTCGTGCGACGCTGTACCAAAATAAGGTTGATGTCCTTTTTTTCCCACAAATAGAGCTTTCTTTTGGTGGTATTTTGATCATCTGTGCATTTTTTTTTTTTATGCACTATAAACAAAAAAAAGAGCGACAATTCTGAAAAAAAAGCTGTATTTTTCACTTTCTGCTATACACTTGGAGTATTGTGCGCAGTACTGGAGGCCATATCTCCAGAAGGATATAGATACTCTAGAGAGAGTTCAGAGAAGAGCTACTAAACTAGTACATGGATTACAGGAAAAAACTTACCAGGAAAGGTTAAAGGACCTTAACATGTATAGCTTGGAAGAAAGAAGAGACAGAGGGGATATGATAGAAACCTTTAAATACATAAAGGGAATCAACTCGGTAAAGGAGGAGAGCATATTTAAAAGAAGAAATACTACCACAAGAGGACACCATTTTAAACTAGAGGGGCAAAGGTTTAAAAGTAATATGAGGAAGTATTACTTTACTGAGAGAGTAGTGGATGCATGGAATAACCTTCCTGCAGAAGTGGTAGCTGCAAATACAGTGAAGGAGTTTAAGCATGCATGGGATAGGCATAAGGCTATCCTTCATATAAGATAGGGCCAAGGACTATTCATAGGATTCAGATATATTGGGTAGACTAGATGGGCCAAATGGTTCTTATCTGCCGACACATTCTATGTTTCTATGTTTCTATAACATTCCCAATAAAAAAATGTAAAAATCAAATTTGTTCATCATTTTAGGCCAATTTGTATTATGCTACATATTTTTTGGTAAAAAAAATCCAAATAAGTGTATTTTGATTGGTTTGCGCAAAATTTATCTCGTCGGTTTCCCCACATCCAAATCAGATGTCAGGAGATTGAGAGCTAGTTCACATATCTCTGGAGCGACTCCAGTGCGAATTACACAGGAGTCCTGTGCTTCTTCTGGTCCATTTCAGGTCCGAATTCAGCCAAAAATTTGGACTGACATCTGACCTGAAATGGTGAACAGGGATGCACCGGACCCCTGCTGTGAACCGCTCCATGCGGCAGTGTTAACCCAGCCTAACACCCAAGTCATGTGTCAATAGGACATATAGAATGAATGGCACAAGCAGATTATGGTATTTGTATTTACAATTATTATGTGTGACTATTGGGTGTGGTTGCCATTATCCCTAATAATTACAGTATATCTAAATAACCACAATTGCTCTTTGTAGGACTTTGAAGGCAACTTCTAACCAAAAAATAAGATATAATAACATGTATATTCATGATTTAAAAAGGTTTGAACCACATATATTACATCACATGTTACATAGTATAAAATATTGTACAAAATTTGGTTAAAACATCAAGAAGTGTAATCAAAGTGGTATCCCCCACATAAAAGCATAAAATTCTGTGATTATAGCATGGTTCTATCTGTGTTGGACATCCATCCACCAGTATGTCAGATAGATTTGTGAGATCCTCACAAATCTATCTGACATACAGGTGTATGGATGCCCAAAACAGATGAAACCATGCTATAATTACAGTATTTTATGCTTTTATCTTGCAATATGAGTGTTGGTTTCTGCATGCACATATGGGGGTCTCGATGACTTGGGAGTCAACTTACATGGATCCAGACTTTCCTTTTGTTATAAATATTTTGAAACACATTGGAATCCCTAAGCTGAGTGGGCCAGTCAGTAATCCAATAACTGCAAGACAAATCATCAGCTGTGGAGGATACCATTTGGATCACACTTCTTGATGTTGTAACCCAGTTTTGTACAATATTTTATACTATGTAACGTGATGTCATATGTAGTTCCCACCTTTTACTTTGAGAAAATAATTGTTATTATATCTTTTTTTTTTTGTTAGAAATTGCCTTCAAAGTCCTATAAAGACCAATTGTGGTGTTTCATGGTATTTGTATTTAAATAGCAAAAAAGTAATTGTTAATAGTTTACGGTGATACAATTTGTAATCTTATATAGGGGCTGCGAATACTACAGCTGACTTTAAATGTGATGAGCAATAACTGAAGAAAAGGCCTTGGGCATTTTGAAGGAAGACCTGTTCCTGCAAATACAAGGGTTGTAAATAATACAGTGGGCCCTAAATGATTTGTATATACTCTTTTGTGCAAAGTATCTGTCCCTGGGATTCAATAAATGCCACACAGTCTGAAAAAGAACCAAGGTTGCTAAAAACTTGCTTGAAGAAGTTGTGTTCTGTACACCCATACCGTTGCTTATATTTATCAATCATATTTCTTGCTTGTATCTTTTTTTTTTTCAAGTTTTAGGAGTCTTCCCATCTTTTAGGGATCCACACTATTTGTGTCCTGCCATGTGTTGACACAGAATACTTCCTTTGTGCTAGCCAGGTACTCGCTATTTTTCCGGTTGCTGTCCATAATGAATGACAAGCTGAAGAGTTACATGGCCTGAAGTGATCAGCGGTGAGGACATGGGTAAAGTGTTTGCAGTAGAGTCTGCAAGCCAACTTATGCTCTTTCAACAATTTGGCACACCCACACCACCCCACTGTCCAGTGAGGTTCCTCAGCGGCTCCTAGCGAGATGTCCCTTTGCACTGCGTGGTTTGCCAGGCTCCAAAGCCAAAGCTGATTTGAGATTTCAAAATATCCTGGTCAATCTAGTATATATCAGACTGGCAAAGAAGCTGCTATGTTCCTTGAACTCCTGTTCCTGTTAATGCTGCTGGAAATTGGCTGCCATGGGAAGCTGGTAAGTTGATCACAGCATCTGTTATTGCCAGTATCTCCCCCCCCCCCAATGGGATTGTTTGCAAAGTGACCTTGCGTTTTTTCCACTGGGGATTTGAATGATTAAGGGTGCAATCCAGGCGGTACCAATCTAAAAAAAAAGGATTCTGTCATTTTCCTTTACAGCTTGCCAGGGCTACCTGTTTATTTTACATTGAAACAATCCTTGTAAGGTTCCTGAGAACATTTGGTCCCAGCACCTCTCACCCATTTTTGTAGAAAAATACTCAGTAAGTCAAACACTGGCAATGACATACAGGGCACAGGGAAGAAAGTTTTAATTATTCTGTGAGAAGAGGATTAATCATTGACAGCATCTGCAAATATTATGATTAAACCCTAATGACACTATGCACCATTTAAAGACTCTGTTGGCATTTACTCTATAACATTGTATGTGCATCTAATGTATTTTATGTATGTAATTTACCTGTAAAAGCCTCCCTTATTTAGACAATCAAAAGTCCTCTTGGATATGATGTCAGAAGCCCCAGCTTATTCAGAGCTGTCACTCAAGTAACATTCTATAGCAGAAGTTGGTACACCCAGGGAGGTGGAAATCTACTTTTAAAATATGAAAGAAACCAAAAAACAATAAAGAGGGTGGTGGCACAATTTGAAGGGGGGTGTGTCCAAGTTAAAATGGTGTGGTCAGACGTTCTTTCTGGGAATAACAAAAGTACACATCTGATTGTTAATGAGATATGGAGAGAAACTCAACTTAGGCTTATTCACAGAGCCATTTCTTACAGCTAAAGATAGCCTGCAAGCTGCTTGCTGCCCCATGTGTGATACCTTTACACATCGTCTTTGGTCCTGTCAACTCATATTGAATTATTGGGAAATCGTGCTTACTTATATTCAGGGGATAACACACTCCTGCATCCCTAAGGATCCCATGCTTTTGCTCTTTGGATTTCACAGCCATTTGCTCTCTTCAGCACTTACCACTCTGACGAGGCATTCCCATTTACCCTGGATCCATACATGCTTGTTGGTGGCACGAAGGTCTATTTTGAAGAAATGGACTTCCTCTTCACCTCCACCCCTATCAGATGTTAAAAGTTAGTTGAAAACATTCCTTTATCAAGAAAAGCTAGATCTGGAGCTGTTCCACAATAATTCAAAAAAATAGCTTCATCACTAAGTGGCAGGCTTTTATTGATTCTACTTTTTCCAGATGAGATGTCCCTATACAATTCTTTCTATTACAACCAAGACGTAATCCAATGTTGTGCAAACCCCCCTCAACAGCAGATTATCCCTATTTTATACAAGACTTGGTCTACCCATATTATAACAATTCTTGCTTCCATTCTCTATAGTAACTTATGCTGTATCGGTCCTTCTTTCTTTTTATGTCATTTAGTTTTATTTGCTGATGTATGTAGAATGATTTATTTCTGTAAGTAGAACAGTCACTATGAGAGGTCAAGACTGACGTCACTTTTGGTGACCTGTCATTCCCCTTCTTCTCTCTCCTTTTACAATGTTGTACCCCCCCCCCCCCCTTCTGTTTATCCATCTCTGTCTCCTAAACATTAATATCTTGAGATATCCTATTATCTATCTGAGATGTGTTTGGATTTATGGGTGTAACCAAATTTTTTATTCCCTTGTATGCATAGTCTTTTTGTTTAAGGGGATGTGACCCTACTATCGAGGAACATAGTATCCTTTAGTTATATAGTTACATAAATTTAAAATAATTTCTAAAAAAAAAAATGGTGTGGTCAGTGATGATAGGATGATAAATCATGTATTGTTTATCAGTGCCCCTCCTCAGTAATGCTTTCATTGGTGGTCATTGGGGAGTCTCAGTAACATCCCCTCTTACCTTGGTGGTCAGTGAATCCCCCTATAGCAGCAGTTATAGCAGGGTCACATGCTGCTGCAGCCACACAGCTCTCAGACAAGCCACCCACATAGTTCTCTGACAAGCCACCCACTTATCCCAGCTTAGTACTCCTGCACTTGTAATTGCCCTCAGCTTGTAATCCCACCCAGGTTTGAAATGTTACTAGGAGCCATGTCATGCTGCATTGCTTTTTTTTTCAACAAAGCTTTACTGGACAAAAAAAAAACATTATTGAGCAACATAATGAGTGTGTGACAGGAAAGCTGTGTTTTGGAATGCCCATAGGTATGTCTTGCTGCCACTTCCCTGTGCCGTTGTGCATATGGTGGGTGAGCACTTTTAAAATTGGTTCTGCACAGCAGGGATGTAATCTACACATCACATGGTCATTATCAGGAGGTTGATTGCGATTGACCAGTTGCAGATGCCTGTACTATAATATTTCCCTACATTCATCCCCTGGCTGCTACATATTAGGCTTTTAAGGAAGCTGACAGGAGGGGCAGAGGAGCTGGGCTAACACAGATAGTATTTAGACACACCCTGGGGGAGGGGTCTATGCTAGGAAATTGACTTTTCTGAAGTATTTACTCCAGTTCTGAAATACCTAACTTCAGTCAGGAAAGATAACAAAATATATTTTTAAGCCATAATGATAACTGAATATTTTGTTTTTCTGGGCAGAAAGTCACTGACTCTATCAGTGTTCTCTGTGGTATATAACAGCTTTATTCTGAATAGTATGACATTATTTTCCCAGGCATTTCCCAGCCGTTGTTGGCTCTCTCCTGCACACAGAGGACGCCACTGGAGACAAGACCAAAGCGGCCTCAGAATAGGTTAGATCAGGGTTCGACAAACCTCGGGCGCCAGGTCGCATTGGCGACTAGAATTAGCGACCTGGCACCTGGGGTCGCTTTGTGCACCCCCCAAGAGCGCTCGAACTACCGCACCATCTGATAATTGAGGCCGCGGCTTTTCGGCCTTCTTCACTGAGACGCTTCCAACGGGGAACTGGTGCCCTCTTGTGGAGTATGACAAGCAGTCACTAACAGTGCAGCAAGGATTTTCCACTGCCTGTTCTCATTGCCCGCCCTTTTCCTTCCCAAGAGGAGGAGAGACGGAAGTTTTTGCAGGCTTCATCTGGCTCCCTTTGCTTAAAGGTAAGTGTGCAGGGAGTGTGGTTATTATTTGATTTTTATTTATTTTTTTAAATTCCATTTTACACCGCTCTCTCATGGAAGTTCAAGGATAATGTGTTCTACATATTTATGCACTTCTGCAAAAGAGTGTTACTTTAAAAATTGCATTTTGTAATCTCCTTGCAATGTTTTGATGTTCTTTTGTTTTGCATTATAATCCCTTATTCTCAATAAGAATCTTTAATGGAAAAAAAATATATATATTATTTTTCATCATCTCTCTGCCCTGCCATGCCACAGCCACACAGCCAACGGCCCCTTTCACACAGGCTTTCTGATCAGGGTTATCTGTCAGTTTTTCAGGCGGACCTGATCGGACCCTTCAGTCTCTATGGAGTGGCAACCTGCAGCCATCCGATCCTGTCCGCCAAAAACAGACGGATGGTGGTTCTATTTACCATCCGTCCAGTGAATTGGATTGGATGGCATCGGGTGGAAACCAACAGAAGGTCCATTTCCATCTGATTGCCCCATAGAGGAGAATAGGCTGTGTCTGCATAGCAGAGCGGACAGGACCTGTCATCTGCCTGCTCAGTGGGGATCAGCAGAGAGATCCCCACTGAGCATGTGGATTCTGCTTAGCGTAGGCGCCTGTGTTAAAGGGGCCTCAGGTGGCATATGTTACTCTTGGTCTCTGGATCTCCTATCGCCCCAACCTTGCTGCATTGTCCTTCCCTAGTGAGCCGCTGCACATCACACCATCAAGCCCCGTACACATGGGCCAAATATCGGGCAAGATCGTCCAGCTCAATAAAAACATTTCGACCCGTGTGTATGGCAGCTGGGCCGGCTTCTGTCAGATGAGTATGCTATAAAATTATAAAAATTATAGTGTGTACAAGGCTTTACATGGCCTAGTGATGGACAGGCTGTGATGCTGCCTTTCTGCCTTGGGCCTCTGACCTACTGGGGATGGTCCACATGCCTTCTGCTGTGGTTGGTTTGTGGCTGGGGGCTAGAAGTGCTGTGCCTGCCATTCCTTTCACAGGGTTGTGCAAACTATATCAACCAACTCCCAGTACATGCAGTTCTGGGCGCCAGCCAGGTGTTTTTTACATTTAGCCCTGCTGTGGGCAAGCAGCGAGCTGGTACTTCCAGCTCCAGCACATGCCAATCAGGGGGCCCGGACAATGATTCACCACTGTGGCCTTCCAATTGGTGGAGCGGATGACAGGAGATAGACCTGTGTTGGTAAATTAATAGCAGGGATGTGCTGGTTTTGTGTCCTGCAAAGCAGGAAATAAAAACAGTCACATTCCTTAGTTAACCACTTTGCCACTGAGTACCGTAGTACTACTGCGGCAAAGTGGCTCGTTATCGTCTGACGACATAGACCTACGTCGTCACACACTCCCCCTTGTGGGCGGCGCTCGCGCCGCCGGAGGCTCGCTCCCGTTGTATTCAGTCACAGCGGGAGTCGGGCCGATCTGTCCCTGGCTCACACAGTCACCTCCCCCCCCACACGTCAGTAAGCACCAGGCATACATTAACCCCTCCCTCTCCAATAAAATTAACCCCTTCCCTGCCAGTGTCATTTTTACAGTAACAGTGCATATATATAGCACTGATTACTGCAGTAATGTCACTGGTACCCCCAAAAGTGTCAAAAATGTCAGTCAAGGGTCCAATCTGTCCGCCGCAATGTCGCAGTCCCGCAGAAAAAAAAAAAAGCAGTTTGCCGCCATTACGCATTAAAAAAAAAAACACCAAAAATGACAGAAATCTTTCCCTTTGTTAGTAAACGCAATAACTTTTGCGCAAACCAATCAAAATACGCTTATTGTGAATTTTTTTACCAAACATAGGTAGCAGAAAACAAATTGGCCAAAAATGTAAAAAAATTTTGATTTTTACATTTTTTTGGGGGGAATTTCATATAAAAAAATGTGAAAAATATTGTTGTTTTTTCAAAATGTACGCTCTTTTTTTGTTTATAGCGCAAAAAGTAAAAATCGCAGAGGTCATCAAATACCACCAAAAGAAAGCTCTGTTTGTGGGAAAAAGGGACGTAAATTTTGTTTGGTTATGAAACGTGCTGCAAAAGCCGTGACGCCAGAAGATGGCAAGCAACTGCGAATGACAAATTTCTTTGCAAAGACTTCTTGTTCAGAAAGTGCAGTGAAAAATGTTATTGCAGAATCAAACTGCACAAGAGAAGAACAACCAGCAGAGGAGTCACCCTCAAAATGATGGCAGAAGGAAGTTTAAGCAAGATTGGTGCAAAGAACTCACATGGCTTAAATATGACTATAACACAGGTATAGCCATATGTGAGTGTTGTGCCTCCTTCCCTGGCATTGCTGACCACACATCCAAGATTGCGAAAGGGTTTTCAGGACCATTTAAACTGGAGACCTTCAAAAAACATGGAAAGTCACTCCAGCATGAAAAATTTATGAAGGCTAAACATGCCCTGTTGGCTCCAGAAGCTAAGCCATTGGCTGTATGCATTCACAAAATGGACCAAGAGATGTTCAACCACATGAAAGTTCTATTTAATGTGAGCTATTATATTGCAAAAAACAACAAGCCATATACAGAATTTAAAGGTTTGTTAGAGCTAACAGGGAAACTAGGGGTTGCTGCAGTGGCGGCTGGTGCTCAAAATTTTTGGGGGGGTGCAAACAGAAAAATTTAATAGGCATTGCTTTGCGGCAAAAAAATCTGTAAAAAATTGCGTGACTTTGAGGTTGCAAAAGTGTGAAAGGGGCCTTCAGTAATTAAGGTATAGTGTGCCCCCTTTCAATGCAGAGAGACCAGCGTGCCCCCTTTCATTGCAGAGAGACCAGCGTGCCCCCTTTCAATGCACAGTGACCAGCGTGCCCCCTATTAATGCACAGTGACCAGCGTGCCCCCTTTCAATGCACAGTGACCAGCGTGCCCCCTTTCAATGCAATGACCAGTGTACATGCCCCCTTCAATGCAGTGACCAGCGTACAAGCCCCCTTCAATGCAGAAATCAGCGTACATGCCCCCAATGTAGAGACCAGCATACATGTCCCCTTCAATGCAGTGACCAGCATACCATACCCCCAATGCAGAGATCAGCGTACATGCCCCCAATGCAGTGACCAGCATACATGCCCCCAATGCAGTGACCAGCGTACATGCCCCCAATGCAGTGACCAGCATACATGCCCCCAATGCAGTGACCAGCGTACATGCCCCCAATGCAGTGACCAGCGTACATGCTCCCAATGCAGTGACCAGCGTACATGCCCCCAATGCAGTGACCAGCATACATGCCCCCAATGCAGTGACCAGCGTGCATGCCCCCAATGCAGTGACCAGCATACATGCCCCCAATGCAGTGACCAGCATACATGCCCCCAATGCAGTGACCAGCATACATGCCCCCAATGCAGTGACCAGCATACATGCCCCCAATGTAGTGACCAGCATACGTGCCCCCAATGTAGTGACCAGCATACGTGCCCCCAATGTAGTGACCAGCATACCTGCCCCCAATGCAGAGATCAGCGTGCGTGCCCCCAATGTAGTGACCAGCATACATTCCCCCAATGCAGGAATCAGCGTGCGTGCCCCCTTACTTACCTGGAGCAGCAGCGGCGGCGATCGGCTTCTCCTCAGTCCCGGCGGCGCGTCTCCTCCACTCCTTCCGCTCCCGCCTCCTCCTCGGCCAATGGCATGGGGTTTGCCTTGCGGCCAATCAGGAAGCGCGTATCGGACGCGCTTCCTGATTGGCCAGGAGGAGGATCGGTGTGACAATAGCAAATTTTAATTTGCTATTGTCACACAATGGGTGGGCTCGGGACACACTGCTCTGCGCCCCGGGTCCACCCTTTGCATCGCCCTATTAGAGCCTCTGGCTCTAATCAGGTGATGCAAAAAAAAAATCCCCGAGCTAAAGGAGGCGAAATATGTTAGTTTGATGCTAGATGGATCAACTGACAAAGGAGGAGTAGAAGAATTAATATTATATGTCAGATACATCAAGAACAATAGGATCAAAGAAGTATTTCTATCAATCCTACCTCTTGAAATGGCAACTGCAGATGGGCACTTAGAAACCATCACTAAAGAGCTGAAGACACATGGTCTTTTAGACTGGCTTTTTTTCAAACCAGCTGATTGGAATTGGTACAGATAGTGCTGCAAGCATGATTGGATCTGAAAATGGACTGGTACAGAAAGTACATCAAAATCTCAGCCAAGTCTTTGGCATTCACTGTGTTGCACACAGATTCAATTTAAGTGTATTAAGCTCTATGAAAGAGGGAAAATGCATTGATGACCTTGACTCTGTTTTAAAGAAGCTGTACCAATTTTACCAGCATTCACCCAAGAGAATGCGACAGCTAAAGAAGGTAGCTGAAAGTTTTCATGAAAAAATCCAGGAATTTCAGTACTTGCATAACATAAGATGGGTGTCAAGCAAAGTTAGTGCTCTCTCTGCACTTGTCAAAGATTGGAAATGTGTGACAGTCCACCTGGAAAGTGTTGCTGCAGAAAACGACACTGCTTCTGCAGTTGCACATGGTTTGTTGAAAAAACAAACTGATTTTAAATTTGTTCACATGCTTAATTTTCTGCTTGACTACCTAAAAATTATTAAGAACCTCTCCCTTTTATTTCAAAGGGAAGAGCTTTTCTTAAGCACAATTGAGTTGCATGTGAAAAACACTATTTCTTCTTTAAAATCTCTCAAAGATGTGCCACAACAATATGATATGAGGAGAGATTTCTAACTGGAACATCACTCAAAGGACAGTATCGAGATGTACAGTTGCATGGACTCAGTAATACTGCAACTTCTTTGATCCAGCATGAAAAGGACAAATTGATTCAGTATGGTGTAAAATATCTAGAAGAGCGATTTCTCATTCAAAGGAATATTGAACCTTCCACTGCAGTGTTTGATACCTTTGCCTGGCCACCGGGAAAAGCACTACAAGACTATGGTGTTGATGACATTACAACATTGGCTCAGCATTTCCAGAAACAACTCTCACTGCCTGAAATGCACGATAAATGCATGCATGCAGTCCACAATGAGTGGTATGAATTTAAAGTCCTTGGAAAAGGAAAGAAACTGAGTGAACTTCTGGATTTGGCACTCTCCAACACAGACAGATTTCCAGTTTTGGGAAACATGTTGTCTATAGTGTCTGTCTTGCCTGTCTCAACCGCATGTTGTGAGAGAGGATTCAGCTTAATGAACTTTGTAAAAAATAAATTCAGATATTTAATGCGGCAAGAAAGTTTAGGCAATTTGTTGATGACCAACATGAATGGACCATCAGTGAAGGATTTTGATCCTGCAAAGGCCGTTGACCATTGGTACTTTAATTGCAAAAGTACAAGGCATATTCATGGCCACAAAAAGCCAAGTGAAAAAAAATGACATTGCATTAAACAGCTGGTGTGTCACATCAGAATATATTCATTATCTACACAAGTTAAATGCCTATGATGTTTGGTTCTAGTCTTCTTTATGTGTAAATTTAAGATCAGTTATTTTCGTCATTGAAAATAAAGCTTTGTTGTTAAAAAAAAAAAAAAAAAAACTGGCTCCTAACTTTTTAGCTGGCTCCTAGATTCCAAGCAAATTTGTCAAGCCCTGGGTTAGACAGATTAGGCTTAGAATGTGGGTGGGGGTAGGTTTGAAGTTAGTTAGTTTAGCTTTTACTTCCACTTTAAGCTTGCCATACACTCATGCATTTCTTTTGTTCAGCACGAGGCAGATTCTTCCTAAACAGCATGGATGGATGAAGCTCCAACTGTGTCTATTCTGAAATCTGAAATACCAAAACATTATCTGCATTGGGTAGGATACCAGGTAGAGTGGTTCCATTTTGACAAGCAAATTCAGTCATCACCGGAAGGTTTCGGAGTCTGCTGGAGGTATGTTGTGGCATGGTAGTGGATTCATTGGTATTGGTAAAGTAGACAGAAGTGATACCAGTGAGGTTGGAGAGCAACTAGGCTAGTGAATAGAAAGATGTGACGATGAACAACTGGCAGCTGTGATTGGCACAACATAATCCAGATGTCTTCTAAATTCCTGACAGAGACAATGGGCCTAGCCCTCCTCTGGTTGATATTTTACCTTACCAGCCAGGAAAATATGGGACTTGTGAACAATGTGATTAATAGTAAAGGGGTCAAAAGGCCAGTGAAGTTTCTCAGAAAAGAAAGCAACCTCAACCGGTGTCCACATGCAGTGCTTAAATTGATATATATATATGATCATCTTAAAACGGAGTTCCACCCTGAAAAATATACTTACCTTACTTCCTCTTCCTTCTTCTGCGGACATGGCCTTCGCCGTCACTTCCTTCTTGCGTTGACTCCTGGGAGCTGAACATCATTGCTCCCAGGAATCAATGCGCCTGCACTGGCCCCGCTTGTCAGTTCCGGCGCAGGCACTTCATTCATTGCTAAACAGCTTCTGGGCATGCTCAGAAGCTGTGCAGGGATGACGCCCCTGCGCCGGAACTGATGAGTGGGGCCGGTGCAGGGCATTCTGGGACCGAAGAGGACGCCCTGGCTTCAGCTGCCCACACCTGAGATGGCAGCGCTGGACAAGAAATTTTCAAGGTAAGTATTTCTTCTAAAAGGTAAGTGAACTCCGGGGACAGTTCAGAGGTTATCATTGCTGAAATGCACTAGCCCTGACTGTCCCGGGGTATTTTTATCTAATTTACTCTCACTCTCTATATAAATTGTGATCTAAAGTTTGATAACAAATTTTCTGCACACTGACAATGATCAACGTTATTAGGACAAGTGGCAGAGATACTCCAAACCTCTCTTCCACTGTGACACATTTTACCCCCTGCTGGGAAGAAAACAAGAGAGGAAAAGTAGGTTCCAGTGTTTTTGCCGCTTGTTTAAAGTGAAACTTCACACTCTCCATCAACTTTGACAATTCTTAATCCTTAGGCTGCCAGCATTATTAAATGAATAGGAAAGTATATCATATTTACTTGTTTTTAGCTTTTTTACATTTCTTCAGTTACCCTGGTTTCCATGCTTAGGCAAGTGATGTCATATATCCCAGGAGTCTTCAGGAGGAGAGAAGGGGTTTTCTTGATTAGGCATACTTTCCTGCTTGCATGCCTAAGTTAACAGCAGATGGATTCCAGAAAGTAAATGCTACTCGAATCATCTGCCCTCACTCAAGATGGCCATGTCCAGAAATGCTAGGGGGTGTTTTTCAAAGTGATTTCTCAGAAAAATAAAGCATGGAGACACAGATAAATGGATGAGTTTGCTTTGAATATTAAAAATTAATTAAACAGCATTTTTTGGTTTGTCGTGCTCAGATGCAGTGAAGTTCGGCTTTAAATACAGTTGTTCACAAGTTAGAAGTTTACCATATGCAGTATTAAGTGAGTACACTTACAGTTGGAGGTACTGAAGCCTAAAATTAAGCCAGTACCTGCCGCTGGAGTGGGTGACCAGACCACAAATATAACATTTTAGTGAACAAGCAAACTTTCACTGGTTTTTAAATTTGAGAATTTGAGAACACAGCACAGTTCCTATGTATTGTCTTGGTGAGGGGATGCTGTATAAACTTGAAGACAGCTTCACGGCATGCTGCATATGCAAATCTACTTTCTCCCAGTAAATTCTGTCTGTCTCCTCCTACCCTTATGCCCACTCTGTGATGGGCTTTTAAATAATACTATGCAAAAAGCAGGCTGATGACATCACCGATTAGTGCAGTTGAAACCACAACAACCTTGTTAGAAGTGGCAGAACTGGTGATAAACTCTGCTTGCAGATCAGTAGACGAACTTGCCATATAACAATGTCCTGTTATGGCAGGAGACCCCTAACAGGTAATGCCATTAAAAGAATCCAAACCCAGGACCCCAGAGCGGCAAGGCAACAGAGCTAATCATTTAGCCAGCATGCTACCCACAAAGCACAAACAATATTTGCTATCGGATATGTAGGTGGCAAATTACTATACAAGGTGCACACTACATATTGTGCAATACTATTATACAACCTGATAACACCACACGGTTTTATTGATTGAGTCACATTAGCACCTACAGTATAGTTTCTTCTTAAGCCTTCTAGAATGGACTTATATTGTCATAACTAGGCGTGATTCAAATAGCAGCATTCCAAGATGCCTTGGAGCTCAATAACATATCCACAGTAAATAAATAAAAATGTCACTGGATTTCTGATTTACTAAAGGTTTTAAAAGTTCAACTAGCCTATGAAACTCAATTTACTTCAAATACCCAAGCATGTAAAAAAAATGCAGCTTACTGAATGAACAGAGCTTAAGCTAATTTAACATTTTACTCCTTTAGCATACAAACTTCATTATGTTAGGTCATGCCAAGCAGCCAGTTATTTGTTCATGAAAAATAAATGTTAAATTTGTAGCAGCATTTGGCCAATAATCAAGTCATGAATGCTTCTTAGTGCTGATTTACTTCATCCAGCCTTGCTAGCTATTTGCACCTGATAATAGCAGAACCAATAAATAGTTTAAACAAAGCGCTCCTCTAAGCGACTCAGGCAGGGTTCACACTGGTGCGACATGAAGTTCCGACTTTACTCTGCGACATCGGTCCGACTTTGCCCTGCGACATCGGACCAACGTCATTCCAATTTCCATGTGAGTTTAATGACGGGGTTCCGATTTTGATCCAAATTTCAGATAAATGTGACTTGGGTCTTTAGGGGAAAATTCAGGCCAAAAAAAAAAAAAAAATACGTGGGGTCCCCCATAATCTGAACCATACCCTTAGATCTGGGATGGATTTGAAGGGGAAACCCCACGGCAAAATTGAAAAAACAACGGCTTTGGGTCCCTGCCAGAATGCATACTAGACCCTTATCTGAGCATGCAGCCTGGCAGGCAAGGAAAGGAGGGGACAAGCGAATGCCCCCCTACTGAACCATACTAGGCCACATGCCTTCAACATGAGTGGGTGCTTCGGGCAAGGTGGGCTCTGCCCCCCTACCCCAAAGCACTTTGTGCCCATGTTGATGGGGACAAGGGTCTCTTCCCTACAACCCTGGGCTGTGGTTGTGGGGGTCTGCGAGCAGGGGGCTTATCAGAATCTGGAAGCCCTCTTTAATAAAGGGAGCCCCCAGATCCCGGCCCTCTTCTATGTGAAAGAGTATGGGGTACATAGTACACCTACCCTTTCACCCAAAAAAAAAGTGTAGTGTAAGAAAACTAGGAGGCAGTTTTTGACAAGTCCTTTATTAAAAATGAATAATGTCCCCGTGGTAGCTCCAACGTCATTCACAATGGTCATCGCAGCTGCTGCAGACCCGATAAAAAAATGTGTGGCCCTGACGAAAACTCAGAATGTTCTGTCAACTCTGTTGTCTGACAGTTCTTATATAACTATAGGGCATGGCCATGAGGTGATGTCACCCAAAGAAACCGCCCCTTTTGACGTCACCACCTTAGGCATGATGGATCCGTGATGTCACAAGAGGGCATGGTCTCCGGGTGATGTTACCACATAGCCGCGCCCCATAGATGTATAAGAACTTTCTGAGACTGGGGCTAACAGAATGGGGGGGTCGGCGGCGATGGCCATTGTGATTGACGTTGGAGCTACCATGGGGGACAATATTCATTGTTATTAAAGGACTTGTCAAAAACTGCCTCCTGTTTTTCTTACACTACTGTACACTGTTTTTTGGGGTGGATGGGTAGGGGATACTATGTACCCAAAAAAACTCATTCACATGGGGGGGCAGGATCCAGGGGCCCCTTTTCTTAAAAGGGGTTTTCCAGATTCTGATAAACCCCCTTCCCATAGACCCCCACAACCACAGTCAAGGGTTGTAGGGAAGAGACCCTTGTCCCCATCAAAATGGGGACAAGGTGCTTTGGGGTGGGGGGGAGGAGCCCCCCGCCCCAAAGAACCTTCAAATGTTAAATGGGAATGTGGCCTGGTATAGTTCAGGTGAGGGGGCACTTGCTCGTCCCCCCTTTCCTGGCCTGCCAGGCTGCACGCTCGGATAAGGGTCTGGTATGGATTTTGACGGAAAACTTCACGCCAAAATAAAAAAAAAAAAACAGCGCAGGATTTATGGATCTTGGGGGGGACCGTACACCTTTTTTTTTTTTTATTTTGCATTGCTAACATTGCTTCTGAGCACATGTCACACGTCACAAGTCGGATCAGATGCTGGTCCAACTTGGATGCGACTTCCATTGAATTCAATGGGCTGAAATCAGACCCAAGTTAGACCAAAGTAGTGCAGGAACCTTTTCAAAAGGCAGACTCACACAAGTTGGACCAGTTAAGACGGTTCTCATACGGAAACATTGATTTTTACATTTAATGCGACATGTGCTCTCAAAGTCAGAGCACATGTCACACCAGTGTGAACCGGGCCTAAGTGAGGATGTGAAAATAAAGCTAATTGATGACTACAAAGCAAGTACAGGCTATAAAACAACTGCAAAATGCTTCCAGATCGCAGTTTTCTGTAACGTCATGTTTTTGTATTATTGTAACATTTTCCACTGTCCGTAGCATTTTTCTCCTTACAATTTACCTAAAATATAAGAACTAATGAGCATAAAGCACTGTTTTTGCACAGTCCCTGACCCTAACTACTGCATTAGGTCTTAATAGCCATTAGTAGTCCAACCTGTTGACATTAGCGGAGCTTAAAGGATAAGTTCACCTTTGGAGTATGTTATCCCTTTCACCCATATTTAAAGTATGCACCACAAATGAAAGTATAATATATAATGAATATATCCTTAATAAAAAAGCAGCTACACAAACATATTCTGAATTAATCAAAATAGCATATAAAGGGAAATTTGTAGCGCTAATAATGGTAAAAAAGTCCACATAATATAAATATAAAAAATGTCCTTATAGAATCCACATAAGTAATATTGATCTCCACGTGAAATTAAGGATGACATCCACCAACACTCCTGAGAAGAACCAGGTGAGACAGAACCACCACCAACAAAGGTATTATAAATACCCTTACCAGATCAAAAGATCTTATAGGCAGTATATACCAGATGATATCAGTCAATGGGGAGCCCATCATCACTCAAGAAAGTTTCCACCGTTGGTCATTCTTCATAGGCTGTTATACCACTGTGAGCAATATTCTCAGAAAAGACAAAGGAAGCCTCTCATAGTGCAGTAAGTCAAACTTAGGCTGTTTAATGTAATAAAACTGAGGTACACTCACATTTTTGCAGAGTGGCAGCAGCATTTAAAATGTCACCATGGGCTGTGGATTGTTTCTAACCAGAAATATGGCCGCCGTCTTCCTCCACTGCGCATGCGTCCGACATCCACCAATGAGGGTCCACCCAACGTACGTTTCGTCATATGCAATGACGTCGTCAGGGGTGTGAGCTCATGGTGGGAGGACATGGCTATTATACAGGCAAGACGGAGCCGATTGGTCAGCAGAAAAGAGCCGGAAATAGAAGCGATGTGCTCCAGGGACTGGAAACACTAATGTATACTGTTGATCAGCCGCAATTAATGCCATTAATCCAATGAGTATAAATAATACAGACAAATGGACTATAGCGCCGGCTTCAAAATAAAAATTCTAAGACAAAATAACATGTCAAATCGATATCTCAAACTAACATATGTAAGACGTAGCGAAGTCTAGGTACAGCGCCATCTTGTGGCCAGAAGGAAAAATCCACCACAATAACATTTACACATATTAGCCACTCTGCAACACTACAATACATACTTTAAAATACAAACATACATCAAAGGGATGAATAAATATATGATAATCAAAATTAAATTCCACAATTAAAAAGGAGAAAAAAAACCCTATTATAAACACATATAATAATATTAAAAGTGAATATATTATTCCCCAACATTTTGGTGCATCTAAAAAAAAAAACTGATAATAAATTCACCTAATAAAAATGAGACATGAAAAGGATGATACAAGAGTGTGTTATATATAAAACTATTGAATTTTTCCATCCAGCAAATAACCTCTTAGGTAAACAACATATGTGGGTGCGTCATACGTTGCTGATAAACGCATTCAGATCCCACTCGATGTTGGGCCCATATGGGGCATAGGATTTTATTTGATAAATCCAGGAGGTTTCCAACCTGGAAACACCCCTGGTGAGGTTGCTCCTCCGCCAACTTCCCACATATCTGTCAATCCCCAAAAATAAAGTGCCTGCTGGATTTCTGTTGTGGCACGTGTCATAGTGACGAGAAACACTATGCTTAGGAAAGCCTTTAACAAGGTTCGTGATATGTTCTTTTAGACGAACCTTAAGCATCCTAGTAGTGCGGCCAACATATTCCAACCCACATGGACATCTGATAAGATAGACCATGTGTCTGGATGTGCAGGTGATGAAAGATTTAATTTTATGGACTTGTTTGGTAACACCTGCCTCAAACTTTTCACATTTTTTCTTACCCCCTGTATTTAATTTACAGACTGCACAGGATTTACAAGGGAAAAAACCCCCTTTGTCTTGAAAAAAGGATATTCTTTTTGGGGGATTTATAATGTTGGGAGCAACTTGTAACTTCAAAGGAGGAACGCCTCTAAAAATTACCTGGGGTACCTCTGGTAAGATGGGACCTAAAACCCCATCGTTCCGCAGCACATGCCAGTGTCTCCGCAGAATTTTTTTAACAGAATAATGTTGTGTATTATGAGGAAAAAAAAAGCATGCTGGAAGGTATCATTCTTTTGTCTGGATTTTGGTTGTAACAAATCCTCTCTGTTTTTTTGATCAGCACGTCCAATAGCAGAATCTAAGTCTCTTTCTTCATAACCTCTTTCCAAAAACTTTTGATTAAGAGAGACAGCCTCCTTAAGGAAGTCATCCCTCCTAGTACAATTGCGCCTAAGCCTTAAAAATTGACTGACAGGAACGGATCTCAGCCAAGATGGATGATGACAGCTGGTCGTGTCAATAAATCCGTTCCTGTCAGTCTCTTTGAAGTATGTGGAGGGAATGATATGATCATCCACAATCTTGATATTTAGATCCAAAAAATTGATCTAATTTTTACTCCACTCAAAGGAAAAGCACAATACCCCTATCATTCATGTTCAGCGTGGGCATAAATTGCTCCAGAGAGGCAAAAATCGCCATCCCATAGGAGGAGGATGTCATCAATTTACCTACGCCAGAGCACAAGCTCAGGCCTAGGGACAGTTCCGACGACATCCTCCTACCATCTGGCCATGAATAGATTGGCCATGCTTGGCGCAAATTTGGCACCCATAGCCACTCCTCGACTTTGGCGATAATAAGTGTTGTCAAACCAAAAATAGTTGTGACTCATCGCAAAGTCGAGGAGAGACATCAGAAAATCCCTTTGTAGTTCCAACAATACATCCTGTCTCAGATAATGAGCCACCGCCCCCATACCGTGATGGTGAAAAATTATAGTGTATAGCGAGGAGACTTTGGCGGTGGCCAGGATGTAGGTGTCCTTCCAACTGATGTTATTTAGTTTATTCATAACTGGCATAGAATCACGCAAGAATGAAGGGGTTTTTACCACCAAAGGTTGAAGGAAATTATCAATATATTTACCCACACGGGAGGTATCGGAATCAATTCCGCTAACAATAGGCCTCCCGGGTGGGTTAACCGAATCCTTGTGTAACTTTGGAAGGTAATAGATAACGGGTATCCTTGGGGCCAAAGGGACCAAGAATATTTAAAGTGTAACATGCTCCAGACCTGCCCTCCGCACCCCCAGTTCCGCCCTTCCCTGTAACATCAATCGAGGGACCCTCCCCGCTCCCACTGTCACAGTTTAAAAAAGATGCAGTACCACAACCAAGGATGGAATACCAAATATTGTAGTTTACCAATCATTAGATATGGTGGCTGCATTAGCTTTTTAGCCTTTGCTTCCACCTGGTGATCTGGCCACTAATGCACTTTCTGTATTAGAGTGTCCAAACTCAGGAAGAAAGAGCAACAGAGAGTCACCCTTGGACAGCAGCATTGTAGTTAAATTGCTGCTGGGTGCCAATGTGGGTGTGACCTGAGGAAGGAGACCACGCCTCCAAAACACATTGTCATAGCAACCACTTGGTCGTGCATCTACCAACCTATCTCTCTCTCTCCTCTTACCTGTGTCTTCCGGGAGGTCCCCACACCCATACTCGAGTGCAGCGCCAGCTGGTCTGTGTGCAGGCGCACTCCGGCACACATGCTCTGAGGTTACATAGGAGAGCCCAGAAGTCACTGCTTGGGATTGGAGGCAAAGGCTGTCAGCTTCTTACAGCGGCGATCCAGGAGAGGGATATCGATCTACATGCCACATTCTTTACATGCTCAAAGTGTACTTCCAAATGTGAGTTGCATTTTAACAAGCTTCCTGCTTCTTTTTAATAAAAACTATGTTATGCTAGGGCGGCCGTGCACTCTTCTTCTTTTTTACCTTGTATAGATCCTGTTATCCACCGCCAAGTGGAGACTTAGGAGAGCTGCAATGTCCTGGCAGTGGAAGCCTATTTCCTAAAGAGCTATCAGCCCATTGTGATGTGATTTTGGATCAGTGCATGATCTGGTGGTTTTTATTGTTCTTGATGTATACTTTTTGGGTCCCAGTCTGCAGCATTCTATATGCTACATCCATGGTTGGACTAATTGTTTGTTGTATAACGGAAAATTGATATCAAATACTTACCGTAATTTTCCTTTCCTGATGGACTCCATGGCAGCATATGTTTGGGTAGGCCCCGCCTCCTCTCCTACCTCATAGGACCCCACTCCCATAAATCTTTGCTCCCTTTCAGCATCAGTGTTCTGTAACTAGCCTACTCAGGAATTGGGAGGGGACTCCTGCTGCCATGGAGTCCATCAGGAAAGGAAAATTATGGTAAGTATTTGATATCAATTTTCCGTTTTCCTGACAGACTCCATGGCAGCATACGTTTGGGAAATAACTCGCTATACACTCCCGGGTGGGAAGATGCTGAACAAAGAAAACTTTAATTGGCACTGTCAACTGACAAGACTTGAACACCAAAATTAACGGAAGACAAAGCAGCAGGTTCAAAACAATAATGGGAAAGAAAAGTATTAACAGATGACCAAGATGCTGCCTTGCAGATCACGTCAGGTGCGACGTGCTTGGAAGCTGCCCAAGACGTAGCGACACTTCTTGTAGAGTGAGCTGTAATCGCCTATGGAGGAGCCAAGCCCTTTGCTCTATACGCCCATTGGATAGCCTGAACGATCCACGCAGCCACTGCTCTGGAAGATGCCCGCATTCCCTTCTTTTTGCCATGTAGCAGAACGAAAAGGAAGTCCGATTGGCGGAAGGAGGATGTGGCCTCCAAATATTGACTTAGAGTGTTGCCCACGTCTAGAGGATGGACTGAAGAATTCTCATCAGTTCTGAAGGTGGGAAGAACTATCTCAGCATTTTCGTGGAAGACAGAGGTCACTTTTGGATTTGACCCTAGCATAGGGATAAGGACCACCCTGTCTTGAAAAAAGGTCAAAAAAGGTTCTCTGTGACCCAGATTGTGTATCTCGGAGACCCTCTTAGCAGAGGAAATAGCCACCAAAAATGCTGTTTTCAACGTAAGTTCCTTGACAGACATGGAAGCAACATCCTTTGAAGAAAAAAAGTCCAAAACTAAAGGAAGATCCCATTTTGGGAATCTTGGCCTTCTCTGAGGCCTAAGCCTGACTGCTCCCTTAAAAAATTGCTGGATCAGATGATGACTTGCCCACTGAATTCCGGTAAAGGCTGAAATGGCGGATACTTGCACCCGGAGAGAACTAACCGAGAGGGGCAGATCCAGACCAGACTGCAAAAAACTTAAAATCTGCTGAACAGTAGGTGTACCTACTGGACCTGACCCCTGGGCCTGATGACTCATGAACCTGGCCCATATCCTTTCATATACCCTGTTGGTGCTGGGCCTTCTTGAACTCATGAGAGTCGGAATCACCTCCTCTGGACATCTGAGAGCTTCCAACCTCCCCCTCTCAAAAACCAAGCCCTGAGGTGCAGCCGTGCAGGGCATGGGTGCAGAGTAGGACCCTGAGACAGAAGGTCCGACCTGAGAGGTAGAGGGATTGGATCCCTGAAGCTCAGAAGGGACAGCAGGGGAAACCATGGCCTGTTGGGCCAGAAGGGGATTATTGCTACGATCTCTACTTCCTCCATCTTCAGTCTCCGCAGGAATTGGAGTACTATTGGCACTGGTGGAAAGGCATAAGCAGACTGGAAGTTCCACCTGTCCGTGAGGGCATCCCCTCCGAAAGCTTGAGGATCTCTGAATCTCGTGTAGTACTTCCGAAGCTTCCTGTTGCGTGGACTCGCAAACAGATCCACTTCGGGTGAAATCCCCAGAGATAACACCCAGTTGAACACCTCTTGGTGGAGGGACCACTCGTTGTTGTCTAGTTGGAAACGAGATAGGAAGTCTGCCTCCACATTCAACACTCCCGGGACAAAGACCGCTGAGAGATTGGCCAGATGATGCTGAGCCCATGTCATGATCGGTTCTGTTTCTTGGAGGAGAGACATACTGCGTGTTCCTCCCTGCCTCTTGACATAAGCCACTGCCGTGGTGTTGTCCATCCTTAACAGCACTGAAGCCCCCTGTGTTAGATGGTGAAAAGCCTGGAGTGCTTTGAGGGCGGCTCGAAGTTCTAAAACGTTGGACACTACTCCGTGACCTGGGAAGTTCCATCTGCCTTGTGCCACTTCGGTCAGACAGTGGGCTCCCCAACCGGTATTGCTGGCATCGGAGGTTATCGTTACCCAGGAAATCGGAGCGATTGAGTGGCAGTTGGTCAGATTTGTACGGCGTAACCACCAGGGAAGGCATCCCTTCATGAATGGAGTCAGGTGAATAACCTGTGAAAAATTCTCCGTCGTCCACTGTTGGAGAAACCCCTTCTGGAAGGGTCTCAGCTTCCACATAGCCCACTTCACCATAGGCGAGGTGGCTACAAGCGTCTCTACTACCTTTAGACACTGGCGAGCAGTGAGACGAGAGGCAGCGAGAGCGTGAGACACCCTGCTCTGAATTACAGGAATTTTCTCTTCTGGCAGGGAAATGGTGCACTTCACCGTGTTGAATAGTGCCCCGAGAAACACCAGCGACTGCGTAGGCACCAGATGGCTCTTCTCTAGATTCAGAATCCAACCGAATTCCTGAAGAGTCGATGTCACTTGCTCCAGATATAAGAGTAACTGATGTCTGTCCTGGGACAGAAGGAGGAGATCGTCCAGATAATGATGCAATCTGATGCCTCTGGTCCTGATGAGAGCCACAACTGCCAGCAAGGTCTTGGAGAACGTGCGAGGCGAAGTTGAGAGCCCGAAGGGAAGACACGTAAATTGCATGTGGGCATGACCTACAGCAAACCGGAGAAACTGATGGTACTCTTTTGCCACAGGAACGTGGAAGTATGCGTCTTTTAGATCGATCGATGCCAACCAATCTCCTGGAAGGATCGAATGTTGAATGGTGACTAGGGACTCCATTTTGAACCTCTCTTGACGGATAGACCTGTTGAGATATGTGAGGTCTATTACCGGACGCCAGGTGCCGTTCTTCTTCTGAACGAGAAACAGAGGTGAATAGACTCCCAACCCTCGTTCTGCCTCTGGAACTGGCACAACAGCTCGCTGAACCAGTAAGGAGTCCACGTAGGTGAGAAGAATCTTCTTTTTCTCTGCCGAAAGAGGAAGTGAGGTTGCGACAAACCTGGGTTTGGGAACGTTGTCGAACGCCCACGAATGTCCCTGGGACACGATGTTTAACACCCAGGGATCCTGGATCGAGGCCGCCCAGACATCCCGAAATTGGAGCAACCTGGCCCCTACCGGGAAGGCCTGGACGGGCCCAACCTCAAAAGGATTTGGTGGCCTCCCGGTCACCAGACGAAGAGCCTTTAGGGCCTTTCTGGAAGGTGGATTGCCTTGACTTCCAACCTCTTCCGTAAGACTTGCCTGGTCTGTAGCTGCGTGCTTCCCTGGCACGATTGGTAGTTTGTCTTCTCGGGAAAGAGCGCTTCTGAGCGCCTGGGCGTTTATCCTGAGGGAGGAACCCAGATTTTCCACCCGTGGCCCGAGTTATGGCTGTATCCAATTTGTTCCCAAAGAGGGAAGAACCCTCAAAGGGAATTCGGCACCACGCCTGTTTGGAAGCAGCATCAGCAACCCAAGGCCTAAGCCAAAGGGCGCGTTTAGCCGTAACCGAAGCCAGCATAACTCGAGCCAAAAGGCGAATGGTGTCTAGAGACGCCTCCCCCAGAAAACCCGCAGCCATCTTCAGCTCCTGGATTGGGGAGCTCTGGAGCACTTCTTCGGAAACTCCTCCAAGAGTGCCCTCGAGGGCATTAATCCAGACTTCCATGGCCTTTGAAATTGTAGCCAAAGCCAAAGCTGGCTTACAGGCCATGCCGGCCGAAAGATATGCTCGTTTAAGGTCAGCGTCGATCCTCCTATCCAACGGATCCCTAAAAGAGGCTGTATCCTCCATTGGAAGGGTGACATGCTTGACCAAACGCATCACAGCTGCATCCACACTTGGGGAAGATTCCAGGTACTTCACCTTTTCTTGTTTAAATGGATACAGCTTCGCCATTTTTGTGGTCAGAGAATTTTTCCTTTCCACTTTGCTCCACTCTTCTGTAATTATATCTCCCAGCTCCCCTAGAAATGGAAAGTCCAAGCGCTCTTTGCATAGCTGCTTGAAATATTTTCGTTGTTTTGGGGAGGAGACAGCTGGATCCTCCCATTCAAGGGCTTCTCTCACCGCCTTCACTAGAGGGGAGACATGGCTGAACTCAAATCCTGAACCGGAGTCATCTGAATCAGATTCGGACTCTGACGGAAGGATAGAAGGATGGCTGGGCTGGGAGGACTCAAAAGGATCCTGAACCAGAAGATCTCTTTCCGGAGAGCGGGATGGCCCTGCAGAAGTACTTGGCTTCTGTAACTCAGCCAGAGAGTCTTTGAGGACTCTGCGTACCACTTCCTCAATATGATGGTCCGACTTCTCCCTTTCACCCGTAGCTTGGGCATAACAGGGTTTACACAGAGAGGAACCATCTGTTACTATGGTACCACATCCCCAGCATTTCTTCCCGTGCGGGCGATCAGAACGGCCATGATGTGTTGAACCAGAAGTTTCGCCATCACGTCCCCTACTATGGGGGGAATTGCGTCTGGACCTGGATGAGGAGTGCCGGTGATGCGACTTTGAACGTCTATCATCTCTGCGTGTGTTAGGCTGCTGATCAGACCTAGAAGAGCTAGAGATAGAAACATGTAGAGGTATATAAGAGAAACACCGAGAGATTCCCCCCCCCTTAAATGCCCAGCACATACCTGGTATGAGCGGGCTTGCCACTAGGGGGCGGAGAAGCGTCCATGTCACAACAATAGAGGGCGAAAAAACACTCTTCCTACAGCCAGATACAAAAGACACACTGTACCAAGAATACTAAAGAGAAGAGAGAACTGCCAAAAGATCCTTTTAAAATTGCGAATCTTACCTGAATCACGCTAGTCAGAGTCTGGGGGAGGCTGTATCAACGCTGCCGACCTTCCCACCAGCTCTGACAAACACTGGCTTTAAATATGTCGCCTCGCGGCCGCCAAACGTTACCGCGCATGCGCGAGTGACGTCACGCGTCATCCCCGCGCATGCGCACCGAATCCTGTGCCCGACGGCTACCGCGCATGCGCAGAAGCGCCGCGCAACCCGGAAGCGGCGGCCGCAAACGCGGCCACGGCAAGACCGGGAGCCGCCGGGCACCGATAACAGGGGCAAAAACGCTGACTCTGAAAAGTGACACCCAGCTACAGAACCCACACTCAACCAAGCCACAGTAAGTAACCTAAGACACTGACAAATAGTAAAAAACACTGAAGTAAAAACGAAGTAAAAAGAGGTCCCATAACAGGGCTTACCACCCTGCCCAGAGCAGAGAAGAGTCCCAGAGGCGCACCACCGGTCCATATCTTCGGGCAAATTTAGGCCACCCGCGGCAGCAGGGCTCTCTCGGCCAGACCCCCAGGCTCCTGCAAGGGGGTTTCTTCCATTGCCCCCTCCATACCCTGCTAATAGCCAGGGCTTAGCGGAGACTCTACGACCCCTTCTGCTCCAAAGTATAGGACTGGAATAGTAGGAACATAACACCGTATGTATGAGGAGGACGAAAAAAGAACACTGATGCTGAAAGGGAGCAAAGATTTATGGGAGTGGGGTCCTATGAGGTAGGAGAGGAGGCGGGGCCTACCCAAACGTATGCTGCCATGGAGTCTGTCAGGAAAGTATTTTTTTAACTGCCAATTTGAACAAAGGATTATTGGTTCCAATATTTTTTTTGTTTTGTTTTATTATAGTGCAGTTCTCAATTTTCACAATGGTTAATTTGTGTATTTTATTTTGCGTATAATGGTAACATTTATAGTTTTTTTCACAATTTATTACAATAATGAATTTAATTTTTTTTTTCTTCCTTATTGTCAGTATGGTTGAACTCTCCATTTACACGAAGGATGAGATTGACAACAGGAGAAACAAATCAGTAGAAATTTTTGAAAAATTATTTTCTGATGCCAAATTATATATGGTCTCAGAAAATTGCATAAATGATAAAATGGTTTCCTCCCAACCTGCCTCTTGCACTTTGGATAGTGCCAACATGTCCGCTGTGTAAAAAACATATGAGTTAGAAAAATAATTTTGGGCTTTTTGTAAGAAGGAAGAAAATGCATACAACTATAATGCCACACAGTGGTGGGATATTACCTTCCTGAAGCAATATCTTGGTGAAGGTTTGGCCCCGAGGGGGTTGCGGAATAAAAAGAGGTTTAAATTTCCTGGACCCTGATTTGCAAAAAACTTGGGATAAGGTCTCCTCACTTTCTACAGTTCAGTGAATGGAGAGTATAGTCATGGTAAGGGAGAAAATGTTGACTTCTAATGCAACCAAGCTTACCAAATTGTTGTCTGACCTAGACACATATAGGGATGTTCCAAGTTTTAAAAGGTGTAAGGACCTGTTGGATCAAAAAAGGACTGGTTTTGAGGACTATCTCATCCAGGGGAAATGCACAAAAATGGCTAGGGATATAGCAGACTATGAAAAAGGTACTATATTCAATTGGGAAAAGGCTAGGTCTACTCAGGATGGGGAATTAGAAATGCAAACCCTATCATAGATAAGAGCTACAAGAAACCCAATTCTACTGATAAGCAGAGATGTATAGTAACTAAGTAGAACTGCTTCACTACTGTACTTAAGTACCGAAAGGCGGTATCTGTACTTTCCCAGAGTAGAATTTTTTTCTCCTACTTCCACTTTTACTTCACTACATTTTTTCAATGATTTCAATACTTCTACTCCAATATTTTTTTTTGTGCTGCATAGTTACTTGTTACTATTATAAAAATTACCACTGCCAGAACAGTAGATGGCAGGTTTCATGAAGCTGAAAACATGTGTATTATCAGCGCATACGAAAATAAAAGCTACTGTATGTATAAATAAAATCTGCATTTGAAATAATAAAAAACAATATGATGTTCAAACTTTTGACTTCTTTCTTTAATAACTACATAACACAGTACTTGTACTTTTACTTTCAGTACTTGAGTAGCAATTTTTTTTTCAAAACTACTGGTACTTTTACTTTCAGTACTTGAGTACCAAAATTTAAAAAAAAAACTACTTGCAATACTTAAGTACAAAAAATGTTGAATATTTTTGTACTTCTACTCAAGTCACTTTTTGATCGAGCACTTCCACTTCTACTCAAGTCACTTTTTGATCGAGCACTTGTACTTTTACTCAAGTATGGGTTTCGAGTACTTTATACATCTCTGCTGATAAGGTCAGTAGTACTGGCGCAAATCCCAATTATAGCAAGAGAAATAATTTCTCTCCCCGAGGGAAGAATTTTTTGCATTTTAAAAATAAAAATAGGGATAAAACTAAAATATAAATAAAAAGAGTAATATTCATCACAAATCAAATGCCAATACTAAAGCCTTTAAGAACCTGAAACTAGACATCATTAAAATACGCGGATGTATGTAGGGACATGCGACCAAGGGCATCGTCCAATCCCACCACAGGGGGGAAGAAAAAATGCCATAGGCCTATCAACAAACCTCTGGAGTTTAATTATAAGAAAAAGGACAAATCCCAATAAATACACAGTGGCTCCTCCTACTGTGGGAATTAAAATTCCCCTAGAGGGAAAAAGACATCTGCGTAAGTAAGAAGGGAGGATAACCCCAATCCCAGTGTGGTTCACAGTATTAATTCTGTATCACAGAATAGGACTCACCAGAAGTGTTCCACATTGGGTTTGGGTGAGGCACAAAATAGGGAAGCCATCCCTGTTGTATTTGCCATCCCCACATCCAATTCCTTTGGTGTTCTGGATAGCAATATAGGGCCAATTGAGGGTTCATCACAAGGTCATATTGCACTCACGGTGCCTTCAGGTGATAACCCCACTAATGCCGCAGGCTTCACTAATGTTGTGGTACCCCACAAGTTACAACACACTGATCATGCCGGTGCCAATAGGGATTTTTTAGTCAGGTCCCCTCCCGTAGAAAAAAGGAAAATAGAAAACCCAGAGGGGTCAGAGGAGGAAAGGGGAAGCAGAGCAAAAGAGGGAAAACTCATTTAGAATTCTACCGTTAAGATCTTTAACCTCTGATCTCGGACCCTCCCGCGGACTTTGCCCTACCGGGTGTCCTTAAATGGGAAAGGGAACTGAACCAGACATTCTCTGAATCCCAGAGGCGAAATATGATCCGTTTCTCCCTCAAATCTTCCATCTGCACGAAGATACAGGAATCCAACTACAAGGTCCTTACACACTGGTACTTTACTCCGGCCAGACTGCACCGGTTCTTCCCGGAGGCGTCCGACATGTGCTGGCGTTGCCATCAGGAAGTGGGCACCATGTCCCACGTTTTCTGGTACTGCTCTAAGCTTCGGAACTTCTGGGCCGAAGTGCGTCGTATCTCCCAACTGATGACAGACCGGGCTGTCCCCGACGACCCGGCATTCTTCCTGTTGCACTGCACGGGCATGGCTCCTAAGCGCTATAAAAGCTCGGTGTTGAGGCATCTTGCCGATGCAGCGAAAGCATGTATCAGCCTCTGCTGGAAGAGCCCCTCTCCCCCGACGATTGCCCTTTGGTTGCAGAGGGTCAAGTGGATAAATGATTTGGAGGACATGGTGCTCACTGCACAGGGCAGAAAGGAACAGTACTCCAAGACTTGGTCCGTCTGGAATGTATTCATATTCTCTGCTGAGGGGATGGCACTTCAGGGACTGACCTCGGGGCAGGAGCTGTGATTGACAGCGGGGTCGCCCGCGCAGGAGGACACTGATGACACCTGACTGGCCTTCCCCACTTACCCACACCACGATGTGTCTCCCGGTCTCCCGGCATAATGCCGGAGCTTCCCCCACTGCTTTCTTTCCCCCCCACCCTTGTCCCCTACTCACTCCCTCTCCCTTCTTCCTTTTACCCTGGATGTTTGCATTTATCGCTCCAGATGTTTGATGGAAACACCTTTGGATGTCTGAGGTCCCGTGTGCGTGAGACTTGTTGCATCCTCCTAGCACATCTTGAGACGATTGCAGTGATTGTCTTGAGCTTAGTTGATTACACTCTACCGGTCTGGAAAAAACGGGAATGTTTACCTCATATGGATATTTTACGGGTATGCTGTCTTCCCCTATAGATTTTATCTCTGCTGTCATGCACTTTCTGGGATTGCTGTTTACCGATACCGTTTATTGTATCCTGTAGTATTATTCTTTTGTTTGATACTTGTTTTGATTTCTTGTATGACTTATATATAAATAAAGAATTTGAAAAAAAAAAAAAGATCTTTAACCTATCCACACATATTAAATATTAAATGAAAGTTGAGCCTTTTACAGAAAGGATTACACTTCGCCCCGAGTTGCAATGCCAATCTATTTGATTCATTCAAAGATCTACATAGATATATTTGTGACATCACAGTACAGAGATATTACAGTCTCAAGTCCGATAGAGATAAGGTGGATAAATGTAATAGTACATCTGAGGTCAGTAATGATCTACCAGCTGCAGAGTACAGAGAGCCCACAAGAACGGAAACAGATGCAGAAGCAATAAATATCTTGGAGGAACTTTTTATTGAGGGGGGTTTGGAACCTGATCAGCTGGTTTCAACCCCATTCAGTAATGATATTTTTCATACCTGTTTCTGTCCAAAATCAGCATTTTATCCGCACCATGTTAAAAATTAATTTATTAAAACCTATTATTCTATGGTGCTTGCAGATTTCAATAAACTATGCGCTCACCCAAAAGGGAAAATTAGTGCTCATAATCTCATTCTGATCGAGTGACCTTGGATACTCTTAAGAAAAATCATGATATTGTTATCCGGATAGCCGATAGAGGAGGAGGTATAGTGATTCAAAATAAAACAGATTACCTGAAAGAGGCCTATAGACTCCTATCTTATTGTACTACTTATGAAAACTTGAGTGAGGACCCCCTATCTGAATATAAAGTGGAATTTCAGGAATTGGGTAATCAGGCTTTTGCAAAAAGAGTTAATAATAAATCTGAACGATTGTTTTTTATTAATAACTATTTAAAAATGCCATACTTTTATCATATACCCAAGGTCAACAAGGACCCGAGTTGCCTGCCAGGGAAGCCTATTGCGGCCAGCATGGATGGTCTTACCAGCAGATTGTCCCAATATGTGGACATTTTTCTCCAACCGCTGGTAACATCCCTGCCGGCCTACATTAGGGACTCCTCTCAGATTTTGGACACCTTGCAGAAATACAGGTGGGAGCCAGGGTATCTGTGGTTATCTTTGGACGTATGCTCCTTGTATACGTCCATTCCACATGAGGGTGGGTTAAGGGCTGTGGAACATTTTTTTTCAGAAGCAGAGTATATGCATCCCCTCCAATCTGAATTTATCTGCCAATGTACTAAGTTTGCTCTGGAAAGAATATACTTCCAATTCGATGGGTCTTTTTATAGAAACATTTCTGGCACAGCAATGGGTGTACACTTTGCACCCTGCTATGCCAATTTGTTTATGGGTTTCTGGGAGAAGTATCACTTCTGGACCCAGACCAGCATTTAGAAAATTATGGGTAATATATTGATGATGTGCTCATCATCTGGGATGGTGATTTGGACACAGTGGCCAGTTTTGTATCCTACTGCAATTCCATTCAGTTTGGAATAAAGTTCACACATGTAGTGGATTCACATTCTTTAGTTTTTTTGGACTTGGAGTTGTCTTGGGATCATGAGGGCAACATAACCTCCAGAACACACTTTAAGGAGACGGCGGGCAATTCATACCTACACCAAAATAGTTGTCATCTCACTAAGTGGAAGGAAAATATACCATATAGTCAGTTTTTTTGGTTACTTAGGAATTGCATGGACACTTCAGAGTACCTGTCCCAGGCAGGAGTTTCGATGAAGAAATTTTTAGAAAAAGGTTATCAGAAGGAGCACATGTAAAAGGCGATAGATTGGTATAGGGATGGCTGTGGAAATAGGAGGTTTGATGAAATAAATCAAGAGCCTCGGGACATATTGTTCATCACCAGGTTCAATGATTAAAATTGGGCCATCAAGAAGGCCATCCAAAAACATTGGCCTTTCAGCCTATCAGCCTATCCTGGGGCAGGACACTGCCCTAGGTCGAGTACTCCCAAAAAGACCCAACGTGGTCTTCAGACGAGCATATAATGTCAAGAGCATGGTTGCAGTTGCACCAAGCCGAATCCACAATAAACGACAGGCAAAAGATATCCCTCTGTTTTTGAACATGGTGGGATCTTTTAAATGCAAACTAAATAGATCTAAGGCCTGTGCATTTATTCACCATGGGAAAAAGATGTTCCCCAGGAGGGATGGGCGGTCCTTCAATTTCCAGCAGTTTATTTGCTGTAGTACTCAATTTGTAATATATGGACTAAGGTGTCCTTGTGGTTTGCTCTATGTAGGCAGGACGGTCTGGGCCATGCGCAGTTGCGCACAAGGTTTGGCAAGCATCGTCGCTACATATAGCAAAAAAGGACAAACAGTGTCCCTTGGCATTTTTGTCAGATGCATGGAGGTAGTACGGCAGTCCTTGAGCTCTTTGGCATCGAAGCTACATCCATGTCCCTGCCTGAAGGGGAAAGCTTCTCATGGCTATGTATGCGGGAAACCTTTTGGATTTTTACGCCTAAATCGATGTCCCCTGAGGGGTAAAATGAGGAATCAGAGGTTAGTACCCTCATCTAGGGTCCAGCTAGTGGCTTGTTATATTCCACTATTAGTGTTAGATATGGTCCCATGCCCTAGTGGTATGGAGCTATTTTTCTGTAATAATGAGTAATTGTTATAACCCTTCAGCCAGGGTTATGAAAAATATAACACAATTTTTTTTTAATAATTTTTTTTAAATAAATGATTATGTTTTTATTTTATTTTTATTATTTGTGGTTTTTAACCTCTAATCACTGGTTTCCTTGTAAGTATTTCTCTCCTGGTATGGCCCCTTTAAGAAGAGGGGCATGAGAGGGGCTATTGTAGTTAAATTGCTGCTGGGTGCCAGTGTGGGCATGGCCCGAGGAAGGAGGTTACGCCTCCAAAACACGTTGTCATAGCAACCACTTGGTCGTGCATCGACCGTCCTATCTCTCTCTCTCCTCTTCCCTGTGTCTTCCGGGAGGTCCCCACACCCATACTCGAGTGCAGCGCCAGCTGGTCCATGCGCAGGCTCACTGAGGCACACACGCTCTGAGGTTACGTAGGAGAACCCGGAAGTGACTGCTTGGGGTTGAGGGGAAGGCTGTCAGCTTCTGAACTATCAGCCCATTGTGATGTGAAAAGACAGACCTACTGGCCAAATCACCCTTGGGAAAATAAAAGAAATAAAAAAAACTAATGTAGCCAACCACATCAAAGAATGGGTACAGTAAGATGCAACGTAAATGTTTGTTTTTGAGTTTAATACTGCTTCAAATAAATGTTGTAAATCTGCTGACAAGTTACTTGTCTAGAGAGCCACCAGTTACCGCACTTCCTGCTGCAGGCTGACAATAGTAAACAAATAGCTCTCAAATAGCAGCAATGTTAACTTGGCAGCTTACCATTGGGCTACCTATCAGGTCTACTAACAGTCAACTAAATTAGCTTGCACGACAGACTGACAATGCTGCTGTAATTGAGAGTTAGTGGCTTAGCACCTGTATGCAGGTGCTTACAGGGTACCCTTTAATGCATTTCTGCAGTTGTAACAATTGCACTACGTGGCTATGTAGATAGTTTGACTTCCTAGGTTGGGAAAGGGTTAATGTGTTTCTCTCCTTTCCAGGGTTTTTCTTGGATCCAGCCCCCTGGTGTGGACCTTTAAATACCAGGGAAGGGCTCAGGGCAGGGGTCCTGCACATAGGAAAACAAGGGGAGGATTGCTGGACAATGTAGTCCTATCAGAATCATGTGGCCCCCCTATTGGGTCACCCTCTTGGGACCATACCTGGAGCAAGGAAACCACCAGAATTTGACTTTACATTGAAGAACTTGTTACCTTGGAGAAGGTATGAACTTGGGCAGCCTGCATTAGGTAGTTAGGGTTGGACTCTGTACTCTAAACTGTACTGTTGGACTGTACAACTGAATGTTCAGTAAAGTTTAATGAACCGTTAAATGCCTGGTATGAAGTTTATCCAAAGGGTGCATTAAGGTATATGCCATATCCAAAGAACAGGGCCTGTAACATCTATGGGGATGAAAAAGAGAAGCAAGAGTGCCACCTAAGAAGGGTTAACCAAGCAAAGGATTTCACGGGAAGTCATGTCTAACATGTGGTCGCTATGAGTAACTATCATGGTCTTACCTTCTTGCTGTTCTCCTTCGTTTGACATGTGCTGGCGGCCATCTTGGTTTCTGGGTTTCTTGTAGCCTCCCACCCTGCGGCTCCTCCTTCCCACTGGGAGGAGCTGGATGCCTAGCTCATATATATAGGAGGTCTGTGGCTTCAGTTCCTTGCTTGGTCCTCCTGTGTTCACATGCTTCTAAGACTGCTGCTGCTTCTGGTTCCTGATCCTGGCTTCGTCTGACTACCCTGCTGGTTCCTGATCCTGGCTTCGTCTGACTACCCTGCTGGTTCCTGATCCTGGCTTCGTCTGACTACCCTGCTGGTTCCTGACCTCTGGCTTCGCAAGGACTCTGCCTCGGTTTCGCCTTCCGTTTGGACTTTTGCTTTACAGCTTGATTTTCAATAAAGCCTTCTTATTTTCACTTATCTGTTGTTGTACGTCTGGTTCATGGTTCCGTGACATTAGGACCAAGCCATGAATTCTGACGGTACAGGGCCATCCTCGCTACCCACGCTGGTTGCCAGACTTGATCAGCAGGATCACCTGTTGGGTCGGTTCGCCGTGGCGTTGCAAACCCTGCTTGAACGCACGGCTCATTTCGCTCCCGTTGCCGATGGGTCGGTTGTCGCTCCTGGGCCCGCTCCTACTGCCGCTCCGGTTGTTGCGCCAGAGTCTACCCCGACACCTGTTGTTGCGCCTGCGGTGTTTCGGGGTATGACCGGTTCTGCCCCCCTTCCACAGCGCTTTGGGGGAGAGCCAACTCAGTGCCGAGGTTTCCTTAACCAGGTGGGCATTTATTTCGAGTTGCTGCCACATGCCTTTCCTACTGAGAGATCAAAGGTGGGCTTCTTAATTTCGCTGCTCTCGGACAAGGCCTTGGCCTGGGCCAGCCCTTTATGGGAGAACAACAATCCGGTGGTTGCCGAGTTTTCCGGTTTTGTTGCTTCTCTTCGGAGGGTATTCGATGTGCCGGCTCGTGCTGCCTCTGCTGCGAAGCTCCTTATGTCCATCAGACAGGGTTCACGATCCGTAGCTGAATACGCCATTGAGTTTCGTACCCTGGCAGCAGAGGTGGGCTGGAATAATGAGGCTCTGGTCGCTGCTTTCTCTCATGGTCTCTCGGATGCCTTGAAGGATGAGGTTGCAGCTAAGGACCTACCAGTGGAGCTCGAGTCTCTTATTTCTTTCTTGATTTTGATTGACACCAGACTCAGGGAGAGACCTTCCTTTAAGGAGAGTTTGCGGAGACCTCCTAACAGATTGGCACCTACCTTTGCTGTCCCACCCGTGCCTCCCTCTCCTCCCACGCCTCCTGGGGATGACTTGGCTGGGGGTGAACCCATGCAGCTGGGCTTTGCTCGCCTGTCCGAGGGGGAGAGGGTACTCCGAAGACGCGAGGGTCGATGCATGTACTGTGGTCTCGGTGGGCATTTTCGGTTGGCATGTCCGAACCGTCCGGGAAACGCTCACACCTGAGATCCTGTCGGGGGCAGATCTTGGGTGGAGTCTCCTCGTCCCCGGTTTCCCGTGTTGACAAACCACTGATCACTGTTGTCCTCTCCTGGGTCGGGGGCTCAGTGACGACCCAGGCGTTGGTGGACTCTGGTGCTGGTGGTTTGTTCATTGATAGTGTGTTCGCTGCCGCCAATTCCATTCCTCTGCAGGCCCGAGGTTCTCCACTGGCTCTTGAGGCGATAGACCCCTTCTGCCGCCACACGTGACTCATGAGACCCTTCCAGTGGGGATAGCCATTGGTGCCGTTCACAGAGAGTCGGTCTGCTTCCAGGTTATTTCGTCTCCACACTACTCGGTGGTCTTGGGGTACCCCTGGCTCCAGAAGCATAATCCGACTTTCGATTGGAGATCGGCCAAGATCCTCTCGTGGTCACCGCAGTGTGGGGCTAGTTGCATCCATGGGCCTGTCAAGTTGCTGTGTACTTCCTCGGACTCTATGTTGCCTCCTGAATACGAGGAGTACCGGGATGTATTCGATAAGGTGCGCGCGGTTGCCCTACCTCCGCACCGCCCATACGATTGTGCCATCGAGTTACAACCTGGTGCCGTTCCTCCTCGTGGCAAGGTCTATCCACTGTCGGTAGCGGAGAATGAGGCCATGGAGGAGTACGTGAAGGAGGCGCTTTCACGCGGACACATTCGCAAATCCTCGTCCCCGGCAGGGGCTGGATTTTTCTTTGTGAAAAAGAAGGGCGGTGAGTTGAGGCCTTGCATCGATTACAGGGGTCTCAATCGCATCACGATCAAGAACGCTTACCCGATACCCTTGATTTCCGAGCTGTTCGATCGCCTTAAAGGGGCCACGGCCAAACTCGACCTGAGGGCGGCATATAACCTCGTAAGGATCAAGGCGGGCGATGAGTGGAAGACCGCGTTTAACACCAGGACCGGTCATTATGAATCCTTGGTTATGCCCTTTGGGTTGTGCAATGCGCCCGCAGTCTTTCAGGAATTCATTAACGATGTTTTCCGTGACCTGTTGCAGCAGTGTGTGGTGGTCTATTTGGATGACATCTTGGTATATTCTGAATCCATGGAGACCCACATTCTGGATGTCAGACGAGTGTTGCAACGGTTACGAGAGAACAAGCTGTTCGGTAAGCTTGAGAAATGCGAATTTCACCGATCCCAGGTAACCTTCTTAGGTTACATCATTTCCGCTGAGGGGTTCTCCATGGATCCTGAGAAGGTTTCGGCTGTCTTACAGTGGCCCCAGCCCAGTGGTCTTCGCTCCCTGCAGCGCTTTTTGGGCTTCGCCAATTATTATCGGAAGTTCATCAGGGACTTTTCCATGCTAGCCAAGCCTCTCACGGATCTGACCAGGAAGGGCAGTAATTCCCAGGTCTGGCCGCTCGAGGCCATCCGAGCTTTTGAGGCTCTAAAGTCCGCCTTTGTGTCGGCTCCGATTCTGTCGCATCCCAACCCTGGGTTGCCCTTTGTCCTCGAGGTGGACGCATCTGAGACGGGAGTAGGCGCCCTTCTGTCTCAGCGTAGAACACCAGAGGGTCCTCTGCTTCCTTGTGGGTTTTACTCCCGGAAACTGTCTTCCGCGGAGTGCAACTATCAGATTGGTGACAGGGAGTTATTGGCCATCGTGCAGGCCCTTAAAGAATGGAGGCACTTGCTCGAGGGTTCGGTGGTTCCGGTCCTTATCCTGACGGACCACAAGAATCTGACCTACCTTTCTGAGGCCAAGAGATTGACACCACGTCAGGCCAGATGGGCTCTGTTCTTGTCACGTTTTAATTACGTGGTCTCCTACCTACCCGGTTCCAAGAACATCAGGGCGGATGCCTTATCACGGCAGTACTCCGACCTGTCCAGGGAGGAGTCGATTCCGACTTCGGTCATACCTCCGAATCAGATCCTGGCCGCCATTCGCACCAGCCTGACCTCTCCCCTGGGTGAGCAGATTTTGGCGGCTCAATCTGGTGCTCCCTCTGAGAGACCCAACGGCAGATGTTTTGTGCCTGAGGAGTTGCGCACTCGGTTGTTGCGAACCTACCATAACTCCAAGACCGCGGGGCATCCTGGAAAGAATCAGCTGTCCTGGGCTGTTTCACGTCTGTTCTGGTGGCCTTCCCTACGTTCCGACATCGCCGCATATGTAGCGGCATGCTCCGTTTGTGCCCAGAGTAAGTCCCCTCGGCACCTTCCGTTGGGCCTTCTGCAACCCATAGCCACCGGGGAGCGCCCATGGTCACATCTGGGGATGGATTTCATTGTGGACCTCCCTGCATCCCGAGGCCATACGGTCATTCTCATGATTGTGGATCGATTTTCCAAAATGTGCCACTGTGTTCCTCTCAAGAAGTTACCCTCTGCACAGGAGTTGGCCACGATTTTTGCCAGGGAGGTCTTCCGGTTGCACGGTTTGCCCAAGGAGGTTGTGTCGGATCGGGGGAGTCAGTTTGTGTCCAGGTTCTGGCGCGCCTTTTGCTCCCAGTTGGGGATTCATCTCTCCTTCTCCTCGACCTACCACCCTCAGTCCAATGGGGCCGCAGAACGATCCAATCAGGCCTTGGAACAATTCCTTCGTTGCTATGTCTCCGATCACCAAGACAATTGGGTTGACCTCCTGCCTTGGGCTGAGTTTGCCAGGAACACGGCGGTGAACTCTTCCTCTGGGACGTCTCCCTTCATGGCCAATTATGGGTTCCAACCTGCCGTGTTACCGGAGGTATTCTCTCCCCAGGATATTCCGGCTGTGGAGGATCACCTTTCCGTCCTACGTGCTTCTTGGGTACAGATCCAGAAGTCCCTTGAGGTTTCTGCGCAGCGCCAGAGACTCCAGGCTGATCGCAGACGAGCGCCTGCTCCTTCCTACCAGGCCGGAGACCGTGCATGGTTGTCCACCCGCAACCTCAACCTTCGAGTGCCCACTCCCAAGCTGGCGCCTTGCTTTGTTGGTCCCTTCCGAGTGCTTCGCAGGGTAAACCCGGTAGCCTATGCCCTTGCGCTTCCTCCTGGCATGCGGATCTCCAACGTGTTTCATGTCTCCCTGTTGAAGCCACTGGTGTGTAATCGTTTCACTTCCTCGGTTCCTCGGCCCCGTCCGGTCCAAGTGGGCAATCGTGAGGAGTATGAGGTGAGCAATATCCTGGACTCACGCCTGGTCCGCGGTCGGGTGCAGTTTTTGGTTCATTGGCGTGGTTATGGTCCAGAGGAGCGTTCCTGGGTTCCCTCCGCAGATGTCCATGCTCCTGCCTTGCTCCGAGCCTTCCACGCACGCTTTCCTCAGAAACCGTTCTTTACTCCGCGGAGGAGGGGCCCTTGAGGGGGAGGTACTGTCATGGTCTTACCTTCTTGCTGTTCTCCTTCGTTTGACATGTGCTGGCGGCCATCTTGGTTTCTGGGTTTCTTGTAGCCTCCCACCCTGCGGCTCCTCCTTCCCACTGGGAGGAGCTGGATGCCTAGCTCATATATATAGGAGGTCTGTGGCTTCAGTTCCTTGCTTGGTCCTCCTGTGTTCACATGCTTCTAAGACTGCTGCTGCTTCTGGTTCCTGATCCTGGCTTCGTCTGACTACCCTGCTGGTTCCTGATCCTGGCTTCGTCTGACTACCCTGCTGGTTCCTGATCCTGGCTTCGTCTGACTACCCTGCTGGTTCCTGACCTCTGGCTTCGCAAGGACTCTGCCTCAGTTTCGCCTTCCGTTTGGACTTTTGCTTTACAGCTTGATTTTCAATAAAGCCTTCTTATTTTCACTTATCTGTTGTTGTACGTCTGGTTCATGGTTCCGTGACAGTAACCAGGACTTGTGGGACTGCTACAGTATAGAAGCCAGCCAGTGGGAAGGTGGTACTGGGCATGGGTGACAGGTCCTCTGGTTAGTGGGGGATCAGTGCTCTGATTCCCTCCCTGGTGGTTGGTGCCCCACAGCATTCCAGATTAAATCTGCAGCAGAGACCCCATGGACGTAGCTGCAGGTACAGGAGAGTGAAGGAGTTAACTTGAGCACGTTCACAGCGAGATCTCTGTTCTGCCATTGGGAGTGAGGTGGCAGAGTTGCTATCCTGGAGGAGCGGTATGCCCCTCAAAATGCTGCATTCGGAAGACAAGGTGTACAGTGTGACGGGAGAAGGATGTGTCACTTTGCAATGTGAACGGCACACTTCTAAACACAGGATGCCGTCCTAATGCTGATTTTTGTATTACCGCAGCCCCCCCTAGTCCATTAGTAAGTGTGTCCATAGAGTGGTCCCTATCTGTGGAGCAGATAGGGACCCCTCCCCTACACACTGTCAGTCTGCATCAGGAAGTGCTGTTACTGGCTTGACCCTTATGTAAATATTTGCAACAGATTAACAGGGGAAAAAACTTGCTTCAGAAAAGCGCATACAGTAAGGCATGATGCTGGCCATACTGAAAAAAAAGATTTGGTGTTAACATACACTTTAACTACCTACCTCCCGTAGGATGTACTCATGCGTCTTCGGGTTGAAGTGGTTATAACGGGGCCATGGCTGCAGCTGCATTCCGAGCGGCTAAGTAGCCACTGGATCACTTTTAAATGTGGCGGAAGGGGTTCTCCCCTCTCCTTCTTCTTGGATCACCTTCTGCACCTCCTCGCTTTTTCTTGCTCTTCCTTTTCGTCTCTTCTTCTTCATGCACATTTCCCCCCCCCCCCCCAACTCTGTAGAGGTGCCCAAGAAACATGGCAAGCAGAACTCCTTGTCGGAACCATCCGATTTTGTCTCCTTATGGTTCATGATGTCTGGTTTATACAAATGGATGAATTCCTGCACTATGGTGGAACCCTTTATAGGACTGCACCTCTGTGCTCCCTGATGTTCCTTGTGCTTCTGCTATATTTTCTTGTACTGTTCTGAAAAAAAAAAAACGAAAAATCCAGCAAATTATTTGCAAAACAAAAAATGCTGATTTTTACATGTAGGAGAGAAATGTTAGAATTCGCCTAGGGGGTAAGTAGTTAAGGAGGTCCCCCTCCTTCTCCTCCAAAACTTAAAAGTCAGCAGTTCTCTAGCTATCCAGGGATTATAAGAAAGCAGTAGCATGAGAGAGGGCGCAAACAAAATCTTACAACAGCCTCTATAAACAGGTGCTATTTGATAAAATAGGATTATAAAAAACCCTAATGTAGGACTTACCACTAAAGGAGCCACAGATTTTTGGGTTCCCCTGTTCCTGGTGTTAGTGACCCTCTAGGCAGGAATGCACTTAGGCTGAAAGAATGTTTTTATTATGCGGGTAATATGCCCAGCAGAGTAGGACAACAGTACCATAAACAGTGGCAATAAACAATTACATAAAGTGATGGTTCACACTGAAGCGGCACGACTTTCGGGGGGCGACCTGTGAAGTCGCGTGCACCGCGACTTCGGCACGACTTGCACGGACTTCATAAAATGAATGTCTATGCAAGTCGCTCCAGGTCGCCCCGAAGTAGTACAGGACCCTTTTTCTAAGTCGGAGCGACTTGTGTCGCTCCTATTAGAACCGTTCCTGTACTACACTATGGGATGCGACGGTGTGTGACTTGTCAGGCTGACCAAGTCGCCTGACAAGTCGTACTAGTGTGAATGGAAAGGTACAGTTTACAAACAACATAATATCAGTGTCACAAATAATCAATGTCCTAAATAGGGGAGGTATATACAGGGGCTAGAAGACACATTTGCTCCTTATTCACTTTTCCACTGGCTAGTGGTAAACGGCTCCTCAGAACAAATGCCTAGGGCTCCCACAAAGGGATGGTACTGTCACCAGAGTGACAAAACTGCTCCTCCAAAGATACAGTACACCAAGTGAGGACTGTCCTCCTGTTACAGGAAATGTATTACTGGTAGGGTCACCAGGTGAAAATACATTCTACAAATTGTGAAAAAGGTCAACTAATGCTGCCAGACCATCTAAAGACTAGCAATTTGCAATATATTAAATGTTTCTGCTTGAATTTTGATACAGTTTTTTTTTAAGAAGTAGATAACGATGAGCCGTAGAAGTATGCAAATTTAGTATAGTATTGTGACTTTAAAAATAAGCTTTAACAGTGCTGTACATTTTGTGATTTACGCGACCAAGGCATTTAACAGCTTATGCAGTTTTGACTCATAAAAATACTTTTAATGAGGTCCGTTTCAGATTTATGTTTGGGGTACCATGTGGTAAAACATGCTTTTATCATTTTGAATTGGTCCTCAACTTGCTAAGACAGTAGCAGGCAGCAATACCTACCTACTACATGTGTTCCATTAGAAAACTTATGACATGACAATTTTTGTCTGCGTAGTGGTGCCTTGACAGTCCATTTAAAATGAATAAAATACCTTAACACAACAAAGAGCTAAAGTGTGAGTGGGCCCATAATCAATATAGCCAGTGGTGTCATTAATCCAAGGCATATAAGTTTTCGTCTGTGTGCTAGGTGTTCAAAATGAAAATATCCTTGCTAAATTTATGGTTGGAATTTGTGGTGAGAGAAGGACATTGTGTTTCAGTGCTACTGTATGTCAGGAGTCCACACATCCATTTGCAGCCACTGTTGCATCTTTCTGTATATCCTGAAGGACTTCCCGCAGCTGCTTGGTGGCTATGCATGGAAATAAAAAGGAATAGTGCAGCTCTCTAGTCAATATTCCAATGCCCTAATACTACCTTATATACTACCTGTAGCAGCAATCATAAATAAGAGTGAGAGGGACAATATAAACATAGATCAAACCATAATCCATAATTATTCCAGTAGTAGACCCCATATAAGTAGAATATCAATTATCTTTATGATCCGCTTCAAAAACTTTTCAAAAACAAAGCAAGCAAAAGTTCAAATTCAAAAAAGCGTTATCTTAATCCCCTCCAATGCTCCACACGTGCCAAAAACTGATGGACACTCAGCTTCTCTTCCTATTACAGACAGGACAAAATAACCCAAATAACGTCCCATGGCAACTAATGATTACACTTCCTAATTCAAGAATATGGGATGTGGTACCTATATAAATGACATATTGGTAAACACGAGCTATTTTTTGATTTACACTTCCTAATTCCCCGCCATCCCTGTCAAAGTAGAACTATAAGCAAAACTTTTTTTTTTCATTTTGGATAGAGGGAGGGTTATAACCCCTGTCAGATTTTTTTCTTCGCCATCTGTGTCTCAGGGAGATTTACCTTCACTTCCTGTTCCATAGCCAAACAGGAAGTGAGCAGAAATCCCAGCAAATTAGGGGAATTCATTGGGGACCCCCAGGTCACCAGAACTAGTGTCCCCATTGGAATTTTTCCTCTCTATTACTTTTCTGGGGACAGCCCAAAATTTGGGATTTTCTTTTGCTTTCGCTTTCAATGATAATGGTAAACAGGACAAATTGAAAGGATGAATCTCCTTAATGGGGGCACAGACAGCAAGAAATAGTGCCAAGCTTTCTGATCCCTTCCCACTCTATCCAAAGCTATTAAAAATAGGTGTACACCCATGAACTTAAAAAGACAGAAAGAAAGAAATGCATTTCCTTCAATTATTTTTTTTATTGTATTAAGAGCGGCAGATACAAAGCCATAATAAAAATATAATGTATACTTATGGGACATCACTAGACAACATAGAAAGGTAACAATATTCTAGTCAATTTAGGATGTTCGTAACAGGCTGATTAGAAATTGTTATACCCAGGGGTCGACAAACCCCGGGCGCCAGGTCGCATTGGTGACTAGAATTAGAGACCTGGTGCCTGGGGTGCCCTGCAGGAGGTGTCCTGTCCCTTTTGCGCCCCCCACCTCCTCCCCGAGTGCATGGACTACTGCGCCATCTGAAAATTGAGCCCCTGGGTTTTCGGCCTTCTTCTGTGAGATGAGAGAGGTTTCCAACGGGGAACTGGCGCCCTCTTGTGGTGGCCGGGAGTTTCACAAGCAGTCAATAATGACTGTTTCCACTGCCTGTTCTCAATGCTTGCCCATCTCCTTCCCAAGAGGAGATGAGAGGGAAGTTTTTGCAGGCTTCATCTCCCTGTCCACTTACCTTTGCCTAAAGGTAAGTGGACAGGGAGTGTGGTTATTATTATTTATTTATTTTTTCAATTATTTAAAAAATAATAATAATAATAATTTTTCTTTTTTTTTTTTCAAGTATTGAAAAAAATATATATATATATTTTTTTTTTATTATGTCCCTGCCATGCCACAGCCACACAGCCGAAGGCCCCTTTCACACAGGCTGTCTGATCAGGTCCGCCTTTCAGTTTCTCAGGCAGACCTGATCGGACCCTTCAGTCTCCTCTATGGAGCGGCAATCTGCCGCCATCTGATCCTGTCCGCCAAAAACAGACGGATCAGATGGCATCGGATGGAAACAGACAGAATACAGATAAGTGCGAAGCCAGGAATGGTAATTGCCATAGACAAATGTTACAGGGAACATCTGTAGGAGAAGGATATGTATTGCTTGCCAAGCCAGTTAGGGAAATATGTATCTGTGACTGTAACTATTGCTTTATATATGTGATTAACACAATTATCTAGTCACTTGGCAAACAGGCATGAGCTGGGTTAAGTCACTTTGCTAGCAAATAAAAAAAAGGTTTGATTCCTAAAAGTTCGAGTCCAAATTCCATTTCATTTCTGGGTTTCAAATAACTATTTTCTGCAACAGTTGGAGGGATGTGAAGCCCCTGGGATTTTCACGCATCTGTGGTGGGAGTGCACAAAGATACAAGCTTATTGGGAGGGGATCACTAAGATAATCCACCAGATCACAGGAGGCTAAAACCAGGTGGAACCTTGGAGTGGTTTGTTTCACTGAATATAAGAATACGTTAGTGCCTCACTTATTGAATGCGGCCATAAGCCTGATACCAAGACTCTGGCAATCATCAGAAATTCTGAGTATGAGTGATTGGGCTACAAAGGTGAAATGGGTGGGATCCATGGAGTAAATGATGTTGGCAGCAGAGGATATTTTGATATCTGGGGAATTGGCTGAAGTCCAAAAAATCAGAGGGATATATGAAGATGCTTGGTACTTGGGGTCAACAACTGAGGCAGCTTAAGAAGCAGAAATACCTGGGCCTGAGAGGGTCAGGGACATGAGACATGCCGTAAAAGAGAAAGTGAGTCTGGCAGGAGCAGAATAAAATAGGAGGGGATTTTTTTTTTTTTTTTTTTTTTTTTTTTTTTATATGAAATGTTTATACTGGATTGTTAAATTTGTGTGATGATTCTGTTTTTTTTTTAATCCTTTTTCAAAATATGCATAGAATGTTAATATACAAAAAAAAAAAAAATATTGTTATACAATCCCGAGCATCTCTTCTATTCCTAACTTTCTAACACTAAAAAAACAGGCAAACAACTGCATTTTCATTCTGTAGTAAAGATTTATTAAAACCAGTAAAGAAGAATAAAAAATATACTTATAAACTACGAGTTGTCATTAACAACCTCCATCTGAAAATGTTAGCTGGTATGCTGAACCTGTGTATTTAAAGAGGAACTTCATGCCCCCCTATCCTTTCCCGTTATCCAGAATTGTCCTTTATTCACATACTCACCTGCCCAGTGAATCCAGCGTTATTCTGCTATGATCAGTTGGCCTGATGTCACACGCCTTATCTTGCATCTTTCTGATGCCCTGATGGCTTGGGCCAGGCCAACCCCCCACTCTGCCCACTGTGAAATAGAAAGTGAAGCATCCTGGGATATGTAACGTGCAAATCTCAGGAGGCTTTAGGGCAGAGGAGAAGTCATTCTAACCAAGGCAGCCGGGAAGCGGGCAAAAATATGCAAAAAGAAAACAAAGTGTATATATATATATATATATATAATATATATATATATACACACACATATAATTTACAATTTAGATTGCAGAGAAAGAGAATGATGCCCAGTGCATCCAGAGGGTGAAGGTCCGCTTTAATACTCTGAACAAGCCACTGGCCTTGTATGCAAATCAGAAGTGGCAGTCTTCATGTTTCTCTCATGACAGATTTACTTAAGGCTGCATTCACATGTCAGCGTATTGATCGCGGGCAGAATCGCAGCGATTCCGCCCGCGATCCGAAAATCATTGCAAATCGCTCCAAAGAAGCTCTTGTACTCTTTTGGGCGTAATGCGTCCCGCAATTTTTTTTTTTGCGCGATTCGGCAGGCAGAAATCACGGCAACATTGCACAGCCTTTGGGGTGCTATTGCAAATCACGGGCAACACACAGGCGTCCCGCGATTTGCAATGATTTCCGGATCGCGGGCAGAATCGCGGGCAGATTCGATTCTGCCCGCGATCAATACGCTGACATGTGAATGCAGCCTTACAGATACAAATTCAAAATGCTACTATTATTTAGAAGGAAAAAATGACAGTCAAAAATGTGATGTCATTATTATTTAATAAACTCTCTCTGCATTGCTACCCTACATTGAAAGACCAGATTTAGTTATTGATGTACAAACAATATGGATAGAGCTCCATCTAGTGGTGAAATATGAAAATCACAACCCCACCTTCAAACAATTTAAAAGGTATTGTAATGAATCTATTAACTTTAATGTATATGTCAGTTGTTGGGTGGGGTGAGTAAGAGAGCTATGTAATTTAGATAGTTTATGGGTTCACAGCCTGGGCAAAAAAACATTGATACATTTAAAAAAAGCCGCTTTGAATGAAACTTTATCTTGTGCTGAAAGGCTAACTTCACCTTTGTAATAAAATGTACCACAGTGGCGGTAGCTTTAAAAACACTGCACAGCTTTTACAATTAGTGCTTGGTTTAAATGCCATACCTTGGGTGTCCCGCTAGCATCACAATAATTAGTTCTCCCTCTTTTGCCTAGGTATGGAAACCAGGAAGTGACTGAAGAAATGTAAAAAAAAAAAAGTTTAAAGCAAGTAAATGATATTCTTTCCTATCTATTTACTAACGCTAGCAACATAAGGATTAAAAAATGTTACCTGAGAGAGTGAATTTTAAAATAGGAAACAAAAGCCAGAAGAAAGATGTTAATTGCTTGCTAAAGGCATCAAAGCTTTTCAGTGGACCCAGCAAGGCGTATTTAGTAAAGTATCACAAAGATTTATAATGTGCATAGTGCAGTTAATCGTAGCAACCAATCAGAATAACTGTCATACAGTGCATATGGAAAGTATTCACAACGGTTCACGTTTTCCACTTTTTGTTTTGTTACAGCCTTATTCCAAAATAGATTAAATTCATTATTTTCCCCAAAATTCTACAAGCAATACCCCAAAATGACAATGTGAAAGAAGTTTGTTCACATAAAAAATAAAAAACAAGAAAAAATTAGGTACCCCATCCCCCTAGCTTGCAAGCAAAGGTGAACACACACATTGGTCCCGCACATGTGGGGTATCACCGCGATCGTTCCACACGTGTGGGATATCACCATGAACGTCAGATCATGTGCAGTAATTCTAGCACCAGACCTCCTTTGTAACTATAAAGTGGTAACCCGTAAATGGTCCCCTTTGGATAATAAAATTTACGTTGCTTGCCGCAGTTGCGCGGGTGTGCGCAATTCTAAAGTGTGACATGTTTGGTATCTTTTTACTTGGCGTAACATCATCTTTTATATTTTACCCAAAAATTTGGTAATTTATTGTGTTTTTCTGCATAAAATTTTTAAAAAGTGAGACTACATGGGTGCTACTTCGGCTCCGGAAGGCTTACCCCCCCCCCCCCCTTCATGACCAGGCCATTTTTTTTTTTTTGCGATACAGCACTGCGTTATTTTAACTGACGGTTGTGTGACACTGTACACAAATAAAATTGATGTCCTTTTTTTTACCCACAAATAGAGCTTTCTTTTGGTGCTATTTGATCACAATATAATATAATATAATATACTATAAACAAAACAATTTAGAAAAAATAAAACAATATTTCTTACTTTCTGCTATAAAACACATCCATTAAAAAAATGTAAAAAATGTAATTTCTTCATAAGGCTCCTTTCACACCTGTCCACTCCATCGGCCTACTCCGTTCTGCTCAGCGGGGGATCGATCCGCCAATCCCCGCTGAGCAGGCGGATGACAGCTCCGTCTCCGCTCTGTCTGCAGAGACGGAGGTGTCAGATCCCCACTGTTCTCTGACCCCCTGTCCGTTCTCATCTGATCTGATCCACCAGACGGATGGAAAATAGGGTTTCCATCCGTCCGGATTTGACGGACAGGATCGAATCGGATGTCAGCGGAGATGTCTCCACTGACATCCGCTTCCCCATAGGGATGCATGGGGCATCCGTTCAGATCCACCTGAAAAACTGACAGGCGGATCTGAACGGTCCTCAATTTAGGCCACTATGTATTCTGCTACATGTTTTTGGTAAAAAAAAAAAAAAAAATCCCAATATGAGTATGTTGATTGGTTTGCGCAAAAGTTATAGCATCTACAAACTATGAGATATTTTTTTTACTAGTAATGGCAGCGATCAGTGACTTATAGCGGAACTGCGATAATGTGGAGAACAAATCGGACACCAAGTGACACTTTTGACAGTTTTTTGGGGACCAGTGACATTATTACAGTGATTAGTGTGAAAAAATACACTGGCAGGGAAGGGGTTAACATCATGGGCATTAAAAGGGTTAAATGTGTCCCTAGGGAGTGCTTGCTAACTGTGTGGTGGGTGCTAGTACTGTGGGAAGACAGAAATCCATGTTCCTGCTTAGCAGAAACATAGGACCTCTTCCCTTGTCACATAACGTTGGTCTGCCTTGTTTACATAGGCAGACAGTCGTTCTGCCTCTCTCGAAAACGATCGCCGGGTCGTTCATGGGGTTGCTATAGACAACTTTTTGGAGGCATGGCCTCCTTCTTCAGGTCTCAACACCGGTGTTTAGCAACCCCATGAATGTCATGTCCTGGGTCCTGATCGGGGATCTCTCCTCTGTGTAACCGCACTGTCGGCTACAGTATCCAGCTCTTGCAGAGTGTGCAGCGAGCGGCTGGACCGTGCGCAGGCGCACTGCATTGAGCTACCTTGAGTCATTCGAGGTGGTTGCCTTAGCTGGACGTTATCCACGTACCACTGCGGGAACGAACAGCTGAGCCGCCGGCAAGATACACACATCAGATCGGGGGATATCATTTCCATGCATGACACTATACTTGTTTGTGAGTACCTGTTTTTATGGCTTTAATCATTTTCATTAAATGGTGTTACACTAGGGCGTTGTGCGCTCTCTTTCTTTTGTTTTCAGCCTATTGGAGTAGAATGCCTTTGATTGCTTAAAGCATAACTCCACTTTTGTTGAGAAAAAAACATTCCCCTCTGGGTGATCTCTGTACATTGCAAGGATTTTAACAAACTTTGTTGCAGTTTCCTACCTACCTATCTGAAGAAATCCCTGTGTGTTTCTCTGTGCCCCTGTGCTGAGTAAGTCTAATGGGAGTGGTTTCATAATTATCAACCAGCTGCTGCAGAATCAGGGCTCTAATGAGGAAAGTGCATCTCTTTATACGTTATTTCCTATTGGGAGTATCTTACCACAAATTACATTTTTGTTGCAGGGGATGCCAAAAATCTGATTTGTATCTTTGGGCAGACTTCTGGGAAAATTGGTGAGCCAATCTCACAGGCAGGAAATTATGTTTCTGGGGTGTGGTCAGTATACATTCTGTGTACAGAACAGCTCCAGGTAGCCATATTGCATTGCACATTACAGATAATTAGAGAGGTTAAAAAGGAAAACGGAAAATTGATATCAAATACTTACCGTAATTTTCCTTTCCTGATGGACTCCATGGCAGCATACGTTCGGGTAGGCCCCGCCTCCTCTCCTACCTCATAGGACCCCACTTCCATAAATCTTTGCTCCCTTTCAGCATCAGTGTTCTGTAACTAGCCTACTCAGGAATTGGGAGGGGACTCCTGCTGCCATGGAGTCCATCAGGAAAGGAAAATTACGGTAAGTATTTGATATCAATTTTCCGTTTTCCTGAAAGACTCCATGGCAGCATACGTTCGGGAAATAACTCGCTATACACTCCCGGGTGGGAAGATGCTGAACAAAGAAAACTTTAATTGGCACTATCAACTGACAAGACTTGTATGCCAAAATTAACGGAAGATAAAGCAGCAGGTTCAATACAGTAATGGGAAAGGAAAGTATTAACAGATGACCAGGATGCTGCTTTGCAGATCACGTCAGGCGCGACGTGTTTGGAAGCTGCCCAAGACGTAGCGACGCTTCTTGTAGAGTGAGCTGTAATCGCCTCTGGAGGAGCCAAGCCCTTCGCACTATACGCCCATTGGATAGCCTGAACAATCCACACAGCCACTGCTCTAGAAGATGCACGCATTCCTTTCTTTTTGCCATGGAGCAGAACAAAAAGGAAATCTGTTTGGCGGAAGGAGGATGTGGCCTCCAAATATTGACTTAGAGTGTTGCCCACGTCTAGAGGATAAATTGAAGAATTCCCATCAGTTCTGAAGGTGGGAAGAACTATTTCAGCATTTTCGTGAAAAACAGGACACTTTTGGATTTGACCCCAGCATAGGGATAAGGACCACCCTGTCTTGAAAAAAGGTCAGAAAAGGCTCTTTGTGACCCAAACTGTGTATCTCAGAGACCCTCTTAGCGGAGGAAATGGCCACCGAAAATGCTGTCTTCAACGTAAGTTCTTTGATAGACATGGAAGCAACATCCTTTGAAAAAAAAAAGTCCAAAACTAATGGAAGATCCCATTTTGGAAATCTCGGCCTTCTCTGAGGCCTAAGCCTGACTGCGCCCTTAAAAAATTGCTGAATCAGATAATGACTTGCCCACTGAATTCCGGTGAAGGCTGAAATGGCAGATACCTGCACCCGGAGAGAACTAACCGAGAGGGACAGATCCAGACCAGATTGCAAGAAACTTAGAATCTGCTGAATAGTAGGTGTACCTACTGGACCTGACCCCTGGGCCTGATGACTCATGAACCTGGCCCATATTCTTTCATATACCCTATTGGTGCTGGGTCTTCTTGAACTCATGAGAGTCGGAATCACCTCTTCTGGACATCCGAGAGCTTCCAACCTCCCCCTCTCAAGAACCAAGCCCTGAGGTGCAGCCGTGCAGGGCATGGGTGCAGAGTAGGACCCTGAGATAGAAGGTCCGACCTGAGAGGTAGAGGGACTGGATCCCTGAAGCTGAGAAGGGACAGCAGGGGAAACCATGGTCTGTTGGGCCAGAAAGGGATTATTGCCACGATCTCTACTTCCTCCATCTTCAGTCTCCGCAGGAATTGGAGTACTATTGGCACTGGTGGAAAGGCATAAGCAGACTGGAAGTTCCACCTGTCCGTGAGGGCATCCACTCCGAAAGCTCGAGGATCTCTGAATCTCGTGTAGTACTTCCGAAGCTTCTTGTTGCGTGGACTCGCAAACAGATCCACTTCGGGCGAAATCCCCAGGGACAGCACCCAGTTGAACACCTCCTGATGGAGGGACCATTCGTTGTTGTCTAGTTGGAAACGGGATAGGAAGTCTGCCTCCACATTCAACACTCCCGGGACAAAGACCGCTGAAAGATTGGCCAGATGATGCTGAGCCCATGTCATGATCGGTTCTGTTTCTTGGAGGAGAGACATACTGCGTGTACCTCCCTGCCTCTTGACATAAGCCACTGCCGTGGTGTTGTCCATCCTTAGCAGCACTGATGACCCCTGTGTTAGATGGTGAAAAGCCTGAAGGGCTTTGAGAGCAGCTCGTAATTCTAGAATGTTGGACACCACTCCTTGACCTGGAAAGCTCCATCTGCCTTGTGCCACTTCGGACAGACAGTGGGCTCCCCAATCGGTACTGCTGGCATCTGACGTTATCGTAATCCAGGAAATTGGAGCGATTGAGTGTCACTCCCGCGCATGCGCACCGAATCTAGTGCCCGGCGGCTACTGCGCATGCGCAGAAGCGCCGCGCAACCCGGATCGCGGCCGCAGCGGGGATCGGGAGCCACCGGACAAAGAAAGAAGGTAATACCGCAACGCAAACACCAGCAGTAAGGACAATAGACATATGCCTAAACAATAGCTATAACTGGCACAATAATGATAAGGATAAATGAATGAAAAAAGGTCCCATAACAGGGCTTACCACCCTGCCCAAGCAGAGAAGGGTCCCAGAGGCACACCACCGGACTGTGTCTTCAGGCAAAGTTAGGCCACCCGCGGCAGCAGGGCTCTCTCGGCCAGACCACAGCGATCCTGCTGAGGGTCTCTTCCATTGCCCCCTCCATACCCTGCTAATAGCCAGGGCTTATCGGAGTCTCCACGACCCAATCTGCTTCAAAGTATAGGACTTGAAAATAGTAGGAACATAACACCGTATGTATGAGGAGGACGAAAAAAGAACACTGATGCTGAAAGGGAGCAAAGATTTATGGGAGTGGGGTCCTATGAGGTAGGAGAGGAGGCGGGGCCTACCCGAACGTATGCTGCCATGGAGTCTTTCAGGAAAGGTCATTTTTAGTAACATTAAATCACAATATGACTTTAATATTATTTTTTTATATTTGCTATTTTTTTTTCTTTCCCATGAAAGTGGCATTACCCTTTAATGTTGGTTATTACTATCTGACTTTGGAATGTGCCATAGTGGTGCTTTATTGGTACTAAAAACTTCTGTTTTCAGAGTTGGAAGCTGTAATTGACTATTTGTTTTTGTATATTACAACTCTACATTCTTTTGTGCGTGTTTATGGAACATGTATGCTTGAATGTGTTCAAATAAAACTTTTTTCTGATTAAAAAAAACATTTTTTAAAAAGTGCATTTTTTCCAAAAAAAAGTTGCGTCGAAAAACTGCTCTGCAAATACCGCGTGTTATAAAAAAAAAATTATAATGTTTGGAGGTTCTAAGATATTTTCTAGCAAAGAATACTGTTTTGTTACATTTAAACAAAAAGGGCCAGAAAAGGCCAAAAATGGCACAAATTCCTCCAGAGTTCATAAATTAATGTCATTCTATCCAGAAGTGTAACTAGGAGTGCCTAGGCACCCATGAGAACTACGGGCAAAATAATAATGCAGCATGCTATGCATGCCGTGCCAAACAGTGGGTGTGGCCAATTTGAACTAATAGTGTGAGGGGCTTAAAGAAGAAGTAAAACTTCCTCTGTAACTTGTACCTATGATAAGGCTTACCTATAAGTAGGGTAAATATCTCCTAAACATGCACCGTTTAGGAGATATTTACTTTGCATGCAGCCAGTGACATCACTGGCGCATGCATTCTGTGTCCTTTCTTCAAAGCCCTGTGCCCATGTGATGCCTACTAGCTCATTATGCCTTTGTCTTTCAGGTTTTTTTTTTTGCCGACCGCCGCACGACTATTTACTGCGGCAGTCAGCCCCGTACAGGCAAAGTGACGTAGTACTACGTTGCTCGCCTGAGAGCCTCTAGGGGGCGAGCGCGCGCCGACAGAGGCGCGCTCCCGCCCCCGCTCGTTCCCTAATATGTCCACGCGAGTGACCGGCGGACCCGATGTCCGCCGGTCACTCGCGATCTCCTGGTGCAGAGGGAGAAAGGCAGGCGGCTAATGTAAACATGTCATTCTCCCTGATCTAACTGCAGAGATCATACGATCCTGCTATGTAGGATCGTATGTCTCTGTGGTTACATCACTAGCCACACCCCTTTACAGTTAGAAGCACGCCCCTAGGGACACACTTAACCCCTGCATCACCAATAAAGTTAACCCCTTCCCTGCCAGTGTCATTTTTACAGTAACAGTGCATATTTATAGCACTGATTACTGTAGTAATGTCACTGGTAACCCCAAAAGTGTCAAAAATGTCAGTCAAGGGTCCGATCTGTCCACCTGTCACGGCTGCCGATCGCTACCGCGCATGCGCGAGTGACGTCATGCGTCACTCCCGTGCATGCGCACCGAATCTAGTGCCCGGCGGCTACTGCGCATGCGCAGAAGCGCCGCGCAACCCGGAAGCGTCGGCCGCGATCGCGGCCGCAGCGGGGATCGGGAGCCACCGGACAAAGAAAGAAGGTAATACCGCAACGCAAACACCAGCAGTAAGGACAATAGACATATGCCTAAACAATAGCTATAACTGGCACAATAATGATAAGGATAAATGAATGAAAAAAGGTCCCATAACAGGGCTTACCACCCTGCCCAAGCAGAGAAGGGTCCCAGAGGCACACCACCGGACTGTGTCTTCAGGCAAAGTTAGGCCACCCGCGGCAGCAGTAGAAAGGTAAGGGTGACCAGCGCTATGGAGTGCAGACCTTAGACAATAGTGAAGGTGTAAGCTGCCAACAACCAAACCCACGAGGGGTTAAAGTGTGAAATATATATGAAAGGAGGTTGTAACGGCGCTACCTTAAAGTGAATAAGTGCTTATTGTATGTGCCAACTTAAGACAAAGTGCCAATAAAAATTGTGTCATAAAAACCATTTAATTTAAAATTAAATAAAGTGCACTAGTGATTTGTGGTGTGACCAAGTTAGTTGGTTAATGAACTGGGCCCATAAGGTGCAACTCAGTAAAGTGCAAGTGCTGTGCTGCATATACTAGACGAGTAAGAAATAATGGGTTCCCAATGTGCATTTATTTTATAATAACAATTAACAGAAAATAAGTTAAATTCATAAGTGAAAAATCTCATAAGACAGTGAACATAAATTAATCCGTGCTGTGCGTGGAATTTGTAATACCACTAAAGTGAAAAAAGTGCTAAATTGAATAAAAGAAAATGATAAATAAAATTGGGGTTGCAATTTTGTTGTACATCCACTAGATGTCGCCCCTAGATATACGACCTGTACTTAAGGAAAAAGATGGTCGGTTTCTTCCGGGGTTCTCCAGTGGGTCGAACCAGGCTTTTTAGTACCTCAGGTTAGAAGAAAGAAACCCCATGATGTAAAGTATATCTGTAGCGTGGAAGAGAGAGCATAAAGACTCACGTTTGAGGCTGTCTAGGATCAGCGGTGATGGCCGGGAAGCTTCCGCGTTCCACGGCCCAGGCTCCGAAACCGGAAGTGACGTAATGACGTTACGACTCCGCCCTACGCGTTTCGTCATGTGACGTCTGCTGGAGCGGCGTGACGCCGCTCCAGCAGACGTCACATGACGAAAACGCGTAGGGCGGAGTCGTAACGTCATTACGTCACTTCCGGTTTCGGAGCCTGGGCCGTGGAACGCGGAAGCTTCCCGGCCATCACCGCTGATCCTAGACAGCCTCAAACGTGAGTCTTTATGCTCTCTCTTCCACGCTACAGATATACTTTACATCATGGGGTTTCTTTCTTCTAACCTGAGGTACTAAAAAGCCTGGTTCGACCCACTGGAGAACCCCGGAAGAAACCGACCATCTTTTTCCTTAAGTACAGGTCGTATATCTAGGGGCGACATCTAGTGGATGTACAACAAAATTGCAACCCCAATTTTATTTATCATTTTCTTTTATTCAATTTAGCACTTTTTTCACTTTAGTGGTATTACAAATTCCACGCACAGCACGGATTAATTTATGTTCACTGTCTTATGCGATTTTTCACTTATGAATTTAACTTATTTTCTGTTAATTGTTATTATAAAATAAATGCACATTGGGAACCCATTATTTCTTACTCGTCTAGTATATGCAGCACAGCACTTGCACTTTACTGAGTTGCACCTTATGGGCCCAGTTCATTAACCAACTAACTTGGTCACACCACAAATCACTAGTGCACTTTATTTAATTTTAAATTAAATGGTTTTTATGACACAATTTTTATTGGCACTTTGTCTTAAGTTGGCACATACAATAAGCACTTATTCACTTTAAGGTAGCGCCGTTACAACCTCCTTTCATATATATTTCACACCCGCGGCAGCAGGGCTCTCTCGGCCAAACCACAGCGATCCTGCTGAGGGTCTCTTCCATTGCCCCCTCCATACCCTGCTAATAGCCAGGGCTTATCGGAGTCTCCACGACCCAATCTGCTTCAAAGTATAGGACTTGAAAATAGTAGGAACATAACACCGTATGTATGAGGAGGACGAAAAAAGAACACTGATGCTGAAAGGGAGCAAAGATTTATGGGAGTGGGGTCCTATGAGGTAGGAGAGGAGGCGGGGCCTACCCGAACGTATGCTGCCATGGAGTCTTTCAGGAAAGGTCATTTTTAGTAACATTAAATCACAATATGACTTTAATATTATTTTTTTATATTTGCTATTTTTTTTTCTTTCCCATGAAAGTGGCATTACCCTTTAATGTTGGTTATTACTATCTGACTTTGGAATGTGCCATAGTGGTGCTTTATTGGTACTAAAAACTTCTGTTTTCAGAGTTGGAAGCTGTAATTGACTATTTGTTTTTGTATATTACAACTCTACATTCTTTTGTGCGTGTTTATGGAACATGTATGCTCAGGGGCGGACTGACCATACGGGCATTTAGGGCACTGCCCGGGGGCCCGGGGCCAGTAGGGGGCCCCATGACGCTTGCCATCTTACTATATTCAGGGAAGCTGTCAGCATGGTAGTGAAGCGAGTATAACATGGATGGACTATTTAGTGTGAGCTGGAGCAGGCACGGGCAGAGGAACACACAGCAGCTCTGTGCTCCGAGGTTGTGTTACACTTTGAGCTATGGGAGAGTAAAAACAACATCTGATGTGGGTGGGAGTGCAGAGACAGTATTTCAGATTTGATGGACCAGCAAGCTAGAAGTAGAATTGAAAGTCGGTAAAGCTCTCTGCTCTCTGTATGACCGCTCTGACTTGCTGACATCCGTGGAAGAGCCCTGAGTGTTAACCATTGCTTATCTGCTGCAAGGAAATGCTACACTGCTGCTATCCTCTGTTCTTGCATTAAAGCATATGTAAAGTGAAATGATTGCCTCTGCTCACTGATTTTCTTACACTGAGCATAAAAAGCTGACTTGCTATATGCTTGCTGACAGAGGCATAACTAGAACTTTTAGAGCCCCAGTGCAAGAACCCATGGGGCCCCCCTGACTCCCAGCCTGGGCCCATCCCACTGATCCCTGAGGCCATTTGCTTCCATTTCAGGTTTCTTTATTACAATCAGCAACAGCAGGACCTTTTCACATGTTCTGTAGCGGATCTCCTTCCTGCTGTTTTGGTTCCCCCCACGGTAGCAAAACACCAGAGCCTGGTCGCATATGCGACCTTTGCAACCCTGGTAGTGTCAGTCAGTAGGGCAATGGATCGTGTCAGTAAGGCCGTGGACAGTGTCTGCAGGGCAGTGGACAGTGTCAGTAGGGCAGAGGATGGTGTCAGTAGGGCAGAGGATGGTGTCAGTAGGGCAGAGGATGGTGTCAGTAGGGCAGTGGAAGGTGTCAGTAGGGCAGTGGAGGGTGTCAGTAGAGCAGTGGAAGGTGTCAGTAGAGCAGTGGATAGTGTCAGTAGAGCAGACGACAGAGTTAGTAGAGCAGTGGGTGGTATCAGTAGAGCAGTGGACGGACGGTGTCAGTAGAGCAGAGGACGGTGTCAGTAGAGCAGAGGTGTAACGCTCATGCGTTTTTTGTTAGTGAATGGATTTGCAGCTGCAGAATTATTACACTCAGTAGTCATGTAGAGAATGTGTTGAACAACATATCCAACTCTCAGGACTTCATCACTGTGTACAGCCTGTTATGCAAATATACATACACTCAATATGATGTTCCTGGAGTGATAGAATGTATATGATAGAATAGAGGTGAGAGACAGGCAATAGAATGGTGAGCACTTAGTAGTAGTATTCAGGAGAGTGGTAGGTGATGATAGTATGCAGATAGGTTTTAGCAATCATGTATAGTAACAGGTGGTAGGGGACAGCAGATGAAGTATGCAAGAGAGAGTAACCTAGTGCAATGATAGGTGATGGTAGTCCCAAGAGCTAGCAATCTATGCAGATGATAGAAATAGCTTAGATAGTAATAGTCTCTTTAGTATGCAGTAGTAGAGAGTGAAAGTTAGGTTGAGGAAGGAATCCCCTGCGGGGTACTTATAACTAGATGGGTTAGTAGTAGCAAGGTCCAAGAGTAATGGAGTAATCCGGTAGCGAGATACTGGATCGGTAGCGAGGTTCCGATCTTGTTCAGGCAAGGGGAATAGCTTGAAGCTCCGGCAGCATTGGACAAGACAAGGCAACATGCGGTTTGAACGAGCAATGAGTGAGAGAAAGCCGGCGATTGAAATAGCCGCTCATAGCGGCGCCCGGCGATGACGTCATTGCCCTTAAAGGTGTAAGCGTTCCATTTGGATAGCAAGATGGGACGCAATATTAAGAGAGAAATGTGGAAATAAGGGTACCAGAGGTACCAGAACATTACAGTACCCCCCCCCCCTTAAGGCCGGCTCCGGAAGGCCTCTAGAACTGGTTTTTCCGGGTATTTCGAGTGGAAATTGCGAATCAGTCTAGGGGCATGTATATCGGAGGTATCCAGCCAGGTGTCGTCTTGGGGCCCATAGTTCTTCCATCGTACTACATATTGGAGTCTTCTTCTATGGATACGAGAATCCAGAATCTCCTTTATCTCAAATTCTTCTCCGCCTTCAACTTGTACAGGAGGTGGAGGTGAGATGGTAGGCCTTATTCCTTGGTTAGGAACATGGGGCTTTAGTAGAGACACATGGAAGATGGGATGTATCTTGAGGTCTGTTGGTAATGTGAGTTGTACTGCAGCTTTTCCAATAAGCTTCTTTAGTGGAAATAAGGGTACCAGAGGTACCAGAACATTACAAGAGGACGGTGTCAGCAGAGCAGTGGATGGTGTCAGTAAGGCAGGGGACAGTGTCAACAGAGCAGTGGATGGTGTTAGTAGGACAGTGGATGATATCAGAAGGGCAGAGGATGGTGTCAGTAGAGCAGACGACAGAGTTAGTAGAGCAGACGACAGAGTTAGTAGAGCAGACGACAGAGTCAGTAGAGCAGTGGATGGTATCAGTAGAGCAGTGTACGGACGGTGTCAGTAGGGCAGAGGATGGTGTCAGTAGAGCAGTGGATGGTGTCAGTAGGGCAGTGGACGGTGTCAGTAGGGCAGTGGAAGGTGTCAGTAGGGCAGTGGACGGTGTCAGTAGGGCAGTGGACGGTGTCAGTAGGGCAGTGGACGGTGTCAGTAGGGCAGTGGAAGGTGTCAGTAGGGCAGTGGACTGTGTCAGTAGAGCAGTGGCCGGTGTCAGTAGGGCAGTGGATGGTGTCAGAAGAGCGGTGGACGGTGTCAGTAGGGCAGTGGATGGTGTCGGTAGGGCAGTGGATGGTGTCGGTAGGGCAGTGGAAGGTGCCAGTAGGGCAGTGGATGGGGTCAGTAGTCTTTTATTTTTGTTAATTTTTTTACCAATTTATTTTATTATTTTGTTTTACAATTTTATTTTTTATTACTTTATACAACTTTTTTTAGGAGCCCAGTTGGGAGGCTTTGGTGATATACCAGGGTTCTAAACAGACCTCTAATCTTTCACCTTGGAGCGAAAATAAGAAAGAAAGAAAGAAGATTGAGGACACAGCCAGGGCTGGTGCAAGGATTCTTGACACCCTAGGCAAAACCACATTTTGCCGCCCCCCCCCCATTGGCTCTGCCCCTGACCCCACCCCCTTTTCCCTGCCCATGTATACGGTGGCAGGGGTGAAGATTTTTTGTGGCTCCTCTCTACCTATTTCTTCCGCCGTGGTCCCCAGGCCTGCACCTGCTCTTCTGGCCCAGACTGAAGACAAATAATGGCAACACCGGCTCGCTTCCCCACACCAGCTGTGGTCTGTAGGTATACAGACAAGCTAGGGAGGTATACGGACAGGCTAGGGGAGTAAACGGACAGGCTAGGGTAGTATACAGACAGGCTAGGGAAGTATACAGACAGACTAGGGTAGTATACAGACAGGCTGGGGATGTGTACAGACAGGCTGGGGTTGTATGCGGACAGGCTGGGGTGGTATGCGGACTGGCTGGGGATGTATACGGACAGACTGGGGTGGTATACGGACAGGCTGGGGATGTACAAGGACAGGCTGGGGATGTACAAGGACAGGCTGGGGATGTATACGGACAGGCTGGGGATCTATACGGACAGGCTGGGGATCTATACGGACAGGCTGGGGTGGTATGTTGACAGGCTGGGGATGTGTACGGACAGGCTGGGGTGGAATACGGACAGGCTGGGGTGGTATGCGGACAGGCTGGGGTGGTATGCGGACAGGCTGGGGTGGTATGCGGACAGGCTAGGGTGGTATGCGGACAGGCTGGGGTGGTATGCGGACAGGCTGGGGTGGTATGCAGACAGGCTGGGGTGGTATATGGACAGGCTGGGGATGTATACGGACAGGCTGGGGATGTATACGGACAGGCTGAGGTGGTATGTTGACATGCTGGGGATGTGTACGGACAGGCTGGGGTGTGGGTGTGGCTTGAGTGTGGATGGGGACACAGGGGGCCCCATGATCTCCTATTGCCCGGGGGCCCCATGAGTTGTCAGTCCGCCCCTGTGTATGCTTGAATGTGTTCAAATAAAACTTTTTTCTGATTAAAAAAAAAAAAAACATTTTTTAAAAAGTGCATTTTTTCCAAAAAAAAGTTGCGTTCGAAACACTGCTCCGCAAATACCGCGTGTTATAAAAAAAAAAATGATAATGTTTGGAGGTTCTAAGATATTTTCTAGCAAAGAATACTGTTTTGTTACATTTAAACAAAAAGGGCCAGAAAAGGCCAAAAATGGCACAAATTCCTCCAGAGTTCATAAATTAATGTCATTCTATCCAGAAGTGTAACTAGGAGTGCCTAGGCACCCATGAGAACTACGGGCAAAATAATAATGCAGCATGCTATGCATGCCGTGCCAAACAGTGGGTGTGGCCAATTTGAACTAATAGTGTGAGGGGCTTAAAGAAGAAGTAAAACTTCCTCTGTAACTTGTACCTATGATAAGGCTTACCTATAAGTAGGGTAAATATCTCCTAAACATGCACCGTTTAGGAGATATTTACTTTGCATGCAGCCAGTGACATCACTGGCGCATGCGTTCTGTGTCCTTTCTTCAAAGCCCTGTGCCCATGTGATGCCTACTAGCTCATTATGCCTTTGTCTTTCAGGTTTTTTTTTTTGCCGACCGCCGCACGACTATTTACTGCGGCAGTCAGCCCCCTCCAGGCAAAGTGACGTAGTACTACGTTGCTCGCCTGAGAGCCTCTAGGGGGCGAGCGCACGCCGACAGAGGCGCGCTCCCGCCCCCGCTCGTTCCCTAATATGTCCGCGCGAGTGACCGGCGGACCCGATGTCCGCCGGTCACTCGCGATCTCCCGGTGCAGAGGGAGAAAGGCAGGCGGCTAATGTAAACATGTCATTCTCCCTGATCTAACTGCAGAGATCATACGATCCTGCTATGTAGGATCGTATGTCTCTGTGGTTACATCACTAGCCACACCCCTTTACAGTTAGAAGCACGCCCCTAGGGACACACTTAACCCCTGCATCACCAATAAAGTTAACCCCTTCCCTGCCAGTGTCATTTTTACAGTAACAGTGCATATTTATAGCACTGATTACTGTAGTAATGTCACTGGTAACCCCAAAAGTGTCAAAAATGTCAGTCAAGGGTCCGATCTGTCCACCGCAATGTCGCAGTCCCGCAAAAAAAAAAATCGCAGATCACCACCATTACTCGTTAAAAAAAAAAACAATAAAAATGACAAAAATCTTTCCCTTAGTTAGTAAACGCAATAACTTTTGCGCAAACCAATCAAAATACGCCTTTTGCGATTTTTTTTACCAAACATATGTAGCAGAAAACAAATTGGCCTAAAATGTTAAAATTTTGATTTTTACATTTTTTGGGGCAGAATTTCATATAAAAAATTTGAAAAATATTGTTATTTTTTCAAAATTGTCGCTATTTTTTTGTTTATAGAGCAAAAAGTAAAAATCGCAAAGGTGACCAAATACCACCTAAAGAAAGCTCTGTTTGTGGGGAAAAAGGACGTCAATTTCATTTAGGTACATCGATGCACGACCGCGCAATTGTCCGTTAAAGTCACGCAGTGCCGAATCGCAAAATAGGGTCTGGTCAGGAAGGGGGTAAAATCTTGCTCTGACATGCATTGTGATCTGGAAGGTCTTATATAGACAGGTGTGTGGCTTTCCTAATCAAGTCCAATCAGTATAATCAAACACAGCTGGACTCAAATGAAGATGTAGAACCATCTCAAGGATGATCAGAAGAAATGGAAAGCACCCGAGTTAAATATATGAGTGTCACAGCAAAGGGTCTGAATACTTAGGACCATGTGATATTTCAGTTTTTCTTTTTTAATAAATCTGCAACAATGTCAACAATTCTGTGTTTTTCTGTCAGTATGGGGTGCTATGTGTACATTCATGAGGAAGAAGAATGAACTTAAATGATTTTAGCAAATGGCTGCAATATAACAAAGAGTGAAAAATTTAAGGGGGTCTGAATACTTTTCGTACCCACTGTATATATATATATATATATATATATACACACACACACACAAATGTTTTGACTTTCATTTCAGTTTTGAATCCAAATGAGTTGTTTTACAATCTGATTGTTTACAATCACTTTAAAGAGGGGTATGGTCAAATAAAACCTGAGCCTGTATACATAACAAACTTACTGTATACCACAGTTCTCCTGTGCCACAAGCAAGACATAACCCTAACCTTAGTGCCTGGGACTTTACTACCTCTTTAACCCCTTCCTAGCTGACCTTCTCCCTACTTCACCTTTTTCTGGTTCCTCTATGGGTCATAACAGTCTATAGTGCACTGCTTCACCCACCACCTGAGCATCATCCTTCACATTGCATGACATGGACAGTTTATTGGCCTATTTGCTCTGCATTCTTATGTCTGCACTGTATAGTCGTCAATCATTATTTAACTGTTGTTAAAATTAGCAGTTTGCTCCCTTCATGCGCTGTATACACAGAGACATTTTAGCATATGCTGACCCGTCATGGCATACGCATGTGCAATGAACTCTTCGAAGCCGTGTGCAGCCAGAAGCACGCACACGCAACGAGTATTACGAAGCAGCCTCTCCCATTTTAGAAGTGGGCACGCATGCGTACTGAGTGCAACAAAGCTGTCTCCGTCCATTCCGATAAGGGCACGCATGCGTACTGAGTGCAACAAAGCTGTCTCCGTCCAGTCCGATAAGGGCACGCATGCCCTTTAGGCGCACAGTAGAAGAGGTTACAGGAAGCGGGTCACGAGCTTTTTTTTAATCAACATGTCGACTGCTATGAACTTCGGGACAAAAAATTTCAAACCTCGAGCTCCAGACAAGGGAGCTTTTCCTCTGGATCACTTTGGTGAGCTGTGGGCAGCAGGAGAAGGGATTGGGAGTAGCCGGGCGGTCACTTAGTTATCATTTATTTCTATTGGAAAATCTGACCCTTCTGTTTAGCTTTGATAAGGATAGTGAGAGGAAAAGTAATTGCAGGTCTGTGAAACAGCGCCCCTGGGTGGATGAATATGGTCAGTACAGAACATCTAGTGCAATGATTGCAAACCTTGGCACCCCAGATGTTTTGGAACTACATTTCCCATGATGCTCCTGTTTTCTGCAGTGTATTTGGGCATCATGGGAAATGTAGTTCCAAAACATCTAGGGTGCCAAGGTTCGCTATCACTGATTAGTGAATGGTTTGTTCTCCATGTACTTTATTACAATGGGTGCAGCAATGTTTGCTGGTTATATTTCTATTCATTTTATTAAAGGACTCCGCAATCACAGGACTTTCCGCCTGCAACAGGAATTTCCTCCCGGCATTTTAAGCCTGTGCTGTGGCCGCCTTTCAGCTATAGCGTGAGTGCCGAATGGTTGATGGCATCCCAGTCTTAGTCCATAGGGTTCAATATTGAGTTGGCCCAACCTGTGCAGCTATAACAGCTCTAACTCTCCATAAAAGACATGGATGAGCGAGTCTGGGGTGGAGGAATTTGACAGTCCCGACCTCAACCCTTTGGGATAAATTAGAGAGGAGACTGCGAGCCAGGCCTTCTCGTCCACATCAGTGCCTGACCTCACAAATGCGCTTCTGGAAGAATGGTCAAACATTCCCATAGACACACTCCTAAACCTTGTGGACAGCCTTCCCAGAAGAGTTGAAGCTGTTATAGCTGCAAAGGGTGGGCCAACTCAATATTGAATAAATCCTTACACAGACAGCCGCTCAGGTGAGACAACGTTCCAGGTGCGAGTCGGATCCGTAGTCCAAATAACAATCCAAAGCAAGAAGAGGTGACCGCACTCAGGATTGGGTGAAACCATAGAAGTGTTTTATTCTTCACCACAGGTAACAAACTTTACAGTACATCACAGGGACAGGTATACAGGTTGACGCCTTTCACCATACTTTTGATCGCTTACTCATAACCATACAACTCCATATTGAACTCTACGGACTAAGACTGGGATGCCATTAAAGTTCATATATGTGTGTGAAGGCAGGTGTCCCAATACTTTTGGCAATATAGTGTATACGTGTGGTTGGCCTAAAGCATCATTAAAGTGGTTGTAAATCCCCCTGAAATGTTTGTATAAGTAAGTATATAAGGCTTACCTATAGGTACTGTAAATGTCTTTTAACCAGTCCTGGACCGGAAGGTTTTGCCCCCTTTAAAGCGGAGTTCCGGGCACAGAAGTCATTTTTCACTGAACATACCCCCGGGACAGTCAGGGCTAGCACATTCCACAATGGATAGCCTCTGATCTGTCCCGGGTCGCACTTACCTGCAAGAAGAAATACTCACTTATAAAATTTCTTCCACAGCGTTGCCATCTCTCTTGTGGGCAGCTGAAGCCGGCGCGGTCCTCTTCTGTGTCTTCTTCGGTGTCTTCTTGTCCCAGAATGCGCCTGTACCGGCCCCTCTCGTCACTTCCGGTGCGGCGCCGCATTCCTCCACAGCTTCTGGGCATGCCCAGAAGCTGTTTAGCAGGGAATGCGGCGTCACCCGGAAGTGACGAGCGGGGCCGGTGCCGTCGCATTGATTCCTGGAAGCGATGACGTTCAGCTCCCAGGAATCAGTGCAAGCCAGGAAGTGACGGGTGAGCCGCGGCGCTGAGGGAGGAAGTGAAGACTAGGTGAGTATCTTCGATCTTCAATTACAAGGTGAGTGAATAAAAAAAAAAAAAAAATCTTAACTATCCAATTCTGTTTCAGGTTAAGGGGAAGAAGCGGACGGGCACAAAAAAAAAATATCGATATGATTTTTGCAATTCAGCACTGCGTTATTTTAACGGAAAATTGCGCAGTCGTGCGACGCTGTACCCAAATAAAATTGATGTCCTTTTTTTCCCCCCACAAATAGAGCTTTCTTTTGGTGGTATTTGATCACGTCCTGTGATTTATTATTATTTTTTTTTTTTTTGTTTCCACTATAAACAAAAAAAAGAGCAACATTTCTGGGGGGGGGGGGGGGGAACAATATTTTTCACATTCTGCTATGTAAATATGAAAAAAATCTAAATTTTTCATCCTTTTAGACCAATTTGTATTCTGCTACATATTTTTAGTAAAAAAAAACCGCAATAAGCGTATTTTGATTGTTTTGTGCAAAAGTTATCGCGTCTACTAACTACGGGAAAGATTTGTTTTATTTATTTATTTTTTACTAGTAATGGTGGCGATCAGCAATTTTTTTTTTTGTGGGACTGTGACATTGCAGGGGACAGATCAGACACCTAACTCACATTTTTGACACTTTTGGGGGGGACCAGTGACATTTCCACAGCAATCGGTGCTAAAAATATGCACTGTTACTGTAATAATGACATTGGCAGGGAAGGGGTTAATCTAGGGGTGATCAAAGGGTTTCGCGCAGGAGAGGCTGCCTGCTGCAGTAAATCTGCGGCAGGCAGTCTTAATGTGGCTAAACTTGCACTGTTTAGAAGATATTTACATAGCTGATGTCATCGGTGCATGCTCTCTGAAGGAATGGCCGCTCAAGCAGTTCCTTCAGAGCCCTGTGCCTTGACCGGCGGCTCCCTCGAGCATGCGCGGCAGTGATGTCCTGCAGCTCTGGTTAGTAGCACAGCCAGAGTCTGCAGACCTGAAAGGAAGACAGGCGAAGATGGATGCAGCCTCCAGCGGGGTTGATAGGGTTTTAGCTTGGAGGTAAGTGTCCTATAATGTGCTAGTATGCAATACATACTAGCACATTATGCCTTTATTTTCCAGGTAAGAAAAAAACAAATTAACAGACTTTACTTCCTCTTTAAACCCAATCGTAAAAAAACATTTATTATATTGCAGCCTACTATTTCTTAGGTATGATGGCTGCATTCATTTTTCTTTTTAGGCTTTCTTTCCTTTATTTTCACTTGGCGATCCAGCCGGTAAGTCTTGTTTTTGTCTTTTTTATCAAGTTGTTATGGGTAATGTTCCCCTTTAAGTGAATTGGTAACCGGTCACAGGTCACAATGAACTAAGAGGTGTTACCACCCCTCAAGCTGCAAATTTAAATAAGCTTTTACTATCCTGAGCCTCCTATAAGGCTGCTTTCATACTGATATGCCACACCACGGTCGCAGCACAGCCTAACAACCTTTTTTTTTTTTTTTCTTTTTTTTTTATAAATGTGACTATACCATTGCAAAAGTGCAGTGTATGTGATGTTTATTACACTGACCTTATTATCTTCCAGCTTCTGCTGCCATCACCCTCCAGGCTGCTAGAAAGTTCCCAGGCAAAGTGCACTTAGTATGACTCTACCTGGGACAGGAGCCGGCGCTAAAGAGTAAGCATCGGCTTATGCAGCCCCTGCTCTCTCCACGGCCGCCTGCTTCCTCCTCTGCCAGCACCAGCTCCGCACACTCTGTTTCTCTGGGATGGTGGGTTGGCAACCTTTTGCTTGCAATCTGGGCTGGCCAACCCACCATCCCATGGCCACCTGCCTCCTCCCCTGCCAGCACCCTCTCCACACACTCTGATGATCTGGGATGGTGGGTCGGCAACCCACCATCCAAGAGCTTGGGCATGTGCTTCCCTGGTATGAGGTCACAAGCCTGTCCTGAGCCTCCCAAAAAGTTTCTTTCAAACTGATGTGTTACGCCTCGGCCCCTGCTCCCTCCACAACCGCCTGCTTCCTCCACTGCCAGCGCTGGCTCCACACACTCTGATGCTCTTGAATGGTGGGTCAGCAACCTGTTGCTTGCGATCTGGGCTTGCCAACCCGCCATCCCAGAGCATGGGCATGTGCTTCCCTGGTTTTGAGGTCATGGGCCACATCAGAGTTCTCCACGGGCCACAGGTTTAGCACCCCCATTTCTAGAACTAGACTTAACCAGGGAGGACAATAACGGCTGACAAAAAAATCTGAGATGTGTGCAATAGTCCACTGGTGCAAAATATCAATTATTAGTGGTCATGTTGAGCCCACATGAGTGCCCCTATAGCAAGTGGCTTGCTTTTAGGGCACTCCACCAGGGGGAGGACCCAGAAGCACCAGTGGGTGGCCCCAAGAAGAGGGGTTTTGGGGGCTGCCCTGTGCAAAACCATTGCACAGAGTAGGTAAGTATACAGCGCTTGTTTTAATTTAAAAAATAAAAAGGGAGTGAACGTTTACAGACACTTTATTGAGAAGTGTTCCTTGTACTGGCTGTCCTAGTTGGAATCTTCTGTCGTCTGCCAATTCTCATTCCCCTGCAGCAGTAATCTTATGGTGCTGTGGGAGGTACATACAGGCGCTGGAGCTGTTATAAGCACTGGTCAAGATTGCTGACACTGCCTTCTGTTTCCAGCCCCCTCCTCCATTCATCAAAGCTGTACTATTGTTTCCATCAAGTGCTCTATGAATGGAGGACAGGTGAATGAATGAAAATTCTGCTGCCTCCATTCATAGAGTGCTTTTCATCGATGGAAGTTATGCTACTTGGAAAAAAAATGTGTAAATCAAATAAATTCCAGGCATGAAGAGCTACTGTGTGACTCTAGCCTTGCCTCTGCATTTACAGACTGGGTGCAGATTTCAGTGGAGATCAGCTGCCAGGGAATGATTTTGTTTTATCCACTCTTTGTGTACTTGCATGTAATTCATTTATTTTGATCACATCCACTTTTTTCCTACAGGTGAATGTAAACCTTTCAAAAACAAGTTCATGAAATGTTTACGGGAAAACTCATTTCAGAGTAATCTGTGCAGAGAAGAATCAAAGGAATATTTGGAATGCAGAATGGAAAGGTTTGTGCACACCAAGTTCAAATGAGAACCCTCATATATGTAAAGTGCATCTAAACCCAAAAACAAAAAATAATAGTATTGCAGCTTACCACTAATGGTGGCTGCATTAGTTTTCTTTAGCACTTGTTTCCTTTATTTTTACTTGGTAATCCTGTCATTAGCACACTTCTGGTCCTAGGGTGACAACCGTACTGAGCAGCCTTGGCACCCCAGGACATGGAATGTGTTAGGACTACATAACCTGTGTTACAACTACATAACACCTCCCTCTCTTCTCCATAATGGGGGTAGGTTATTTGTAGTTCAGAGATTGAAGGGAACAATTCTAACTAATAACTACCTGTACTTTCTGCCTCTGGTTGAACTGCCTTTTTTTTTTACATATGTTGGACAAGTATAAAAAAAAAAAAAAATGCTTTAAGTGTTATAATGTTTTTGTAAGACCAAATGGTAGCAAACAAGAGAAATTTATTGTTAGTGCTTACATATACTTTAACCCTTTAAAACTTACGAGACGGCCTGCAATCTTTACCATGGCTAGCGACGTTATGATCTGACCACAAAATCAAATATGCAAACCACCAAGGAAATGTATCACGAGACCAGATGTCATGGAATTTTTGAGCAGGGGTTCTGCATCCAAATATTTTTTTTTTCCTCTACTATCTGAGCTTAAAGTGATTTGTAAAGCTTTATTTTTTGCGCTATAAACAAAAAAAAGAGCGACAATTCTGAAAAAAAAAAAAAGACAACAATATTTCTATCATTCATCGAAAGACACAGCTCCTTACCTTCATGACTCGTAGGGTTATGCTCCTTCTTCTAGGAATAGGCACTAGGCAGGAAAATAAACGTAACCACGCCTATGTGGGCTGTCCCTGCAGGCATAACCCCTCAGACTCTCATCAGTTTGTTCTGCCTAGTGTTAGGAATAGGACCTACCTCGCCACGACATTGCCCCGACGGATGAGGATGAGCCTGCAAATGGACAATGTCGCTGGGACGCATCGCCCTGGACACTCTGAGTCGCAGCTTCCCCTTGGCTGACAACACCCCTTTTCCAGATGGGAGGTGATCTGTTTTGGAATGGTGCCCACCTGGTACCGTGGTATGGTGAGTAAAATTGTCCCCCCAAACACCCTTGGCGTGAGCCCCTCCCTGGAATGGCTGAACCTTAGTGGCTCCCTTGGTTCCCTGGCACCCCGGAGGACTAATCTGGTGTACCCCTTGGCATTCCCCTACCCCTAGCGGGTTTCACCTTGGGGTGGCGGGGGGTGATAATATTGCAGCCGTTAAGGAGCTTATTTAAGTGGGGTGGATTATCCTGGCTGGGTTACTGACTAGGGACCTTTAGATGCCTATCGTTCTGGGACCCCTTTGGTAGGTCCTGGAGACTGCATGGCGTGCCGTGGGGGCCGCCATTTTGTTGTGGTTCATGATCTCTGTGTTCCCATTAATTTGCATGGGCAGCCATTTTCTATACTTCCCCATTTGAGAATGTATGAATGGCCATTTTCTTGAGGTCCATGGGATGGACAGGCATGCGACATGGCTTGTAATGATAGAGGCAGGGCTTCTTCCTCTTCCTGTGCAGACAGTGTTAGTTTCATTTTTACACTAATCAGGCTGGATGCTTCTCTGTGGTCTGTTAACATTCCAGAGTTTCCCTGTGGGTTTGTTCCTCTTCTGATCTGCTATTATTACATAATTATCAGGGATTGTGAATCCGCAGTAATAGCAGTGGGACCGCGGTTTTCACGGTCTTATAGGGACATTACACAAAAAAAAAGGTTATTTAGAGACCACTGAGTCCTTTAGAAAATCAGACGCCCTTTGTGTCCTTACTGGTGGACCTCGTAAGAGATTGGCTGTGTCTGCTGCGACCATTTCCGGATGGATTTGGCAGACGGTGGTACAGGCCTATTCACTGAGGGGTCAGGTTCCTCCTTTCCCAGTGAAGACTCATTCTACCAGAGCGTTGAGTGCCGCCTGGGCTTTTCGACATCAGGTGTCGGTGCTACAAGTTTGCAAGGCGGTAAATTTGTTGTCTGTGCATAAGTTCACAAAATTCTACAAGGTAGATGTGTTGGTATCCGCGGATGCTTCTTTTGGCCGCAAGGTTTTGCAGGCTGCAGTTTAAAAGGGAACTTTGTTTAGTTTCTCTTTTGAGGGCTCAGTTTTTTCCGGGGGAGCTCCAGTCATTCCTGGTTGAGCTCCATGTTGCCTGGTTAGCTAAGTTTAGCCATTGGGGACTTGCGTTTTGTTTCCCACCCCCTATGATTATACTGCTTTGGGACATCCCTATGAGTCATGAAGATAAGGAGCTGCGTCTGTCGATGAATGATAGAGAAAACTGCATTTTTGTAAGAACTTACCATAAAATCCTTTTCTGTGATGTTCATCGACAGACGCAGCACCTGCCCCTCTACTTCTGAGGTATGGGGTTTTTTGTATTCTAAACACTGCAACTAAACGGTTTCATGATAGCAGAGTCTGAGGGGTTATGCCTGCAGGGACAGCCCCCATAGGCGTGGTTAAGTTATTTTTTTTTTCCCTGCATAGTGCCTATTCCTAGAAGGAGGAGCATAACCCTATCAGTCATGAAGATAAGGAGCTGCGTCTGTTGATGAACATCAGAGAAAAGGATTTTGCGGTAAGTTCTTACAAAAATCAATTTTTTTCACATTCTGCTAAATAACATTTCCATAAACAAAAATCTAAATTTTTCATTGTTTTAGGCCAATTTGTATTCTGCTATATATTTTTGGTAAAAAAAAATCACAATAAGCGTATTTTGATTGGTTTGCGCAAAAGGTTTTGCATCTACAAACTAGGGGAAAGATTTATTTGTCATTTTTATTTTTTTTTACTAATAATGGCAGTGATCTGCGGGACTGCGACATTGCTGCGGACAGATCCGACCTCTAACTGACATTTTTAACACTTTTGGGGGGGACCAGTGACATTACTACAGTAATCAGTGCTAAAAATATGCATTGTTACTGTGATATTGAAACTGGCAGGGAAGACGTTAACCTAGGGGTGATCGAAGGGTTAAGTGTGAGCCTAGGGGAGTGTTTTCTAACTGTGGGGGAAGGGCATTTTGAAATGATCATAGAGACCTGTGATCCTATATAGAAGGCTCACAGGCGCCCTGTGATCATTTCAGAGAGTCTGTCCTTCTCTCTCAACGGGGAGCGATGTGGGTGTCCGGCGTCGATCGTGGCCGCCGGCCCCGTGCATCGGCATCCCCTCTGCCTAGTGGGGGCAGAGACGCACTGCCGGCAGCGCGCGCTCACTCCCAGCCCCGCTCTTGCGAGCCGACGTATACATACGTCAATTCCCGCAGCCGAGTCAGCGTGCCGCAGTATATATGCGGCGGGCGGTCGGCAAACAGTTAACTGCTCATTTTGTGTAGGGGAGCATAAAAGCACTTCTACTTACCTTTTACTAATTCTCCCCCCCCCCCCCCACCATATGGTGCTCCCCCACGCTCTGTGGGTGGACTGTCCCTCGGCATCATCACATCTATTGCGCTATGGACCTAGCATAGTTCTTGATTAAATCTGCACCTTAGTACGCTTTAGCATGTGGTAAAAGCCGCTGCTGGGACCAGTCTAGCAGTACAGATTGGATAAGTAAATATTCTGTTCTATGTCACTTAGACCTAAACAAGCAATTAACTCTTTCAGTGCAGGCCCGGCCCCACTGCAAGAGATCACTTTTAAATTTCCCTGGGTTGGGCTTTAACAATAGGTTCCCTTTCATATAGTAAACCTACAAGAATTTCTTGTGAAACTGCCTGACCAAGATATTATTTGCATTCCTTGGGAAAAATTATATTCTTGAGCTGCTGTATTCTAATACATGCAAAAAATAAGGGGAAGTGCACTTGCTCTCACTACTTTGTCCTAATGCCTATTCACACCTCTGCATTTTTATCTTGATGCGTTTTTATAATTTAAACCAATAGAAACACATCAAAACAGATGTCAACATGTATGGATGCATCTGGCAATGCTAGAGTTAAA